>NC_136420.1:57500-697500 GCF_052625555.1 Lactuca saligna | reverse complement strand
GTGTCAATAAATTCGTGTTTAAGCTTTTAAGTTTTATAAAAAAAATTTACATTTTGTTCCAAATGAAAAATGTTAATCAAAATTGCTATAACTCAAAAATATATCTTAATATTTTCTAGTTTATAATTCGTTTTCGAAATTTTGTTTGTTTTCAAGTTATACGTTTTAGTTATTAAGTTGAAAACCGTTTTCAAATTTCGGTTAACCTATCAATTAATCCTATCAGAAAAAATTATACCTAATCTATGTTAATAATATTCACATTTAACAATTTTTTTTGCATTTTATGAAATAGATTTTAAAAAATATAAACAAACAATTGTCAAAAAAAAAAAAAAAAAAAAAAAAAAAACATTCAAAAAACACATCAAAAAACTAGATTTCTTTTCAAAAACATATAAACGAACATAATGTAAAAAAAGATTAATAATATATTAGAAAAATGCCAAATAAAAAATTAAATAAATAAACTATAAATAAATAAAATAAAATGTAAGTAAAAAAATATATAAAAAATTAAACCAGAATATATATATATATATATATATATATATATATATATATATATATATATATATATATATATAAAATGATTTTTTAAAAGAAATAAGAATGTATAATGTAATTTATTTAACTTATAGAATACATCTTATCAAAAATTTTAAAGATTAGATTGAAAATACAAATATAAGCAAATGAAACCAAAACTAATTTACTCTTTAGAAATCGATTCCTCCCCGTGGTTGTTGGATCGGTCACCATTTAAAGAATTTTTATACAAGTAATGGGCACTTAATTAATCACTAAAAGAAAGTAGTAGTCTAAAGGAATGATGATTGTGGCTTGAGAGAAAAGTCTGTGGTGGGGTCCCCCTCCCCTCCTATATTCCATACATATGATTAAACTTCATTTTCTTTTCCATTCCCGTTCCCATTCCTCGAAAAATAATCTGTTTCTTTCATGTGATTCACAAATTGTTTACTCAGTGACAAAATAATATTAATTCACCGTTCCAAAACTCTCGATATATTATTTTACATATCATAACATCCACAACACACGATCTACTGAAATTATTGAAGTCGAATATCTAGTTGA
Source organism: Lactuca saligna (assembly GCF_052625555.1). Lineage (NCBI taxonomy): Eukaryota > Viridiplantae > Streptophyta > Magnoliopsida > Asterales > Asteraceae > Lactuca > Lactuca saligna. The sequence goes on along the minus strand of NC_136420.1, from coordinate 696,402 downwards.
TGGCCAGTCATTATTATCTCAAAATTGGTGCTTATATACTAGTTTTGTTCTTTGTTGTTCTAAGAATATCCAAGTTTTTTTAGCATCTAAAGTTAAATAAATATGCATATGTTTGTGTTTGAACTAGAGTTGTTGCGATCGATGTTTCACACTGAACAAGTCATGAATTCAAATTAATACAAAAAATTCAGAATGAAAAAAAGACAAACTTTCTAGAAAAAGACATTTTTCTTTGTAATTAGTGGATAGTTGGACCCAATATACTTAAGGTGTAGGACCCCCCCGCCAATACTCCTCTGACAAAGCCTATCCTCATGCATACATAATCAATCAAAGATTACATTACATTGCATGTACGACTCTTATTTTTTATTTATTTCTTTATCGGATACTATTTTATGTTGTTTATTTCGTTTATACCATCAACCAGCTTCTAATGGTATCATCATGATGTAACTCGAGTTTTTGCTCGTGAAAAAACAGGTAGAAATAACATGTAAAGGACAACAACTTTTGCCCTTCTTGACGCTACAACATGTAAGAGATAACATTTGGAATAGTCCGAGAAATGAAGTTGTGTTTCCTCACTCCTCAGCCACCATTGATCACCTCATGCTGCTCAACTACGGCAGGATAGCATGACCACTCAACTTATATTAAGTCTCGTCTATACCCACGTCTTTGTAACACTGCTAAATTATGGGAAATTTTTTTATCCCCTTGTTTCCCTTCATTATTCTTGTGGGTTTCATTCTTCTTTCATCCATATGTTCATTTGATTAACTTTTATACCCTTCCTTAATTAGTACTTTTGTAGTAGTGTCATCAAGGGAATTGTTTCAAGATAACCCCTAACCTGATATGGATTTGTGTGGGGATTCGTTCTAAACGTTTTTTTGTCGAGTGTAAAATCGTAGAATAATTTTTTCATATACTTAATTTATTATATTCAGTTTGGCATAGGATGATATCAATCCACTTCTTAAGGCTTCTTCGTATCTTATCAAATAATATGCTTATAATGTTGGAATTTGACCTTTATGACTTTATACAAGTCTCATGCAAACACTTGCCTACTCTAAGCATTTATAGTTGATGACAACTAGAGTTCATCAGGATCAATACCATTCAATCAAATCACTAAACAAATTTAGTATATGGGTTTACTATATTTTAAGTGGTGTCTCATGGATTAATTAAATCAAGTAAAATGATACAAAAAAATAAGTACGACAAATTCTGCATATACGAGAAATCGATATGCTAATTACCATTCAATCAAATCACTAAACAAATTTAGTATATGGGTTTACTATATTTTAACTGGTGTCTGGTGGATTAATTAAATCAAGTAAGATGATACAAAAAAATAAGTACGACAAATTCTGCATATACGATAAATCGATATACTAATTACAATTGAATAGTATAAAACCCAAATAACACCTTCAATACTGAGTAGGAACCAAATATAAAAACCCAAGAATAGGTTACATAGTGATCACGATACATAATAGATCAAAAACACTCACCAATTCAACACCAAGGATTCCCTCCTTTGCGATAGAAGCAATATACCAATCCACCGGCAAGGATGTGCTCCTTTGCGATAGAAGCGATACTGATGTCTCCAATGGATCCATCATCCATGTGTTAGCCTAATAAGTTTATTATACATTTTTCATGCCCTATGTTTAACCTTTTAGTCAGGTTTAACCTAATTAGTTTACTTATTTATTTATTTTTTCCTTTTCTTTGTAAATGTACATTTTTCTTTCATAATAATGAAATCCTAGTTATATTTTATCTTTATTGTTCAATAGTTACATGGTATTAGATCTCTATTTGATCCTTCTTTTATCATTGTAGAGGAGGACTTGTACGTGGCATTGTGGCATTTTGCGGATCAATATTCTGATTTTTTTTTGTGTAATAAATTCATTTTATATCATAAGAAGGATTTACATAGACGTAGAGGGTAAACGAGCAACAAGCTGTGCCGCAATCTTTTTTGGATGGCAAAACTAATTCTTTTAAAAACAACATCTATAGATCTTGGAGTCATAACATTATTATGCATGACCCATTGGACTCTATTGAGTAGCTCCACAGCTTCTGACGCAAGAAAACCGAAAGTATCAAATGCAAATGGTATAAACGTGTGATGATTTTCCATGCACGCTTTCTCATGTTTTGTCACTTTGCTTGATGTAGCTTTTAAAGTAGCTTGCCCCATAGTGAAAACTCCACTCCCCAAGCCCACAAGAGGGGAAACCCCTGTTAGATCCACGCATGCATGTCTTCCTCCGGCCCATCCAAATACTAAAACATCACCTGGTCTAAGTGTTAATCTTCCTTCCAAAGGGTCAGTCAGAAAGTTCACAAGGGCCTCTTTCTTGGCAGAAACATCAGTGCGCCTAAATATGTCGAAAAGAACATCCCTACCCAAATCTTATCGTTACTTGAAACTCGGGAGCTCTTTACAATGAACTACATGCTCCCCAAAGGAGTCCAAGCAAGCCTTGCGACAAACAGGGCAAGTCTCGTCAGCCGAAATAAAGGGATCATAAGGAGATACTTAAGGATGACACGATACTCCAATGGCGACATATGTTGGCCAAGACCATCAATAGGAATAGTCATAAGAAAATCATGAGCACTTGGGGCTCTTAGACACTCAAAAATTGCTTTCTGCCTAATCATCATGTCGAAGTGAACTTCCATGTCTTGGACAGTTTTACTAAAAAGGGCACTCCCCAATGAATGTTGAGCTTTTGGAGGGGATGTGTCCTTATTAGTGAAACCGTTGAAGTCAAAGCCTAGAATCGTATCACGAAGACAGGCGAAAGCACAAACGTAATCTGAATCCATATCACATATGCCGCTATTTCGTAAGATGTGGTATTGTAACAACCCCAAACCACCAAACCTAATTGATAACGAATCCAATCGTCATTGAAGGTCCCCAAAGAACAGACCCCCACAAACCATAATGTCTTCAATTGACCTTCGTAACCCTTTATCAAAACACAAAGCAGCCTCTTCCATATGAATTGATTGGTACGTTCTCCGGCCAAAGAAAAGTTTGGCGATGCCCATGCAAGATCGAAGCAAAAGGAGCTCACTATGGGGTCATGTAACTGTGGTAGAAGGCGCATCAAGTCACCAGCCTTAGCAACCCTCTTCATGGCTAACCCACTAATAAAACTCACATCTCTACTAACCGCTCCCCCAAGAGGCTTCACCCCCACTGACGGTCGCCCAATGTCTGCAGGAAATAAACCTGAACAAAGCTTCCTACCATCGCAATAAGGCCAAAATAGCTCAGTTTTCTTGATATTCAACTCAAGCCCCAATCTTGGGCCTACCACCCTAATGATGTCTAATACTCTGGCCACCTCCTCTGAGTCTCCAATGACTGTCCCACCATCAAGGTACCAAGCATGAAGAAGAAGCTTACAATTGTCTTTAATTTGATGTATAAATGGGTGCAGTACAAGATCAAAAAGAAGTGGTCCCAAAGGGTCGCCTTGCTGAACCCTAATAGTGGACCAAATATGCTTATCTCCCAAATACAACCTTGCTACATGGCCATATAAGAATTCGACCCATAAGGAAATGGAAGGGCACCTCATCCTGGCCTCGTGAAGTAAGGTAGATATATGCACTAAGTTGAAGGCATTTGAGAAATCCACAGTAAGCATTGCAAGAGATCCATCATCATGATGTGCACTCAACACCCTATTGATACTATGAAGTACAGCTTCAACACCACCCGACACACTTACTCTAAATTAAAAGTCACTAAGGTATTGTTCTATTTCTTTACCAACTCCTTTCAAATCAACCTTTGAAACCAAACGCCTCCATATAGTGCCCACAACAATATGACGGATTCCATTGTTAGGTTTTAGGAGCGGAGTAAGAGGTTCAGACGCTACAAATTCTTCCAGACATGATGGACATCTTCCCCCTAGCCACAAGTTAAGCATTGCGGTGATGACATGTAAGAGATATGTGGCTATAGCAGACCCCTCCCCGCATAGAGCATCCAAAATGTGTTGAGCTCTCAAACCGTCTCTCTCACACGAAGTTCCTTTAGGAAATGATTTAATACAACCAAGGATATTGTCAATATCTACTATAATGGGAGGCTCATAATAAATGGTGTTCAGCATGGATGGGGGTGGCTTGTATGGATGCTTAGCCTCTAAAGCTTTGATAGTGTTACTGTCATGTAAAGCAACACCCGAGGAGCACAACACCTTCAATGTTGCTGTAAAATCCTCATAAGCAACCTTACGAAGACATTGTCTGATGTTGGTGTTGCCCTTTGTTCTGCCATCCTGAAAGTGATTAGCACTTTAGCCCGAGGAGCTAAGATCTACATCATCGAACAAATTTTCAATTAATGTGACAATACCATCCTCTTTCCCCCATGTAGCTAAAGAATTTAATATACAGTGATTTTGTGATGATTTCCTGTTCCCAGAACTATGTTCTTGTCTATTCTTAGGCCTGAACACCTGTAAATTACATTAGGGGAGCAGCAATAGCCTAACACATGATTCAACAGACTCAGGGTGGGTGACCACCTTGTTAAGAATTATTTGCAACGCTTGAGAGAAAGCCATACGACAATTATGAGGGTTACTTTTGACGGTCGTTATAGGTGCCTTGAAAACACGATTAAGCAGCACAACATCCAAATCCATCCGTTCTGATTCGTTATTTCATCTGGTTTGATTTGTTCGAATTTTTCATTTTTGAGGGTTTCAGTTGTTGTTATTTCATCGCTATCTGTTATATCGCATCAATTTTACACCGCTATTTGTCCCATCGTATTGCGAAAAACCCTTTGTATCGATAATATTAACATGATTTTTACAATCTCGTTGTGATTTCTGAGCAAAATGCAATTTTCATAAATTGTTTGATTCTTATTTGCAATACGACTCCAAGAGATGATTTTATTCAGTCTATTAGTATACAACTCGATAACAAGAACTATGCCTACTAAAGTTTTTTTATAAAAGACTTTTTGCAAGGTAAGAATATGTGGGGAATTGTGACAGGTACAAAGGGTAAACCAACAGATAAGAAGATCGAAAACTATGCAAACTTATTGGACTTGTGGGAGACTAATAACTCCAAGAGTATCACATGGATTAAAAATTCTATAATTCAGTCTATTTCTACATAGTTGGCAAAGTATGACACATCAAAAGAAGTTTAAGATCACTCAAATAGACTCTACACACAGTCTAACTTTGCAAAAACGGTATCAATTTGAGTTTCATATTCGAACCCTCCAATATAATAGTTGGAGTAATCAAGAGTTTCATGCGTCTATGTCTGATTTATGGGATCAATTGGTTCTTTTTAAACTTACTAATCTGAAGGCCTTCCAGCCTAGCATTTCCAAAAGGGATGAGTACCGGTTGCTTAAGTTTTTGATGGATCTACATTCTAATTTTGAAGGCTTGTATTGATCTATCTTGCATCGTACCCCTTCTCCAGCTGCTGGTTCGGTTGTTCATGAGTTGATTGTTGAAGAAAATTGTATTAAGTCTCAAGCTAACAAAGGGTTAAAAACGAGCACTACTCTAGCAAGCATTGTTGTTTTATAACGACCTCTAAACTTAAATCAGAACCGCCCTAAAGTTGCATTTGAGAAATATGCCTTCTACAAAAATAAAAAGGGAGAATTTCATATATGCCCCTCTTAAACCTCAAAATATCATATTTACCCAGCTTAATTTCTTAATATCATATTTACCCTTTATAAACCTTCAAAAGGACATATATGATATTTTGAAATTTTATGAAGGGTAAATATGATATTTAGAAATTTTATGAAGGGTAAATATGATATTTAGAAATTAAGTTGGATAAATATGATATTTTGATGTTTAAGAAGGGCATATATGAAATTCTCCCAAATAAAAAACCATTGGAAGTCTCATTGCTCTTTATTCTGGAGCAAGTGAGATCAGAAGCAACAACAAACAAGACCACCTGTAGAGTTTCACCCTCCACATCAAATTTGGACAGTTTCTGCCACACCCCTCATTTCCACCATTTCGTCCACCAAATTATACTATTGTTCCTTCACTGGAGACTAATACAACAGTTACACCACAATCGACTTTAGATCCTTAGGGTCTTGAAGAGTTCAAATAGTTCCTTGCCTCTAGTCTTAATATCTAGTTAACGTCTATGTCTCACTCAGGTCTGTCTTCATCTAGTACTTTAGGTATTCTTCATGCTTATAGATAATGGATTTTGATGCATCTCATCATATGTCACCATATTTTTCATTTATTGCTTAGTTATCTCCTGGTTTTCTTGTTTTTTTATGTTGGCTAATGTATATCTATAAAAGTAGAGGGTGTTGATTCTGTTGTTACTCCTCATATATCTTTAACGGATGTCTATTATATTTCAGTACATGCTTTGAATCTTTCTTCAGCCAGTCACTTTATAAGTATGCTTGTTGGGTCTTCTTTTCTAATTTACTATGTTATGTACATGATCAAAAATCACAGAAGGTGATTAGGTTCGACTGTAGACTTAAGGAGCTTAATGTTTTAGAACAACTATAAGTGTTTGATATTGTTGCCTTTAGTGTTGATTTGTCTTCTTTTCATTTAAATTAATTGTCTTCTGATTTTTACTTTTGGCATTATCTTTTGTGACATATGTTAGTATGAAGTAAACAGTTTTTAGCCTTAACTATTATGTTAGGTCTTTTGAATAGTCATGATATTTCTAACTGTTGTGGTTGTAAATTAGCAAAATGGTACTGTAGGAAGAAAACATTGTTACCTTGTTATTTGCATCTTATGGCATTTTGTATCCATCATCATGTACAAATAATCCTTAGTAAATGGTACTTTAGAAAGAAAACATTGTTACCTTGTTGAAACTGCACAGTCCTTGTTTCTATCTTCTATGTTCCCTAGTATGTTTTTAGGAGAAGGTGTTCTTACCCTTGCTTATGTTATTAATTTCATTCCTAGTGCACACAATTCTAGGATGTCCCTATGAAAAATTGTATGGAAAACTTCCTGATTATTCTTCATTGCGAGTTTTTTTTGGGTGTACCTACTTTGTTTTATGACCTCACATAGAGCGCAACAATTTATCTTCAAAAAATCAGTTGTATGTATATTCTTGGGATATGATATTGGTCAAAACAATATCAATGTTATGCGTAGCACTCGTTTCCAGGTTGAAATAAGAAGGGGGTCACCTTGTTGCTTGTGTACTTGGTTCCAGCTTAGATCCAACATCATCATCACATTTATAACCTTTTGGAGGTATCAGTCTTTACATTGTTCATTACTTCTCTCTCTCTCTCTCTCTATATATATATATATATATATATATATATATATATATATATATGGAAGTACTTTTACCTTAGGGAAGAAGGTATAGGTTCTGGTATCTTTATCTTGGGATGGAGCATACATCTGGCAATTGTTCACTGAGAAGGAACACAAACGTACTTTATCTTAGGAATGAGCAAGCATCTTGACCGAACTGAAATATTGAACCATTCTTGGTTGAACTACCAAACCGAACCATTTGTAGGAGACCACACCAAACCATCAGCAAGAGACCGAATCGAACCATCAGTAGAAGACTAAACCATACCTTCTGCAGAAGACCGAACTGAACCATCAGTAGAACACCGAACCAAACCATCTATAGGATACCAAACCAAACCATCAGTAGAAGACCAAATTAAACCATTTATAGAAGACCACACCAAACCATCAACAGAAGAGCAAACCAAACCATCAACAGAAGACCAAGCTAAACCATCAAAGAAGACCGAAACGAGCCTTGATGGAAGAACTATATTTTACCGAATCATTTTTTCCTATTTTTGGTAAAACATATGATAAGAGATATACCTCATCAATCCCCCAAGTCTGAAGTAAGAGCAGTTTGATTTATGGTCCTGCTTTGGACTTATACTAGTCGTATGCACAATCAAATGTCTTCAATGCATTGTCTCAAAAAAGTGGCATTGTTCATCACTTTTCAAGTGCATGTAAATGAGATTAGAGCCTCGATATACTCTCTCTGATGTTTTCATTTACTTAACATGCCTTTTGTTAGAACATGAAAGGTGATCCTTAAGAAATTTGAGGTGAAACAATTCGAGATGAAGCATTCTGGAGTAGAAGTCTGTTCCGAAGTCAAAGATCAGTCTGAGATGCATCTTTGTGTATAAATGTTTTGTATCTATAATGATCATTTATTATTACAAGTACTATTTTGTATTTTTCCTATTGTCTTATAGTATAGTATAAGATACATGATCAACAATAAAAATTGTGTCATCCTATTGATCTTTAGATGTTTAGCAGTCCATTCTCAGTTTACCATATTTGTCTTGTAGTTACTTATGGACTATTTAAGGAGTATTCATCTTTTCATCTAGTGTGGAACATTTAACTTTTTCACATATATCATGAATTATTTAGTCAATCATTCTCTCTTACGTTCTTTTTGCTCTTGAATCACTTTACATTATTCATACTTATTACTCATTTATACTTTTAGCACTTTGTTTATTATCTTCATTCTAAAACAAGACTATTTCACCAGATATGATTGGATCTTAATTATTAGTAGACATTGACCTTAAGTTAATTCAAGGTTTGAATTCTCAAACCTTCTCTATGCACCACTTTTGTTTCATAATTGGTATCAGACCCTAAGTGGTTGTGCTTTGAATCCATAAGATAGATTATAGTTGGTTGTAGATTACCTTGGTATCTCAATCATTTATGTGTTCAACATAAAATTTATCCTATATAACACTTCAACTCTAGTACTTTAACTTTAACGGATGCTTCTAAACAATCTCAACAAATGCATTCAATATAAATAGCAAATAGAGTGGGTTGCCCAATGCGTTCCTCATTGCTAATTATTGAAGAGTATGATCACTGGAAAGTTAGAATTGCAAGATTTTTACTTGGTAAAGAAAAAGGAGAAGAATTATGAAGATCGGTGAAAGAATGCCCTTATTTTCCGGTAAGACAAGTAGTTAGAGATGTTGTTTCCACTCTCATGGGTCAAGAGGAGACTTTACCAACACCACTCACTACAGTAGACATTGAGAAGCTTCATGCAGATCAAATTGTCTTTTCTAAAATGGTTTTTGGTGTACCTCCATCTCTCTTTGAGCACATCAGGTTTTGTAAATCTTCTAATGAGATATGGGATACACTACAAGATTTGTTTAAATGATCATAGAACAAGAAGGATAAGCGTTTGACATCCATTGTAAACGACTTTGACGCCTTCACTATAACTCCTGGTTAATCTATAGCATCTACATCAAATCAGTGTAAGATCATGGTGAACAACATGACGACACATGGAATAGTCCAAAATTCACTCGAGTAGAATCTCAAGTTCATCAACAGCCTTAGAAAAGGATGGGGAAATGTTAAGTCTGATCTTCAAAGTAATGGATCTCTAAAGAAATTGAAGCTCTATCAGTTGTTTGACAAACTGCAACGTCCTGAATCCAACATTGCTCAAACATTTAGAGAACTTTTACGAGGTCCTATGGCTATAGTTAGCTTGGTTAATCCACTGATTTCGAACACATCTGTTTCAGTTCCATTTGTATTTATCCCGTTTGTCCTACATGTTCAACCTACACGACCTGTCACACCTGCTGATCCAATTCCGAACTATACATTTAAAGAAAATCCTGATCTAGAATCTACTGATTCCGAACTTCATTTCCAGCAAATTTTTTGCACTTCTATATATGAAGTACAAACGTCCTTCGAATCCGAATCAAAAAAAATTCTCAAAACATATTTCAAGTTCCTTACCAAAGCAATCCTCAACCCCACCCTAAACCTTGTAGAGTCGAAAGTTGTAGTGAGAGTCAAAATCTATATCTTTAGAATTTTTCTGTAAATAACAAAAGTTAATCATTTTCATTATCTAAGCTATTTACAAGGCTATTTCAAGTTTCGATATGTATGCTCAAGTCCTTGTATTTTTTTTGTATGTCTTTTTCTAACAGCTAGACTTTAATAAAACTGAACAACAAAATGCTCGAGTTACAAGGTACAACACATGAGGTTGTTAGCACATGCCTCCCATAACAAATCTCTACCCTCTTTGGATCTACTCTTAAACCGTAAAAACGCTAAATCCTTTACCTTATAAGCTAAAGTATGTAGTCTCTTCACCTTTCCTTTGAATCTAGATCGTTCCTATACGTCCAGATGATCCATAAGAATGCCCTTGATGTCACTTCAAGGATTTGTAGGGGCTTGGAAGCCATAGTAAAGAATATCATGATGTACCCTATAAATAGGGTAAGTGCTTAGATCTAGAGTAACGAATAGTCTATGATTACTCTTTGTACTCTAAACCTTTATACCTTTTCCAGACTTAATCAGACCTAAACATATCGTAGTTAGATCTCGGTGTTCTTTATCTCTTTCACATATTCGATTGATTCAAACATTATTTCTAACACTCATCAATTGGTATTTGAGTGAGATTCACTTCATTGATTGAAGAATCTTAGTTGTGTTTTTCATCTTTTTGAATCGCTCATTTCGGTTCACTGTTCTGCAATTTGAAAACGCAATTGTACACTAAATCCATAAGGGATTAATTGATACTCCTGTTGTTTCTATCAATCTATTTGATAATGATCTCCATTCTCTTCTTGTAATTTCTCTTTTAATCAAATCAAATCAAATGGAAAATGTCAATACAAACACGATGATGAACTATGTGAATCTTCTTTGATCTGCAATGAAGATTCTGATGCTGACTCCTAAGTGTTATGATCAGTAGGACAATCGGATGGAAGATTATCTTAATGGAATAAATGAAAATGTATGGAAATTTTTCAAGGATGGAAATTATCGTGAAGATTTGGTTGAGAATGTTGGTATTGTCGGAACAGCTGCAGACATGGTTGCATGAGAAAACACTAGGAAGGCATGTGATAAAGAATGTTCTTCGTGAAATGAGAGGTGTTCTTCCTCCTGTCGTCTACAACTATATTTGTGGATGCACAAACGCTAAGGAAATATGGGATACTCTAAAAGAGAATTAGCATGGTAACGAAAAAATAAGGAAGAGTTCCATGATGAAATGTCTATCGGAATTTGTTGATTTCAAGCAGAAAGAAAACAAAAACATTGAAGCCTATTGTGACAGGATGAATGATATGTTCTTCATATGCAATCGATAAGGGGTAAAATGTACTTACCTTGAATTAAATCTTACTTTCGTGTAGGGAGTTACAAAGAAATGGTGAAACATATGCTTAACGATCAATACACGAGAGAATTTTGATACTCTTTTGGTATCAAATTCGTACAAAATTCTCAAAATGCATGAAATAGAGATAATGGAGATATCTTAGGAGACCAAGATTAAATATGGTGATCCAATGACGTTGGTGTTGAAAGCAAATGTGAAGGAAGATGAGTCTAAGGGTGATGCAAAAGAAGATGAGGAAGGATTTATGATCAATTTTGATGATGAAGCAGTTGCTTATTACTTCAATAACAAAGTAAAGAAGTTTTTCAAAAACCAATAGGCTTTAAGAACAATCTTGAAAAAAACAAGTGTCAAATGCTGTTGGAAATCAAAACATGATGTGGAAAGTAGAGTAGAAAGAAGATGAGAAGAAGACGGAAGTCATATTGAAAGGATATTTTTGTTATAATTGTAATCACTATAATGACCATAATCACTTGGAAATGGATTGTATGTTGCGAAAGATGGAAGGGAAGAAAGAAAAGGAGAAGGATGACGCTTATTACGCGAAGATATTGGAAGAAGTTCGTGCTCAAATGAAAAATCTTTCATTCATGGCCATTGGAGGAGATGAGAATGACGAAACTTATCAAACTTGTTCATCGGGATCTGATGATGAAGAAATGCGTAATCCTACACACAGGGTCTGGTATGCAATTTATGAAGAAGGAGATGTTGATGCCGAACTAGAGGAGTATGTGAAAGTTCATGAGGAAAGTGAAGAAGAAGATGAGAAAATGGCTGGCAGATGTTTTGTGCAACACGTCCAAAAGTCCCATTGACTGCAAAGGTACATGATCTTCTAATCTTATTTAATATTCCTTCGAATTCTTATAATTCTGTCTTGAGTGAATTTGACGAAACTTTTTCTTACCCGAATGACTTGCTTGTTTCAATGAGTAGCGAGGAAGAAAACTCTAAGGCTTCCTTGTACAAAGCTCGTAATAGACTTGAGGATAAGAAAACTAAAATTGAGAGTTTAGAGCTTTACATTACAAGTATTTTGTGTGATATGTACATGCTTAGGATAGATAATAAAATGCTAATCAAACAACGCACCATTTATTGTAACACTTCTAAACGGTTCTATGGAAAACTTACAGATCTTTATCATTTTGTTGATATATGTGTAGAATTGTATAAGTAGGTACTTCCCTTTATTAGTTTTAAATGAGAGTTAGTTGATGAGACTACTTCCGGTTGTGAGAGTAAAGTAGCTAACTATGCTACCATCCCCAACGATTCATATGCTTATGATGTAGTTAACTTAAATGATTGTTTGAATGTTGAACTTGTTAATATTGTGAATGAGACTTTGACCAAAAGTGAACAAATTAAGATTTTAAATAAGACTGAGAATTCTACACAAAGTATTCCACAAAATTTTGTTGATATCGAAGATGATTGTGACAATATATGTGAAATTGAGGAAGATGAATGTGTTGATTGCTCGAAATTGTCTGTCATTAATGTCACTTCGTTAGCTAAAGACAAAGATAATTTTTGTTCTAATGTGAAATTAAACAACGAGTCATCTTTGACAACCAAATCTTTCGACTCACAAAAGGAGAAAGTTATTATTGAGGATATTACTAATAATGAAAGTAATAGTAATTGTGATTCGAATGAAAAGAAAATTCTTGAGTTGTAGAAACTCAAGTGTCGATGATAAAGAGGGATTTTCAAAGATTTTGAAAGAAAGGGGAAAACATTATTTGGAGACAAAATTTGTTCTTTATCCATTATATATCAAATGTCTTCCAAATCAAGTCTTTGTGACAAAAGGAAATGCTGATACTTTTGATCCAAAAATAAACAAATTATTGAAAAAGGATAATCAAATGGTGACTAAAGAAGGTTTTTATTCAAATCAAAGTATGGAGGAAAACAAATTAAACAAAAAATTATATGTTTTTCAAAGGCAAAAGAGTCAAAAATTCTTTTCTAAAGAAAATGAGATGAAATCTAACAAAGGTTGGGTCGTGAAAACGGGAAAATTAAAAGTTGGCAGTAAAACTTAAGAAAAAAATGAGAAAGTTTTCCTAATGATGGTAATAATCAAAAGGAAAAAGTTCATGATTTCAAAAAGAAATAAAAATCAGTTGCACAAAAAGTTCCTTTCAAAAATCAAAATGAGAAATTTTAAAATAAAAAAGAAAAGGGTGAGAAATCTTATTTGAGAAACAAAATTTATGGAAAGAAATCTCAAAACAAGTCTTACTGGATGCAACAAAAGAAAAAATAGAAAGCAAAGTATTTGACATACGAGAATAAAGAAAAATCTGAAAAGAAGGTTTCACAAACATCAAAAATTCATAATTTAAAACATTTCTCTCAATATAGTTCGAAAAATGGTCAAAGGAATGGTGAAAACAAAAGAGGTTATTCTACAAAAGCAAAATTTTCTCAAAAAGTGAATGAGAAAATAACATGAAAAGTTCAAATCAAACTCCACAAAAAGAAAAATGAAGTTTTCATCAAAGTTATGTTGAGAAAAATGTTCATAAGATGAAGGACTTTTAAAATAATCGACATGTAAATTTTTCCGAAAACAGAAAGATTTCAAAAGATTCACATTTTGGCTATAAATATCAATACCAAAACCTCTTTCAACAACTACCACAAAAATCGTCATCTCAAATGAATTTTACAAAGATGATAAATGCTGTAAAGAAGAATGTGCATTTTAAGCCTATTGGTCCATCTTTTCCAAATCTCAATTTAGATAAAAAATTGAAAGTATCTTTTTTCAAAGGTAGAAATGACACTAAAAAACTAAATCATTGGTTGGAACGAAAATGTCAAAATTTTCAATCGAAAAAGTCTCAAGAACAAGTCTATGAGGCTTATGAGAATTACTTAAATGAGTCTCCGAATAGAAGTACCACATCTCAAGAATTAGTGTCAATAGTTTTCAAATTGAAAGAAGTTAAATCAATGAAAGTATATGTTTCTCAAGAAAAGGTTAAAAAAGAGAAACTCAAAGTTGAAACTTCGTTATTATATGATTACATTTATATACCTAAAGCTGGCGAAGTTGATTTAATTGAAAAAATTAAAACTAAAGTTCAAAGTTGGATTTTCAATTCATCATCGCACACTACACTCTATGTTAATGTCCAAGGACCCAAAAGGTATTGGGGGACCTAAATCCCTCTAACTGATTGCAGGTACTATGTGAAGAGCAATATAATGAAAATTGGTATATCGATACTGGATGCTCATGTCAAATTACTGGGAGGAAGGAGAATTTCAAAGATTTTCGTTCGTTGGAAAATGATGGAGTAGTAAATTTGGAAATAATCAAAAGTTCAAATATAAAGGATATAGAATTGTAACAGATAGAAAGTTTATAGTGAATAGACTTGCTTATGTCGAAGGGTTAAAGCATAACCTGATAAGTGTATCTCAACTTGTGGTTGGCACAGGAAATCAAGTACTTTTTGATGAGGAAGGAAGCATAATTTCAAATAAATAAACAAAAGAAGTTTTGTTGAAGTCAAAGAGGAATGGTGATATGTTCACTCTCGACATAAAACCTATAATGGGCATAGCTTCTGTGTTTTTACTATCGAAAGCATCTTCGGACCTCAGCTGGTTATGGCATCGATGTCTTTCTCATCTTAACTTCAAAAATATAAACAAACTTGTTCTTAATGACCATGTTCATGGTTTAACTGTTTTAAAACTTGACAATGATTCATTATGTGCAACTTGTAAACAGGGCATACAACAGAGTCATCCAATCACAATTGATTCAAAGATCAAAGAACCTATGGAACTTCTACACATTGACTTGTATGGTCCTTCGACTGTCAAGTCTCTCAATAAGAAGAAGTACATATGATATGTGTATTTTTAGACATATTTTTATGCACTTTATCTTAATATTTTGGCCTTATTTATTCTATTTTAGAACTAAAGAGTACTCATAATGCTTTGAATTATGTTTTGCAGCTATTTGTTGTCAATAAAGCACAAGAGAAAAGACTGAAGCGGAAACTGGGCTTAGAAGCTAAAAGAAAGAAAAGGGGGCTGAGGACGCGGTTACGCCCCGCGTACCTTAAGAGTACGCCCCGCGTACCTGCTTGCACCGGATATACATGATCGCGTAGTTATCTTGAGTACGCGCCGCGTAATCCATAGTACGCCCAGCGTACTTAGGTCGGCCATAAAGATTATAAATGTCGATTTTTAGCCAACCAGGAGGGGGGATTCGACTTCTAACCTAATTTAGTCGATAATTAACTTCTGTTAAGCCGTTTTGAGGGTCTAGAAGGCGGCCGGAAGGCCGTTAAGCTAACGGGAGCAGAGATCTGAAGGATTAGAGAGCGGATACATGTCGGTAATCATATGGATTGCTAACGTGACCATGTTTAGCACTTCCTTATGGTACTTTTTGTATTTAGTTTCTGATTTAGGTGTAAAAACCTTTTACTTTGTGTTTATGATTGAATGAAGTTTTGATTCTTAGACTAATTGTGATGTTAAATAATTTATTTGTGTTTAATTTATCTTGCCAAGCTTGTTCAAAGATCCTCATGTGTTAATGATGATTATTTGCTGTTAATTGTTAAGTGAATTAAGTTGTATGAAAACCTGCTTGATTTGCTTGTCTCTTATGATTTTTGATGACCATTGAGATTATAAGACTAGAAATAACGAATGTGAAACTAGGATTAACATGGGAATAAGTAAGTTAATGTGTGAGCCTTGTTTGATGACCATCAACAAGAGGTTAATTAAATGTTTAAATTAACTAAGTTTACAAGTCTTGCTTGATACGAACTGAACACTAGGAAGCATGTTAGTTTAATCAATTGATCACTGTTTGAATTAACTTGTTTGCTAAAGGATTAGTTATAATGAACATGAATCTAATCAATTTAGGAATCGGTGAACATGAATAAATGAATTTGTGTATGCAATTGTTTATGTTTTCAAGGTGGAATTTGTCTAAACCAAAGTACCTAAAGAGATTTGTTTTCCCTGTTAGTTTATCGAGAATGGTTAATTAATTATTAGTTTGAGATTTAAATTATTCTTTTCGTGTGACATATAACCTATAATTAAATATATTAAATTAATCCACCGTTCCCTGTGATCGACACCCGACTTACCTAAGCTATACTGTAATCTGACTAGGTACACTGCCTATAAGTGCATAGTTAGTCTAAGTTTGTTAGGTTATAAATATTAAAATTAATGGGTACTTTCGTGCACATCAAGTTTTTGGCGCCGTTGTCGGGGAACGGCTTGTCATTAATTTATTTTATTTGATTATTCGTTATTTGTTTTTAGTTAGTTCTCAATTTTTTTTAGTTTGATTTTCGATGATATCTTTTCACTTGTCAGGAAGGTTCTTGTTTTTATTTTGCAGGAATTTGGGATTGTACACATTGCTTGACTTTACTTTTTGCATGGGTTTCGAGAATGAAAGCGATTAGGGAATTCTTGACCTGCTTAGCCTACTACTTTGTTGATTTGTCCAACTCAATCCATGAGGCGTAGTATAGCAAGGCGTATTGTGGTGGTTAAGTGGAAGACCGAGCTCTTGCTGTTCTTGACTAGTAAGGTCACTTCTTGTTCCGCTTCTAGTTAATGGTGCAAGGAAAACAAAGGAAATATTCTAACGGGTCCCGAAAGTGGGTGTTTTCGCAAACCAATTCTTGCATGCAAAGGTTTTTGATCAACCATTGTTGTTTGATCTTGACAAAGATAAGTGATTATGACATCTCAATTTTTTTTTATCACTCATCGTGAAGTCATCATTAGCTTAAGAAATTAAAAAGGAAAATTTTAATAAGTTTTAAGTTCCTAGATGAAATGATTAAAAAAAAAGGAAATTCAATTAAAAGAAGAAATTTAAAATTAATTACGCCCCGCGTTAGTTTACGTACGCCATGCGTAATATGCCCCGGATCGCGAATGAACATTTCAGGGGGTTGAGGTACGCCCCGCGTACTCTTGAGTTACGCCCCGCGTAACACGGCGACCAGGTATATCTTTTGACCCTTTGACTTCTTCTTTATTCTTTTCCCTCTTCTTCTCTCGCGCAAACTGTGACGACAGCTCTCTCCAAGATTCCTGCTTCTCTCTCGTTTCTTGTTAAATCCACCACACGGGTAAGTATTTTGGATACTCAATAGCTTGGATTTGTGTTTAATTCGAAGGAATAAGCTGCATTTAGCTTTTGCTTGAAATCTAGGGTTTATATATTTTTCGAATTAGGGCTGATTTTGCAAATGTATGTGTTGATTAGGGCTTGAATGGACCGATTTCAGTTAATGCATTAAACCCTCGAGCTTAATTTCGTCTTAATTCCATCCCACGTTTACCGATTCGAGCTTGGGGTCGTACGCAATGCGTACCCCTGTGACTTCGAGTTCTTGATTCTGGCTTCAATTTTTGACCGTTATGCATGTTTCCCTTATAAATGTTTTCAAATAGATAAAGAATTTACAGAGATTGATTCATATTTTTAGGGAGGTCCCGAGTTCTCTCCTACGATCTTGTTGACCAAGCAATGTTTAAAAAATTTGACTGCGCTGTTGCCTTGCTGCGTTATTTGGATATGGTTTATGGGAATAAGAAAACGAACAAGGGCAGTTTCATGTGCCTGGAAGTCCACCCTACATAAATTCCATGTCCAAGTACCAATTTTTTTTGGTTGAAAAATTTATTAATGCTGCCATATTTTGTTGGTTTTGTGTTTTTGTGTTAATACGTGCAGATTATGGCTCGAAGGACACAAAGAACCAACCCACCCGAGGATGTGACCGACCATCGTTTTTTACAATTTCCGCAAACACTGAGCGATGCTACCCGGGCGCGTTATGTCACCAACTTGAGCTTGCTTCTCACAAAGGAGATTGATATTGCACCCTCATTCGATTGGGAGTTGGCTACCAAGACTGGACTTGCTGCATTAATCCAGGAATTTTTGCAATACACACACTCGGACGCGAGTGGTGTGGAATTGTTTGTGTGTCAGGGATGGGCGTGTTTGTTCAGGATCCAGGAGCCGGTGTATCGAGAGTTTTTGCTGGAGTTCTATGCTACAGTTTCCTATGATCCTAGGAAGCCACTCAATGACAGGACAGCCTTTGCTTTCAGACTGGGAGGAGTGAGCCGGGAATGCAGCGTGATAGAGCTTGCTACTCGGGTGGGTATTTACACAGCCGATGAGACAAGGAGTGTCCACTTCCCGACATTTCTTGCTGATTGTCTCACGGAGCGGCCGGAGGACTACAATGAGAACACTTTTTGGGCCGAGATTACGGGAGGAATTTATACACCATCTACCGCTCGAGGGGGGATGATTCGGTCTACTACATACCGAATGTTGCACCGGTTGATTTCTATGTCTCTCACACATCACAAGAATAGTGAGAGAGTGCCTTCGACGGACCTGTATTTCCTATGGGCACTAGTTACTCCAGGGAGGCACCTGAACCTTCCAGTTGCTTTAGCTGCGTACTTGGGACGGAGGGCCAGGGGACTTCGGGGAGATAGCCCGATATGCGGAGGGCATTTTATCACACGATTAGCTCGATCATATCAGTTGATGACACGTGAGATCACGAGATCGATGGTGTTTCACGACATGAGGCCGATGAGTCTTCAACTATTGGAGTCGATGCGCGTATTAGAGCGGGGCGGAGATGGTGTTTTGAGGGTTCGAGCAGATGATGTGGCGGATGAGGAGGGTGCCGCCGAGCCACAGCCGAGACGGGTCCCACGGCGTAGACCTGCTCCTCGGGGAGCGCAGCAGGGACCTGAGCCGGAGATTGATATGCGCTATTTAGCTCAGGGCATTGATCGTCTTGACTTGAGGGTCCAGAACCTTAGCGAGTATGTTGCACATGTGGACGCGCAACAGCGGTGGCAAGGGAATGCGTTGAATGCATTCTTTGCCCATCAGGGATTTCAGTATACGGTTTCCTTTCCACCACCATTCCAGTCACGATTTGACGGGGCCGGTACTTCTGGGACACAGCCACATGATGATGGAGATGATGAGTCATCCTTTCTTTTTATTTTGTTTATTTGTTTGTTTTGTGTTTATTTTAGTTTAAGTTTAGTTTTTAGTATTTGGTATGTAATTAAACTTTGATTTAGTTTGTTTTCATGTTGATGCTCTATGGTTGTTTAGATTTATGCAGAATATTCGCCCTTAGGAAGCTGGCAGTAAGTTCAGCAGCTAGGTCCGACTGTTGCTAGAGAGCCATGTGAGAGTTCGAAGATTATAGTCAAGACCCACAATTTGTCATAAGTGTGGGGTGCATCTTTATTAGAGTTGTATTTCGTCGCGAGGAAGAAGTATCATCCCGGCTGCCACGACATGGTTGACACTTTCCTATGTTGTGGGGGATTTTTCATCGCGAGAAGAGGATGTCATTCTTGACGAGACGACGTGGTCGACACTTTCCCACGTCATGGTTATTATACATTGCATCAAATTGCAATATTTTGTACCACATTTTCAAAGATGGCGGTCTTGATTTTATTTTTTTTCGGCAAATTTAGAAGCAGCAGTTCCAGTTTTCAGTTTTTCAGCAGTATTTGAAGCAACCTGTAGCAGCCCCATTCGATCTCGCCACAACTACCCAGGGGAGTCTGTTCCTTTTTCTCCATTTTTATGTTCTTAATTTGTTTTAGCATACAATGAGGGCATTGTATGAAATAAGTGTGGGGTAGGGGGTCGGTAAAAGTAAATTATAAGAATATAATGGTTGGAAATTGCTAGATTTAGGGGAATTTAAAAATTTAAAAGAAAACTTGAAATATTAGTTTAATTTAGGAAAACCTAGCGATAATTTAAAATTTTGCTAATATTGTATGAGATGATCCGATGAGAACTCAAATGTTTAGTTGAGCCAATATACGTTATAGTGCATTTGTGGCTTCCCTTATTTTAGTGAAATCATGGAACAAAAACATAACCCCGCTCGGTTTGAAGGATGCAATATGTTTAGCAGCCTAAACCTGAAATGTATCCAGGAAAATTATTATCTTTAACCAATAAAGGTTGAGGTTGAGCGCCTCTGCTTAAGCATGTAGGTTTTGAGTGAAAAAAGAGAGGTACATGTAAAAAAAAAGAGAGAATTACGGAAAAGTTTGAAGAATTTTGGTGCAAATAAAGTGAAGACCAAAATATCAAAATTCTGAAGAAATCCAAAAAGTTGAAGATACCAAAAATCAAACAACAAGGTGGTGAATTCAAAGATATCCAAGATCAAATTATCAAGCAAGTGAAGAATTCAAAGAAAGCTCCATAGTGGTATCATAAATTGTAATTCTAGATTATGTATGCTTAGGTTGCTCAACTAAAAATACCTTGAGGTTAGGAGGTTTTCTGAGGATGGATTCGGAGGGTTGCATAAAATGAGCATTGTTCGGAAAAAGTGGGCAAGTGTTTATGAAGATTGTGAGTATTTAAAGTATGGGGGGTACTTAGGAAAATTTTAGACACAAATGCATGCGTTGAGGTCTTGGCATAATGGCTGAGTTTTAAATGGATTGTTTAGTGCGATATTGGTAAAATAAAAGTGAATTTGCTTGGGGGCAAGCAAAGGCTAAGTGTGGGGTATTTTGATATGTGTATTTTTAGACATATTTTTATGCACTTTATCTTAATATTTTGGCCTTATTTATTCTATTTTAGAACTAAAGAGTACTCATAATGCTTTGAATTATGTTTTGCAGCTATTTGTTGTCAATAAAGCACAAGAGAAAAGACTGAAGCGGAAACTGGGCTTAGAAGCTAAAAGAAAGAAAAGGGGGCTGAGGACGCGGTTACGCCCCGCGTACCTTAAGAGTACGCCCCGCGTACCTGCTTGCACCGGATATACATGATCGCGTAGTTATCTTGAGTACGCGCCGCGTAATCCATAGTACGCCCAGCGTACTTAGGTCGGCCACAAAGATTATAAATGTCGATTTTTAGCCAACCAGGAGGGGGGATTCGACTTCTAACCTAATTTAGTCGATAATTAACTTCTGTTAAGCCGTTTTGAGGGTCTAGAAGGCGGCCGGAAGGCTGTTAAGCTAACGGGAGCAGAGATCTGAAGGATTAGAGAGCGGATACATGTCGGTAATCATATGGATTGCTAACGTGACCATGTTTAGCACTTCCTTATGGTACTTTTTGTATTTAGTTTCTGATTTAGGTGTAAAAACCTTTTACTTTGTGTTTATGATTGAATGAAGTTTTGATTCTTAGACTAATTGTGATGTTAAATAATTTATTTGTGTTTAATTTATCTTGCCAAGCTTGTTCAAAGATCCTCATGTGTTAATGATGATTATTTGCTGTTAATTGTTAAGTGAATTAAGTTGTATGAAAACCTGCTTGATTTGCTTGTCTCTTATGATTTTTGATGACCATTGAGATTATAAGACTAGAAATAACGAATGTGAAACTAGGATTAACATGGGAATAAGTAAGTTAATGTGTGAGCCTTGTTTGATGACCATCAACAAGAGGTTAATTAAATGTTTAAATTAACTAAGTTTACAAGTCTTGCTTGATACGAACTGAACACTAGGAAGCATGTTAGTTTAATCAATTGATCACTATTTGAATTAACTTGTTTGCTAAAGGATTAGTTATAATGAACATGAATCTAATCAATTTAGGAATCGGTGAACATGAATAAATGAATTTGTGTATGCAATTGTTTATGTTTTCAAGGTGGAATTTGTCTAAACCAAAGTACCTAAAGAGATTTGTTTTCCCTGTTAGTTTATCGAGAATGGTTAATTAATTATTAGTTTGAGATTTAAATTATTCTTTTCGTGTGACATATAACCTATAATTAAATATATTAAATTAATCCACCGTTCCCTGTGATCGACACCCGACTTACCTAAGCTATACTGTAATCTGACTAGGTACACTGCCTATAAGTGCATAGTTAGTCTAAGTTTGTTAGGTTATAAATATTAAAATTAATGGGTACTTTCGTGCACATCAACATACATGTTATTGTTGATGATTTCTCCTTATTTACTTGGGTTTATTTCTTAGACAAAATCAGAAACAACTCAAGTGATGATCGATTTTATCAAGAACATTGAACTTAGTTTGAAAAAGAAAGTTCAAAAGATAAAAAAGTAATAATTGTGCAGAGTTCAAAAATCGAGTTCTGGATTCATTTCTAAATGAATTCGGAATTTCACACAATTTTTCATCTCCTTACACACCACAAAGAATGTTGTTTTTGAAAGAAGGAATAGGTCCTTATGTGAGGTGGCTAGGATGATGCTGACTTATGCAAACTTGTGTAAATACTTTTGGGTAGAGGCGGTTTTGACTACTTGCTTTACGCAAAATCGTTCTTTTATTTATCGTCATTTCAATATCACACCTTCTGAAATCATTAACAAACGGAAACCTAATGTTAAAATTTTCTTTGTTTTTGGTTGGAGATGCTTCATAATGAATCTCAAGGACAATCTTTCCAAATTTCAGACAAAAGCTGATGAGGGAATTTTCTTGGGATATTCACAAAATTATGTTGCTTATAAGGTATTGAAAATGAGGACTTGAAAAGTTAACGTAACTTTTAATATCACTTTTGATGACTTATGTTAAGAGAATTGAACAAGATTTTTCGAAGAAACCGATAATCTCTGAAACTAATGAAAAATCTAAGGAAATGCTTACTTTTTATATTGATCTTGATTTAATTTTTGGTATACCTGACTGGAAAAACGAAGTTGAAGTCAATATTGAATACACCTAGTACACCTCTTCAGAGGGAGCACACATCTCATCAAGTAACTCAAGAACCAACACTCCACGGGGAGGGTTCAACTCCGAATGAAGAACATCCATCATTTGAGGGGAAGAATGAAAATATGAATGATGATTCAGATGTGCAATCAGAATTTGAAGATGTGAATGCGGAACTGGATCCATCTTATGATCTAAATTACCCTCCGTTAACCAAATGGACCAGAGATCATCCAAAAACTCAAGTAATAGGAGATTTGTCTTCTGGACTTCTTACGAGAGCACAAAAAAAAGCAAAACGTACTGCATTGTTCTTTAAAGTGGAATACTACATGTTCAACTCGTTTATATCCAAAATTGAACCTAAAAATGTTTAAATTGCGCTTGATCACTCTGATTGGGTGCAACCAATGTAGGAGGAGCTCAATGAATTCAAACGAAACAAGGTCTAGAGACTTATTACCACTACAAAGGATACATCCGTTGTTGGTCTAAAAAGGGTGTTTCATAACAAGCTGGACAAAGAGGGAAATGTGATAAGAAACAAGGCGTGGCTAGTTGTTATGGGGTATTGCTAAGAAGAAGGTATAGATTATGAAAAACATTCGATCTTGTTGCAAGGATAGAATCGGTTCGCATTTTCTTGGCATATGCTGCACACAAGAATTTTAAAGTATATTATATGGACATTAAGTATGCCTTTCTAAACGGGGAACTGGAAGAAACGGTGTATGTGGAACATACTCCAAGGTTCGTTAACAAAAAATATCCCAATCATTGTTACATTCTGGACAAAGAGGTTTATGGTCTAAAGTAAGCTCCAAGAGCCTGGTACGAAACTCTTACTCATTTTTTAAAACATGCTAAATTTAAACAAGGATCGGTCGATCCAACCTTCTTTCGCAAGAAAGATGGTAACCACTTGATAATTGTCCAAATTTACATTGATAACATCATCTTGGATCAACTAACCCCAGCTTCACTATTGAGTTTTGAAAGTTGATGGAAACTAAGTTTAATATGAGGTCTATGGGTTCGATTAACTTTTTCCATGGTTTGAACATAAGACAAAGTCAGGAAGGTGTCTTTATCAACTAGGATGCTTACACGAAGACCTTACTTTCGAAGTTTTGAATGGTGGATGATTCAAAGGTGAAGGTTCCCATGGCATTCAGAACGAAAGTTACACCGTCTCTAGAAAAGCCAGTTGCTGATATGGCACTCTATCATCAAATGATAGGTTGATTGATGTATCTGACTGCTAGTCATCCATACATCATGTTTTATGTCTGTTATTATGCCAGGTTTCAAGAGAATCCTTTCGAACCCCACATTGCTACTATTAAGAATATCTTCAGGTACCTCAAATGAACATTCTCAGTTAGAATATGGTACCCTTCAAGTTCAGGTTTCTTTGTGCAAGCGTTTTCGGATGCTGATCTAGGAGGTTACGGTTTGGATCGAAAGAGTAAAATGGGAGGAAGCCAATCTTGATGGCAAACTTGTAAGTTGGAAATGTAAAAGCAAACGTACGTCTCCCTATCAACTCCTGAAGCAGACTACATAACTGCTTCCTCTTGTACTCACGGGTCATCTGGATTCAAAGTCAACTTCGTGAGTATGGCATAAATATGAAATGAATCCCTTTGTATCGCGACTTTGAGAGTGTTATTCGTATAGGTCACAACCCAATGCAACATTCAAAGACCAAACACATCACATTGAGGTATCACTTCATCAAAGATCATATGGAAGATGGAAATATTGAAATACACTTTGTTAGATCCACTGATCAGCTAGTTGACATCTTCATGAAAGTGTTGCCTAAGCAAACATTTAATCGTATTCTTCAAGGATTAGGAATGATAGAGGTTGAATCTGTTCTGAATCCACCTTAACTTACATAAAGTTTTAGTTGCACTGCGAATTGCTGCGAACGCTCGCAATGACTCGCAGTCAACTATCCACACTACGAATTGGTGTGAACGCTCGTAGTGACTTGTGGTCCACTATTAATATTGTGAATCGATGTGAATGTTTGTAGTGACGTGCAGTCTATTGTTCATTCGTGGTTTGGAACTTCATGTATCCTTTGAACATTTTCCTTATTGCTATTTTATTTCTATTTTTATTTCTTTTTTAGAAAATCGGAAATCCAAAAATATTTATTTCTTTCTGTTTTTATTTCTTTTCAGAAAAAAAAATACAAAAATATTTTCTTTATTTTCATTTCTTCTTTTCATAAAATATTCAAAAATACCAAAAATATTAGATAATTGAGCAGGTTTGAAGGCACCTATCCTGGCGATCTCAGTGACGAATGATGGAGTAGGTATAAATTTCTTAACCTATACACTAGTTAAGTGTCCCTAGAAACATGTTGATGCATGTAGTCTGAAACCTCAAAGACTCTATGTTGAAGCCTTAATTAATCAATAACACCAATCGTTTCTTTCCAATTAGGTTGTTTATTCACATAAGTCATGAGCTACCTTACTCTTCTCGCATTAAGTTAAGATTTAACTGCTTGGTCACTTTCGCATAGCAGATGTACACTATTTTTTGGAACCACCTCCTAGTACTTCTTCATATGTGACATCCCCATTTTCACGGCCAGAAAAGACCGATTTGTTTATGCTTTGTTTTATAAAATCAGAGTAATCTTTTAAAGAAAATGGTTGCGGAATTTGTTCCCAAAACAAGATATGATAATAACTTATCAAAACATTTCTCAAAGAGAATGTATTTTCATTTAATAATAAAACCTCGGGATGTCATGTTCTGATACAGACATATAAGCATAAAAAAAACTTACATTCAATTACACTAATGATTTACATCTCCTTTAATCTCTCAGTGCAAAGCAGTTTCGTATCGATACCTGTGATACAATTAAACTGAGTGGGTCAGGCTTGGGAGTCTGGTGAGCATATAGGGTTTTCTACCCACAATAATATAATTATTATATTCAATCATCAAACAATCAACCCAATTACCCATCCTTGTTATCTCCATTTATTTCTTAAGTACCTTCCCTAAGGAATT
Organism: Lactuca saligna; assembly: GCF_052625555.1. Lineage (NCBI taxonomy): Eukaryota > Viridiplantae > Streptophyta > Magnoliopsida > Asterales > Asteraceae > Lactuca > Lactuca saligna. Next base: position 670,286 of record NC_136420.1, on the reverse strand, counting down.
ATCCTAAGGGTCATCTCCTACATCATATTTACCTCTCATCTCCTTACATCACATTTCCTTGTATGATTGTTCCTAAGGACTTTTTCCTAAGGATCATCGTATGAATACGTAGTCACAACATCGCCTGGACTAGTAAGTCATAATAAGGGTTAGACTATCATCGCATGAATACATAGCCACAACATCGCCTAGACTCGTAATTCATAGTAAGGGTTAGAGTATCATCGCATGAATACGTAGCCACAACATCGCCTGGACTCGTAACTCATCACCTACAGGTTATGAGCCTGCTGGTGTTTCCACGGGGTCATCTAGAATAGTCCATGGTCGCCATCTATACTCTGGTAGATGACTACATCGCCAAATTCCCACATCGCCGGTCAAGGTTATGGTATCTCCTCTCATCTCACATCACCTATTTATCATTACCTAATTATCATCACCTTTCTATCATCACCTATTTCTCATCACCTAATCATCATCACCTGTTTCTCATCACCTAATTATCATCACCATTATATCCTCACCTTTCTCTTATCACATTCGTTCAACACACATCAACTATTTCATCTACCCATGTTCTACCCAACATATTTGTATATATAAATTACATATATAGTTTAAATCATTTAACACCCATATAAAAACATCAATTCCAAGCCCATTCCATATAGACAATTAATATATAACACATAGCACGTATTTCATTGCTAATGCTTTATATTTATGTGTTTAGAAGAGAGTAACCGCACACTCACACATATAAACCACAATATATATACACATAACACGTATTTCGTATAAAATACTTCATAATTATGCGTTAGAAGAAAGTAACTACACACTCACTTGATTAGAAGATGATCGGACAACACTACGACTTGTAGAAGTAATATTCTTCGGTAGATCTGGAAGATCTTCACAAAAACCGGGCTCCTAGCGGGCAGAGCTTCGGCTCCGGAATCGCACTTCTCGGGATCTTCGGGGCCTCGGGACTTGCTTCGGGGCTCAGGAATGATACTGGGGCTTCGGGATATTATTGGCACGCAAAACGATGCAAAACTTAGAGAGAAAGGAAGAAAAATCGCAAGGAAAATGGCTGATCTCGAGTTCTATTTATAGGCTGCTGGGTCTGGGATTACGCTGGGCGTAATTAGGTTACACTGGGCATACTTTGACGTCACTGCATGCGTTAATTGGTGGCACTCGAGTATTGGTCAGACAAGTTGCACCCTCTGAGTACGCTGGGCGTACTCAAATTACACTGGGCATAATTTGACTTGTCGAACTTCTAAATTGCGTAACTTTTTCATACGAGCTCCGTTTTCGACGTTCTTTATATCCACACGTAGGTCAAACCATACTCTACAACTTTCATTTAGACTCCGTTGGCTAATTTTGACTTTTATTTTTATTATTTATTTTTAGAAGGTCGAGACAGAAAAACTTCGTTATAAATTCATAACTTCTTTGTCCGACGTCCGTTATCGCCTAACTTTTCATCGTTTCGCTACTAACAACGAGATCTTCGATTCTCATTTAGATTGTTTCAGCTAAAAACTGCTCGATCTCAAATCGAGTATTCGGGCTGCACACTACTAAGCTGAAACTTAGAAAAATCATAACTTCCTCATACGAAGTCAGATTTGGACGTTCTTTTTATGCACGCTCACGGTTTAACGAACTCTACGACTTTCGTTTAGATTGATAAGGCTAAATATCACTCTAACATAAATTCACTTTTTTTACGTCATTCAGTGTCGTTCCGGTTCTGTCGCGAAACTTCGACAGGTCATAACTTCTTCGTTATAAATCGGATTTCAGCGTTCTTTATATGCACGGAAACCTTGTAACATATACTATAACTTAGTTAAGATTATTCATTCTAAATAATCTTTTATAAAAAATCCATTTTTGACGCCTATCGTCTCTAAATTGACTAGCCCAGATCTACGGGCGTTACATCATCACTTTCACATTCATACATGTAACCCTTGAGACTCTCAGAAATTACCACTGAGTTTTATGGTTACACAACTGTTGTGTTTATGATCTTTAATTCGTTATTACCACAAATTGAGTGAAACCCAAAATCCAACACATATTTACGAATTGACGGTGAACAATTTAAATGTTCTAGCATGTTCACCAAGGAATTAACGAATGTCCACTTTCGTAGATTGTACACTGAAATCTCTTTTTCTATTTATGCAATCTTAATGAAATGTTCTAGTCCTAATACGTTTCTTCCCAATAGATCCAAGTTTTATTTTTTTCTTGAGAGTTCAATATCAAAGTCACTTAAAATAATTCCAAAAGCATACTTGTTCTTATGACTACACTGGTCAAACAAGTACTTCATACGAACGTTCGAACTTATGTTGAGTTTCGGACTTAGTTGAAGAAGAAGCCACCTATTTCACCTTATTAAAAGAAGCCTTTCATAGTTTCTTCACAAACAGCTGATCGTAATTCAACGGGACACCACAAAAACACTTCAAAGTCTCTCTTGACTTCGAAGGAAGAGATCGTTTCCCGAGATCCATCTACTTTATGCCTTCAATGACATCACTAGAATCTCTAAGAGAACTTGCTTTATTTCTTTATCTTTGGCACACTCTTGAACGAAGATCTTTATGATTTTCAAACATCTAGTTCTGTAACATCCCAAAATTCTAGACCAAAATTTTCATTTTTGATATAACGATTCATAAAACAATTTATAGAAAACATCAAGTTATTTCATTTTATAAAAATCATAGATCATACATCTCAAAAGCATGTCATAAGATAGTAACAATGTCAGAGTACAAATCCCAAGAATCTCATATCCGGAGAATGTGGTGTGATGCGCCGCAGTCATGCCGAGTCTTTTCCCTTCGAGGAAGAAGTACACGAAACCAAAACTAAAAACCATAAGCACAAAGCTTAGTGAGTTCCCCCATCGTACCACATACCAAATAATCACATAATGCCTAGCATATCTGGGTGTTGGCCTACCCCTTTGGTCTCTTTCAACTGGTGACCGCCCAACATATCCGGGTGCTAGCCTCCCCTTCAGTCTCTTTCAACTGGTAACTGTCTAGCATATCTGGGTGCTGACCTACTCCTTCTGAAACATCCCAAAAATACAAGAGAAAATTTTCATTTTTTGAAATCATTTTAACAAGTATAATATTATCATCGTAAAATCAAATCATCAAACATGTATCTCAAAATCTCATAAAATATGTCAACATATAATTGTCTCATAATAAATATCAGAGTAAGCTCCCAGGCTAATAGAAACTGTGGTGTATTTCATGTCGTCAACTCGATCCCTTCCCTTTGCTTACTGAAGTACCTGAAACCAAAACTGAAACTATAAGCACAAAGCTTAGTTAGCTCCCCCAAACTACCACATACCATACACATATAACATGCAACTAGGAGATACGGGACCTTCCCACACTCATGGAGATACAGGCCCCGGCCACACTCCACTAACTAGGAGATACGGGCCCCGCCCACACTCTGCTAACTCTGAGATACGGGCCCCACCCACACTCAACCACTAGGCAGATATACAAGTATCACACAGAAAACAAGTAATACTAGATCTATCATTCAGACTTATATCAAACTCCGTTCCTAGGAAATACGGGCCCCGCCCACACTAAGCTAACTGGTAGATACGGGCCCCGCCCACACTCAACTACTAATCATAACACGCTACAGGCCGACCTTGGTTCCTTAGACCCGTTCCTACTAAAGGGAAACTCACCTCGTGTGACTGGCTACTGAAACTCTATGTGAGAAATCCCTAGTTGCTGCTCTGGCGACTCTCCGGCTATAATTTCCATAAATACACATAGTCAAAAACTGGTAAATGATCTTAGGGTAAAATGACTATATTACCCCTAGTCAGAGTCAATATCCTGATCAGAGTCAACTTCCAGTTAACTTGACTCGCCGAGTTGGCCCGCTAACTCGCTGAGGCCCTGTCCCTTCATCTGACCCTCAGCCCGACTCAACTCTTCGAGTCCGTCAAGAACTCGACGAGTTCTCCTTCAATCATATCATCGGGACAATCTTCAACTCACTCGTCGAGTTCCTTCTTGAACTCTTCGAGTTTATCTTCATCATATGAACGTTTCTAGTTTGTGACTCGCCGAGTTGTATGAACAACTCACGAGTCCATTTCATAGGTTGGGAGATGGCCTTGGACTCGTCGAGTGCGTTCATACGCTCGCTGAGTCCCATGGTTTCCAGGTCCATAGCTAAGTCTATTTCGCTGAGTCCTTTCTCTGGACTCATCTAAATCCCTTCTAGACTAAATTGGATTCCCTCAAATCGTAGAGGAAACCTAAACCCCCGACTCGCCGAGTCGACTAATGTCCATGACCAAAACTCGATTTCTAATGTACAATTCTCATCCAACAGGTAGATATGGGCTCTTAAGTCGATATAACACATAAATTCATGAACTTTATGTACATGCATGGGATTTTAATGCTCAAAGGACCAAAAATTGGGTTTATTTCATACATGGCGTTCTCATGGCTACAAAGATGGCGCCATTATGCCATGAGAACCCTCCAAGGTTCCAGATCTTAAGATATATTAACTTGGGACGTCCAAGTCCCAAGGATCAAGCTACTTGGACCCAAAACTCCATAAAAATGACCACAAGGAGATCTAAGGAACTACAAGTCAAGTATGAAACCTTTCTACCAGAAAGTGAGGAGAAAATGTTGTTGTTCCTGGATCTATTCCTTCTCCCTTGGGTGTTCTATCTTCCACTTCTTGGTCTAGCTTCAAAAAACACCAAGAAACACTCAAAACAACACAGAAATCTTGCTCACTTATGGAGGATTAGGGTTTCGGGTTTAATGCTCTGGAGGTGATGAGGGCTAGGGTGGAAGCCTTATAAGATGTTTAAATAGGGTACAAACCCTCCAATTTAGGGTTTCACCCAGACATCTCCTACTCATCGATTCTGTCTTCCGACTCGTCGAGTAGGTCACTTAATCCTCGACCCGGAGTCGATCCTACTCGACGAGTTGAGCCCCCAACTCTCCGAGTCCAAGAGTAAAATATGATATTTGACTTGAAATTAAATGCGCAACTAAAACCGGGTTTTACACCTTCAGTCTCTTTCAACCGGTAACCGGGGACTATTTCACCCCTTACCATTACCACATAAAACCCTAGCATATTTATATAAGTTCTATACTGCCTAGCATATCTGGATGTTGGCCTACCCCTTCAGTCTCTTTCAACCGGTAGCCGGGGACTATTTCACCCCATACCACTACCACATAAAACCCTAGCGTATACATATAATTCATATATTGCCTAGCATATATGCGTGTTGGCCTACCCCTTTGGTCTATTTCAACCGGTAATCGGGGACTATTTCACCCCATATCACTATCACATAATAACATAACATACTAGCATATAAAGCATAGCAGATAGTGGCATATCAGACAAATATTACAAAGACAATCATCTCAACTATAATCAATACTAGTAGGCAGGCATTGGTTCCTTCGACCCACCCCTACTGGAAGGTAACTCACCTCAAATGTCGTGTAGTAGCTGAACTATCCTTGGCTTTGGGATCAACTCATCTCCAACTCCTACACATAATAATCTCCTTTCATTACCCTTTTATACTCATAACCCTTTAAGGGCCGAGTTGGTCCATCAACTCATTGAGTTCCATGATCCATAAAACCCTAAAATATTGATCCTACATGTCGAGTTCTTTCATGAACTCCTCGAATTCTCATTCATACAGATTCAGGACATTTCGCTCACAACTCGCTGTGTTCCTCCTTGAAATCGTCGAGTTCCTCAATCTACAAACTTGAAAACATGTCCAACTCGCTAAGTCATCTCCTAGACTCAACGAGTTTGGCCAAAAACATAAAAATGTTGGGGAATGATGTGTGTGAAACGAACTAGTTTTAAACCTACTTTTAATTATAAAATAAACACACAAAGGCAGTGGACCTATCAATTGTGGTAAAGCTAAATAAGTAGGGTATCGAACACAGGGAACGGTAAATTAAAACTAAAAACTAATTGTATCTAAATTAATTAATAAGTAGGGGTTTTTCTCTAGTTTTACAAGACTAGAAACTTACTACTATCACTAAAAAGAACTAGAAAAGCAAAGATTTAACTAAATTCAATAATGAGAAGGACTTCTGTTTAGTTCAACTCAATTGATCCTATGGTTGATATTATGGTAATAGTGCAATAGATTAATTCTTCTATTGGCTACCGATTCAGTTGATTAGATTCACATTCGCTGCACTAATACTTAAAGAACAAACTAACTCAAACAGTGATAAGTTTTCAAATTCAATTTAATTCACTAGGTTATTTATTCTGGTTAATTTAGACTTGTAATTGCTAACTAATTTGGTCCTTTAGTTAACTTCTTGTTGATGGTCATCATACAAGCTCACACATGAATTTACTTATTTTCCTTATTAATTCTAGTTTCATGTTCATTAATCCTAGACATATGGCAAAGTGGTCACATGACATATGAGGTTGACAATTAAAAGATGTTCATACTATTTAATTATCTTCCTATTAACAGAAAAATATTTGTCATCCACACATAAGGTTCTTTAACAAGCTAAAATCAACAAATCACCAATATTGAATTAATCCTACAATAATAATCAATCCATAGAATCAATATTGTATCCCCAAACAGAAGTTTAAGAGTTTTAGCTCATGTTTGAGGTAATAAACAACATAAGAACGAATTCTAATTTTCTAGCCATAATGGAAAACAAAAGATTAAGCAGAATGATGTAGATTTGCCTCAAATCTCATTCGGGATTGAATTCTAGGTTGTATCTTCGTTCTTCAGGTCTCTCCTGGCTCTGGTTCGCAGCTTACTTCTCCCCAAGGGTTCCAGAATGTCGAGTGCCGATCTGGGAAACCGTTTATATAGATTCGACCCGACTCGCCGAGTCCATCACTTAAATCTCTTGTACGGTAAGTCACGATGTCCTTATCTTTTCACGAAGTCCTTATCTTCTCAATCCTTCGCTCGGACTCACTGAGTAGGCGACCCTACTCGCCGAGTAGGTGTTGTTTTTGGTGGTTTTTCTTCTTTGTTTGATTCCCGAGCTCCAAACCGCTTCTCCTGCTTTCTTTTGCTTCCAAGCTTAAACTTTGGTCTGAAAACATAATTCAAACGTTTTTAAGTATCTTTTGTCCATGAAATGCCATAATTTAACTAATAAATGATAAAAATCTATGCTTAATATATAACTAAATATGCAAATATCAAAATACCCCACACTTGACTTTTGCTTGCCCCCAAGAAAAACCGAATTTTAACACATTAGAACCACATATGACAACTCCAATATAACCCAACCATTATGCAAAGACTGCAACGCATGCATTTGTGTCTAAAATTTTCCTAAATACCCCCATACACCAAATACTCATAATCCTCATAAACATTCACCCACTCACCCCGAACTATGCTCATTTTATGCATCCCTCCTAATCCATCCTCAGAAAACCTCTTAACCTCAAGGTATTTTTGGTTGAGCAACCCAAGCATACATAATCTAGATAATTACAATTTATGATACCACTTTGGAGCTCTTTGGAATTCTCTATTTCTTTAACATTTGATCTTTGATCTCTTTGAATTCACCACCCTGTTGTTTGATTTTTGGTATCTTCACTTTTTGAATTTCTTTGGAATTTTTGATCTTCATGATTGATATTTGACTTTGATGCTCCAAAAATTCTTCAACTTTTCTTGTAACTTTCTCTTTTTTTACATGTACCTCACTTTTTTCACTCAAATCCCTACATGCTTAAGCAGGGGCGCTCAACTTCAAACTTTATTGGTAAACGATAATAATTTTCCTGGATACATTTCTGGTACACGATGCTAAACATATTGCATCCATCAAGCTGAGCGAGGTCGTGTTTTTGTCCCATGATTTCACTGGAATAAGGAAGCCACAAATGCACTAGAACGTATATAGGCTCAACTAAACATTTGGGTCTTCATGCAATCATCAAATATAATACTAGCATGATCCCTAATTGCTTTACCAAAATTTTCTAAATTAGCCCTAGCAATTTTAATGCAAAATTTTCAAAATTTATCATAAATTAACTAAAATTTTAACTAATATAACCAACCCCCTACCCCACACTTAATTTATGCAATGTACCCATTGCATATTACGCATGATAAAAAACCATAAAAGGAAAGAGAGAATTGGAACAAACTCCCCTGGGATAGTATTGTGAAGTTGATATTTCGTCTTTAAGCTCCATCTTCAATTGACTTTAGACATGGGAACAACTCTTCCATGTCTTGGGCATCAAATCACATGAAGGCAACTCCAAATAGGCAGGAAAAATAGTGTAAGGTCTTCAAGAATCGATATGGAAGAATAAATGGTCAAGTGGTATATTCAACAGCATTGAATCAACAGTCTTGTTGGTATAAAATTGAGTGACTCGTCGAGTCATATAAACGACTCGACGAGTATAGTCGCGGACAGCTTCGAATATGCAAAAATACAAGGCGACTCATCGAGTCAGTTAAGTGCACTCGGCGAGTAGACCGTTGGGTGAAAAAATTACATTCTACATTTGTTCCGGCTTTTGATAAATCTTCAAAACTCCTCATAACTTCTAGACTCATTCACTCATGTCCCTCAGGACCGGACTCGACACCTTAACTCTAAACTCTGCCCTTTCTTGACTCTCTTCCACTCGTTTTCCTCTTTCTCTCAAACTCTAGACCCTCTATGCAAGCATTCTTAATCCAAAATCTGAAAGTCATTAAGGAAAATTAAACATCAAGCATAAAAATAAAAGTCTAACAATTCAAACACACCAAAAAAATCAAAAAAAAAAAATGAAAAATTGTTCCATTAAACATAAAAAAACTAATCCACCTCCTCATCATCATTGCCATGAGCAGCTCCACTTCTCCTTGCATCAATGACATCATCCCATGAAGGAATGTAGGGAAAATTACCCCCATCAATGTGCGGAATATGGAAATGATCGAAAAGCCGCATGTGGGATTCATTGCTAAAATTGATGCCCCTTGCCATTTGATCTTGGAGCCTCCTCATCTCAACATTGTACCAATCCATTGGTACCTCCTCATTATCCACCGGAATCCCTGGCGGCTCCTCTTCAACTTCCCGCTCGCGTCTCGACCTAACTCTCCTTCACGGTGCCTCGGGTCTAATTACTGGATCGTCACTTGGGATAGCATAATGACCACCGCCAAAGTCTTCAATAATCCTCGCCCTCCTAAAAAAGAATAGGATTAAAGGGTTAGGCTGGAACCATTGTCATCAAGTTCCCTGCTCCGCGGGTCATCAACCCATATGAGTTGGCAAGTCGGGTCACGAACATGCCTCCATTAATTTTGGATGTTTTGCGATCCTTGACCGCACCCTTCGACAAATAAGAAGCCAAACACCATGGAATATTGCAGAAAGTGTCGGGGGAGATGATACTCCAAAGATAAAAGATGTAAAGGTTCGACACCTTGTCGTCATCCTTCCGTTGATAGATGGTGGTGGAAATTAGGCGGTGAATGAGACGGTGCGTGGGCAACCTAATACTTCCTTCTTGAGCTGATTTTGGAATATACACTTTGTTGGCGATTGTGTTCCCCCAACCCGTACTCGTAACACCATCGGGAAACACCTTATGAGATTGTTCCAAAAAAGCCTGGAAAATAGCAGTAGTAACCAATGGTTGGTCGTAAATACCCATACGACACGCAAGCTCAATGACCGAACATTGATGGTATTCACCCCCAAGGATGAAACTAAAACTTGTGGGGTGGTAGCTGTAACATCCCGGATCCCCAGGTATCTTTACTTTCATATTTGTTGGTATTCTGTAAGGGGACTCGGCGAGTTGGAGGTCAAACTCGCCGAGTCGAGTCGCAGTTTTGGACAGAGGTTCGCGTCCAGACTCGGCGAGTCCAAGGGATGGACTCGGAGAGTCCGCGATGTTTAATGAAACCCTAATTTTCCGGTCCTAAGCCCTATTTAAAGGACCTTATGGCCTTCATTTGCGGCCACCTTGAGCCCTAAGTGCACCCAAACGGCTGAGAGACTTTGTGAGTGAGATAGAGGCTATTTGTTCATCATTTTGTGTGATTTTTGCAAGAAGGAAGGAGAAGATCAAGCTTGAAGAGTTGGGGAGCTTGGATCTGCTTCTATTTCATCAGGGGAACCTTCTTAAGGTAACTTTCAGAGCTAAACTTCGTATTTTGGTTGATGTGTCAAATCTAGGGTTTCTTCTTGCCTTATTTGGCTTGATTTGGAAGTATGAAAGGTCCCATGGAGGTATGGAACCTAGATCTAGACCTTAGCAGGTCCAGAAGGCCCAAAATGACAAGCTTTATGTCCATTCTTTTGAGTTGGAAGCTAGGGTTGCCATATTAGAGGTTATTTCTTCGAAATGAGCCTTGTATGCGTTGCATGGAGACCAAGACTGAGACTTTACATGACAAATGAGCTTGGGAAGGCCAGATCTATGTGTGTATGGAACGGATCTGACCGCAAAATCCCGTTTTAGCTGATGCATGGCATGGACTCGCCGAGTCTGAAGAACAGACTCGACGAGTCGCTTGAAGATTGTCCTTGTGACCACCCAGTGTGTAGTCCTGCCGAGTGGTGGGTGACTCAGTGAGTCACGGAGAGTTAGAACGGTTTTGACAGGTGGACTGAGTCGAGTTGGGACTCGCCTAGTTGTCCTTGCGACTCGGCGAGTTGAGTCGCGGTGGCCCCGTGATTTATGCCCAGGTGAAACTCGTCGAGTCAGGGAAGTACTCGACGAGTCAAAGGGAAAATCCTTGCGAGTCGGAGAAAACGCGTAGACTCGCCGAGTCATTATAGTGCACTCGCCGAGTCCGGTCAATTTGACCAAAGGCTGTTGACCAAGTTGACCAGTGTTGACTTGATAAGAATGGTCAAGCCTAGTGGCACAAGTAATAATTATAGATTCATGATGTCATAGGAGGATTACAGCTCGAGGGTTCGAGCACGAGTGATTTCCAGGGTTCACGAATTAGCGAGACCTACGAGGTGAGTCTTCTCACTATACTGTACCCGGAAGGGTTTGACTGCGTGACCGGAAGGTCGAATATGATATGAGATATATGTCTTATGTGTAATAAGTTATTCGTTATATGTGCCATGTATGATATGTTTGATATGGGCCGGAAGGCAATATGTTATGGGCCAGAAGGCGTGGTCATATGGACCGTAAGGTTGACATGGGTAGGACCGGAAGGTTTATCCAGTCGGGACGGAAGTCCCCTGAGACACATGGACCGGAAGGTCAGGGCCTGGAAAGGCATATGTGCGTAGGTTATATTTTGGGGAACTCACTAAGCATTTATGCTTACAGTTGTTGTGTTATGTGTTTCAGGTACTAGCGAGGACCGTGGGAAGGCGCTGGCGTGATCGTACACACACTCGGGGAAACTGTAACACCGTGATTTTTAAGACAAAAATTTTTATTTAAATAATCAATTTAATATTAATACACTTGTTTAAAATCTTATTCACATTCGAATTACAAAACATAGTTTCATTTTCATTATAATAGAAGACCAGGATCCTCCAAAACACAACTCTTTCTTCGGTGTGTACAATCGAACCGTTGCCATCCCGCGTTACTGTAAGAACCTGAAACAACATAACATAAACAACGTAAGCACGAAGCTTAGTGAGTTCCCCAATATACGCCTTACGCACGTACGCCTTTCCAGGCCCTGACCTTCCGGTCCACTGCACAATGCCTTCCGGCCCATAAGATAATTGCCTTCCGGCCCATAAAATAATTGCCTTCCGGCCCATAAGATAATTGCCTTCCGGCCCATAAGATAATTGCCTTCCGGCCCATAAAATAATTGCCTTCCGGCCCATACACATATATAACACATAACACAAATACTCTAACACATAAAGCACATAAATCATATATCAACCTGCCTTCCGGCCCGTAACATACTCTAACACATAAAGCACATACATCATATATCATACCTGACCTTTCTGTCACATAATACTTTGCCTTCCGGCCCATATATAAACATGTATATCACGCGTAGCAGCTAACTTACCATTTATAGCATATAAACATAACACATAACATACTTGACCTTTCGGTCACACAATCAAACCCTTCCGGGTACAGTATAGTGAGAAAACTCACCTCGCGGACGCTGGAAGATAACAACTCCTGAAATCCCTTGCACTTGATCCTCCGAGCTACAAGCTCCCTGTAAGATCATATATCTCTTCATTAATACTTCTATCTTCCATGTTAACTGACCCTAAGAAATCACACCGGTCAACTCTGGTCAACGGCCATCTCGACTGGACTCGGCGAGTACCCTGGCGACTCGGCGAGTCTAGTCGTCCTCACAAATTCCTGAATGTTCCCTTTCTACTCGTCGAGTATCCCACTTGACTCGACGAGGTCCTCGTGGAAGAATCGCGGGGCCACCCCGACTCTACTCGCTGAGTCTGAAGAACAAACTCGGCGAGTCCCAGTGAATCTTCAAGCTACTCGCCGAGTCTGCTCATCCGACTCGGCGAGTCCACGCCATGCAGTCGATCAAACTGCTTCCTGAGATACATATATTCCCGAATATACAAACATGGGACCTTCTGGACCTCTAAGGATCCTAATACAAGGTTATAAACATTGGATAACGACACAACAATCCATCTAATCTCCAAATGGGTTTCATAAACCCTAAATTCGTGTACACATCAAAATAACAGGAATGATCCGAAATATAACCTGAAAACGTACTCTCTGTGTCCCCAAACCTCAGAACTCGACCCCCTTGATCTTCCTTTGGCCAAAATCCTTCCTCTTATTGCACCACAATTCCTTCAAAGTCAATAATGGCCTTCAAGTTTGCTCTAGATGCCACAGTCGTTTAGGGTTCTCCTCAATCGGCCAAAAGACGTGAAATGACGACATAACAACCCTTATATACGACCCAATACGAAACGGCTAGGGTTTCCGCTGAACAGCGTCGACTCGCCGAGTCCATACCTGGACTCGTCGAGTCCAGTCGCGAACCCGCGACCAAATCTGCGACCCTACTCGGCGAGTCTGGCTCCAACTCGCCGAGTCTCCCCTTTAAAACACCCCAAAATGCAATTTAACAATACTTGAGATTTTGGGCTGTTACAGAAACCATTTTGTGATCTTTGATATGTAATTGGTCGTGACTAAATTGTTACATTGGAACCTAAATTTTATTAATCAATGTTTTGATGATTGTAGAAATGAAAAAATTGGTTTTGAAATTTATGACGTTACAAGTTGGTATCAGAGCCTTGGTTTGAGGGATTCGGGTACACCTTCGGGCGTAACTGAACTCAAACCGGGGATTTGAGAAAATTTTAATTAATAAATCAATAAAATTTGATAAGTGATTTCGAGACAACCAAAGAAAAAGGAGTGTGTACGGTCAGCCACCGCCCGAACGGTAAAATCCCCAAAATACTCTTACAATATGTGTTATGAGATATGATATAATATGATACGCATGCTAGTAGACTAGGTATGCATATTAGGACTAGAATGGCCTGATTTTGTGATGCCTTAGTCTAGGGAAACCTTCTTCTATGAGGTGCTTGAGAGCGAGTGGGTATCTAGTGTATGACAAAAATAGAGTACTCAGGATTCGGGGTTTGGGGAGGAGGACTTGGGGTGAATACTGACGCGGTGTAATTGGTAGTATTGGGCCCGTACTACTAAGGACACCGGGTCAGTGGGCAGCACAAGTAAGAATCCCTGGGTATCAGAGACTGAGTAGGACTGCGTTATCGAGTGCGATTATGCCCGATAGAGTCTCTGATATTTTTATGTTGTGTTTCAGAGACACCATGGTTGGACCATGACACAGACCTGGTACGAGTAGTGTGACTGACGAGGAGCTTCGTCAGATGATTCATGAGGAGGTAGCTGCAGCGATCCGGGCCGAGATTCCAGAGATGTTTCGGTCTATTAAGACCACGCTGATGGAGACATTTGATGAGCGGTACGCCGCGTTGACTGAGGCCGCCGCCGCTGCAGCTACCGTAGCCGTGGCCGCTGCCAGACCACATGGAGGTGACTCGTTGCTGTTCCGGGAGTTCAGCAACACGAAGCCACCGGAGTTTGATGGGACGCAGGATCCAATCGCTGCGATGAGATGGATTGCTGATATCGAGGGATGCTTCTACACTTGTTCATTTCTGGAGCATCTGAGGGTACGGTTCGCCTTGAACCAGCTCCGCCTGGGAGCGAAGGATCGGTGGAAGTTCGTGACGGCAAACTTCACTCTGGCAGAGGTCTCAACTGTGACTTGGGAGAGGTTTACTGCTATGTTCAGAGATGAGTATGTTCCCCCGGTTGAGAGGTAACGGTTGGTTCAGGAGTTCTTGACCCTCAAGCAGGGTAATGATTCTATTACGGTGATCACGCGGAAGCTTCATGAGAGGGCGATGTTCTGCCCCGAGCAGGTGTCCACGGAACGGGATCGGATGAGTCGGTATTTGGGAGTGCTGAGGAGGGATATCCGGGAGTTCGTATCAAACTCGTCATATAAGACTTTCGCTGAGCTTCAGGCGAATGCCAGGAAGCGTGAGATCGAGTTAGAGACCTAGGCCAGGGAGGAGGCCGAGTCTCAACGGGTGGATCAGCAGCCGGCTCAGTCTCAGCCGGTAGCCAAGCGGACCAAGTCCACCGATTCGAGATCCGGAGGTCAGAAGGGCCGCACTTGCGGAAAGTGCGGCAAGGGTCACGAGGGGGCATGTCGATCGGGTGCTTGCTACAAGTGTGGCAAGGAGGGGCACATTGCTAGGGATTGCCCCAAGGGATTCATGGTTTGCTTTCATTGCAACCAGACCGGCCATCGGAAGGCCGAATGCCCCCAGCTTCGCCAGGGATCTACGCCTGCTGCCAGCGTTCCCGAGATTCGGCCAGTGAAGGCCGAGGCCCCGAAGGCTCGCGGGAGAGCTTTCCAGCTGACTGCAGAGGAGGTCCGCGCGGTGCCTAATGTCGTAGCCGGTATGTATTCTTTCATGTATTTACCTTTATGCTGAGATATTGTGCTTATATTATGATATGCGTAGGTACTTTTCTTGTGAATTATGTGCCTGCTCTGGTATTATTTGACTCGTGTGCGAGTCGGTATTTTGTTTCGTTGGCTTTTAGTCAGCACATCAGTATTGATCGGGAGGTGATGAGTCGACCCCTGCGAGTTGCTATAGAAAATGAGAAGGCGGTATACGCCACTGAGGTGATTCGAGGATGCGTGCTCGAGATTTTTGGGGTCGAGTTCCCTATAGACTTGGTTCCTATAGCTATGGGAGATGTCTGCGTTATCGTGGGTATGGACTAGTTGAGTAAGTTTGGAGCAGTCATTGACTGCGAGAGACAGCTGGTGATGATTCGAGACCCTAGTGGGGGAGTACTCACGGTTTATGGCGAGGGGACCCGGTGTGGGTCGGCATTTTGTTCGGCTGCCAGTGCAAGGCAGAGTTTGCAGCAGTGCTGTAATGGATTCATAGCCTATGTGATGGATACTCGAGTAGCCGCGGGGAGGCCCAATTCGATTGATGATGTTCCGGTTGTATGCGAGTTTTCGGATGTGTTCCCCGAAGAGTTACCGGGTGTGCCTCCGGAGAGGCAAGTGGAGTTTCGTATCGATTTGGTTTCGGGAGCGGCGCCCATCGCCAAGGCGCCTTATCGTCTCACTCCACCGGAAATATAGGAGTTATCCTCGCAGGTTCAGGAGCTGTTGGGGAAGGGATTCATTCGACCGAGTAGCTCACCTTGGGGAGCACCGATTTTGTTCGTCAAGAAAAAGAATGGTTCACACCGGATGTGTATCCATTACCTGGAGTTGAACAAGTTGACGGTTAAGAACCGGTATCCGTTACCTAGGATCGACGATCTGTTCGATCAGTTGCAGGGGGCATCTTGGTTTTCCAAGATTGACTTGAGGTCGGGGTATCATCAGATGAGGGTTCGATAGGAAGATATCCAGAAGACTGCTTTCAGGACTCGTTATGGACATTATGAGTTTGTGGTGATGCCTTTTGGGCTCACCAATTCCCCGGCCGATGCTGGATCGGTCGGTGATTGTATTCATCGATGATATTTTGGTGTATTCGAGGACTAGGGATCAGCATGAGGAACACTTGAGGGAGATTCTTGGGGTTTTGAGATCGGAGAGACTGTATGCCAAGTTCTCCAAGTGTGATTTCTGGTTACGAGAGGTCCAGTTCCTTGGGCATCTTGTTAACTAGAAAGGGATATTGGTCGACCCTGCCAAGATCGAGGCGGTGTTGAGGTGGGAGGTGCCGAGATCGCCCACCGAGATCAGGAGTTTTCTGGGTTTGGCTGGATATTATCGCAGGTTTACAAGGATTTCTCCAAGATCGCTGTGCCACTTACTAAGATAACCCGGAAGGGTGTTACGTTTTCATGGGGACCGGAGCAGCAGTCCTCATTCGAGACGCTTCGTCAGAAATTGTGCGAGGCTCCGGTGCTTGCACTCCCGGAAGGGATGGAGGATTTTGTGGTATTCTGTGATGCCTCTATATCGGGTTTGGGGGCGGTGCTTATACATAGGGGCCATGTGATAGCGTACGCTTCTAGGCAGTTGAAGCCTCATGAGTCGAGATATCCCACCCACGACCTGGAATTGGGGGCGGTGGTGTTTGCCCTCAAGATCTGGCGACACTATTTGTATGGGGTTCGGTGTACGATATACACGGACCATAAGAGCTTGAAGTACTTGATGGATCAGCCAAATCTGAATATGCAACAGAGGAGGTGGTTGGATGTGGTGAAGGATTACGATTGTGAGATCCTGTACCACCCGGGCAAGGCTAATGTGGTAGCCGACGCGTTGAGCCGTAGGGCGGATAGCGCCCCGATCCGAGATATTTGCATGAGATTGACAGTATTGACCCCGATTTTGGATATTATTCAAGGAGCTCAGGTAGAGGCTGCGAAGCCAGAACATCAGAAGAAGGAGCGAGTTGTAGGACAGGTATCAGGATTCGTCACGGATGGTCGAGGGCTTATGACTTTTCAGGGTCGGATTTGGGTACCGTTTGTGGGCGGTGCGCGTACTATTTTGATGGAGGAAGCACATCGATCGAAATTCTCGATTCATCCCGGTGCTACGAAAATGTATTTGGATCTCAGGAAGGATTACTGGTGGCCCTGTATGAAAAGGGATGTCGCTTGGTTTGTCGAGAGGTGCTTGACTTGTCGGTAGGTCAAGGCCGAGCACCAGCGACTGCACGGTAAGCTGCAACCGCTAGAGATTCCCGAGTGGAAGTGGGAAAAAATCACTATGGATTTCATCACCAAGTTACCGCGGACTGCGAGGGGAGTCGATGCGATTTGGGTGATCGTGGATAGGCTGACAAAGAGCGCTCATTTTCTAGCCATCAGCGAGAGCTCTTCTGCGGAGAAGTTGGCCGAGTTATATGTGAGGGAGATAATATCACGGCATGGAGTGCCGATCTCGATTATTTTGGACCGTGACGTGCGTTTCACTTCCAGGTTCTGGAAGAAGTTTCATGAGGAGTTGGGTACTAGGTTACATTTCAGTACTGCATATCATCCCCAGACAGACGGTCAGAGTGAGCAGACGATTCAGACGCTCGAGGACATGCTTCGGGCATGTGTGTTGGATTTCGGAGGAAGTTGGGATACCTATCTACCTTTAGCAGAGTTCTCGTATAACAACAGCCATCATTCGAGCATTGGTATGCCACCCTTTGAGCTGTTGTATGGGCGGAGGTGTCGCACCCCCATCTGTTGGAGTGAGGTAGGACAACAGGTTATGGGTAGCACGGAGATCGTACTTTAGACGACCGAGCAAATTCAGCTGGTCAGGCAGAGGTTGTTGACCGCTCAGAGTCGAAAGAAGAGTTATGCGGATAGACGCCGGTCCGAGCTTGAGTTTCAAGTTGGTGATCTTGTACTCCTGAAGGTCTCTCCTTGGAAAGGAGTGATTCGATTCAGGAAGAGGGGCAAGTTAGGGCCCCGATATATTGGTCCTTTTCGTGTGATCGCGAGGGTGGGCCGGGTAGCCTACCGTTTAGACTTGCCAGCAGAGTTGGGGCAGATTCACGACACTTTCCATGTGTCGCAGTTGAGAAAGTGTATAGCTGACGAATCAGCGGTGGTTCCATTAGGGGATATTCAGGTGGATGCGAGCCTGAATTATGCTGAGAGACCAGTAGCCATCAGAGATCGGAAGATCATGGTTTTGAGGAACAAGGAGGTACCCCTGGTATTGGTTCAGTGGCAGCATCGGAAGGGATCAGAGATGACCGGGGAGCCGGAACGTGAGATGCGTCAGCAGCATCCGGAGCTTTTTGCCTAGCAGGACTTCGAGGGCGAAGTCTTGTTCTAGTGGGGGAGAATTATAACAGCCCGGATCCCCAGGTATCTTTACTTTCATATTTGTTGGTATTCTGTGAGGGGACTCGGCGAGTAGGAGGTCGAAGTCGCCGAGTCGGGTCGCGGTTTTGGACGAAGGTTCGCATCTGGACTCGGTGAGTCCAAGGGATGGACTCGGCGAGTCCGTGCTGTTTAATGAAACCTTAATTTCCCGGTCCTAAGCCCTATTTAAAGGACCTTATGGCCTTCATTTGCGGCCACCTTGATCCCTGAGTGCACCCAAACGGCTGAGAGACTTTGTGAGTGAGATAGAGGCTATTCGTTAATCATTTTGTGTGATTTTTGCAAGAAGGAAGGAGAAGATCAAGCTTGAAGAGTTGGGGAGCTTGGATTTGCTTCTATTTCATCAAAGGAACCTTCTTGAGGTAACTTTCAGAGCTAAACTTCGTATTTTGGTTGATGTGTCAAATCTAGGGTTTCTTCTTGCCTTATTTGGCTTGATTTGGAAGTATGAAAGGTCCCATGGAGGTATGGAACCTAGATCTGGACCTTAGCAGGTCCAGAAGGCCCCAAATGACAAGCTTTATGTCCATTCTTTTGAGTTGGAAGCTAGGGTTGCCATATTAGAGGTTATTTCTCCAAAATGAGCCTTGTATGCGTTGCATGGCGACCAAGACTGAGACTTTAGGTAACAAATGAGCTTGGGAAGGCCAGATCTATGTGTGTATGGAACGGATCTGACCGCAAAAGCCCGTTTTAGCTGATGCATGGCATGGACTCGCCGAGTCATAAGAACAGACTCGACGAGTCGCTTGAAGATTGTCCTTGTGACCACCCAGTGTGTAGTCCTGCCGAGTGGTGGGTGACTCAGTGAGTCACGGAGAGTTAGAACGGTTTTAACAGGTGGACCGAGTCGAGTTGGGACTCGCTGAGTTGTCCTTGCGACTCGGCGAGTTGAGTCGCGGTGGCCCCGTGATTCATGCCCAGGTGAAACTCGTCGAGTCAGGGAAGTACTCGACGAGTCAAAGGGAAAATCCTTGCGAGTTGGAGAAAACGCGTAGACTCGCCGAGTCACTATAGTGCACTCGCCGAGTCCGGTCAATTTGACCAAAGGCTGTTGACCAAGTCGACCAGTATTGACTTGATAAGAATGGTCAACCCTAGTGGCACAAGTAATAATTATAAATTCATGATGTCATAGGAGGATTACAGCTCGGGGGTTCGAGCACGATTGATTTCCAGGGTTCACGAATTAGTAAGACCTACGAGGTGAGTCTTCTCACTATACTGTACCCGGAAGGGTTTGACTGCGTGACCGGAAGGTCGAATATGATATGAGATATATGTCTTATGTGTAATAAGTTATTCGTTATATGTGCCATGTATGATATGATTGATATGGGACGGAAGGCAATATGTTATGGGTCGGAAGGCGTGGTCATATGGACCGTAAGGTTGACGTGGGTAGGACCGGAAGGTTTATCCAGTCGGGACGGAAGTCCCCTGAGACACATGGACCGGAAGGTCAGGGCCTGGAAAGGCGTATGTGCGTAGGTTGTATTTTGGGGAACTCACTAAGTATTTATGCTTACAGTTGTTGTGTTATGTGTTTCAGGTACTAGCGAGGACCGTGGGAAGGCGCCGGCGTGATCGTACACACACTCGGGGAAACCATTTTGTGATCTTTGATATGTAATTGGTCGTGACTAAATTGTTACATTGGAACCTAAATTTTATTATTCAATGTTTTGATGATTGTAGAAATGAGAAAATTGGTTTTGAAATTTATGACGTTACAGTAGCAATCATCTCCTCCTCGAAAGGACACCGTGGAGAAAAATTCCCAGCAAAGTTCCCGGTACATCGGTTCTTGAATTCTAAAAACTCTGCTCCATCCATCACAAATCATTGTCTCCCCCTCATATGTAAGTTCCTTCAAAAGATAAGGTGCTAACTCCTCCTCATACCAAACATTTTGCAACCAATCCCAATCAATCCGATTAGGTACATACACCTCCTTCTTTCTCATATTAGCCAGTTTCTTCTTCCATCTCGTCATCGTTGAGGCCGATTCAATTGGAGGAAAATTCAACCAAGGAAAATCTCCTTGGCTTCCTCTCGAGCTTTGTCCTCTGAAAAACATTGTCCCTGCAAAACAAAAGACAAATAACCCAGAAAACATAGAAAATCATCAAAACAGATTACAGCTGGGTCCCCGACTGGACTCGTTGAGTCCATGAACGACTCGGCGAGTCGTATGAACTGCGCGAGTCAGTCAGCGAGTCGATCAAAATTTCACCATAAAACCTCAAAATTTCTTCAGGGGTTTTGTCCAGGGATGTTTCTAAGATGTATTAGGACAATAATAACAATCCAAAACAACATAATTAAGACTAAAGCAAAACCCTAAAAATTCACTAAACTTCAAAATCGGGTATTATATGAACTTGACACCCTAGATAAACTAAAAATCATGAATTTAACAGAATAAAGGAAAAAAATTAAGTACCTTTGGTGATAAAAATCGAAAATCTTGAAGAAGGAGTGTAGACTTTGATGAATGCTTGAGAGAGAACACAAATGGGGGCGTACGGCGAGTGAAGGGGGGGGGGGGGGGGGAATTATTTCATTAGGGTTAAAAACCCTAGTTACCGGTTGTAAAAATTTAATTTTTCTTTCTGTAAATAAAACCGACTCGTCAAGTCAGGGTCAAACTCGGCGAGTCTGGTCGCGATTTTTAAACTTGTCTGGAATTGGAAGCAACTCGTCGAGTCAAGGTCAGACTCGTCGAGTCTCTTATAAACAATTCAGAAAATAAGATCAATTTGCCATTAAAAACTTATTCCACCCCACACTTAGTCCATGTGCACTCTCAAGTAGTCATGTCTGATTATTTGGGAGATAAATAAAATCCTAAAAACAAAAATTAACTAAAATGAAAAAAATGAAAGAAAGAAAGCAAACTCTAATAACGGGTTGCCTCCCGCCAAGCACTTCTTTTTAAGGAGTCGTTAGTTGGACTCCTTCCCTTCTACGTTTCTTCATTTTCCTGCATCGGGAACACACACCCAATCTTTTGTGGTTTGTACTTCGTCTTGTAAGCGTGTATCTTCTTCTTGTAAGCTCGTCTCAAGTCTTCTTTCTTCATTCTTATAGCATCATCTTCAACTACATGGCCTTCCCTTTTCCTCACTTTCTTCTTCTTTACCCCATTCTCTAGCACCCTCTTTTGCACTTCCTTTTCCTTAAATTGAATTACTTCATAATTGGTGAAAACTCGGGCTCGAGGCTTGGTAAAGAATGGTTGATCAGCATCATATCTCCTTGCATTTTTCTCTTCTCTAAGGCTTTCCTCCTCTTCAAGCAGATCATCTTGCATTATCGTGTCAAGGCATGCTACTTGAACATATTGAAAATCGCCATCCATTCCTCCTTCAGCTGCTTGATCTGCTAAAGAATTAGGGAAAGTCTTCTTGTCCAGAACATGTAGAGAGCTGGTAACAAGCAGGTCTAAATTGTCCAATATGCTGAGGTTTTCGATTGGACTCGTCGAGTCATAGAAAGTGACTCGGCGAGTCAAGTCGTATTCCTCACATTTTACTGTGTTTTCCGAATCGGTTCCATTCAGTAGCTTCTCTATCTCCTCCAAGTCTTTATCAACATCTTCATTACCTCCAGAGGATAGCAAAAACTTAATTGGATTTTCTTCTTGCAAAAGGGCAAGTTCTTTTTGTAGTATCTCATCATCCAAATCAATGAATGAGATCTCTTCTTTTCTTTCTTCTTCTTTCTTAACTTCTGGTAGAGATTTAAACACTGTTGTCTCATCTCCTACCCTCAACGTTAGTGTGGACTCGCATACATCTATCAATGCACCTGCGGTGTTCAAAAATGACCTCCCCAAAATAATTGAAATTTTGGAGTCTTCTTCCATGCAAGTACCACAAAGTCCACGGGAAAAATAAATTTGTCGACCTTAATGAGGAGATCTTCACAAACACCTCTTGGTTGAATAATCGTCTTGTCCACCAGATGGATCTTCATATTAACAGTCATTGGCTCCGGTAAATTCAGCTTCTTGAAGAAAGAGAAGGGCATTAAGTTGATACTTGCACCAGAATCGGTCAACGCTTGAGTGGCAAGTACATCTCCAAATTGGCAAGGAATTATGATGCTTCCCGAATCGCCCTTCTTTTTAGGTAGCTCACTCGTTACTATCTCTGCGACTTCAGCTAAATCTTTTCTAGCAGCAAAGAGGCCCTTTAGCAAGTTAAAATACTTGGGTGTTTGAAGCATTGTTTCCACAAATGGGATGTTTACTTGAAGGGCTCTAACATGCTCCATGAAAGCTCTGTATGCTTTAACCTTCTCAGTAGGTATGGCTTTGATTGGGTACGACAGATGAGGGTTGTAAGGCCTTAAGGAAACAGCAGTTTTATCATCAGGGCATGGACTCGTCGAGTCCATTATAGGGACTCGGCAAGTCTGGTCGGGTTTTGCTGGATCTGACTCTTCTGTCTTTTCTTCTTGTACCTTGGACATCTTTTGTGCTAGGGTGAGAATTTTTCCAAAGCTGGAGGTCACAACACTCAAATTCTCCATTCTAGGATTATTCTCAGTTTTACTTGGAAGTTGACCCGGTCATCTCTCATTCACTTGTTGCGCAAGTTGTCCTAGCTGTTTCTCAATGTTGAGAATAGATGCTTGCTGATTCCGAAGTATATTTCTAGTCTCATGTATTGCAGCATCTTGATCGTTGTGCCTATTCTCGGATGCGGCTATAAATCTAGTGAACATTTCTTCTAAATCGGCCTTCTTTTCCATAACCGGTTCTTCCTTTTGATAAAAACCCCTCTCCTTTTGTTTGTATTTCTCCTCCTTCTCCTTCTTATATTCTTCATACGGGATCCATTCCTTCTTTGGTTTCCGCCAATTCTCGTCGTAACGATCGCCACTTGAATAAAACACTTGCTCCTTTTTGTTTCCATTTGCATCTAAGTTGCAATCCTTCGTGAGATGACGTCCACTACAGTTCTCGCATCCAACTCGAATAGCATGGATTGCTTGATCCATTTTTGTCATCCATCTATCTAAACTATCGAGCTTAGCCATCATCGCCGCTATGCCATCACTTGCCGAGTTCACTACCCCCCTGCTTACTTCGTTTCTTGGGTTGTGGTATTCTCTAGAATGTTTAGAGAATTCTTCAATTAATTCTTTAATTTCCAGGGGCGGCTTCCTTATGAGCGGGCCTTGCAAATCGAGCAATTGCCTTGTGGTGACATTGACTCCATCATAGAAGATGGAAACTTCTTGTTGGCTATTAAGGTCATGGTGTGGGCAATTTCTAAGAAGACCTTTATACCTTTCCCACGCCTCATAAAGAGATTCTTTGGGTTGTTGCTGGAAGTTGGAAATAGCTTTCTTTAACTTGGCTATTTTGGAAAGCGGGCAAAAATGGTCTATGAACTCTTCTTTCATCTTAGCCCATGTGGTGACCGATCCGGGAGGAAGTGACTTGAGCCAATCCTTTGCAGCACTCTTGAATGTGACTGGAAGCATGCGAAGTAGCTAGGTCTCGCGTGGCACATTTGGTACATTGAAGTTGTCAGCCACATCATTTACTTCATCCAAGTGCTTGTAGACGTCTTCGTGGTCTTTTCCATAGAAAGGAATCTCCTTGAGTTGGGCAAGGATATGACCCTTTAGATCGAAAGTAGCGGTAGCGGGAATTTCGGGTTGCACAAGTCCCGGGCCAGTGTCATCGCTCATCCTCTTCTACCATTCCCCCATGGGGACTTCATCGATATTAGCCGTAGTGATAGCTAAATTGTCTTCAAAATCGGATTCGTGCTCGTATGTGGGTTCTTCTTCTTCCTCGGTCTCGTACTCGGTGTCTTCCTTAATTGGGTCTTCGATTGTCAAAGAGGCGTTGGATGCTCCTGATTTTCTGCTCCTCTTCTTGCTGAAAACGGACTTGAGGTTCTTTAGTGGCGAATTCTTTGAAGAAGCGGATTCTCCAACGAATTTTCCTTTGCTCCTCCTTAATGCGGATTCCGGGTCTTCGAGAGGAGGGACCAGAGGTGTATCAGATCCTCGGGTCATGAAACAATTGCAATTAAAACAAAAAACACGTAAAAAGAACAAAAAGAATAAAAACTAAAACTGTGAACAACAATGAACTCACCAAGTCAGCACAAGTGCACTCGACGAGTTGAAGGCAAAAATAGAAAAAAAAAATTAATTACTTTTGAAAATGGATTTTTATTAAAACTTATATAATTACTAAATTGCCTAAGAATTAACTTTGTGTAAGATAAATCCCAGACAAAGGATCGATTAAACTAGAATTTAGTGCTAATTTAGAACTGTTCCCCGGCAACGGCGCCAAAAACTTGATGTGTATGAAACGAGCTAGTTTTAAACCTACTTTTAATTATAAAATAAACACACAAAGACAGTGGACCTATCAATTGTGGTAAAGCTAAATAAGTAGGGTATCAAACACAGGGAACGGTAATTAAAACTAAAAACTAATTTTATCTAAATTAATTAATAAGTAGGGGTTTTTCTCTAGTTTTACAAGACTAGAAACTTACTAGTATCACTAAAAAGAACTACAAAAGCAAAGATTTAACTAAATTCAATAATGAGAAGGACTTCTGTTTAGTTCAACTCAATTGATCCTATGGTTGATATTATGGTAATAGTGCAATGGATTAATTCTTTTATTGGCTACCGATTCAGTTGATTAGATTCACATTCGCTATACTAATCCTTAGAGAACAAACTAACTCAAACAGTGATCAGTTGTATAATTCAATTTAATTCACTAGGTTATTTATTCGGGTTAACTTAGACTTGTAATTGCTAACTAATTTGGTCCTTTAGTTGACTTCTTGTTGATGGTCATCATACAAGCACACACATGAATTTACTTATTTTTCTTATTAATTCTAGTTTCATGTTCATTAATCCTAGACATATGGCAAAGTGGTCACATAACATATGAGGTTGACAATTAAAAGATGTTCATACTATTTAATTATCTTCCTATTAGCAGAAAAATATTTGTCATCCACACATAAGGTTCTTTAACAAGCTAAAATCAACAAATCACCAATATTGAATTAATCCAACAATAATAATCAATCCATAGTATCAATATTGTATCCCTAAACAGAAGTTTAAGAGTTTTAGCTCATGTTTGAGGTAATAAACAACATAAGAACAAATTCTAACTGTCTAGCCATAATGGAAAACAAAAGATTAAGTATAATGAAGTAGATTTGCCTCAAATCTCCTTCGGGATTGAATTCTAGGTTGTATCTTCGTTCTTCAGGTCTCTCCTGGCTCTGGTTCGCAGCTTACTTCTCCCCAAGGGTTCCAGAATGTCGAATGTCGATCTGGGAAACCGTTTATATAGATTCGACCTAACTCGCCTTGTCCATGTCCGACTCGCCGAGTCCATCACTTAAATCCCGTGTATGGTAAGTCACGAAGTCCTTATCTTTTCACGAAGTCTTTATCTTCTCGATCCTTCACTCGGACTCGCCGAGTAGGCGACCCTACTCGCCGAGTAGGTGTTGTTTTTGGTGGTTTTTCTTCTTTGTTTGATTTCCGAGCTCCAAACCGCTTCTCCTGCTTCCTTTTGCTTCCAAGCTTAAACTTTGGACTAAAAAAATAATTCAAACACTTTTAAGTATCTTTTGTCCATGAAATACCATAATTTAGCTAATAAATGATAAAAAGATATGCTTAATATATAACGAAATATGAAAATATCAGGGAACCACAACCCAACTCGCCGAGTTATATGAAAAACTCGTTGAGTCCCTTATAATATAATTCCATACAGTCTTTTCTAGTCAGGTTCAAATTTTCCAAACCATAGATCTGGTTCCCTAGGGTTGATATATCATGTAAAGTTACTAAATTTACGTCCATGCATCAGTAATTTAGCTCAAAAGGCCCTAAAAATGGTTCACAAGTTGCATGGGACTCCCAAGGCCATAAAGTTGGCACCTTTATGCCATAGAGTCCCTCAAAGGTTCTAGATCTGAATTCATGACTCCAAAACATGCTTACATCCATAAATGGTTCCAAAATAGGCTGCTTAAGGCCCTAAACTACTCTATGAAGAGATCTAGTAAATGAATAGTCAAGGTATAGACTGTATACCTCAAGAAGGTTGCTTTGACAAAGAACTCTCTGGATCCAAAGCTTCTTCCTTCAACCAAGAACTTCTAACCTCCACTCCTTCACAAAAATACCAAGGAATCACTCTATTTTCACTAACACACAGTCAAAATGTCACACCCCGGCCGTTAGCGGAAACATCGGGTAGTGTAACGTCATTTTTCATATCACAGTTATATAACGTACATTGAAAAATACTTAAAGAAAGTACATACCTTTATTGATGTTTGAAAGTTACATTATTGTTTTCCTAGTATTTATTACATAATATCCGACTATGACATACTTCTTAATTAACAGAAAGATAATAGTAAAACTTCTTCTGCTCGAACACATACCAACTTTCAAGTTCCTGAAAACACGTGCATTTTAAAATACGTCAACATAAAGTTGGTGAGTTCACAGGTTTTGACTCCATAAAATAATACATTTTTACACATTCAAAAGTATAGTTTTGAAAGTATCATTTTGACTCCCCAACATTAGGTATAATAGTATACTTATCAATTAAGTGTTATACCTAAACATTTCTTAATCTTAAGGTATAAGTAGGGGAAAACTTATACTTAACATTAATACTTGTATACGAAAAGGTATAATGTTTTTAACAATTTGCTACCATAAGCCTGTAACCACTGCTATGACATAATACCTATGATAGAACAATACACTCATGATTTACCATGAGAACAAATACACTCATGATTTAACATGAGAAACAACATCGTACGCTTCATCGACTCCGGAATAATAACAAATAAAAGGATAGTTCATCACTTGCTTTTGGTTGATTGTAGCTAACAGTCGCAAGTGGGGTGGTCAACCCGTATACTAATTATACACGGCTTCCTCGCTTACACGGGATGAACGGTTACAATTCAGAGGATTTACGCTAAGATCCCCAATCTTAGTTGGTGAATACAATTACTCATGTAGACTTTGACGGCTTCCTATAGCTCTAACAACAAAAGCATTTTCATGTATAAAACCTTAAGTTACTAGGTTATTCTTTTAAACATTACTCCTAACTTCATAATATTTAGGCAGTATAACAACTGTATCTTGAAGTAAAAGCCAGGTTTTATCTTGACCTAAAATCAATAATAACAACATATAACATTTCTAGTTTTATCTTGACATAAAACTATCAATAACAATACCAAGTTTTATCTTGACATCAAACTAACAATAACAACATATAACATATCCAGTTTTATCTTGACATAAAACTAATAATAACAACATATAACATATCCAGTTTTATCTTGACATAAAACTAATAATAACAACATACTATATCACTTAACATTTAGAACTTTCGAATATTACTTCGGTATTATATCGCACACAACATATATGTAGAATCCTAAGTATAACTCAAGATCTGCATTAGTACGTAATTTAACATACTTATAAGTTAATAATAGTTGTATGTATTCAAAATGTAATATTTAGAACAATCATATCTTGATTATCATAACTATATACTATCATATAGACATAATAATAACATATATACAATGACTAGCATGCGTTTTCCCCCAAAATATTAGAAAGTGAGGCCGTGAAACTAACCCTAGTAGCGAAATTTTATGTTATCTAAGCAAAACGGTCAACGTGCGAGATCGTCGGGGCTCGAGATGCAAGATGGCCTCAGCAAAGGAGAGAAAGGGAAGAAGTTTTGGTGTAAGAATGGTTGAAGTCGAACTTGCTATTTATAGTAGGAATTTATGACACTCACTTCGTGAGTGTCATAAGGCTCACGCCGTGAATCTTGCCTGATCACTCCGTAGACTTGCCATTTGCGTCCCTAGCTTCAGAAGGTGGCCATGTGACTCCTCACGTCATGAGTGTCATAAAGCTCACATCGTGAATTTGGATCCTATCCTCTCGCAACCTCGTCACACCTTCTAGGTTCCTAATTGTGACAAAATGACTCCTCACAACGTGAGTGTCATAAAACACACATCGTGAATTAGCTAGCTTAGGGTTTCTGAAAGCTAAATCTTCGGAAGGCCATAACTTTTGCATACGAACTCCGTCTTTGATGTTCTTTATATACATGCATAGGTATTTAAGATTTCTACAACTCTCTTTTAGACTTAAATAGCTAACTCTAAGTCTATTTGAACTTTCTCTTATTATATAGATTTATAGTGTTCGGTTTATAACTTCTTCATGCGAAGTAAGATTCAGACGTTCTCTATATTTTTGGAATCGTATGAATGTATACTTTGAGTTGTATCATAAAGAAGGTTCATATTTGTATTAGAATTTGTCATGAACTACATAACATTCTTACCACATTACTAGGTTACCATAATCACATTACATGATTAGCATAATCACATGTGATTGTCTATTGACCTATTTTGACTAGTGTTACATAAAAGGCTCAAGATCATGAATTAGGGTTTTAATGAACTGAGGAAGGTGATGAGGTAGGCCACAATAAAGTGTTAAGGTCCTTAGTTAGGGTGCAAACCCTAAAAATTAGGGTTTCACTCTAGCAGCCCTACTCGCTGAGTTGAGGCTTCCCAACTCGTCGAGTAGACTTCAAGTCTCGTGTCCAACTCGTCGAGTCCCTTTTCAAAAATGAATAATTTTGCTTAAAATACATACCGGGATTCGGGCGTTACAAATCTCCCCCGCTTATTGTATCCTCTCCGTCTTCTTTAGTACCATTTCGTTACTCTTCATGACTCTCTGTCCAACCTCACCCTAGCATATCAGGGTTTTGCACTTCCTCCCATATAACATATCGAAAGGAGGACGGTTGATGCTTATGTGGTAGCTATTATTATTAGAAAACTCTAACAAGGGAAGGTAGGTATCCTAACTACCACTGAAGTCTATTACGTACACCTGGAACATGTCCTCTAAGATCTGGATGGTCTGCTCACTCTGACCATTCTTCTGGTGGTGAAAAGCCATTCTAAAGTGTAAACAAGTACCCAACTCATCATGAAATTTCTTCCAGAATCTGGAAGTGAATAGTACATCTCGGTCAGAAATAACGGAAACTAGCCCTCCGTGTCGAGCTACTACCTCTCGGATGTAGATGTCATCTAATTTCTCGGCCTAGATGCTCTCCTGGATCGAAATGAAATGGGCACTCTTGGTCAACCGATCCACGATGACCCAAATCGAATCCACTCCCTGCGCGGTCCTAGGAAGCTTCGTGATGAAGTCCATAGTAATGTCCTCCCACACCTACACAGGGATATCTAATGGTTGCGTCTTTCTGTGAGGCCTATGGTGCTCTACCTTGACCTTCCTATAGGTCAAGCATCTCTCAACATACCAGGAAACATCCTGCTTCATGCAGGGCTACCAATTATCAGGACAAAGATCTCTGTACATCTTCGTCGCCCCGTGATGCATGGAGAATCTGGACTTGTGAGCCTCATCCATCAGAATTGGTCATACTACGCCCCAGTACAGTACCCAAACCCTCCCATGCATGTTCAGTAGCCCACGGATCCACTCTAAAAGTGGATCCACTCCAGAATCTATCATACACTTGGCCTATGATCCGCTCACACTTTTGTGTGCTCCTCCTTCATTCCCTCAACTTGCGCCTCTCGGATCCACTCCAAAATTGGATTCACCACTGCCATCCTTAAGTAGATGTCTCTGATCGGGGGTCCATTGTGGCTAAGCACATCAGTCACAACATTGGCCTTTCTGGGTGGTAATTGATCTCACAGTCGTAATTCTTCACAACATCTAACCACCGACGCTGCCTCATGTTCAGATTTGGTTGATCCATGAGGTACCTCAAGCTCTTGTGGTCTGTGTAAATGGTACAACGAACCCCATAGAGGTAATTTCGCCAAATATTGAGGGTGAAGACAACCACCCCCAATTGCAAATCATGTGTCGGGTAGTTCGCCTCGTGAGGCTTCAGCTGCCTCGAGGCGTAGGCAATGACATGCCCCCTTTGCATCAAGATTGCACCCAATCCCGAAATATACACATCACAGTACACTAAAAAAATCCTCCACAGCCTCTAGCAGGGATAAGATAGGCACCTCGCACAATCTCTACCTCAACATCTCAAATGTTTCCTGTTGCTTAGGCCCCCAACGAAATACAATGACCTTCTTCGCCAGTCGGGTCAAGGGTACTGCTATCTTGGAGAAGTCATGTATGAATCTCCGGTAATAGCCTGCTAAATTGAGGAAACTCCGAATCTCAGATGGAGACTTTGGAACCTCTCATCTCATCATGGCCTCCACTTTGGTTACGTCAACATAAATACAGTGTTGGTTGACAAGGTGCCCCAGAAACTGCACATCGCGCAACCAGAGCTCACACTTGGAGAACTTGGCGTACAAGCTCTCCCTCCTCAGGGTATCCTTGTTCCTCGTGCTTCTCCTGCATCTTAGAGTAAACCGAGATGTCATCAATAAAGAGCTTCAACATCGACCACCAATAGTAGGGATTCAGATCCCTATACATTTTCGTGCTGCCCGAATGAATCGAGTACATGGTCTTGTGAGCTTCTTCCATCAGAGTATCTCTTATTCCTCCCATATTAGGTACCCAAATCCTATCTTGGAATACCTTCAATCCTTTATCATTTGTATAAAACACTAACGTTTTTCCCAAACGTTCTTCCTTTCGGTCATTTTTCTCTAAAGCTTCTTCCTGAGCTTTCTTGATACTTTCTACATTTTTTGAGATATGTTCGCTTCTTAATGCCCTTGCCTCTTTTCTTTTCAAGACTTACTTTATGGCTTAAAGTGTCAGCTACAGCATTTGCATTACCAGGGTGGTAAAGGATTTCACAATCATAATCCTTAGGCAACTCTAGCCAGCATTGTTGTCTCATGTTCAATTTCTTCTGATTAAAGAGATAATGAAGACTCCTATGATCAGTGAAAAGTTTGCACCTCGTGTCGTAAAGATAAGACCTCCATATCTTTAGTGCATATACTACCACTGCCAACTCCAGATCATGAGTGGGGTAGTTCTTTTCGTGTTCTTTCAATTATCTCGATGCATGTGCTATCACCTCATCCCTTTGGGTTAGAACACAAACCAACCCAGCTCCAGATGCGTCGCTATAGACTACGAAGTCTTCAACTCCATTCTCGGAAATGCTAACAAGACATGGCTTATATAATGACTCCATAAGTTATCTCTTCATCCTAGGTAATAGTCATAACTATTATATTTCCTTCGAATGAGTATCTACTTTTGGAATTCTTATATACAAGCGGTGCTCAATCTTTCTCCCGCTCCCTATCCCATGTTGAACTTTCAATTGTGACCTTCAAGTCACAATCTCGATCTTTATTGAAGACTCCTCCTTCTTTTAACATACTTAAGATAAGTTCTTTCCTTCGATTACCATAGTAGACTGATGGGTCATGTTCTATTGACCTCTCATCGTATTATGTATTGCTTAGACTAAAGTCTATTAGAGTCGAGTTTCTAAACGTAAGATACCTTCATTCGTGTTCCATTTTGATCACATTCTAGCATTTAGTACTTCTAGCTACAAGCCTCTTACTTTAACAATGAATAGGGTACTTCAATCTTCCCGTTTGAGTGGGATACTACATCGGACTTGGTTCTTTGAACTATATGACTAACTCATCTTGGACGGACTCGATTCGATATAACCTCTTGGTTCATAATAACAATCATCTTCTTAGTCATGAGCAAAACAATAGTAACGATAGACTAGAACAAAACAGAATCAATTACTAGCTCCTTGGTAACCCCGTGACTTTCCATGATCTAAGTGTGAGTCATGTGCTTCCGATAGTATAGGCCTTTAATACCATTCACAACTACTCATACTCATCCCCAAGTATTGTCTCGCAGTTCTCGAAGTCACCATACAAGGATTTCACATAGTCATTCAATACATCAGATAACAAAATCAGGGTTTATATTATTTCTTGAAACGATTACACAGAGGTTCAAGTTTACCCTATACTATGCCTCAAAAAGGCTACACCACATGTTAATGTTCACATTGCTACGTCATAACTTGATCTTCGGGTATCAAGCCTTTACTTCTAATTCCTAGCAGTGTTATTTGCTTCATCGAGGATCATGTGGATTACCCTTGGCCTTGGTAGTGTATCTGGCCTTGCTGCCTCGTTTTGCTTTGGGCCCCCTTCCCTACATCTATAACACGCCCTCTTGGGAAACGTACACTCATCGACATAATGAACAAGTCGCCGCCCTTCTAGAGTGTTTATTTTTGCACTTCCTACACCATTTTTCTTTTCCTCCTCGTTTTCCAGACTTTGAGAACATGTTGCTCATGTTGGACCTCTAAGACCCCTCAAATTTCCTCTTCTTGCCAACTTCAACCATGTTGGTGGTCCTGTCGTTGATCATTTCTTCAATATAATTAGCAACCCAGATAGTGGCCCCAAGAGTAAGTGCTTGGTGTATTTGCATAGTAAGTTCATCCTTACATTGTTGAAGTAGACTCCTTGTCTCTTCCATCTGTTGATCGAACATTATCCGCACCATTTCCCGTACTCCTACCATCGTGATTGGCTCAGGTGCTACTGTTATTTCTGGTGCATTTTCAATCACTTATGGCTCAAGTTGCGAGTAACCGTTTCCAAATCCACTTTGAGTGATCACCATGTCGACCTATACACCAAAATCATACGTTGAGTGTGTAGTGACAAGAATTTAGATGGAAAGCGTTTATTTATGATAGATGTACAAATCTCCCTATCGCTCTAAAAAGGTACATGCTAGTTCTAATATTGTAATCAAACATTTAGAAACCTGTACACATAAAATTTCCAGATCCGGTCAGCAATAGACCATAGATCCGAACAGTTAATATCATATATGGCAAACATATAGCATTTAGCACATAAAAGCATTTTAGGCATCTTTCCTAAAATATATTGGTGCTCGTGTCTAGGATATGGTAGACACTCATCTCATGATCATCACTTAGCATTCTATGTTTAAGTCTAGAAATCCTACAAATTTCCTAGTTCGCTTAAACTAATGCTCTGATACCAACTGTGACATCCCTAATTTCACAGCCCGAAAAGATCAATTTATTTATGCTTCATTTTAAAATAATCAAAGTATCTTTTAAAGAAATACGTTGCGGAATTTATTCCCAGAAACACATGATAAATATGTTATCAAATCATTTCCGAGGAAATGTATTTTATTCATTTTAAAACTTTGGGATGTCATCATCAATACAAAAACATAAACATAAACATAAACAGAAGTTACATTCATTTATACTAGTGATTTTACATCTCCTTTAATCTCTCTGTGTAATGTGGCTTCATATGGACACATGTGATACAAATAACTTGAGTGGGTCAGGTTGGGAAACATGGTGACTACCTAGGGTTTTCAACCCACAATAATAAAGTCAATGTGTTTTATCATCAAACAATTAACCCAATTACCTATCCCCGTTATCTTCTATATTTCTTAAGGATTTACCCTAAGAATCATCTATCACTCATTCCTAAGGATTCATCCTAAGGAATACGCATGAAGTCACACCGTCACCAGGGTTAATACAACAGGCACTAAGTCCATAGGTGTCAAGGTTTAAACAACATGTTCTAAGTCCATAGCTCTCATTTATCGACAATATTATTCACGGGAATCCACCTACAATACATGTCAATGGATTTTCAGAGTACATCTGATGAGCATATTGTTCACAACACCTACATGTTGTGAGCATGTTAGTATCCCACAGACCATCTAGAATAGTCCATGGTTGCCATCCATACTTTCTTAGATGACGGGGGCCAATGTTTGGGTAAGGGCTTCTCTCATATTTCATCCCTCACCCTCATCTCATGATCTATATCACCGATCATCTCATTTATCCAACTCATCTTTCATCACATACCAACTATTACATCTACCCATGTTTTACCCAACATTTTTGTAGATATAAAATACATATACCGTTTAAATCATTTAAAAGTTGTATAAATCATTCATTCAACATCCATCCCAAATAAACAAACCATATATATTCACATAGCATGTATTTTATATAAAATACTTCATATCTGTGACATCCCCAAAATCTCGGCCAGAAAAGACCGATTTCATTTATGCTTTTTAAAATAATTTTCAGAGTAAATCCTTTTTAATTTTAAAAGAGATGCGGAATTTGTTCCCAAAACAAAACATGATAAAATAGATATTTATCAAAACATTTCATAAGACATATGATTTCATTTCATATTCAAAAGTCGGGATGTCATGTTCCGATACAGATCATAAAGCATAAACGATAGCATTACAAGTCATTCAACAAATATATACATATACAGACTTGTAAACAAAACAACTTGATGTTCGCCCATCTTAAGCTCTTGCGCCACTTCCTGTAAAATAAATCAACTGAGTGGGTCAGGCTTGGGAGCCTGGTGAGCATATAGGGTTTTCAACCCACAATAATTATATTTAATTTCAACCATCAACAATAAACCCGATTACCCATTCCCGTTATCCTCACCTTACGTTCCTAAAAATAACGTCTATTATAAGGAACCTATTTCAGGATTTTTCATCGGGACGGACATCACTGCAGAGGGGCTTCCTCAACAATAAGTGTCCTAAAGGCAACCATGTGGGGGATAGAGTACACCGGTGAACACGTCGTTCACAACACCTACAGGTAATGAGCCTGCTAGTGTTCCACAGGACAGTCAAGAATAGTCCGTGGTCGTCATCCATACTCTGCTAAATGACTAAAATAACACCAATAACACCGAGGCCTCTCATCTGTTTATTACACACTAATTATCTACCCATGTTCTACCCAACATATTAGTAGATAAAAATATACGTTTTTATACATAGTTTAAAAACCTGTATAACATGCTTTAAGCAATACATATTCCACATAACAGATGAGGCATACACACATAACACGTATTTCATAGAGAATACATCAGATCTATAAGATAGAAGAGAGTGAATATACACTCACACGTATAACAACCAAGTATATACACATAACACGTATTTTATAGGAAATACTTCATAATATTGCGTTGGAATGAAAATAACTACACACTCACTTGATCAAAAGATGATCGGGCAGCACTACGGCTTGCAGAAGAGGTGTTTCTCCGTAGATCTGGAAGATCTTCACAAAACCGGGCTCCTCGCGGGCAGCGTTTCGGCTCGGGAATAACGCTCTTCGGGATCCTCGGGGCTTCGGATCTTACTTCGGGGCTCGGGAATATTGCCGGGGCTTTGGGGTATAAACGGCACGCAAATCGAGGCAAAACTTAGAGAGAGGGAAGAGTTTGAACAAGAGAAAATGGCTGAATTCGAGTTCTATTTATAGGCTGCTGGGTCTGGGATTACGCGGGGCGTACTCAAATTACGCGGGGCGTACTCGGGTTACGCGGGGCGTACTTTGACGTCACTGCGTGCGTCGACTGGTGGCACTCGAGTATTGGTCAGACAAGTTGCATCCGACTGAGTACGCGGGGCGTACTCAAATTACGCGGGGCGTAATTGACTTGTCAAACTTCTAAATTGCGTAACTTTCGCATACGAGCTCCGTTTTCAACGTTCTTTATATCCACGCGAAGGTCAGACCATACTCTACAACTTTCATTTAGACTCCGTCGGCTAATTTTGACTTTTATTTTTTATTATTTATTTTTAGAAGGCCGGGACAGAAAAACTTCGTTATAAATTCATAACTTCTTCGTCTGACGTCCGTCCTCGCCTAACTTGTCATCGTTTCGCTACTAACAACGAGATCTTCGATTCTCATTTAGATTGTTTCGGCTAAAAACCGCTCGATCTCAAATCGAGTATTCGGGCTGCATACTGCCACGTCGAAACTTCAGAAAATCATAACTTCCTCATACGAAGTCAGATTTGGGCGTTCCTTTTATGCATGCCCTCGGTTTAACGAAATCTACGAATTTCGTTTAGATCGCTAAGGCTAAATATCGCTCTATTTTAAATTCATATTTTACGTCACTCAGCGTCGTACCGGTTCTGTCGCGAAACTTCGACAGGTCATAACTTCTTCGTTATAACTCGGATTTTGGCATTCCTTATATCTCTGGAATCCTTGTTTCGACCACTACAACTTTATGCAAAGATGTCGGGCTTATCTCACACTTAAATTTTTGACGCTTATTTTATTCTTAATTCATTAAATTATAAAAATTAAGAAAATACACACATAAATCACATAATTCAAATAATTCACAAATAATACATTCTTATTATTTCAAGTTGAGTTACAAGGTTAACCTAGACTATTACATTGCTAAAAATGGCAAGCCTAGAAACACGGGCGTTACAATTCTCTCCACCTTAGAATGATTCCGTCCCCGGAATCACACATCAACAAACAAATGCGGATAGCGACTCCTCATGTCACTCTCCATCTCCCAGGTGAGATTTGGCCCATTCGTGTGTTTCCATCGGACAAGCACTAACTCCACCATCTTACGTCGCAATTTCTTAGTCTTTCGGTCAACAATTTCCTCCGGTTCCTCAATCAACCTTTTGTTCTCATCGATTCTCAACTCTGAAAGTGGAATTATGTCGGGAACTTCTCCCGTGAACTTCCTCAAATAACACACATGGAAAGTGTTATGAATTCCATCCAATTCTTCTGGTAGTTCGAGCTTGTAAGCTTGGTTCCCAATCCTCTGAAGAACTTTAAACGGTCCAATAAACCTTGGACTTAACTTTCCCCTTTTTCCAAATCTTATAAGTCCCTTCCATGGCGAGACTTTAAGCAAAACCGAATCTCCAACTTCAAAAGTCATCGGTCTTCGCTTTTTGTCAGCATAACTCTTTTGACGATCCTGAGCTGCTAACATTCTCTCCCTAATTATTTTCAACTTTTCAGCAGTTTGATGGACTATCTCCGGCCCCATAAACTGCTTTTCCCCAGCCTCAAGCCAACAAGACGGCGTACGACA
Source organism: Lactuca saligna (assembly GCF_052625555.1). Lineage (NCBI taxonomy): Eukaryota > Viridiplantae > Streptophyta > Magnoliopsida > Asterales > Asteraceae > Lactuca > Lactuca saligna. The sequence goes on along the minus strand of NC_136420.1, from coordinate 632,679 downwards.
CTTCTGTCCATACAAGGCTTGATAAGGTGCCATCTTTATGCTCGAGTGAAAACTATTATTATAGGAAAATTCTACCAAAGGTAAATGTTCATCCCAATTACCTAGGAATTCCAAGGTACACACTCTCAACATATCTTCAAGTGTTTGTATCGTCCGTTCGCTCTGACCATCAGTCTGCGGATGGTAAGCTGTACTTAAACACAACTTGGTACCCAATTCCTCTTGTAGACTTTTCCAAAATCTTGAGTTGAAACGACTATCACGATCCGACACAATTGTTAACGGAACACCGTGAAGTCTCACAATTTCCTTCACATAGGAGTTCGCAAGCTTTTCCATAGACCATTTCTCATTGGCTGCTATGAAATGCGCACTCTTAGTGAATCGATCGACGACCACCCAAATCATGTCTCGACCATTCTTTGTTCTGGGCAGTTTAGTGACAAAATCCATAGTAATGTCTTCCCACTTACCCATAGGCACAGGTAAAGGTTCTAAACTCCCGTACGGTTTCTGATGTTGTGCCTTGACTCTTGCACAAGTCACACACTCGGCCACATACTTCGCAATGTCGAGCTTCATCGTCGGCCACCAATAATAGGGTTTCAGGTCCCTATACATTTTAGTGCTACCGGGATGAATTGAGTACATGGTCTTGTGAGCTTCTTCCATCAGAAGATCTCTGACTCCACCTGTCTTAGGTATCCAAATCCGATCTTGGAACACCTTCAGTCCGTGTCTGTTTACACCGAACACCAACGTTTTGCCCAAACGTTCTTCCTTTCGGTCATTCTTCTCCGAAGCTTCCTCTTGAGCTTTCTTTATACTTTCCAAAATAGTCGAGACAACTTCAATTCTCAACACTCTTGGCCTTCTCCTTTCAAGATTGACTTTCCGACTGAGAGCATCAGCGACAACATTGGCTTTACCGGGGTGGTAAAGTATCTCACAGTCGTAGTCTTTAAGTAGTTCCAGCCAGCGTCGTTGCCTCATATTCAATTCTTTCTGACTAAAGAGATATTGGAGACTCTTATGATCAGTGAAAAGTTTGCACTTCGTGCCATAGAGGTAATGCCTCCATATTTTCAGAGCGAAAACTACCGCTGCCAACTCCAAATCATGAGTCGGGTAGTTCTTTTCATGCTCTTTCAGCTGTCGAGATGCATACGCGATCACCTTATCTCTTTGGGTCAAAACACAACCCAATCCAACACCAGATGCATCGCTATAAACAGCGAAGTCTTCAACTCCATCGGGTAGAGAAAGTATCGGTGCCTCGCATAGTTTCTTCTTTAGCTTCTCGAATGCTTCTTTATGCTTATCACTCCAAGCATAAGTAGCTCCTTTGTGGGTCAAAGCTGTTAATGGACTAGCGATCGAAGAAAAGCCTTGGATAAACCTTCGGTAATATCCGGCTAATCCTAAAAAGCTTCGAATCTCCGTGGGACTTTTCGGTTGTTCCCACTTCATTACAGCTTCAATCTTTGCTGGATCAACCATTATACCTTCTTGGTTGACCACGTGACCCAAGAATTGGACTTCTCGAATCCAAAAATCACATTTGGAGAACTTCGCATACAGCTTCTCCTTCTTCAAGACTTCCAAAACTTCTCGTAAGTGTCTGCCATGCTCCTCTTGGCTTTTTGAATAAATCAGAATGTCATCAATGAATATTATCACAGATTTATCAAGGAACGGATTACAAACCCTGTTCATTAAATCCATGAATGCTGCTGGAGCATTGGTTAGTCCAAACGACATAACCAAAAACTCATAGTGTCCATATCGGGTTCTGAATGCGGTCTTCTCTATATCCTGCTCTCTTACTTTTAGCTGATGATATCCTGACCTCAAGTCGATCTTTGAGAAATAACTTGAACCTTGTAGCTGATCGAATAGGTCATCAATCCTCGGCAACGGATATCTATTCTTTATTGTTGCCTTATTCAGCTCTCGGTAATCAATGCACATCCTCATGCTTCCATCTTTCTTCTTTACGAATAACACCGGAGCTCCCCAGGGTGATGAACTAGGTCTAATGAAACCTTTGTCCAATAACTCTTGAAGTTGCATCATTAGCTCCTTCATCTCCGTCGGTGCTAATCGATAAGGTGTTTTTGCAATTGGCGTTGTTCCGGGCAACAAGTCAATACGAAATTCTACTTGTCGATCGGGTGGTAATCCAGGAAGATCTTCGGGAAATACTTCCGGATAATCACACACAACGGGAATATTTTGCATCACCTTCTTTTCTTTCTTAGCATCGATCACGAATGCTAAATATGATGTACATCCCTTGGTCAAACACTTTCTGGCTTTCATTAGGGAAATGATTCCAGAATTTACTCGGCGTTTGTCCCCATACACCATAAACGATTCCTTTCCAGGCGGATTCACTTTCACTAATTTCTTCTTGCATAAAATTTCGGCATCATTGGCACTAAGCCAATCCATTCCCAAAACGATGTCGAAACCATTAAGTTCTATAGGTAATAATTCCTCGTGGAACTTATTCCCATTCAAATCAATTAAAATGTTTTTCATACGATGGCTAACAGGTACAATCTTGCCACTAGCAACTTCGACTAATAAAGCATTATCTAGTCTCACAATAGGCAAAGCTAGTTTTCTACCAAATTCATGCGATATAAAGGAGTAGTTGGCTCCAGAATCAAATAAAATTTGGGCAGGCAATTTGTTAACGAGAAAGGTACCTGAAGCGACATCAGCTTCATCTTTAGCATCTTCCAGTGTCATCTGGAATGCTCTCGCCTTTGGCTTTGGCGGAATGTTGGGTCTTGCTACCTCCTTCTTCTTCGGACAATCTCTTGAGATGTGCCCCTCCTCACCGCAACCATAACAAACATTCTTGGTGAAGGTGCATTCGTTGGCATAATGCCCTGGCTTTCCACATTTGTAGCATGTGGTTTCCCCGCCACACTTCCCATGATGCTTCTTCTTGCACTTGTCGCACCATTTCGCCTCTACCTTTCCTCCACTTCCTCTCGAACTAGACTTCGAGAATTTACTTTTCTTGCTGGACCCTGAAAATCCATTGATTTTCCTTTTCTCACCAACCTCTGACCTTTTTCCCTGATCTGGGTCTCAACATTTCTAGCAGCCCAGATGGCGGCTTTCAATGTGGTCGCTTGCTTAACCATTGGACCATAGTCCGCTGTTAGTCCAAGGCCAAACTTGTTGACCTTAGAGAGTTCTGTAGGCACCAAATATGGGATAAACTTCATCTTTTCCGTGAAACTTGTAGCGTATTCAGTAACGCTCAATTTCCCTTTCTTCAAATTCTGAAACTCATTACTGATTTCCAGAAGGTCCTGCTCGGAGCAGTATTGCAGTTTTAGTTGTTCCAGAAAGTCTTCCCAAGACATTTTGCTTGCTTCTCCCTTGGGCATAGAGTCAGCTAACAGCTTCCACCAACTCAACACGCCAGATTTTAGCAGAGGGATCGCAAGAGCGGTCTTCTGCCTGTTGCTGCATTCGCAACTTTCAAACATAGTCTCCATTTCAGAGACCCAGTCCATAACTTGTACCGGCGTCGGGCTTCCGGATAGGCATGGTGGTTTGGATGCCATGAAATCCTTATACTTGCACCCACGACCATCATTTCCTCCATACTGGTTATTGCGTCTAACCATTGGTTGTTCGTCTTGACCAATGATCCCACTAAAGTTTTCTCCTTCAGACTGCCCTCCATTCTCCTCAGTCTCTTCCGCTTGAATTGACGGTTCATCACGATTCTGCCTAAGCAGGCGTCTTGTTTCTTCCATCTGACGATCCAACATCATTTGAATCATCATTTGTACACCAGCCATTGTTATCGGCTCAGGTGCAGTAGCTACGACAGGTACTTGCTCGATTACAGGTGGTTGATTCCTGTTTTCATTAGCATTTCCAACTCCGCTTCTTGTTCTCACCATTTTGATCTATACACCGAATAATTTCACCTTATTACTCCAAACGATTACATGCTAGTTCTAATATCATACATATACACTTAGAATCCTAAGCACATAAACCTTCAGATCCGGTTGGCAACAAACCGTAGATCCGAACAAATAATATCATATATGGCAACATATAACATTTAGCACATAAAAGCATTTTAGGCAACTTTCCTAAAATAAACTAGTGCTTGTGTCTAAAATCCAACAGACACACACACCTCGCAATCTCCACTTATCATTCTAAGTTTAAGTCTAGCAATCCTACAAATTCCTAGTTCGCTTAAACTAATGCTCTGATACCAACTGTGACATCCCCAAAATTTCGGCCAGAAAAGACCGATTTCATTTATGCTTTTTAAAATAATTTTCAGAGTAAATCCTTTTTAATTTTAAAAGAGATGCGGAATTTGTTCCCAAAACAAAACATGATAAAATAGATATTTATCAAAACATTTCATAAGACATATGATTTCATTTCATATTCAAAAGTCGGGATGTCATGTTCCGATACAGATCATAAAGCATAAACGATAGCATTACAAGTCATTCAACAAATATATACATATACAGACTTGTAAACAAAACAACTTGATGTTCGCCCATCTTAAGCTCTTGCGCCACTTCCTGTAAAATAAATCAACTGAGTGGGTCAGGCTTGGGAGCCTGGTGAGCATATAGGGTTTTCAACCCACAATAATTATATTTAATTTCAACCATCAACAATAAACCCGATTACCCATTCCCGTTATCCTCACCTTACGTTCCTAAAAATAACGTCTATTATAAGGAACCTATTTCAGGATTTTTCATCGGGACGGACATCACTGCAGAGGGGCTTCCTCAACAATAAGTGTCCTAAAGGCAACCATGTGGGGGATAGAGTACACCGGTGAACACGTCGTTCACAACACCTACAGGTAATGAGCCTGCTAGTGTTCCACAGGACAGTCTAGAATAGTCCGTGGTCGTCATCCATACTCTGCTAAATGACTAAAATAACACCAATACGAGGCCTCTCATCTGTTTATTACACACTAATTATCTACCCATGTTCTACCCAACATATTAGTAGATAAAAATATACGTTTTTATACATAGTTTAAAAACCTGTATAACATGCTTTAAGCAATACATATTCCACATAACAGATGAGGCATACACACATAACACGTATTTCATAGAGAATACATCAGATCTATAAGATAGAAGAGAGTGAATATACACTCACACGTATAACAACCAAGTATATACACATAACACATATTTTATAGGAAATACTTCATAATATTGCGTTGGAATGAAAATAACTACACACTCACTTGATCAAAAGATGATCGGGCAGCACTACGGCTTGCAGAAGAGGTGTTTCTCCGTAGATCTGGAAGATCTTCACAAAACCGGGCTCCTCTCGGGCAGCGTTTCGGCTCGGGAATAACGCTCTTCGGGATCCTCGGGGCTTCGGATCTTACTTCGGGGCTCGGGAATATTGCCGGGGCTTTGGGGTATAAACGGCACGCAAATCGAGGCAAAACTTAGAGAGAGGGAAGAGTTTGAACAAGAGAAAATGGCTGAATTCGAGTTCTATTTATAGGCTACTGGGTCTGGGATTACGCGGGGCGTACTCAAATTACGCGGGGCGTACTCGGGTTACGCGGGGCGTACTTTGACGTCACTGCGTGCGTCGACTGGTGGCACTCGAGTATTGGTCAGACAAGTTGCATCCGACCGAGTACGCGGGGCGTACTCAAATTACGCGGGGCGTAATTGACTTGTCAAACTTCTAAATTGCGTAACTTTCGCATACGAGCTCCGTTTTCAACGTTCTTTATATCCACGCGAAGGTCAGACCATACTCTACAACTTTCATTTAGACTCCGTCGGCTAATTTTTACTTTTATTTTTTATTATTTATTTTTAGAAGGCCGGGACAGAAAAACTTCGTTATAAATTCATAACTTCTTCGTCTGACGTCCGTCCTCGCCTAACTTGTCATCGTTTCGCTACTAACAATGAGATCTTCGATTCTCATTTAGATTGTTTCGGCTAAAAACCGCTCGATCTCAAATCGAGTATTCGGGCTGCATACTGCCACGTCGAAACTTCAGAAAATCATAACTTCCTCATACGAAGTCATATTTGGGCGTTCCTTTTATGCATGCCCTCGGTTTAACGAAATCTACGACTTTCGTTTAGATCGCTAAGGCTAAATATCGCTCTATCTTAAATTCATATTTTACGTCACTCAGCGTCGTACCGGTTCTGTCGCGAAACTTCGACAGGTCATAACTTCTTCGTTATAACTCAGATTTTGGCATTCCTTATATCTCCGGAATCCTTGTTTCGACCACTACAACTTTATGCAAAGATGTCGGGCTTATCTCACACTTAAATTTTTGACGCTTATTTTATTCTTAATTCATTAAATTATAAAAATTAAGAAAATACACACATAAATCACATAATTCAAATAATTCACAAATAATACATTCTTATTATTTCAAGTTGAGTTACAAGGTTAACCTAGACTATTACATTGCTAAAAATGGCAAGCCTAGAAACACGGGCGTTACAATATCTATGTGTAAGATGAAAGTGACTATACACTTGCGGTGATTGCACAACACTTCGTCCCTTAAAACAATCTTCTTCGATGAAACCGGGATGTTTTCTCAAAAAATGGGCTTCGCGGGCGCAGAGTTTCAACTCGAAAAAATTATTTTCTCGGGGACTTCAGGGCTTCGGGACTTGCTTCGGGTGCTAGGGATGTTCCCTAGGCTTCGGGGTGGTTTAGAGTAGCTAGAGAGGGTATTGAGAGTGAAAGAGTATGAGAATTAGTAACCATTTCCGGAGGGCTTCGCTTGCTATTTATAGTAGGAGTCTGACCCTTCGTACGTTGGGCGTAATCTTTAAGTACGCAGAGCGTATTCGCTTCTGATGCTCTACGTTGGGCGTAACTTCGGTACGATGGGCGTACGAGACATGGCATGAGTTCGTTTTCCGGGCTTCAGGTGTGTCGATGGGGTGAGATACATGCCTCCGTCTGAAGAAAGAGGTCAACGTGGCCAACCTCGACTAGTCTGAGTACGCAGGGCGTAAATTCGTACATTGGGCGTATGGCTTCAGATAAACTGCGAATTTTATATTTAAAACTTCAAAAATTCACATCTTTTTCCTACGAGATCCGTCTTTACGTTCTTTATATCCACACGTAGGTAACATGATACTCTACAACTTTCGTTTAGACTCCATCGGCTAATTTTGACTTTATTTTTAAAGTTATATTTTTAACAGGTCAGGATGGGAAAAGTCCGTTAAAAATTCATAACTTCTTCATCTGATGTCTGTTTCCGTCTATCTTTTTACTGTTGAACTAATATCGGTGATATCTTCGATTCTCGTTTAGGTGGTGTCAGCTAAAAGTCGCTCGATCTATAATTCGAATTTCGGGCTGCATATTGTTATGCCAAATCTTAAAAAATTCATAACTTCCTCATTCGAATTCAGATTTAGACATTCTTTTTATGCACGCTCTCGCTTTAATGTGTACTACGACTTTCTAATAGATTGCTAAGGCTAACAAGCACTTTATCATAAATTCACTTTTACGTCACACAATGTCGTGTCGGTTTTGTCGTAAAACTTCGACAGGTCATAACTTTTTCGTTCTAACTCGGATTTCGGTATTCTTTTTATTTCTGGAATCCTTATTTCAACCACTACAACTTTCTTCATAGATATCGGGTTTATCTAACATTTATTTTCGACGCTTATTTTTTATCCTTAATTTATTAAATCATGATAATTAAGTATAAAGCACATAAATTCACATAATTTATTCATATTACTTCAAAACACATTCCAATAGTTGACCTAAACTATTACATCATCTTTAGTGCTTAGCCCAGAAACATGAGCGTTACAGTAGCCAAAAAAACAAGTATGCTTGGGAATAATTGTCAATGACTAAGATAAGTATAGAAATCTCAAGAAAAATAAAATTGGATCTATTGGGAAGAAATGTCTTAGGACTACAACATATCATTAGGATCTAGCAAAATAAAAAGAGATTTCCTGGTACAGACCACGAAAGTGGACATTCGTTAATTCGTTGGTGAAAAATCTAAAACATGTAATTGTTCACCTTCAATTCGTAAAAATGTGTTGGATTTTGGGTTTCACTCAATTCATGGTGATAACGAATTTAAGATCATAAACACAAAAGTTGTGTAACCATAAACCTCAGTGGTAATTTCTTAGAGTCTCAAGGATTACGTTTGTGAAAGCGAAAGTGATGGAGAAGTAGTAGAGGTGGTTCCAAAGAAATTGTGTATCTCTGCTATGCGAAAGTGACCAAGCAGAGAACTCTTAACTCAATGCGAGAAGAATAACGTAGCACATGACTTATGTGAACAAACAGACTAATTGGAAAGAAACTATTGGTGTTATCGATTCATTAAGGCTTCAACATGGCGTCTTTGAGGCTTCGGACTACATACAGCAGCATGCTTCTAGTAACACTTAACTAGTGCGTAGATTAAGAATGTTTTATACCTGCACCACCATTCATAATTGAGATCACCAAGATATGAATCTTCAAATAGGCTCATTTATCTAATATTTTTAATATTTTGATTATTTTACAAAAGAAATAAGAACAAAAATAAAGAAAATATATTTTTGGATTTTTGTTTTTCTAGAAAAAGAAATAATAATAGAAACAAATGAAATATTTTTGGGATTTTGTTTTTCTAAAAAAGAAATAAAAATTGAAACAAATAAAATAGGTAGTTAACAAAGTTAAAGGATACATGAAATTCCGAACCTTTGAATGAACAGTAGACTGTGAGTCACTGCGAGCGTTCACACCAATTCATAGTTAAAACATTACCAATGTGAAGTTTGTTTTGGAACAGATTCAGCTTCTATTATTCCTAGGGCTTGAAGAATGCGATTGAAGGTTTGTTCAAGCAAAGCTTGCGTAAAGATGTCGGCCAATTGATCACCGGATCTAACGAAGTGTGTCTCAACATTACCATCTTCCACATGATCTTTGATGAAGTGATACCTCAGTGTTATATGTTTCGTCTTTGAATGTTGCATTGGGTTGTGACAATTAAGAATGGCGCTCTCAGAATCACAATATAAGGGAATTCGCTTCATGTGAATACCATAGTCGTGAAGCTGACTTTGAATCCATATTACTTGTGAAGTGCAAGATGCGGAGGCTATGTACTCTACTTCAGCAAATTATAGGGAGACGCAAGTTTGCTTTTTGGATTTCCAACTTACGAGTTTGCCATCAAGAAATCGGTATCCTCCTGTTGTACTCTTTCGATCTACACTACAACCCCCAAGATCAGCATCCGAAAATTCTTGCACAAAGAAACCTAAACGTAAAGAGTACCAAAGTCCTAGTGAAGATGTTCGCTTGAGATACCTAAAGATACTCTTAACAGCGGTCATGTGAGGTTCGCGAGGATTCGGTTGAAACCTAGCATAGTAGCAGACGAAAAACATGATATATGGACGACTAGCAGTCAGATACATCAATGAGCCTATCATTTAATGATAGAGAGTCATATCAGCAGCTTGCTTGTCCAGAGATGGTGTTTTATATTCAAGCCAAGGAAAAATTTAATCAGACCCATGGAGCTCATCTCAAACTTAGTTTCCATTAGCTTTTGGAACTCAGCTATTAAGTTGTGGTTAGTTGATCCGAGAATGATGTCATCAATGTAAATTTGGACAATCATCAAGTGGTCAACATCTTTCTTGAGAAAGAAGTTTGGTTCAACCGATCCTTATTTAAATTTGGCCTGTTTTAAAAAACAAGTTAGTACCAGGCTCTTGGAGCTTGCTTTAGACTATAAACTGCCTTGTCCAGAATGTAACAGTGGTTCAGATACTTTTCGTTTATGAACCCTAGTTGTTGTTCCACATACTCTGTTTCTTCTTGTTCCCCATTTATGATGGCACACTTGACATCCATATGATAAACTTCACATTTCGTATGTGTTGCGTATGCCAGAAAGATGTAAACAGATTCCAACCTTGCAACGGGTGTGAAGGTTCCTTCGTAGTCGATGTCTTCTTCCTGAAAATATCTATTTACTACGAGTTGCACCTTTTTTCTTATCACATTACCTTCCTTATCCATCCTGTTGCGAAATACCCATTTAAGACAAACAACAGATGCATCCTTAGAAGTGGGAAGAAGTCTCTAGACCTCTTTTCGTTCGAATTCATTGAGCTCCTCCTGCATTGCTTGCATCCAACCTGAATGATCAAGAGCAATTTGAACGTTTTTAGGTTCAATTTTGGAGATAAACAAATTGAACATGCAAAATTCCAATCTAGAGAATAGTGCAGTTTGCGTCACCTTTTGTTGAGCTCTTGTAAGAACTCCTGAAGACGAATCTCCTATGAGTTAGGTTTTTGGATGAACTTTGATAAATTTAGCCAATGGATGGTAATTAGGATCATATGTTGGATCCAATTCGACATTCACTTCTTCAAACTCAGACTGTACATCTGAATCATCATTCGCATTTTCATTCTCCCCATCGAATGATGTATGAATATCTTCTTCTGGATTTGGATTCTCCCCATAGAAAGATGGTTCTGAGCTGACATTTGGGGTTTTTTTCTCCCCTTGAATAGGTGTATCAGTTGATGAGGTTCAGGTAGAACCCCCCCCCCCCCCTGCGATGTAGCATTCGCATCTAAAGGTTGAGATGGAACTTCAAGGTCTTTCGGAGTGGGATGCTCGTGTTCCATTTCTTTCGCAGCATCATCAATGATTTTCTTCAGTTTGTCTTCCTTATTGTCTACTACTTTGGACTCTGAGAAGATTTCATTTTATGGCTCATCGAATAGATTCAGGAATTCCTTGTAAAGATTGCAGAGTAGGATGGTAGCAAGATTCGGTTTAGGAAAGATCCCCTGTGTTGGACTATCATTCTTCTGAAACTTCTTCATGTAATTATCATCGAACGTAACATAAAAGGTTTCTTTTATCTTTTGGACCTTTTGTTGATAACCTATATGCTTTAGAAGCTAAAGAATACACCAGAAAGATATCTTCATCAGCCTTCACATCAAATTTGTTCTTTTGCTCCTTTGAGTTGAAGATAAAGCACCTGGAACCAGAAACATGGAAAAACTTGATGTTAGGTTGTCAATTATTAGTAATCTCATATGGAGTGATAGAGAATCATTTATTGAGAATAGATATGTTTTGGGTAAAGCAAGCAGTTCCTATCACATCTGCCTAGAAGTAAAGCAGCAGATTTGCGAATGACAGCATGGTCCTCGCAACTTTGCACAACGAGCGGTTTCATCTTTCAAAGACTCTATTTTGTTGAGGAGTATAAGGAGTCAAAAATTGTAACAGACTCCTTTCGCAGTAAGAAATTCTTCAAATACTTGGTTTTTGAATTCCAAACTGTTGTCACTACAAACGTTTCGAACCAGCTTTCGCAGTTGTAGCTCTATCTGCTTTATAAAACCCTTGAGCCTTGGAGTTGGTTCTGATTTTTTCTTAAGAAAATATACCCAAGTGACTCTAGAAATATCATCTACAATTACGAGAATGTATTTGTTACGACCAATGCTTTCAATTGCAGAAGGACCATAAAGGTCAATATGCAAAAGTTCAAGTGGATCTATGACTTTGTATTCACGATCGTTGGATGACTCTTCCTGCTCTATTTAACCATTTTGTAGGCTTCACAAAGATGTTATTTATCATACTTCAGGAGTGGAAGCCATCACACATGATCACCAAGAACTAGCTTGATGATGTCTTTGAAATTGAGATGCGAGAGCCTTCGGTGCCATAGCCAGCTATCATCAGTGGAAGCTTTCGTAAGTAAGCAAATTATAGGCTTCCCTTTGATGGGGTTCAGATTAAAGGGATACATTTATCCTTTTCTCTTTAACTTTAACAAAACATTCTTGGTTGCCTTTTCAATAATTTCTGACCCTTCGTCATCGAATGAAACTTTTAATCCTGTACCCACCACTAATTGCGAACACTAATGAGGTTGTGTTGCAGTCCTTCCACGTACATGACTTTGCTAATTGAAAACTCTCCAATGGTTATAATCCTATAACCCTTGATTTCACCTAGTGAATTGTTGTTGTACTTCACTCTTCCTCCATCCTTTAGTGCTCTAAACTCTCGTAGTTCTTCCTTCCTGGCTGTCATGTGATGCGATCAGCCACTATCCATGTACCATTCAGAGTCAAACTACTCGTCACCTATTACCTGCAAAAATTAAGCAGATTTAGGAACTTAAAGTTAGTTGGGCCCTCGTGAGGTTTACACAGGAAAAGAAATAGCAGGATCAACCAAATAAGTTTGTTTTATTATGGTTGTTTTATCTTTATTTATGTTTTGAAAAACAGTAATCCTATTGTCTTTTGAGTTTGTATCCTTGGTGGATAGTTTCTTTTGTTTGTTTTGGATATGTTGTTTGACAAATTTCTTCTCATCTCTCTTTTGATCAGTTTGGGGTCTTTTGAGAGGAACTTTAGACTCCGAAGTTATTTTTCCTTTCCTTTTGACATCTTGTGAAGTCTCGACCGAATGTGAAACATTCTTTTTAGGACAAAAATGAGACTTGGTTTTCTGCATAGGTTTTGCATGATTTGAAAAGGATGTTTTTGAAAAAAAAATTGATTTGAAACCTGTGGAGACTGATTTCATGGAAAACTCTTACGGTTCGCAGGTGAAGAGACTTTCGCATTGGGATTAGATTTTTCTTTATGAACAATGATGAGATCAAACTAACCTTTAATCTATAAAGATCGATTAGATCTTGAACAAGTAAGTAAACAAAAGCGATATAAACACAATAATAAGAACAAGACAAGATGGAATCAAACATGTTGAATGATTAAACAAAATCCTCAGAAGAGCTCGATTAAGAACATCAACTGTAGAGGATTGGAAGGTTACAAGAACGATCAAAGAAACCTGATATCGTCTAGATGTATCGCTATTCTCGGATCTCTAAAAACCTTAACCTAATATGCATGCAAGCGTAAACTTATATACAAAACATAAAAGGTTCACGGTTGGACAGGCCCAAACCGGAATACAAAAAGCCTTATGCTAAACGAGCCCAAAAGACGCAATCTTCAAAAATGATCTCCAGCCCAACAATCTCCCCCTTTGCGTCAATTTGGAGCGAGACCTTCACTAGTTACTGGGGCCAGCAGCTGAAGCAGGTACCTTCTTCTTCACGGTACTCAACAGACATTTGGTGATGGAAAGAATGGTCTGTCTAAACCGGATGTACCAGTTAATCATATCTTCAAAATACTTGACATCATCAGCCGAGTTCTCTTTACACCGTTTGACAATGAACAGCACATGCTCCAAACAGGTTGTGGTGTAAAGATGCTTGTCAGCTAAAGCGAAGAGACATTTCTGTCCTTCCGCTCTAGTGAACATAACCGAGTTGCGTCTCGGGTCGATCCTGCCCAGTAGCATTTGATTGAGATCACTGGCCGATCCCACAGGAGCAATTTTGGGTTTCTTCTTGAAGATTGTGGCGACCTCCTGATCCATTAGGGCAACCTCCATGATGTAGCAGACTAACATCCTTTTGACATGGTCTAGAATGGGACCATATTCAGCTTCATTAGTCAAAAGGATATTATACAGGACAATCCAATCATGAGGATTTAGATTCGGTAGATCTGCCAGGGAGATAAGATGAGCAGTTCTTGCAGATCCCCGAATCAACTTCAACCGAACATTTATAAAACGTCCCTCAGTATAAGGTTTCAGCACCCGAACGTTTACAATCTTCTGGGCGCTCCAAGTAAGGAATTGTGGACGAGCAGCCGCCAGATAGAAGTCAATGAGCTCCGTGTCAAGCTCAGCGTTCGGGTGAGGGACTTCAAAGATGTTTGAGAAGACGTGGAAGATGAACGCCTTTCGAGTCAGCGGCATATCGAACTGCGAATCGACAGTGTTGTTGCAGTCGAACGATATAACCGGCTCGAGCCATAAGATGCTAGGAGTTTCAATGGCCTCTTTAATCAAACGTTCCCTGGTCCAGGCAGGGAAGAGAGTCTTTCGGCTCTCAAGGAGATCGTGGGCTTCTTTTTGTTTGCGTTCGGCTTCAGCAGCCTCTCGCGCCACACGACTGGCATCTTCATCAACCTTGCGACTGTTCTTTCGTTTTAAAATGTCAGCAATGGTCTCCTTGTCGCCTTCTTCATCTTCGTCCTCAGCTATGTTTTTGCCTTTGTCCTTCACACCCGAGCCTAAAGCATGACCAGTCGGAGATGGTTCGGTCGTGTGAGTAGCTTTGGAGGAAGGAGGTGGTTTTGATCCTGTCTTCTCATCTCCCCCTTGTTTCGGAATGGACACGAAACTTGGGAGCCCTTCTACTTTGTTAAGAAGATCGATGGCTGGAGAGAGCTTTTCAGCAAGGGAACGCCTCACCGAAAAGTTTAAGATGGGATCGTGTGCTTCCAGAATGTTGGATATAACAGCGTGAACATCCGAAACACACGTCTTGACCACCTCCCGTTCAGATCGAAGATCTTCCAGTTGTTGTTGGGATTGAGAGAGTTGAGTTGTCTTGACCTCAAGTGCGGTTGTTTTGGTTGCCAGATCGTCCATTAACGAACGCTCGGTTGCCAGATCCTCTTGTAGCTTGGCGAGGCGAGCATCAATGGAGGCACGAAAGGCCGAGTTGTCGTCGCTTATGGTTTGGCGTAGAGTAGCGAACGAAGGCAACTCCGATAAGACAAAGTTGGCCGATTGTTGGACAATTGGTTCCAAAGATGTCTTTGTGGCATCTGCACTTTCCTGCAGGGACTGCAGCAGGGTAGAGGCATCAGAAAATAGTTTATCGACTTTTTCAGTCGCTGCCTCATATGCCCTGGTAGATGCTTCAATTGCAGCAGTTGCTGAGGCCGCTGAATCATGTTGAGCCCTGGAGAAGGCATCAACAATCTTCTGAAGGGCAGCTTCAGACAGAGAGGACTGCTGGTTGAAAGAGGAGGCGAGAAGTAGGTCAATCTTCTCGTTGAGCTCTTTGAGATGCTTCTTGGTTACTGGAGCATCATCCTCCTCGTCACTTTGAACTTGAAACGGACTATAGTAGACCGAATCAAAGATCATGTTTTCTCCCCCAAGATAAGGGTTTTCGCCCTCAGATGCATTTTCAGGAGATGAAGGGGGTGGAGAGGTTGGGGGTGTTGTGGGTTTGGTTGGATCAGGTTGAGTGGGTGATGGTATAATTTTGGTTGGTGGTTGAGTATGGGTAGTTTCGGTTGTTTGGGTTTTGGGTTGAGGAGGTTCGGTTACATGTGGTGATTCGGTTGTAGTTGTAAAGATTGGTGGAGGGGAAGGAATTGGGGAAATTGGTAGTTCCATCTCTGGGGTAGGGGACCGAGGTGGTGTGTTACCTCGTTGAGGAGATGCGTCCCCTTGAGAGTCGTCAGAACCCAAACTCTCACCCTCAGAGTCACTCGAAGAAGAGGGTATTACAAGCTTTCGCTTCGGTTGGGTCTTCCTCTTCTTCGGTGGTGGGGATTGTGCAGCTTTCGGTTGTTTCCTCTTTTTAGGAGAAGGCCCCTTTGGAGCTTTGGACGTTTGCTTCCCTTTGTCTGCCTTTTTGCCCCTGCTCACCGGTTTGTCTGCATCGTGAATTGACCTGAGCATTTTCGGGATCAGATCCCTTGGACCAGATGGCCTTAGCTCCTTGAGCTTCCGAATCAACCTGCTATCAGAAGGCACATCACCATACATTGACTCCGGGATAGAGCCAATAAAGGAGAATTTTGATGCATCTGAAACGATGATCTTCTTGGTATGGAAAGGACCAACAGAAGACATCGATGCACCTTCTGCAGTGGGAACATCAAATCTGTCCATGGCCCATTTTGTGATCAGGATCCAGAATCGGGCCAAAGATACCTCAGAGTGTCGGGATGAAGAGGAAAGGCTTTGAATAAGTTGTTGCCATAGGACAAACCCATAGTCCAGGTTAATCCCATTGTAAACCCCGTACATGATGGTGAGGAAGAGACGACTTGCGCCATCTGATCCTGAACTTCTCTCCGACAAGCCCTTGAAAAGGACTGTAAATAAACCGTTCCATTGTGGCGGCAAGCATGACTTTTTGAATCTTGCGACAGAGGTGAGAACTTCTGTGTATCCCATGTTGTAAAACATGTTACACAGATGACCAATCTGTATCGACTCCGGATGAACTCTTGAAGGGTCAGCAGCAAACCCTAGCAAGGTGCAGAAACGTGGACGAGAGACGGAGGTTTTGTGTTCTCCAATCTCGAAAAACACCCGGTCGACAGCCTTGTCGTAATATGCAGTCGCGTAGACCCGCGATAGGGCCACCATCGGCACCGATTCGATTCTGGTAAGAGCCGGAACAAGTTGGGAATACTTCAAGCACTCTATGACCGGCGACATATAGGAGTCGTACGCCAGTGGGTTAAGATCAATGACCAGACATTGTTGTGGGCGAATGGGAAGGATCTGTGAGGTAGCATGAACTGAAGAGGAATCAGCCATTGATGCAGGTGTGAAGAAGATGATGAACAGGAAACTGTTTGAGAGTGTTTGCGTTCTGGAAATTTTGAAGGTGGTAAAGAGGTAAAAGGTGGTGTAGTGGGCTATTTATAGAGGGAGATAGGAGAGAGAAAAATCGTTTCAAATCTCTTATGGAAATTTGAACCGGGTTGTTGAGTGACAGATGGACGACAGTTGGGGCGTGCGATGATCACGTAGGAGAGAGAGTGTCAGGTTCCTAGGATTACGCCGCCCAACAAGCACCGTTTCATAGGGACAAGCCGTTACTATTCCCACACGCGCATTTAATGTCACAGGACAAGAAAGAACTTAAGGTTTAAAAGAGGATTCCCGTTAAATTACGATCAACCATTTATTAAGAAATGTTGAAAGGATTCTTTTAATTAGGCTAAATAAGAGTGGCTTGAAAAGAAATAAAATCTCAGAAAGAAAAAATAAGAACACGATACCAAGGGAAGAAATGTTTTGGGTTTAAACAATTTCATAGGAATCATATAAAATTGGAGATTTTAATAGGGTACTTTCGTCAATTCTGTAGTTAAAACTTGAGCAATTTAATTGTTCACCGTCAATTCATTAGGTGTGGAATTTTGGGTTTCACTTAGTTCGTAGTGACACAATACTAAGATCATAAACACAGATGTTGTGTAACCATAAACCTCAGTGGTAATTTCTGAGAGTCTCAAGGGTTACTATGATGGAATGAGTGTAGTGGAGAAGTAATGTGGAGATGGTGTAAGAGAGCAAAGTACCTCTGCTGTGAAAAGAAGGACCAAGCAGGAAACTCTTAACTCATGTGAGAAAAGAGTGAGGTACCTCACGATTAGAATAAATGAGTTGGCCTTATTGGGAAGACAAGGTTTGTGTATACCAGGTCATGAGGGCCATTATTCAAAATCTTATGAGGCTTGAGACACATACAGCAGCATGCTTCTAGGGACACTTAGGTATTTCATCAAATTTATCCCCATAAACGAACATGAACACACAAGAAATGAAAAAAAAAAATTGGAGTTTTTGAGATTTTAAAAAAAAACAAGACTTAAAAAAAATTAGACATAAAAAAAAACTTTAAACAACTTGAAAATTTGACAAATGAAAAACCGAACCCGAACATTCAGTTGGTTTCGGTTGTTGAAAATTTTGAAAAACCGAACCCGAACCTTCGGTTGGTTTCGGTTCTAGAAAATTCTGAAAAACCGAACCCGAACCTTCGGTTGGTTTCGGTTCAATAAAGTTTTGAGGAACCTGGAATTTTAAGCAAACAAGGAAAAGATTTTTTTTTTTGAATCGAGGAAAAACAGAATTGTATAAGTAATATACAACATTGAAAAACTACCTTTGAAGTAATGAGTGAGTCAGATAGTTGAACCGAACCCGAACGTTCGGTTGGTTTCGGTTCTTACGTTTGAGTTTGAGAGATAGTGGGAGGTACTGACTCTGATTCCATCATACCTAGTCCTTGCAATATTTTATTGAATGATGCTTCAGGAAGAGCTTTTGTAAAGACGTCAGCCAGTTGATCAGTGGTTCTTACGAAGTGAACTTCGACGTTTCCATCTTCCACGTGATCTTCGATGAAGTGATACCGCAGTGCTATGTGTTTGGTTTTGGAGTGTTGCACCGGGTTATGACAAATCCTAATTGCACTTTCAGAGTCACAATATAGTGGAATCTTCTTCATATTGAGTCCATAGTCTCGAAGTTGACTTTCGATCCAAATCACTTGTGATGTGCAGGATGCAGCTGCAATGTATTCCGCTTCGGCAGTAGATAGCGACACGCACGTTTGTTTCTTGGATTGCCAGCTGACTAACTTCCCGTCAAGAAATTGACAACCACCAGTTGTGCTTTTACGGTCGAGTCCACATCCTCCAAGGTCAGCATCAGAATAGGCTTGAACAAAGAAGCCTGAGTTGGATGGATACCATAGACCTAAGGAGGTGGTTCGCTTAAGATATCGTAAGATGTTCTTCACTGCAAGCATGTGAGGTTCGCGTGGGTTTGCCTGAAATCGAGCACAATAACACACAGAAAACATGATATCAGGTCTGCTAGCAGTTAGATACATCAGTGATCCAATCATTTGACGATAGAGCGTGATATCGACAGCCGGTTTGTCTAGGGATGGGGTAAGCTTAGTGCCGAATCCCATTGGGATTTTGACTTTTGTGTCTCCCATCATACCAAACTTTGCTAGGAGAGTCTTCGTGTAAGCTTCCTGATTAATAAAGATGCCTTCGGGTCCCTGTCTTATGTTTAAACCAAGGAAAAAGTTAATAGGACCCATTGAGCTCATTTCAAACTTAGTCTCCATCAGCTTTCTGAATTCAGCTGTTAAGCTGGGATTCGTGGAGCCAAAGATGATGTCATCGACATAAATTTGAACTATCATAAGGTGGTTACCTTCCTTTTTGCGAAAGAAGGTTGGGTCAACCGAACCTTGTTTGAATTTAGACATCTTTAAAAATTTTGTAAGCGTTTCATACCAGGCCCTCGGAGCTTGCTTGAGGCCGTATACAGCTTTATCCAAAATATAGCAATGATTTGGATGCTTTTTGTTCACGAACCCGGGAGGTTGCTCCACATACACAGTTTCTTCGAGTTCTCCATTGAGAAATGCACACTTGACGTCCATTTGGAAGACCTCAAAGTTCTTGTGAGTAGCATAAGCCAGAAATATTCTAACAGATTCTAGCCTAGCTACTGGAGCGAAAGTCTCTTCATAGTCTATCCCTTCCTCCTGACAGTATCCCTTTACCACCAGACGAGCCTTGTTCCTTATAACATTACCTTCCTTGTCCAATTTGTTCCTAAAAACCCATTTGAGACCAACAATCGAAGCATCTGGAGGAGTTGGAATGAGGCGCCAGACCTTGTTCCTTTCAAATTCCTTCAGTTCATCTTGCATAGCTTGAACCCAATCAGAGTGATCTAGGGCAGAGTTAACTGTCTTCGGTTCAACTTTTGATACGAATGAGTTAAACATACAAAACTCAACCTTTGAAAATAAGGAAGTCTGTTTTGCCTTCAGTTGTGATCGGGTCAGAACCTTTTCAGAAACATCGCCAACTACTTGAGAGACAGGATGATCTCTGGTCCATTTGATAAGAGGAGGGTAATTCGGATTAAAGGTTGGATCTAGTTCAGCATTAATTATTTCGTCTAGCTCAGATTGGCTATCATAATCAAGTGTCAGATCATCATGTTCGTCCTCAATTGATGAGCTTTGAAAGACATGAGGTTCAGGTGTTTCTTGTGGTTCTGAGCTTCCTGGTGTTGAGGCCTCTTCGGTTGATGAAGGACCTTCGGTTGAAGTTGTAGAATTTGGCTCCCCCTGGACCTGTGAGCTTGGCTCCCCCACGACTTGAGCGTTGTTGGATGGAGAGTCGTTAGTGGTTGAATCTCCTTCATGCATTCTTCTTGCAGCATCTTCGACAATCTGCTTCATGTGATCAACTTTGTTGTCTGCTGCACCTGCTTCTGAGAGAGAAGCGTTCTCCGGTTCGTCAAAGAGCTCCAAAAATGTGTCATATAAGTTGGCGACCAAGACTGTGACCTGGCCGGTTAGAGGAAAGATTTCCCCAGCGGTGTCTTCTTTAGCCTGTAGCTTCTTGACATAGGTGTCGTCAAAGGTCACATAGTATGTCTCTTCAATCTTTCTCGAACGCTTGTTTAGGACCCTGTATGCCTTGGATGTGAGCGAGTAACCCAGAAATATTCCCTCGTCGGCTTTGACATCAAACTTGTTGCGGTGTTCTTTAGAATTAAAGATGAAACACCTTGAGCCGAACACATTGAAAAATTTCACATTTGGCTTTCTGTTGTTCAGTATCTCATATAGAGTGAGC
Source organism: Lactuca saligna (assembly GCF_052625555.1). NCBI lineage: Eukaryota > Viridiplantae > Streptophyta > Magnoliopsida > Asterales > Asteraceae > Lactuca > Lactuca saligna. The sequence goes on along the minus strand of NC_136420.1, from coordinate 612,289 downwards.
GCGAACCTCTTGTTGAGATAGGACCTGTTCTGTGTAAAACAAGCAGCCGAAATAGCGTCATCCCAAAAATAAAGAGGTAAAGAAGCGAAACTTAGCATGGTTCGGGCAGCTTCACACAAAGATCGGTTTCGTCTTTCGACTATTCCGTTCTGTTGCGGTGTGTAGGGAGCTGAGAAATTGTGACTTATTCCCTTTTCTGCAAGAAACTCTTCAAACTCCCTGTTCTTGAATTCGAGACCATTGTCGCTTCTGATGTTGCGAACAACCTTCTTAAGTTGTACTTCAATTTGCTTGATAAACACTTTCAGCTTTTGAGTCGCTTCAGATTTGAGCTTTAGAAAGAACACCCATGTAAATCGTGAAAAGTCATCAACAATAACAAGAATATACTTGCTACCACCGATGCTTTCGATAGATGAAGGACCACACAAATCGATATGAAGTAATGCGAGTGGTTCAACAACTTTTGTGTTGATTATAGATGGGTGACTTTGACGACTCTGCTTCCCCATTTCGCATGCAGCACATAAATGATCTCTGTCGAACTTGAGCAATGGAAGACCCCTAACATGACCTCCAGTGACAAGTCGGTTGATATCTTTAAAATTGAGATGAGATAATCTTCGGTGCCACAACCAGCTTTCGTCAGATTGAGCTTTTGACAACAAGCATATAGCTGGGTTTCCTTTGATGGGTTTGAGGTTTAAGGGAAACATTTCACCCTTTCGCTCTGACTTGAGAATCACTTTCTTTGACTTTTTCTCTATGATTTCAGAACCTTCATCATCGAACGAGACTTTGAGACCTGTACCTCCAACAAGCTGAGATACACTAATTAGGTTGTGTTGGAGTCCTTCCACATAAGCCACCTTCCTTATAGTAAAGTCCCCATTTGTTATCATCCCGTATCCCTTTATGGTGCTGAAAGAATTATTTCCAAACTTGACGTTGCCACCATTTGCAAGAGATCTGTATTCCCTAAGCTCCTCTTTCCTCCCTGTCATGTGACGTGAGCAGCCACTATCGATGTACCATTCTTCATCGAACTGCTCGTCACTTATAACCTGCAAAAATTAGACAGATTTAGGAACCCAAAGTTTCTTGGGTCCACGTGAGCTTTGCATGGGAACGGGAACAATAAGAGTGACATCAACAAGATAAGTTCGTTTTACAAGAGTTGTTTCATCTTTCCTTTTAATGGTAAAAACTTTTATTTTGTTAGTATTGGGTGAGTTAGGTTTGGACTCTGGTTTGGATTCATTGACCTTCTGTTTCCCCTTTTACTCAGTTGACGAATGAGATTTTTGAAAGCAAGAGGAATCAGCTTCAGAGTAAGACGGAGATGAATCGGTGGGAGTAGAAGAATTAGAAGAACGAGAAGAATTTGAACGAGAGGGTTTGGATTGAGAGGATTTTCTGGCTGGAGACTCTAGGTGACCCTTTTGCTTTTGATCGTTGAAGGGACTGACCTTAGAGTTTTGTTCTCTTTTGACTTCGGAACCGAACCTTTTGCGTTCGGTTGGAGCTGTCTTTGGAACCAAACCTTTGGTTTCGGTTGAAGTCTTTTTCAGAACTGAACCTTGGCTTTCGGTTGATATCTCCTTGTGAACCGAACCTTGGCTTTCGGTTGATATCTTCTTGTGAACCGAACCTTGGCTTTCGGTTGATATCTTCTTGTGAACCGAACCTTAGCTTTCGGTTTTTGTGACTTTCAAGCTTTCCTACAGGATTGTTTTCATACTTCAGATTCTTGTCTTGATGAGAGAAATATGCATTCTGGGAATGCCAGAATTGTTTCCTTTCAGAAAGGTTCTTCCTGTATCTATTGTTCCTTTCTCTCTTCCTATTCCTCATCTGTGTAGGTTGATGATGAACATTTGCTTTCGTTTTCGGTGTCTCCTTGGCCGGTTCCTTTTGAACTACAGGAGTTTTACTTTGAGCCGAAGGAGCCGAGGGAATGTCTTCTTTTGCTGAGTGATCATTCTTCTGAGGAATATCTTTTGTACCACTGGTGCTTGGCTCATCGAAGTTGTTCGGCTTATTCAAGGGTTCAGGTATGTATCTTCCTTTGCTCTTCCAGGAAGTTCTTTCAGATAAACCAATGGTTTCGTCTGCATTATCAATTGGAGCTTCCCAGAAGTACTCATCGCAGCCATCAGCATTGTCTTCGTTTACAATGGCTACAAGTTCAGCTGTTTGATGTTCGGTTACTCCTGTTACCTTGTATACTTGATTCGGAGTGGTCCTGACCTTTTGATACACAACAACTTTCTCAACTAATTTTGGGGACTTTTGATGGGACAACCGAGCGAACTCCACTGAATTTTCAGAAATAAGATTCTTGTGGTTTTCAGGTTCGGTTTTAATAAATTCTGAGCAGTCAACCGTGTCCTCTACAGAAATTTCGCTCATGTTTTCGTCCTCGTTAAGCTCAGATGCATTTTCAACATCAATTTTGTTTTCTGAGCTTACGTTGGCGTTTAAAGAGTCAAATTTTTGCATGGTTTCGGTTCTCAGTTTAAGTCTGTCATTTTCATCCAAAAGATTTTTAAGCATGTCCTTGTGGTCTTTGGATTTAATGAAGGACTCAATTTTGTCCAGTCCATACATGTAGGTCGGATTGACATCATCAGACGATATCACACTCTCACAATTGTAGGCTTCGGCATCGATTTCATCTTCCTTAAACTCTAGGAAGGGCAAAATCATGCGGTGGATCTTTTGGCCTATTTCACAATCCAAGTGAAGCTGAGTAATATTAGAGTATAAACGTTTAGCTATTAAACAAAAAACATTCCACTGTTTTAACAATTTTAAATTGTCTCTTTGCAAATAAATTTTTTCTTCTCTAACTTTAACTAATTCCGACTCCTTTAACTCGATCCACATTCTCCGCTCCTCACTTTTCGACGCCGCCCTGCTCAATTGATCAGTTAGGTTAGAATTGGTGACTCGAGTTTGAGTTAAGCTACTACCTAGATGAGAAATTCTTGTATAACATTTTTTAATTCTTTCTCATATAAGGTTGATGGTACTTTAGATGAAACAAAAACAGATTGTACCTTCTTTATCAGTTCATCGAGCTCACTGAACTGTTGGCTAAGTGGTTTGGCCGCAAAACACATATCCTCCTGTACCTTCGGTCCAACGTTTCCTCCATCGGTGTTGTATCCCCTCATTTGAGATACATCAGTCACCATGAAGCATCTTCCTTCACTGATTTCCTCCTTAGCCACATAAGCCTTTCCATGGGTAGGCTTCCTCACTTCATCGTCTTCTGAGTCGGTAGACCAAACTTCCGTGCTACCGAACTCGTCACCTTTAACCGAACCCTGCACAATAAGAGCATTAATAGAAGGGTTAGCTGTAGACTTCTTCTTTCTCAACTCGTCCAATCTTTTCTGCAACATAGCTTCCTCGTCATTCCCATCATCTTTTTCAGCCATCTTCTTAAGGACGCAGTCCTTAGCATAGTGGTTTTTCCCACCACAGTAGAAACAGCTTACTCCGGAATTGCCATCCACCTTCGGTTCCTTCTTGTGCTCCTCAGCCTTCGGTTCATTGTTCACCTTTTCAGAGCTGTAACTCCCCTGCCAGTTTCGGTTTTTGTTGCTGGGGAATCTCTTCTTTATGAACCTCTTGGGATTGGACACCATCATGGCATAATCTTTAGACGTGAGATCATATTCCTCCAGGTTGAGGTCTTCATCCTCCATCACAGCTTTACTTCTAGATAGGAGGGCCAACGAACCAAGACTAGTAGCAACATTCTTTTCTTGCACCACAATCTTCTCTTGGGACTTGAGAATACCCACCAGTTTCGCCAAAGAGTATGATTTAAACTGCTCATGGGCTTTAACTGTGGAAACCACTGCTCTCCATTCAGACCTCAGACCATTCAGGAAAGTAACCTTCTATTCAATAAGCTTCCTTTCAATATCGTGTTTGATCATCTTGCTGAGAAGATGATTGAAGCGATCAAATGTCTGGGTCACGGTTTCTTCGACTCCTTGCCTGAATTCTCCAAACTCAGATAAAAGCAAAGTTTGAATAGAATGTTCAAGATCCTCGTCTGTAGAATACAGTTCACGAAGTCTATCCCAAACTTCCTTTGCCGTCGTGCATGAGCTAACCAATCTGAATGTGTCGGACTGAAGGGCGAATCTGATCAACCTTAATGCCTTGATATTGCACTAGAATTTATCCTTTTCATCTTGTGCAATATCCTTCACGTCCTTTAGCAGATCATTGTACTCTTTTTGTGTCTTGATGATTCTGGACATTGCAGAATGAGAAAACGGTCCATTGGTGATGGCTTCCCAAATGAGATACCCATTATCCTCCGATCCAATAACATAGTCTTCGAAGTGATGCGCCCATACTTCATAGTCATGGGTGTATAAGATTGGAATCTTTGTCGTCGAACCAATGTTGTTGGAAATATTAATAAGGTTTGATTGTGTCGCGTCCATTATGATCGTAAAAACCTGTTCAAAGATCAGACTTGTAATAAAGCAGATTAGGGAAAAATAATAAATATCAAGATACGTCAATAAAGAGATGACGGCTCAATAAATATTGATAATTGCGGAAAAACCCTAATGGAAATCTTTTTCACAGAAAAGATGTGTATCAATTACACAGCCTCCTGCTCTGATACCAATTGATGAGATTAAACTAACCTTTAATCTATAAAGATCGATTAGATCTTGAACAAGTAAGTAAACAAAAGCGATATAAACACAATAATAAGAACAAGACAAGATGGAATCAAACGTGTTGAATGATTAAACAAAATCCTCAGAAGAGCTCGATTAAGAACATCAACTGTAGAGGATTGGAAGGTTACAAGAACGATCAAAGAAACCTGATATCGTCTAGATGTATCGCTATTCTCGGATCTCTAAAAACCTTAACCTAATATGCATGCAAGCGTAAACTTATATACAAAACATAAAAGGTTCACGGTTGGACAGGCCCAAACCGGAATACAAAAAGCCTTATGCTAAACGAGCCCAAAAGACGCAATCTTCAAAAATGATCTCCAGCCCAACAAACAAAGTTGAGATTCTTTGACTGCCAGAACTGCCTTCTTTCCTTTAGATTTTGTTATATCTAGCATTCTTTTAGTGTTTTTGAGCTGCGAAATGCTCAGATGATTTGTGAATACTCGTCCTAGGTTTTTGCTTTCTGGTAGGGATTTTGGTCTGAACAGACGATGTGTCACTTGAAACGTTCCTAGTTCCACTGGGACTTCCCTTTTCGTAGCTTGAATTGACTTTGTTTAGTGGTTCTACTACGTACCTGCTCTTCGTTTTCCGAGAGGTCATTTCAGATAGACCCTGAGTTTCGTCTGCATTGTCGGTTGGAGCATACCAGAAGATTCGTCACCATCTTTGTTATCATCTTAAACCATGGGCGTTAATTCAACTGTTTGATTTTTATTCAGTCCTTTACTTGTAAAAATTTGGTTAGGGAGAGTTTGAGCTTTTGGGAAAATAATTGCTTTAGCTTTTAAACTTTAGATTTATTCTCAGAAACACGTGCATATTCAACTGAATTCTCGGAAACTAGGACTTTCACAAGCACAGATTCATTTTTAACAAACTCGGAGTAGTTAACTTCGTCTTCTACAGAGATTTCACTCATATCACTTTCATCGTTGAATTCAAAAACGTTTTCAACATCAAGTTTATTTTCTGAACTCAACTTGGTGCTTAATGAGTCAAACTTCTGTATAGTTTCAGATTTAATTTGCTCATTTTCGTTTTCATCCCAAAGTTATTTAAGCATGTTTTTGTGGTCTTTGGATTGTATATAATATTCGATTTTGTCCAGTCCTACTTTGTATGTATCTGAAACTTCGTCTGATGAGACGATGGATTCGCACCTATAGCAGTCAACATCGATTTCGTCCTCTTTCAATTCGATAAAGGGCAAAATCATCTTGTGAATTTTCTTTCCAATCCCACAATTAAGATGCAACTAGGTAATACTAAAATAAAGTCTGTTGGCAATCAAACAAAAGATGTCACGCTGTTTTAAAAGACCTAAATTATCTCTCTGCAAATAAATTGACTCATCCCTAAACTTAGACAAATCAGACTCTAACTTTTCAATCTACATGAGTCTCTCTTCACTTTTTGACGAAACCCTGCAGAGTTGATCAGTTAAGTTAGAATTTGTTAAACGAGTTTGTTTTAGACGATCATTGAAACTTGAAAATGTGTATTTTAAGTCGTTTAATTTAGTTTCGTACCTAGACACAACTATATTCAGAGATTTTGTAACAGCCCGGATTTCCAAGTATCTTTTAATTTCATATTTTTGGTATTTTGTGAGGGGACTCGGTGAGTTGGAGGTCGAACTTGCCGAGTCGGGTCACGGTTTTGGATGAAGGTTCGCGTCTGGACACGGCGAGTCCAAGGGATGGACTCAGCAAGTCCAATCTATTTAATGAAACCCTAATTTTCCGGTCCTAAGCCCTATTTAAAGGACCTTATGGCCCTTCATTACGGCCACCTTGATCCTTGATTGCACCAAAGCAGCTGAGAGTCCTTGTGAGTGAGATAAGAGGCTATTTGTTCACCAATTTGTGTGTTATTGCAAGAAAGGAAGGAGAAGATCAAGTTAGAAGAGTTGGGGAGCTTGGATCTGCTTCTATTTCGTCAAGGGAAACTTCTTGAAGTAACAATCAGTGCTAATCTTCGTGTTTTGGTTGATATGTCAAATCTAGGGTTTCTTCTTGCCTTATTTGACTTGTATTTAAAGTGTGAAAGGTCCCATGGAGATATGGAACCTAGATCTGGACCTTAGCAGGTCCAGAAGGCCTCAAATGATATGCTTTATGTCCATTCTTTTGAGTTGGGGACTAGGGTTGCCAAATTAGAGGTTATTTCCCCAAAAAGAGCCTTGTAAATGTTGCATGGCGGCCAAGACTGAGACTTTACGTGATAAATGAGCTTGGGAAGGCCAGATCTATGTGTGTATGGAACGGATCTGACCGTAGAAGCAAGTTTTAGCTGATGCATGGCATGGACTTGCCGAGTCTGAAGAACAGACTCGACGAGTAGCTTGAAGATTGTCCTTAAAACCACCCAGTGAGTAGTCCTGTCGAGTTATGGGTGACTCAGTGAGTCACAAAGAGTTAGAGAGGGATTGACAGGTGGACCGAGTCGAGTTGGGACTCGCCAAGTTATCCTTGTGACTCGGCGAGTTGAGTCGTGGTGGCCCCGTGATTCATGACCAGGTGGAACTCGTCGAGTCAGGGGAGTACTCGATGTGTTAAATGAGAATCTTAGAGAGTTGGTGAAAATGCGTAGACTCGTCGAGTCACTCTAGTGCACTCGCAGAGTTCGGTCAAATTTACCGTTGACCGTTGACCAGTGATAGGGATAGTCAACCTTAGTGGTAAAAGTATTAATTAGAGATATATGATGTTATAGGAGGATATTAGCTCGGAGGTTTGAGCACGAGTGATTTCCAGGGTTCGCGAATTATCGAGACATTCGAGGTGAGTCTTCTCACTATACTTTACCTTGAGTGGGTAACCAGAGTTATGTGACAGAGCATTGTATGTTATGTATGCTATGTGCTTTACTGCATTATTTCTATGTCATTTGTGCTGTGTGATTATATAGACCAGGCTGGAGGGCCCAACGATATTGACCGGGTTGGAGGGCCCAATGAGTTATGACTGGACCTGAGGGTCCGACGAGCTATAACTAGACCAGAGGGTCCGACGAGCTGTGGGACTGGAGGGTCCCACCGAGACATCTGGACCAGAGGGTCGGGTTTAGCCTTGAGTGGCGTATTTGTGGTATGAGGTATTTTGGGGAACTCACTAAGCAATTATGCTTACAATTGTTGTGTTTGATGTCTCAGGTACCAGCGAGGATCGCGGGAAGGCGAAGGCTTGACTCGTACACACCCACACTGATGGAGTTTATGTTATAGAGATCTTGGGAGTTGTATTGAAGACACTGTTGTTATGTTTTGAAATGATGATATGATTTACATTCCATGATTTAAAACTGAAAAAAAAAATTGGAATTTTTACATTGTTACAAGTTGGTATCAGAGCCTTGGTTTGAGAGATTCAGATGCACCTTCGGGTGTATTTGAACTCAAACCGAGGATTTGAGAAGTTTTCAAACAAAACAAAAAATTTTCTAAAAAGAAAAAGAGGTTTTTGGAACCAAGCAGAGTGGAAGGTGTGTACGGTCAGCCAGCGCCCGAACGGAGAATCCCCAAAATACCCTTACATTATATGTTATGAGTTATGAGATATTATGTTGTGCATGCTAGAGAGGCTAGGTATTCCTATTAGGACTAGAGTGGCCTGATTTGTGATGCTTTAGCCTAGGAGATTGCTGCTGCTATGAGATACTTTGAGAGTGAGTAGGTAGCAGTGAAGAGCTCGTGAGAGGTCTACTGAGGGTAGCCAATGCATAGCGAGAGTAGAGTATTTATGACTTGGGGTCCTAGGAAGAGGACTTAGGTTGTATATTGATTTGGTGTAGACAATAGTATTGGGCCTGTACTATTGAAGACACCGGATTGGTGCGCAGTCCAAGTAAGAATCCTAGGGGTACCAGAAGTTGAGGGTGATTAATTTGTCGAGTGTGCATATGCTCGAAAGTGTTCCTAATGGTTATTATGTTGTATTTCAGTTATTGATCATGGTTAGGACGCGCCATACCATCGAGAGCAGTGGGATGAGTGACGAGGAGATCCGTCAGGTCATCCATGAGGAGGTGGCTGCTACTATCAGAGCTGAGATTCCAGAGATGTTCGGGTCTATTAAGACCACACTGATCAAGACGTTTGACGAGCGATACGCTGCTTTGACTGATGCTGCTATTGCTGCAGCCCACAGCAGCTGTTGCTGCTGCGAGACCCCACGGTGGTGATTCGTTGTTGTACCGAGACTTCAGCAACACGAAACCACCAGAGTTCGATGGTACACAGGACCCGATCGCCGCCATTAGGTGGATCTCAGATATTGAGGGGTGTTTCTATACGTGCTCGTGTCCGGAGCACTTGAGGGTGCGATTTGCCCTCAACCAGCTTCGCTTGGGGGCGAAGGACTGGTGGAAGTTTGTGACTGCAAGCTATTCGACAGCGGAGTTGACTGCAGTAACTTGGGAGAGGTTTACTGCGATGTTTCGTGATGAGTATGTTCCCCAGGTAGAGAGGGAACCGTTGGGTTATGAGCATTCTAACACTCCTAAGTGTACATGCAACCCTAAATACCTTGGATCTATGTTTTCTCTATTATACATGCAAATATGAACATCCAAGGTATTGTCCTAATCTAGCATACAAAACTATCAATATAACAAGATAGAATACATACCTCTTTGATGTAGAATGTCTTCATGAAGCTTGAGTGCCTAGTTCCCCAAGTGTGACACCTCAAATGGTTCACACAACTCCAAATACACTTGGAATAACTTGAGAGAATTCTACACTTCATGAAATCGACTAGCCCTCTCTAGAATAATACTAGTTCCGATTTTGTCAAGAATAATATCTTTATATAGTGTTACAATTAGAGCAAACCCTAATTGTCATGACTTTCCATTTCCTTGGATCCATGGGTTCAAATACACCATGGAGCATCATATGGGTTTTGGCCCAACTAGATAATCCATGGAGCATTAGCCCACTATACAAGTATGGATTATTTACACAATCAACCCATATATTTAATTAGTCTTCTTTTGATCACTTAATTAATCCTAGATTAATTCTTGATCAATACTAATTAAATAATCTCATTATTCTTATTATTAATATACTAGAACTTATAATGTATTAATAACCATAAGTGTCTTATTTCTCTCATTACAGTCTATCCAAGTGCATGATGTCATGCAACCCAAATGGACCATGCCGGGTCGGGTCAAGTCTTACCAATTATAGTTATGGACTTAGACATTAATCCAATAGTCTCCCACTTGGATAAGTCTAAAACTATTATTGCGTATGACTTCAGGAACCAACTGGCAATCGTAGCTCTCAAAAGCTTCTGTCGAACTTTGACCTTGTAGATGAACTCTGACCTTTGTCAATGACTTGTCCATTAGATAAGGGATCATATATTCCTCCATTCTAGATATCATATGGACTGAGACATGGATTATAATCATTCTCTCTGTCCATTTGTTGTTTCCCGATTTCCGATTTATGACGACTGACTAATTGAACAAATCAAATCAGTCTTGGCCCAGCCGAGCACTTCCATTTGTCATCATCAAATCATCGAGGGGCCCACAGATATCGCTTTTATCCCGAAGGTAAAAGGAATGGATAAACTTCGACTCATATGGCTTGTTCTACTACTTGTTGAATCATACACAAAGACACGTTTTATGACATCGAGTTACCAATGCGTTTTCTTGCAATCAATGTACTATCAACTCATGGTAACAACTCATATCTCTAGGTTTGAATAATATAAGATATTATCGTCTCATGATCACTCGTGATAAAATCCATGAAGTGATTCCAATGAGCACGGGTTGAATCCAATACTCAGAACTTATGAGCACTCATGAGTGTTGTAGTCCTTTGTCCAACACCTTAGACCTCTACAAGCCAACCCATGACAGTCTTAATTCATATCTACTTCCAACATATGACCAACTGTGGATGGTTTGAATAACTTAGTCATTCCGGAAGAATAACCTAGTTTATTCGGGAAGTCAAAACATGCAAAGTGAAACACAATAATAATTGAATCCAATATGGTATCAAAACCTATGAACATAAATAAAACACCTTTTATTTATCACCATATGATTACACATTATTCATTGTATATTGTTTCAGCTATCAACTTTATTCTTGAATTTAAAACAATAGTTGTCCCATGCTCCAAGCATGTACACTATGTTTTCTAAACACTAGTCATGCCACACACCAAGTATGCATACTATGTTTGTCTATGATCTTTACTTTGTGAACTAGATCAATTGAACATAACTTCAATGATTCTCTTTTCACACTCCCAAATCCTTACTGCAAATGCAAGAATTCCAAATTCATGCCATTTACTGAAATCTGTTAGATTCTAAACTTATATGCATTGGTCCTCTTGTAACGATTATTCACAAATTCACAAAGACTTGGCAACAATCATTATAGAGTATTCCAAAGGAGATCAATTCCTTGGAAACATCCTTCTTGCATTAAGTTTCCTTAATCTTACACAGATTGAAATTTCTTACTTTGAAACATTTCCAGATTCATTTTGACTATCACTTCTGAACAAGAGTTGCCTCCTTACAGATTATGTCAATATGGTCCTTCCAGAATTATCACTATACTTCCAACTGTCCTTGAGCAACCAATCTTTGGTAAACCTTAGATTGTCCTCGACAATTGTTTAATCCTTTTAGTCATATCCAGTTCTAAACCTTTTCCCTTCTTAATGCCCCAGGCATTTGGAAACTTTTAGAAAGGATGAATATAGCACATGTAATCGATCCTATATCTGAAGCATATGGGACATGATTCATGATGTCTCACATAAAGACTAAACTAGTCTTTTGCTATAACATTTCCATTTCTATTTGCCAAGTTCTCATAATTCAGATTATGAAAAAGAATGTCGTAATCATAATCGAATTTTAGAACGCAAATAATGGACCCATATACAGAATTTCCTTATGTTGAGCCATTCCAACATGAAATTCATATATATTTCTTGACTAAATGATTAAAACCTTACGATCTAAGCTTATAGATTTGAGATGAAGTATAATTTCCTCTCCCTTAATTATAGCAAAACAACTTTTTCCCAATTGAAACCTTTTATTTTCTATAATTAACATTGCTAACTTGCAATACTTATCATAATTATCATGCTCCGACTAACATGATGATTATTAGTATAACACTTATGCTCCCACTAGCTTTGACATGTACTCAGAAATCAACTGACTTTCTTACCAAAGTTCAGATTTCTGATACTAGATTGTTTTGATAAGACTTTATCAAAATCATACACCTTCCCTTAGATAGCACACTTGTGTGTCTAAACAATTATGAAGAGGGATGCCGTAATCATAATGGTTAGACCTTTTTGCTACTTCTCACAAGTCCAGATTAGTGTGCCGGTAAACCACACACGCTCCACTAACGACTTTGAGAATGCAAAATATCACAATTGCTATCTAGCTAAATTCTACTTAGTGAAAGTGTTTCCTCACCATCATTTCCATGAATCGGAGAGAAACCTTATGACACTTAGATTTAATGGTGTATGTGTTCTTATCCATGTGAATTGTCAAAACCATAGTCACAAGACAAGGATAATGACAAATCCAAACTCATATGGACTGAACTCAATCTTAACTTCTTGCCACCTGGCAGCTTAAGGGCCTGCCATTGCTTCCAAGTTGTTGTGCAACAAACTGAGAACTCTAAGAACTCATATGCAAAACCAAATTTAACTGAAAGGGCACAGAATATGTCAACACGATAGGTGATCAACCTTAAGTCGTGTGCTAGTGAAGAACTTTAGGTTCTATTCTTGATTAGTTCTTGAGACTTTCAAGACCTTTAAGACTCCCACTGTCCTCTTGACATATAAGACTCTCTTGTCAAATATTCAAGGGATAGTGCGGATTCTTTATCAAGACAAACGCTTCACACAATTGGCCTGAGTTGGTCTTTGTTTTATCCAAAACATCACAATTTACCAATTTCAAATGTACAAGAGTAGAAAACTTTTACTCTTACATTTGACAAGTGTTTTAAACCTTCTTTGAGACATGTCACTCAAGTCACAATCTTGGAGTATGACTCTAAGACTTGTATTGGAACGAAGTATGACTCATCTTCTTGATTTAACCATTTCAACAATTCAAGATCCCTTCTTCTTAGTCATAAGAATGCACTAAGACTTCCTTAGAGAACTAATTTTGATATGGTTTCTTAATCATTAAGATGATCACAAAACTGATACTAAAGTACTCTCCCATATTTTCAGATTTGAGAAACTTTTATCCTTCTGCCTAATTTGATTCTTCTTATTCGCTCTACCTTACATTGGAACCTTTTCCAATGTCTCAGAGTTACACTTAAGCTTGTAAGTATAATCATATTTACTGAGCTTTAGTAAACTATGACGAATAGCCTTATATCTTTTGTGGTGGACTTAATCAGTGCACATGACTATGTACTCGATCCCTTAGTCCATTACTTGACTCACACATCCATGTGAATAAGTAATTAGTCTTAATTTTCCAATACTTGAAAGTTCTCATTCATCATGCTATACAACTTGCATGATTCCAAGTTCCGGTCCACTTGAGACTTGGGTGATGAGAATCTTTCCTTATTTGGTAAATTTAGACATTACCACAAATGAAGGAATCAATTTCATATTTCCACTCTTGCTATTAATGGAATCATATAAGCAACAATTTTTCCTCAAATGCCATTGTAAGGATATTTTAAAATAAATAAAATCAAAATTTTTCTTTTATTTTAAAACTATGCGGAAAAACTTATCCTTACAATCCATATGAAAACTTGTTGGTATCTATTCTTAAGCAATATCTCATAACTCCTAAGAAGTAGCTCAAGAATCCGATTTTCAAACTACGCGATAGAAATCCATCTATGCGATCAGATTCAGCATATTCTTTCTTTAAGTTCCTTCACTTTTTCTTTGATTCTTAAAACATTACCATGTGACCCAGTTACATCATGTATCAGGAATCTCAAAATAGAAACTTAACAGAGCTGGATTAGTGGATTTTACCTGAAGTAGAGTCAATCTTATCGACTTTAACATCCTTAGGTAAATTTTGGCAGCTTCGCAACCAATGCCCGTTCCTTTGGCAATATAAACATATGGACCCTTTGATAATGGTACACCGGACTATTACAGACTTAGCCTTTTCTCTTTACCATTTGGTCAACCTAGTTGACTATTGTCAATCCCTTTCCATTGGGAAGAGAATGCTTTTCTGGATTTCCTGTGTCACTATTGTCAATGTCCATCAAGTTTTGAGGAAGTTGATCTTAACAAATAGATAAGATCATTAAGGGTCTTGTCAAAGTCTGTTTCATAGGTTTTCCAAAAGAACTCACTATGTGACTTATAAAGTGATTGAACCACCAACTTTCTCAAGACTTTGACACCCAACTCTCCCGGCTTGTCAATATGTGACTACATCTCCAAGATGTGACCACACCTAGACCTTGCCTTGCCAATAGGGCTTGAGTGACCTTAAACTTTTCAAGAACTTGTGGGTTAGGGAGAATAATTGGAGGAGGTGAAAGAAGTATGATTTCCATGGGACATCATCTTCATTTAGGAAAGCTTGTTTCAAGAGATTTGGAAAGATCATAAATGTCTAAACCAGACATCTTTTGGGAGATATTCAAGATAGTTGATTTTAAAGTCCTTAATATGACACCCAATATGAAATATTAAGGCTAGGACCCAACAAACTATTTTTATAACTTAGAAGAGGTATGCCGTAATCCAAGCTATAAAATATTTGAAGGTAGGTGAATGACGATTCACCAATTTCCACCAAGATAAACGAAATGTATTATTAGGTTTTAATTGGATTTGAAACTCCTAGATCTTTGAGATTCATTGAACTGTTCAATGGCATGTTTCAATCTCGAGTGTGCCCTTCAGGTTTTGTGACTGGGATGCCGAGGATCACAAAACAAGGTGTGAAGTAACCATGCAAATTACTTGGTACCCTTAAGTGTTTACCCCTTAATCGATGTGCCGGTTAACCACACACGCTCCATCGATACTATGATAAATATTATGTCACCCTTTACCTACCTTGTTAAGTCCAAGTTAGTGTGTCGGATAACCACACACGCTCCACTAACGACTTAGACAAAGTGTAAAGTGTAATTTCATGGATTAGCACATTATTCACATTTTTCCTAAGTAACTAAGATTGGGAATTATTAAGAGTTTAGTTACTTAGTATTTATCATTAATACTTTTAATGAAGGGAGAATTATAGTCCTGTCAAACCCGTTCGGCTAACGACCCTCCACCGGTCAAGCAAGCGGTGGGTGAGAGTGGACACCCATTAAGTTGCCATTTTATAGGCAACAACCTTATACCCACCTTATAGACCGGCTTCGTGAATGAGGAGTAGTAGCGGTAAGACTGACTTTACTCTTATACATATATATATATATATATATATATATATATATATATATATATATATATATATATATATATATATATATATATTATTAACTTATAATATTATAAAGTATAAGGGTTGAATTTTAACTTTTAAAATTCTAAGGGCTAACTTGGAATTAAAGTATTCATATGAGAAAACTTTACAAATTCCAAAACTTGAGGGCAACTTTTGAAACTATTCAAAACTAATTAATTCCATAACTTATGTGTTTAAAGTAGTTTTAATCCAAAAACTCTTCAAGTTCCATAACTTGAGGACAAGTTATGGAAGACTTTAAACTAATAAAAGAATTAACTTTTTCTTTATTTTATAACTTATGGAATTAATTAAGGTTACATTTTTTTTATTATTATTTTTTTATTTTTAATGAAGAGACTCTTGGTCCTCCATAACTTGAGGACAAATTATGGAGTCATAACTCCAATTAATTAGAACTAGACTCTTCATTTTTTGTAACCTTTGCCAACTTTTATGAGTTTTATGAAACTTAAATGTGACTTTTCATATAACTTGAGGACAAGTTACAAAAACACGTTTTAGAATCAACTCTTAGATTAATTTGGATTGAAAACAACTATTTCACTCAACTTTTCTATTAATCTAAGCAACTCATAAGAACACGATAATTCAAATCAAACTTTTTCATGTAATTAGTCTAACCTTTAAACTAATACAAAACATGAATCTATTGACAATTATCTTTGAAATTGGATTAGCATGAACATTACCACATCAAAAACATGTTTATAAGTTCAAAAACATCTTAGGGTAATGTTCCTAGTCCAATTCCAGCCAAAAAAGTCGAATTTATGCTGTCTGGGGGTCCAAATCGTCGAGTGCACTAACCAACTCGGCGAGTTGGATGCTTTTTGCCTTGGACTCGGCGATTCTGCTGGGCAGACAGCAACAAAACTCGATTTTTCAGCTTCTATTGCACGTATAACAAGAAAACAAGCCTAGGCTCTGATACCACTGTTGGGTTATGAGCATTCTAACACTCCTAAGTGTACATGCAACCCTAAATACCTTGGATCTATGTTTTCTCTATTATACATGCAAATATGAACATCCAAGGTATTATCCTAATCTAACATACAAAACTATCAATATAACAAGATAGAATACATACCTCTTTGATGTAGAATGTCTTCATGAAGCTTGAGTGCCTAGTGCCCCAAGTGTGACACCTCAAATGGTTCACATAACACCAAATACACTTGGAATAACTTGAGAGAATTCTACACTTCATGAAATCGGCTAGCCCTCTCTAGAATAATACTAGTTCCGATTTTGTCAAGAATAATATCTTTATATAGTGTTACAATTAGAGCAAACCCTAATTGTCATGACTTTCCATTTCCTTGGATCCATGGGTTCAAATACACCATGGAGCATCCATGGAGCATCATATGGGTTTTGGCCCAACTAGATAATCCATGGAGCATTAGCCCACTATACAAGTATGGATGATTTACACAATCAACCCATATATTTAATTAGTCTTCTTTTGATCACTTAATTAATCCTAGATTAATTCTTGATCAATACTAATTAAATAATCTTATTATTCTTATTATTAATATACTAGAACTTATAATATATTAATAACCATAAGTGTCTTATTTCTCTCATTATAGTCTATCCAAGTGCATGATGCCATGCAACCCAAATGGACCATGCCGGATCGGGTCAAGTCTTACCAATTATAGTTATGGACTTAGACATTAATCTAACAGGAACGTCTAGCCCAGGAGTTTCTGACCCTCAAGCAGGGGACTGAGTCGGTGACAGTGATTATGAGGATGTTTCATGAGCGGGCATTGTTTTCCCCGGAGCAGGTATCCACGGAGCAGGCTCGCATGAGTCGTTATCTGAGCATACTGAGGAGGGATATTCGTGAGTTCGTGGCGAACTCGACTTACCAGACATTTGCTGAGCTCCAGGTGAACGCCCGGAAGAGGGAGATTGAGCTTGAGACGCAGGAGAGGGAGGAAGCCGAGTCTCAGAGGGTTGATCGGCGACCGGCACAGTCGCAGCCGGCCGCCAAGCAGGCAAAGCCCGCTGATTCGAGGATGAGTAGTTCGAGGGGCCATACTTGTGGGAAGTGCGGCAAGAGCCATGATGGGTCATGCAAGTCTGGGGTATGCTACAAGTGTGGGAAGGAAGGACATTTCACGAGGGATTGTCCTAAGGGATTCTCGGTTTGCTTCCACTGCAACCAAACCGGCCATCGGAAGGCCGAGTGCCCCCAGCTTCAGAGGGCAGTGCAAGGATCCGCACCTGCAGTTCGAGCTGCTGAGACCCGCCCGGCAAGGGCCGAAGCACCGAAGGCTAGGGGAGAGCCTTTCAGTTGACATCGGAGGAGGTCCGCACAACACCTGACATCGTGGTAGGTACATACTCTTTATTTATTTATGCTGAGTTTATATTATGATACTTATATGTATGCGTAGGTACTTTTCTTGTGAATTCCGTACCTGCATTAGTGTTGTTTGACTCGGGTGCGAGTCGGCCGTTCGTATCTGTGGCTTTTAGTCAGCGTATTAGTATTCCGAGGGAGGCGTTGAGTCGACCTCTGCAGGTTTCCATAGCCGATGAACGGGAGGTGTGTGCTACCGAGGTGATACGTGGATGCGTGCTGGAGATATTCGGAGTGGAATTCTCGATTGACTTGATACCTATTGCCATGAGGGATGTTTCTGTTATAGTGGGCATGGATTGGTTGAGCCGTTTTGGGGCTGTCATAGATTGCGAGCGTCAGTTGGTGATGATCCGAGATCCTAGTGGGAGAGTGCTGACGGTGTATGGCGAGGGAACTCGTGGTGGTTCAGTATTCTATCCGGCTGCCAGAGCGAGGCGGAGCTTGCAACAGGGTTGCAAGGGATTCGTGGCCTATGTGTCGGATGTACGAGAGACTGTTAGGAGGCCAAGTTCAGTGGATGATGTACCGATAGTGCGTGACTTCCAGGATGTGTTCCCCGAGGAGTTGTCGGGCATACCTCCCGAGAGGCAAGTGGAGTTTCGTATCGATTTGATTCCCGGGGCCGCGCCTATCGCTAAGGCGCCATATCGCCTAGCTCCTCCGGAAATGCAGGAGTTATCCTCGCAACTTCAGGAGCTGTTGGGGAAGGGGTTTATTCAACCGAGTAGCTCTCCTTGGGGAGCGCCAATTTTGTTCGTCAAGAAAAAGGATGGTTCACACCGGATGTGTATCGATTACCGGGAGTTGAACAAGTTGACGGTCAAGAACCGGTATCCGTTGCCTAGGATCAACGATTTGTTTGACCAGTTGCAGGGGGCATCTTGGTTCTCCAAGATAGACTTGAGGTCGGGTTATCATCAGATGAGGGTTTGGGATGAGGATATCCAGAAGACTGCTTTCGGGACTCGTTATGGGCATTATGAGTTTGTGGTGATGCCTTTTGGGCTCACCAATGCCCCGGCCGCGTTCATGGATCTTATGAACCGGGTGTGCCGGCCAATGCTGGATCGGTCGGTGATCGTATTCATTGATGATATTCTGGTGTATTCAAGATCTAAGGAGTAGCATGAGGAACATTTGAGGGAAATCCTTGGGGTTTTGAGATCGGAGAGACTGTATGCCAAGTTCTCCAAGTGTGATTTCTGGTTACGAGAGGTCCAGTTCCTCGGGCATCTTGTTAACCAGAAAGGGATATTGGTCGACCCGGCCAAGATTGAGGCGGTGTTGAGGTGGGAGGTGCCGAGATCGCCCATCGAGATCAGGACTTTTCTGGGTTTGGCTGGATATTATCGCAGGTTTATCAAGGACTTCTCCAAGATCACCGTGCCACTTACTAGGATGACCCGGAAGGGTGTTACGTTTTCATGGGGACCGGAGCAGCAGTCCTCATTCGAGACGCTTCGTCAGAAATTGTGCGAGGCTCCGGTGCTTGCACTCCCGGAAGGGATGGAGGATTTTGTGGTGTACTGTGATGCCTCTATATCGGGTTTGGGGGTGGTGCTTATGCAGAGAGGTCATGTGATAGCGTATGCTTCGAGGCAGTTAAAGCCTCATGAGATGAGATATCCCACCCATGATCTGGAGTTAGGGGCTATGGTTTTCGCCCTCAAGATCTGGTGACACTATTTGTATGGGTTCGGTGTAGGATATACACGGACCACAAGAGCTTGAAGTACTTGATGGATCAGCCAAATCTGAATATGCGACAGAGGAGGTGGTTGGATGTGGTGAAGGATTACGATTGTGAGATCATGTACCACCTGGTCAAGGCTAATGTGGTAGCCGACGCGTTGAGCCGTAAGGCAGAAAGCACCCCGATCCGAGATATTTGTATGAGGTTGATGGTATTGACCCCGATATTGGATATTATTCGAGGAGCTCAGGCAGAGGCTGGGAAGCCAGAACATCAGAAGAGGGAGCGGGTTGTAGGTCAGGTATCAGAATTCGTCACGGATGGTCGAGGGCTTATGACTTTTCAGGGTCGGATTTGGGTACCGTTTGTGGGCGGTGCGTGTACTATTTTTGATGGAGGAAGCACATCGATCGAAATTCTCGATTCATCCCGGTGCTACGAAAATGTATTTGGATCTAAGGAAGGAGTACTGGTGGCCCTGTATGAAAAGGGATATCGCATGGTTTGTCGAGAGGTGCTTGACTTGTCGGCAGGTCAAGGCCGAGCACCATCGACCGCACGGTAAGCTGCAACCGCTAGATATTCCCGAATGGAAGTGGGAACAAATTACTATGGATTTCATCACCAAGTTGCCGCGGACTGCGAGGGGAGTCGATGCGATTTGGGTGATCGTGGATAGATTGACGAAGAGCGCTCATTTTCTAGCCATCAGTGAGAGCTCTTCTGCGGAGAAGTTACCGGAATTATATGTGAGGGAGGTAGTATCGCGGCATGGAGTGCCGATCTCGATTGTTTCAGATTGTGATGTGCGTTTCACTTCCAGGTTCTGGAAGAAGTTTCATGAGGAGTTGGGTACTAGGTTTCATTTTAGTACCGCATATCATTCCCAGACAGACGGTCAGAGTGAGCGGACGATTCAGACGCTCGAGGACATGCTCCGGGCATGTGTGTTGGATTTCGGGGGTAGCTGGGATGCATATTTACCCTTGGCAGAGTTTTCCTACAACAACAGCCATCATTCGAGCATTGGTATACCACCCTTTGAGCTGTTGTATGGGCGGAGGTGTCGCACCCCCATCTGTTGGGGTAAGGTAGGGCAGCGGGTTATGGGTAGCACGGAGATCGTACTCCAGACGACCGAGCGGATTCAGCTAGTCAGGCAGAGGTTGTTGACCGCTCAGAGCCGAAAGAAGAGTTATGCAGACAGACGCCGGTCCGAGCTTGAGTTTCAGGTCGGTGATCTTGTACTCCTGAAGGTCTCTCCTTGGAAAGGAGTGATTCAATTCAGGAAGAGGGGCAAGTTGGGGGCCCGATATATTGGTCCTTTCCGTGTGATCGCGAGGGTGGGCCGGGTAGCCTACCGTTTAGACTTGCCAGCAGAGTTGGGACAAATTCACGACACTTCCCATGTGTCGCAGTTGACGAAGTGTATAGCCGATGAATCGGCAGTGGTTCCATTAGGGGATATTCAGGTAGATGCGAGCCTAAATTATGTCGAGAGACCAGTAGCCATCAGAGATCGGAAGATCAAGGTTTTGAGGAACGAGGTACCCCTGGTGTTGGTTCAGTGGCAACATCGGAAGGGACCAGAGATGACCTGGGAGCCGGAGTGTGAGATGCGTGAGCAGCATCCGGAGCTATTTGCAGAGCGAGACTTCGAGGGCGAAGTCTAGTTCTAGTGGGGGAGAATTGTAACAGCCCGGATTTCAGGGTATCTTTTAATTTCATATTTTTGGTATTTTGTGAGGGGACTCGGCGAGTTGGAGATCGAACTCGCCGAGTCGGGTCGCGGTTTTGGACGAAGGTTCATGTCTGGACTCGGCGAGTCCAAGGGATGGACTCGGCGAGTCCAAGCTGTTTAATGTAACCCTAATTTTCCGGTCCTAAGCCCTATTTAAAGGACCTTATGGCCCTTCATTGCGGCCACCTTGATCCTTGAGTGCACCAAAGCAGCTGAGAGTCCTTGTGAGTGAGATAAGAGGCTATTTGTTCACCAATTTGTGTGTTGTTGCAAGAAAGGAAGGAGAAGATCACGTTAGAAGAGTTGGGGAGCTTGGATATGCTTCTATTTCGTCAAGGGAAGCTTCTTGAGGTAACTTTTAGAGCTAATCTTCGTGTTTTGGTTGATATGTCAAATCTAGGGTTTCTTCTTGCCTTATTTGACTTGTATTTGAAGTGTGAAAGGTCCCATGGAGATATGGAACCTAGATCTGGACCTTAGCAGGTCCAGAAGGCCTCAAATGATACACTTTATGTCCATTCTTTTGAGTTGGAGACTAGGGTTGCCATATTAGAGGTTATTTCCCCAAAAAGAGCCTTGTAAGTGTTGCATGGCGGCCAAGACTGAGACTTTACGTGATAAATGAGCTTGGGAAGGCCAGATCTATGTGTGTATGGAACGGATCTGACCGCAGAAGCAAGTTTTAGCTGATGCATGGCATGGACTCGCCGAGTCTGAAGAACAGACTCGACGAGTAGCTTGAAGATTGTCCTTAAAACCACGCAGTGAGTAGTCCTGCCGAGTTATGGGTGACTCAGTGAGTCACAGAGAGTTAGAGAGGGATTGACAGGTGGACCGAGTCGAGTTGGGACTCGCTGAGTTGTCCTTGTGACTCGGCGAGTTGAGTCGCGGTGGCCCCGTGATTCATGACCAGGTGGAACTCGTCGAGTCAGGGGAGTACTCGACGTGTTAAATGAGAATCTTAGAGAGTTTGTGAAAATGCGTAGACTCGTCGAGTCACTCTAGTGCACTCGCAGAGTCCGGTCAAATTGACTGTTGACCAGAGTTGACCAGTGATAGGGATAGTCAACCTTAGTGGTAAAAGTATTAATTAGAGATATATGATGTTATAGGAGGATATTAGCTCGGAGGTTCGAGCACGAGTGATTTCCAGGGTTCGCGAATTATCGAGACATTCGAGGTGAGTCTTCTCACTATACTTTACCTTGAGTGGGTAACCAGAGTTATGTGACAGAGTATTGTATGCTATGTATGCTATGTGCTTTACTGCATTATTTCTATGTGATTTGTGTTGTGTGATTATATAGACCGGGCCGGAGGGCCCAACGATATTGACCGGGTTGGAGGGCCCAACGAGCTATGACTGGACCTGAGGGTCCGACGAGCTATGACTGGACCGGAGGGTCCGACGAGCTGCGGGACTAGAGGGTCCCGCCGAGACATCTTGACCAGAGGGTCGGGTTTATCCTTGAGTGGCGTATTTGTGGTATGAGGTATTTGGGGAACTCACTAAGCAATTATACTTACAGTTGTTGTGTTTGATGTCTCAGGTACCAGAGAGGATCGCGGGAAGGTGAAGGCTTGAGTCGTACACACCCACACTGATGGAGTTTATATTATAGAGATCTTGGGAGTTGTATTGAAGACACTGTGGTTATGTTTTGAAATGATGATATGATTTACATTCCATGATTTAAAAATGAAAAAAAAAATATTGGAATTTTTACGTCGTTACAGATTTAAGAATAGAGTTTACCTTGTTGATCACCTGCTCGCACTCGCTTATCTGCTCAAGAACTGGTTTTGCAGCGAAATAGTTATCATCGCTACGACCACCATCAGTTGCATAGCCCCTCATCTCTAACACTTCACTGGTAATCATCAAACACCTTCCATCAAACTGTGATGCTTTATCCTTCGCAACAAAGGTCCTTACATGAGTAGGTCTACGAACATCTTCATCTTCTAAGTCAGTTGACTAGACCTCGACTCTACTAAACTCATCTTCAGCTTCGTGTTCCTGCACAATCAAAGCAGGCATGGTGCTATCAACAATCTTCTTTTTTATCTCCTCCAGCCTTCAGATATCATATGTCTCGTCATCCTCTCCCTCCTTCTTCTCGTTCATTCTTCTCAGCATGCATTCCTTGCCCAGATGGTTTTTGCCATGACAGTAATTACAATCATAGTCAGAGTCCCCCATAAGCTTTTTATCCTTCTTCGCTTCTTCTTTTTGAAAGTTATTCGTACTCCCCTCCTTTACATTTTCCAAACTGTAACTTCCTTGCCAGATTTGATTCTTGTTGCAACTGAAGTTCTTTACGAACCTCTTTAGATTGGACACCATCAATGCAAAGTCCTCATTAGATAATTCACAATCGGAGAGATCAGACTCTGAACCATCATCATCTACTGCCTTTTTACCCCTTGCAAAAAGGGCCAGTGATCCTATCCCAAAAACTGACTTCCCTTCTTTCATCACTTCATCTTCATGTGACCTCAGTATTCTAAATAGCTTCGCCAACGTGTAGTTCTTGAACTGCTCATGCACTTTTATGGTAGAAACAATAGCCTTCAATTCAGATCTTAGCACATTCATGAATGTGACTTTTTGCTCGATTAGTTCACGTCCAATCTTGTAACACCTGATTCCCGGTACGCATTTAATTTAAGCATTTCAGTATTTTCTTTGGGACTCGACGAGTTGGTGGCCCAACTCGTCGAGTAGGGTCGGGATCTGCGGGCATATTAAGTGACCTACTCGATGAGTCGGGAGACTAACTCGGTGAGTAGGTGCTGTGTGAGGAAAACCTTAAATCTGAGGGTTTGCACCCTATTTAAACGACTTAAATCAGCCTCCCTCATCCCTATCTCTCCCAAGAAGCTGTATATCGAAACCCTAACCATTTTGTGTGATCTAAGGCCATTTTAGTGCTTTTGGGTGGTTTGTGAAGCTTGAAAGGATGGAAGAAGCCTAGAAATTCGAGTTGGGGCTTGTAGATCCAGATATCTTATTCCATCTTCAGCTCAAACAAGGTAAATGCCCCCTGTTTTGGTCTTCCATTTGGTTGTTCATCTTTAGGGCTTAGATTTTGGGTGCATTTAGGGTTTCCCAAGCCATTTTTGAATTTGTGAAGTGATTCATGGGGTTCTACTTTCAAATATGAGTTATTGGAGGGGTCTCATGGCATAAAGGTGTCAACTTTATGGCGATGAGAGCCCCATGCACATTGTAGAGCACCTTTTATGGATTTTCGAGCCAAAAAACCCATGCATGTGCACCAAGTTTGGAACTTTACGTATACAATGGACATTAGGAGGCCATAGATTTTGATGTGTTAAGACCCATTTAAATCGGTTGTATAGTAAAGGTCAAGCAGAGACTCTACGAGTTGTTCTTGGAACTCGGCGAGTCGGTGTGTATTAACCACCAAATCCTTTATGGGGATGGACCAGTTGTGTTGGAAGGAAGTCCCGTAGATGGACTCGACGAGTTGTTCATACAACTCAGCGAGTCATAGACTGGACACGTTTTTATGACGGAGATGAACTCGCAGAGTTGAAGGAAGAACTCGGCGAGTCGGATGAAGATGGTCTTGATGGTTTAAATGAAGAAGAACTCAACGAGTTCTTGCTAGACTCGACAAGTGGAGTCGGGGTTGGATAGGGTTAGTGGAGCATGGAATCGATGAGTTGGTAGACCAACTCGACGAGTCTGGTTAACTAGGTGTTAACTTTGACTGGTTATGGTTTTGACCCAGGCTATGGTCATATGTTCTATTTGATGACTTGAGGATTGTCGTATAGGGATTGAAGAGTCGAAGAAAGTCGATCTTTGCGCAGAGGACGGTTCAGATACTACACAACATCAAGGTGAGTTACCTTCCAGTATGGGTGGGTCTAAGGCCACAATGCCGACCCACCAACACGGGTATTTAGTAGATAATGGTCTTTGTGATAATTATCTTGGTTTGGTTATGTGATTTGGTCATGAGATATGCATGTGATATGACATTTGTGCCAGTAGTAGTGACAGGCAATAGTCTTTCCTTGGCATAGGTCGTTAGGACCAAGGGTAGGTCAGTACCCTGATATACCTGACTTTATGTTTATATCTTGTTATTGTATGCTAGTGGTAGGGGGTGAAATAGTCTCCAGTTACTGGTTAAAAGATACCGATGGCAATTACCGGTTGAAAGATACCGATGGCAGTTATCGGTTGAAAGATACCGATGGCGGTTACAGGTTGAAACATACCGATGATAGTTACCGGTTGAAAGACACTGATGGCGGCTACCAGTTGAAAGATACTGACAATATAATAAGTTATGAGGTATGATGGGGGAACTCACTAAGCTTTGTGCTTACAGTTTTTGGTTTTGGTTTCAGGTACCTCTTCATCGAAGGGGAAAGAGTCAGCGGTGTAGCAGCGCATCACACACATACATGGTTTCCGCTTTGGTTTCTAGGATTGTACTCTGGTTTTTCATTACTTTTGATGCTATGGTTTTAAGGCATAACACTACAATTTTATGTAATTTTGGCAATGTCTTGATAAGTTATTTTATAAACTAGTTAATTAAAAATGAAATTATTGGACTTGATTTTTGGGATGTAAAAAATCTTTTGTTTCATCATCCTACTAATAAGATGATTATAGCGGTTGAAAGTTTGATCTAGACTCTCTTCAAGATTTTGTACAAATTCTCCAAACTCCGAAAGCAGTAGAGTTTAAGTAGAATGCTAAAGATCAGCATCAGTTGAGTGTGGTTCCTTAAGCCTATCTCAAATGCCTTTTGCTATGTCACATGAACTAACAAAAAAAAAAGTTTCTGGTGGCAAAGCAAACCTGACGATCCTCATTACTTTAATGTTGCTTATCAGCCTATCCTTTTCATCTTGTGATATGTCTTTTACATCAAGAAGAAGCTTGTTGTAGTCGGCTTGAGTTTTAATTTCTCTTCTTGTTCCTGTATGAGTAAACGTCTGGACAGTAATGGCTTCCCATATCAAATAGTCATTGTCTTCAAGCCCTAGGACGTAATCTTCAAAATGAAACACCCACACTTCATAATCATTGGGGAAAAGAATATGGATTCTGGCTTTTGATCTAACGTTGCTTGAAATATTTATGGAGTTAACGTGAGAATCGTCTGACATGTTTAAAGATCGATTAAAACCTGTATGAATTAGATGTGTAAACTAAAATGGTTTTTAGGTAATATAAAGATCAAAGATTAGCATTAATAACAATGATGACGACTAAACCAGATCCAGTAATAGCGGAAATTCTAAAAACTCTTTCAATAGAAGAGATGCGTATAGATTACACAATCTCTTGCTCTGATACCAATTGCTGAGATTGAAACTCTATAGATCGAATAGATTCAAATAGGTAAAAACAATCAAGCATAGAATATGAATCAAGAATGTGTCGAATGATTAAATTTTATAACCTCAGAAGAGTTCGATAAAGAACTGCTATTGTAGAAGCTATGTAGGGTTTACAATGACAAGATTAATAAATACACGATGCATGCATGCACCTTAAATAGTAAAACGCTAATCATTAATCAAGGGTAGACAGGCCCAACCCGAATACACAAAAGACTATACAAAAGCCCAAAAGACGCAACACTAAATATCCAACACTCCCCGTGCGGTCCTAGGAAGCTTCATGATAAAATCCATAGTAATATCCTCCCACTTCCACACAAGGATATCCAACGGATGTGTCTTGTCATGAGGTCTCTGGTGCTCGACCTTGACCTTCCTACAGGTCAAGCACCGCTCCATGTACCAAGCTATATCCCTCTTCATGGAGGGCCGCCAATAATCAGGGTGAAGATCCCGATACATCTTCGTCGCCCCAGGATGGATGAAGAACCTCAACTTGTGGGCCTCATCCATCAAAACTCGGTGCACCCTACCCCAGTACGGAACCCAAACCCTTAGATGCAAGTTCAACAACCCAAGAATTTCATAATCAAATGAGGCCACCTGGCCTATGATCCGCTCACACTTCCAGCACTCCTCCTTCATACCCTCGGCCTGCGCCTCTCGGATCTGCTCCAAAAATGGAGTCACTATTGTCATCCTCAAGCAGATGTCTCTAATTGGGGCTATGAATGCCTTGTGGCTAAGTGCATCAGCCATAACATTGGCCTTCCCTGAGTGGTAAAGGATCTTATACTCATAATCTTTCACCACATCTAACCACCGATGATGCCTCATGTTCAGATTCGCCTGATCCATAAGGAACCTAAAGATCTTTTGGTCCGTGTAAATAGTACAACAAACCCCATAGAGGTAATGCCACCAAATCTTGAGAGCAAAAACAACCGTCCCCAACTCCAGTTCGTGTTTTGGGTAATTCACCTCATAAGGATTTAGCTGCCTCAAGTCATAGTTAATGACGTGCCCCCTCTACATCAACATTGTGTCCAATCCCGAAAGGATGCATCACAATACACTAAAAAGTTCTCAACGCCCTCTGGCAGGGATAAGATCGGCGCCTCGCATAATATTTGCCTCAAATTCTTGAGCGTTGCCTACTGCTCAGGCCCTTAGTGAAAGACAACAACCTTCTTCGTCAGTCGAGTCAGGGGAACCGCTATATTGGAGAAATCCTGGATGAATCTCTGATAATAGCCTGCTAAACCGAGGGTCTGAATCTCAGATGGAGACTTCGGAACCTCCCATCTCATCATTGCCTCCACCTTGGCCAGGTCGACTAGAATATCATTTTGGTTGACAAGGTGCCCCAGAAACTGCACCTCGCGCAACCAGAACTCGCACTTAGAGAACTTGGCATACAAGCTCTCCCTCCTTAGGGTATCCAAAACCTCTCGCAAGTTCTCCCCGTGTTGCTCCTGCATCTTGGAATAAACCAAGATATCATCGATAAAAACTATCATAGATCGATCCATCATCGGTCTGCATACGCGGTTCATGAGATCCGTGAACGCGGCAAGAACATTGGTGAGCCTAAATGGCATCACCATGATCTCTTAGTGGCCATAGAGAGTCTGAAACGCTGTCTTCTACACATCCTCATCTCTGAATCTTATCTGATGGTAGTCTGATCGCAAATCAATCTTGGAAAACCAAGACGCTCCCTAAAGTTGTTCGAAGAGATCGTCAATCCACGGGAGTAGGTAACGGTTCTTCACTGTTACCTTATTCAACTCCCGGTAATCTATACACATCCCGATGTGACCTGTCCTTCTTCTTTACAAATAGGATCGGGCCTTCGCAAGGAGAAATCCTCGGCATGATAAATACATTGTCTAACAGATCCTACAATTGTGTAGACAAGTCATGCATCTCGGGAGGAGCCAACCAATATGGTGCCTTGTCTATCGGAGTTGCACCCGAAACTAGGTCAATCATGAACTCCACCTATCTCTCCAGAGGTATCCTGGGAAAATCCTTCGTGAAAACATCGGGATACTCCCACACACCACTGGCACATCATCCACAGTCTCCTTACCCTTCTCCCGGGTATCCACAAGATAGGCGACATAACCTGTGCATCCCTGATGAAGGTAGCATCTAGCCCTCGTCGCTGAACATAAAGTTGGCCTACGATGCGTCCCCTTTCCCTAAATCACCAACTCTCCCCCACTTGAGGTCCTGACACAAACCAAATGCTGCTCACAGTCGATCACGACCCTATTGGGGATCAACCAATCAATGCCTATGATGACCTTGTTCCCACGCAAAGGTATGGGGACCAAATCCATGAGGTAACGCTCATCATACATCCTCAAGAAACAATCTTTGTAAACCTTCGATGCTCGGACAGACCAATCCTTAGCAATCTCAACCTCTAGAGGACAACCCAACATACCCAAAGAATCAGAAAGCCTCTTGTTGAGTGCAAGAAATACTAATGATCGGGTAGCCCCCGAATAAAATAACACCTATATTGGGATACCGTTCACATGGAAAGATCCTAAACAAAAAACATAAATATCATAAATGACATGTAATAAGATTTAGGGAGAAGAAGACACCCATCACCACATCCGATGTGGCACGTGCCTCCTCGGTGGTCAGCTGGAAAGCTCGGCTCCTCACCACTGCAGCATCTATCTTGCCTTGTCGGCCATCTATGATGCGTAGGGTCGCTGGAGATGGTCCTGCCACTGGCACTCCTGATGTCAATCTCGGGCAGTTGGCCTTTTTATGGCCCCTCTGATTGCAATGAAAACAAATTAGGTCTAATATCTGAATGGTGGGGGTAGGGCCTGTGCAATCCTTGCTAAAGTGCCCAGACTTGCCGCACTTGTAGCAGCCCGATCCCCCAGCTCTGCAAACTCCCTTGTTTGGCCTGCCTCATTTCCCCACAGCGGCTCCAGCCCTGCTGGCCCTTCGACCTCGAGTTGAATCCTTTGGGTTACTTCCTAAGAACCCATTCCCTTCCCAGTCTCAGCCTTCCTCTTCCTGATGTGCTCTATGTTAACCTCTATCTCCCTCGCCTTCATTATAATGTTTTCCAATGTCAAGCATGTCGAGTAGCTGACATATTTCTGAATGGCAGCTCTCAACATATCATGGTACCGGGTTTTCTTCATCTCCTCATCACCCGCGTATCGAGGCACCAGTAAGGCCCTCTCACTGAACTTGGCAGTAATCTCCGCCACTAACTCAGTAGTTTGTCTCATATCCAATAACTCCCTAGCTAGCTACTAGATCTCCACAGGTGGTGCAAACTCGGATCGAAATCAGGTCACAAAGTCCGGCCAGTTCATAGCCTCAATGGCTGGAACTCCCAAAGAATCATTGGCTACCTCCCACCAGTCTCTGGCCCTCTCTCTCAAAAAACCAGCAGCAAACATGACCTTCGACTCCTCAGGGAACAGGCTTGTCACCTGCATAGACTCAATGTCCATGATCCATCATCTCTCCAAAATGGGGTCCTTCACCCCGCTAAAGTCTAGAGCTCCGCATCCCTTGAAATTCTTGAAGGAGAGCATGCGAGTCCCCGACTGGCTAGGTGCCATGTCACTCCTGAATGCCCTAAGGAGATCCTCCATCAGCTCGATCATCCCTTCCTTGATCGACCTAAAAATCATTGGGGTCTCCTCAAGGATGCCTCTCGTAATCTCAGATGCAATTAACTCGCGCAGTTCGTCGTTAACTGGCTCGGAACATGTACCCGAACCTGACCCAGACCCTGAACCTCCTGCTCCGTGATGTGTCACCACCATTCTAAAACAAACCACACAATCATCAGAATCATACATAATATCAAGAGACTTCATACTCACATAAGTTCCCTGTTTTAATCTCATCTTTCCTTGATTTGAGTATGGATCCTCTTCTTTCAGTAGTACGGGCTCATACTACCTTCCACATCTATTTTTACCTTCCTCAAGAATTTACTTGACTCCACCAAGTCCCTTTCGCTACTACTACTCTCCATTCTAATCTCATCTTAAGCTTACCTTAGGGTAATCTCCAACCCACTCTCCGTCATCAGCTGCATAAGAAACCCTTGCTACCTTTCCTTAATTTAGCTTACGAATACTATTACATATTACTAAGACTAGATAATTCTTCGAATGAGAGGTCTATCCCTACAATGGTTAGAATCAGACGAGAGCTGCGAAATAGGACTAAACCTAACCTTTTGAAATTATTTAATCCTCATAATATGTAACTTAACATATTTTTTTACTAGTTAGTTAAAGATAACTAGTACTCCTAAAATCACAAAGCAAGCAGCATTCGGGCATTGAGTAACCCAAACCAAGCATATCCTATTCAGGCTATCATATCACTAACTAGTCAGTATTATCATATAGTTAGATAAACATATATAACAGGAACATAAGGCATCTTCCTACATCCTCAGCCCTAATCTAGCATGCAATTCTCATACACATATAGTAGGCATATAAGGCATCCTTCCGAGATCCTTATCCTAATCTAGCATTCAGTTCTCATAATCATATCATATATCATAATAAACATGTATGGATATCTCGGGTAAAACTTACTTGAGCTTGGCCGATTGCACGCATCACACTCCTTGTTCTTTCACTTTTCAAAATCTTTTTGTAAAAATGATTTTTCTCTAAAAAAAAATTATTCCAAGTCCTCAGTTTGAGTTCAGATACACCCGAATCCCTCAAACCAAGGTTCTCATACCAACATCCCAAAAATTACGACCAGAAATTTCATTTTTAAATAAACAATTACAAAACCATTTGTCTGAAAACAATCATAGTATCAACTCATATCAAATCCAAATTATCAATAATCAAAATATGTCATGATAAAAACAACATCAAAGTAACAATCCTAAAGATCTCCAGTGTGGAAAATACAGTGTGATGCGTTGCGATCATGCCGGCTCCTTTCCCTTCGAAGAGGAAGTACTTGAAACCAAAACTGAAAACTGTAAGCACAAAGCTTAGTGAGTTCCCCCATCATACCACATAATCACATACTTTTAGGCATATCTGGGTGCCTGACCTACCATGTCGGGTATATCTGGCTGCCTGACCTTCCCTATCGGGCATATATGGGTGCCCAACCTACCCTGTCAAGCAAATATGGGTGCTCAACCTACCCTGTTAAGCATATATGTGTAACAGCCCGGAATTTCAGGTATTGCTTTAAAACTATTTTTGGGGCATTTTAGGAAGGGACTCGGCGAGTTGGTGCCTGACTCGCCGAGTAGGACCACAGGCTTGGTCGCGGGTTCGCGACTAGACTCGACGAGTCCAGATATGGACTCGGCGAGTCAACGCTGTTCAGCAGAAACCCTAGCCATTTGATTTGGATCGTATATAACGCCTCTTAGGCCGTCATTGTTCGTCTTTTGGCCGATTGAGAAGAACCCTAATCGTTTGTGGACGTCTAGAGCAGGAGGGAAAGTTATTGAACTTTGAGGAATTTGTTAGGCAAGAAGAAGAAGAGTTTTGGCCAAAGGAATATCAAGGAGGATCGAGTCCTGAGGTTTGGAGACACAGAGAGTGCGTTTTCAGGTAATACTCGGACCATTTCTGTTATTTTGATGTGTACACGAATCTAGGGTTTATGAAACCCATTTGGTGATTAGATAGATTATAATGTTGTTACCCAAACATTTATACCCCAGTAATAGGATGTTTAGAGGTCCAGAAAGTCCCATGATTGCGTATTTCGGGACCATGCGTATTTCAGGAAGCAGTTGATCGACTGCATGGCATGGACTCGCCTAGTCCAATGATCAGACTCGGCGAGTAGCTTGAAGATCCACTGGGACTCGCCGAGTTTTTCTTCAGACTCGGCGAGTAGCTTGAAGATTCACTGGGACTCGCCGAGTTGTTCTTCAGACTCGGCGAGTGGAGTCGGGGTGGCCCCGCGATTCTTCCACGAGGATCTCGTCGAGTCAAGAGGGATACTCGACGAGTAGAAAGGGGAACAACAGGGAAAGTTGGGGAGGACGTCTAGACTCGCCGAGTCGCCTTTGCACTCGACGAGTCCGGTCAAGTTGACCGTTGACCAGAATTGACCTGCATGTAAAATCTTAGGGTCAGTTGTCTTGAATGATAAGAGTATTAATAAGGGTATATGGTATTATAGGGAGTCTGCAGATCGGCGGATCGAGTGCGAGTAGTTTCAAGAGTTGATAGCTTACATTACCACGAGGTGAGTCTTCTCACTATACTTCACCCGGAAGGGTTTGACTGTGAGACCGGAAGGTCGTATATGATATGTGTTATTTATGCTATAAATAGAAAGGTAGTTGATATGCATGATATGTATGTTTATACGGGCCGGAAGGTGATATGTTATGTGACAGAAAGGTCAGGTATGATGTATGATATATGTGCTATGTGTGTTATATTAAATGTATTATATGTTGTAAATGTTATGGGCCAGAAGGCAATATACTATGGGCCGGAAGGCAATATGATACGGGCCGGAAGGCAATATGTTATGGGCCGGAAGGCGATTATGTTACGAGCCGGAAGGCGAAGTGTTGTGGACCGGAAGGTCAGGGCCTGGAAAGGCGTATATGTGTAAGTCGTATACTGGGGAACTCACTAAGCATTTATGCTTACAAGTTGTTATGTATGTGTTTCAGGTACTAGCGAGGACCGTGGGAAGGCGCCGGCATGATGCATACACACTGCTGCTATTTGAGATCTTGGGGATTTTTATATATGTATTTGATATGGAACATGGAATAAATACTTTTGGTTGAACGAAATCACTTTATTTTAAATGAAAATTTTATTTGAAAATTTGCGTTGTTACAATTGGTATCAGAGCCTTGGTTTGAGAGATTCGGGTGTACCTTCGGGTGTAACTGAACTCAAACCGAGGATTTGAGGAAAAAATCTTTTAAAAATAATAAAGACATAAATTTTTATAAAGGGTAAAGTGGTAAACAAGAACGGAGCAGTGTGTACGATCAGCCAGCGCCCGAACGGTAAAGATCCCCAGAATACCTTACAATGTTACGATATGCACTGAGTTATGAATTGTTATGCATGCTAGAAGACTAGGTATTCATGATAGGACTAGAATGGCCTGTTTTGTGATGCCTTAGTCTAGGGAGGTTGCTTGTATGAGATATTCGGTAGCGTGCAGGTAGATAGTGCATACGAGAAGTAGAGTACTCACTATTCGGAGTTTGGGGAGGAAGATTTGGGACGAATACTGACACGGTGTGGTCGGTAGTATTGGGCCCGTACTACCGAAGACACCGGGTCGGTGGAAGACCCAAGTAAGAATCCCTGGATATCGGAGACTGAGTAGGGTTGCGTTATCGAGTACAATTGTACTTGATGGAGTCTCTGATAATTTTATGTTGTATTTGAGAGACATCATGGTTACCACACGTCATGGGGCGAGTTCGAGCAGTGTGAGTGACGAGGATATTCGTCAGATGATCCAGGAGGAGGTAGCTGCAGCGATCCGGGCTGAGATCCCGGAGATGTTTGGGTCTATTAAGACCACACTGATGGAGACGTTCGAGGAGCGGTACGCCGCACTGACTGATGCTGCAGCCGCTGCCGCTACCGCAGCTGTGGCCGCTGCCAGGCCGCAAGGGGGCGATTCGTTGTTGTTCCGGGAATTCAGCAACACGAAACCCCCTGAGTTTGATGGGACGCAGGATCCGATTGCTGCGATGAGGTGGATTGCCGACATTGAGGGGTGCTTCTACACTTGCTCATGCCCGGAGCACTTGAGGGTACGGTTCGCCTTGAACCAGCTCCGTCTGGGAGCGAAGGATTGGTGGAAGTTCGTGACGGCGAACTTCACTCTAGCGGAGATTACAGCAGTGACATGGGAGAGGTTTACCGAGATGTTCAGGGACGAGTACGTTCCCCCAGTGGAGAGGGAACGATTGATTCAGGAGTTCTTGAACCTTAAGCAGGGTACTGATTCCGTTGCAGTGGTCACACGGAAGTTTCATGAGAGGGCGATGTTCTGCCCCGAGCTGGTATCTACAGAGCAGTCACGGATGAGCCGGTATTTGGGCCTTCTGAGGAGGGATATCCGGGAGTTTGTGTCAAACTCCACCTATCGTACTTTCACTGAGCTTCAGGCGAACGCCAGGAAGCGCGAGATCGAGTTGGAGACCCAGGCCAGGGAGGAGGCCGAGTCTCGGCAGGTGGATCGGCGGCCGGCTCAGTCTCAGCCGGCAGCCAAGCGGATCAAGTCCGCTGATTCGAGGATGGGAGGTCCGAAGGGTTGTACTTGCGGAAAGTGCGGCAAGGGTCATGAGGGGGCGTGTCGAGTTGGTGGTTGCTACAAGTGTGGCAAGGAGGGACACATTGCCAGGGATTGCCCTAAGGGGTTTATGGTTTGCTTTCACTGCAACCAAACAGGCCATCGGAAGGCCGAGTGCCCGCAGCTTCGTCAGGGATCTACACCTACTACCAGGACTACTGAGACCCGACCGGCGAAGGTCGAGGCCCCGAGGGCTCGCGGGAGAGCCTTTCAGCTGACTGCGGAGGAGGTCCGCGCTGCGCCCGATGTTGTGGCAGGTATGCTGTAATTCACGTATTTACTTTAAAGTCGAAATGTTATGCTTATGTTAATGTATGTGTAGGTACTTTTCTTGTGAACTCTATGCCTGCTCTAGTGTTATTTGATTCGGGTGCGAGTAGATCCTTTGTATCTTTAGCTTTTAGTCAGCATATCAGCATTAGTCGTGAGCCGTTAAGTCGGCCTCTGAGCGTTTCTATAGCGGCCGAGAGGGTGGTTTGTGCCACGGAGGTTCTTCGGGGATGCGTACTAGAGATTTTCGGGGTTGCGTTTCCGATTGACCTAATTCCTATTGCGATGGGGGATGTCTATGTCATCGTGGGCATGGACTGGTTGAGCCGATTCAGCGCTGTCATCGACTGCGAGCGTCAACTGGTGACTATACGAGACCCTAGTGGGGGAGTTCTTACGGTATACGGCGAGGGTACCCGTTCGGGATCAGCTTTTTGTTAGGCCGCTAGGGCGAGGCAATGTCTACAGCAGGGATGTAAAGGTTTTGTGGCGTATGTGATGGATACGCGGGAGGCTTCCGAGAGACCGAGAACAGTGGAGGAGGTTCCAGTGGTGCGCGAGTTTCCAGATGTTTTTCCCGAGGAGTTGCCGGGAGTACCTCCTGCGAGGCAAGTAGAGTTTGGTATCGACCTGATTCCGGGGGCTGCACCTATTGCGAAGGTGCCTTATCGTCTTGCACCTCCAGAGATGCAAGAGTTGTCCTCGCAACTCCAGGAGTTGCTGGGGAAGGGATTTATTTGGCCGAGTAGCTCGCCGTGGGGAGCACCGATTCTGTTCGTCAAGAAGATGGATGGTTCACACCGGATGTGTATTGATTACCGGGAGTTGAACAAGGTGACGGTCAAGAACCGCTATCCGTTACCGAGGATCGATGATCTATTCGATCAGTTGCAAGGGGCATCTTGGTTTTCCAAGATCGATTTGAGATCAGGGTACCATCAGGTAAGAGTGCGGGATGAGGACGTCCAGAAGATAGCATTCAGGATGCGGTATGGGCATTACGAGTTCGTGGTGATGCCTTTCGGGCTCACCAATGCCCCGGCAGTGTTCATGGACCTCATGAACAGGGTCGGTCTGTGATTGTATTTATCGACGACATCCTAGTGTATTCGCGAACTAGAGAGCAGCATGAGGGACATTTGAGGGAGGTCCTTGAGGTACTGAGGTCGGAGAAGCTATATGCAAAATTCTCCAAATGTGACTTCTGGTTGTGGGAGGTCCAATTTCTTGGACATGTTGTTAATCAGGCAGGGATATTGGTCGATCCGGCCAAGGTGGCAGCAGTGATGAGTTGGGAGGCACCGAAGTCACCTTCCGAGATCAGGAGTTTCCTTGGGTTGGCGGGGTACTATCGGAGGTTTATTAGGGACTTCTCCAAGATCGCGGTACCGCTCACCAGATTGACCCGGAAGGGTGTTACATTCTCATGTGGACCCGAGCAGTAGACTTCCTTCGAGACACTTCGTCAGAGACTGTGCGAAGCCCCGGTATTAGCTGTCCCGGAAGGGATGGAGGACTTTGTCGTATATTGCGACGCATCAATTTCGGGACTGGGTGCAGTGTTGATGCAGAGGGGCCATGTGATAGCTTATGCATCGAGGCAGCTAAAGCCTCACGAGGCGAGATATACCACGCATGACTTAGAGTTGGGGGCAGTAGTGTTCGCTCTCAAGATTTGGCGTCACTACCTGTACGGGGTTCGTTGTACTATATACACGGACCATAAGAGTTTGAAGTATTTGATGGATCAACCCAACCTAAATATGCGTCAGAGGAGATGGTTGGACGTGGTTAAGGATTATGACTATGAGATCCTATACCACCCAGGCAAGGCTAATGTGGTAGTCGATGCATTGAGTCGTAGGGGGGAGAGCATTCCATTGCGAGATGTATGTCTGAGACTGACGGTGATGACCCCGGTATTGGATGTTATTCGTGGGGCACAGGCCGAGGTTGTGAGATCCGAGATGCAGAAGAAAGAGAGGGTCGTTGGGTTAATTTCAGAGTTCGTTAAGGATGGACGAGGACTTCTGACGTTTCAGGGTCGGATTTGGGTACCATTCGTGGGCGGTACGCGTACTATTTTGATGGAGGAGGCTCATAGATCGAAATTCTCGATCCATCCCGGTGCTACGAAGATGTATTTGGACTTGAGGAAGGAATATTGGTGGCCTTGCATGAAGAGAGACGTCGCTTGGTTCGTTGAGAGGTGTTTGACTTGCCGTAGGGTTAAGGCCGAGCACCAGAGACCACATGGTAAGTTGCAGCCCTTGGAGATTCCTGAGTGGAAGTGGGAACAGATTACTATGGATTTCATCACCAAATTGCCGAGAACTGCCAGGGGAGTCGACGCAATTTGGGTGATTGTGGATAGATTGACGAAGAGTGCACACTTCCTTGCCATTAGCGAGAGTTCGTCAGCGGAGAGGTTGGCGGAGTTATACGTGAGAGAGGTAGTATCTCGGCATGGAGTGCCGATCTCGATTGTTTCAGACCGTGATGTACGCTTCACTTCCAGGTTCTGGAAGAAATTCCATGAAGAGCTGGGTACTAAACTACATTTTAGTACCGTATATCACCCCCAGACAGACGGTCAGAGCGAGCGGACAATTCAGACACTGGAAGACATGCTTAGAGCGTGTGTGTTAGACTTCGGGGGTAGTTGGGATGCGTATTTACCCTTGGCTGAGTTTTCCTACAACAACAGCCATCATTCGAGCATTGGTATGCCACCTTTTGAGTTGTTGTATGGTAGGAGGTGTCGGACTCCCATTTGCTGGGGAGAGGTGGGACAGAGAGTGATGGGCAGTACAGAGATCGTACTTCAGACGATCGAGCAAATTCAGCAGGTTAGGCAGAGGTTATTGACCGCCCAGAGCCGACAGAATAGTTATGCAGACAGACGCCGGTCCGAGCTCGAATTCCAGGTTGGCGACTTCGTTCTCCTAAAGGTTTCTCCTTGGAAAGGAGTGATCCGGTTCAGAAAGAGGGGCAAGTTGGGGCCCCGGTTCATAGGTCCATATCGTGTAATTGCAAGGGTAGGTCGGGTAGCTTATCGGTTGGAGTTGCCAGCAGAGTTGGGACAGATTCACAATACCTTTCATGTATCACAGTTGAGGAAGTGTATAGCCGATGAATCGGTAGTGGTTCCGTTAGAGGATATTCAGGTGGATGCGAGCCTGAATTACGCCGAGAGACCAGTAGCTATCAGGGATCGGAAGATCAAGGTTCTGCGGAACAAGGAAGTACCTCTGGTGTTGGTTCAGTGGCAACACCGGAAGGGATCGGAGATGACTTGGGAGCCGGAGCGTGAGATGCGGGAGCAACATCCGGAGTTATTCGCAGAGTGAGACTTCGAGGGCGAAGTCTAGTTCTAGTGGGGGAGAGTTGTAACAGCCCGGAATTTCAGGTATTGCTTTAAAACTATTTTTGGGGCATTTTAGGAAGGGACTCGGCGAGTTGGTGTCTGACTCGCCGAGTAGGACCACAGGCTTGGTCGCGGGTTCGCGACTGGACTCGACGAGTCCAGATATGGACTCGGCGAGTCGTCGCTGTTCAGCAGAAACCCTAGCCGTTTGGTTTGGATCGTATATAACGCCTCTTAGGCCGTCATTGTTCGTCTTTTGGCCGATTGAGAAGAACCCTAATCGTTTGTGGACGTCTAGAGCAGGAGGGAAAGTTATTGGAACTTTGAGGAATTTGTTAGGCAAGAAGAAGAAGAGTTTTGGCCAAAGGAATATCAAGGAGGATCAAGTCCTGAGGTTTGGAGACACAGAGAGTGCGTTTTCAGGTAATACTCGGACCATTTCTGTTATTTTGATGTGTACACGAATCTAGGGTTTATGAAACCCATTTGGTGATTAGATAGATTATAATGTTGTTACCCAAACGTTTATACCCCAGTAATAGGATGTTTAGAGGTCCAGAAAGTCCCATGATTGCGTATTTCGGGACCATGCGTATTTCAGGAAGCAGTTGATCGACTGCATGGCATGGACTCGCCGAGTCCAATGATCAGACTCGGCGAGTAGCTTGAAGATCCACTGGGACTCGCCGAGTTGTTCTTCAGACTCGGCGAGTAGCTTGAAGATTCACTGGGACTCGCCGAGTTGTTCTTCAGACTCGGCTAGTGGAGTCGGGGTGGCCCCGCGATTCTTCCACGAGGATCTCGTCGAGTCAAGAGGGATACTCGACGAGTAGAAAGGGGAACAACAGGGAAAGTTGGGGAGGACGTCTAGACTTGCCGAGTCGCCTTTGCACTCGACGAGTCCGGTCAAGTTGACCGTTGACCAGAGTTGACCTGCATGTAAATTCTTAGGGTCAGTTGTCTTGAATGATAAGAGTATTAATAAGGGTATATGGTATTATAGGGAGTCTGCAGATCGGCGGATCGAGTGCGAGTAGTTTCAAGAGTTGATAGCTTACATTACCACGAGGTGAGTCTTCTCACTATACTTCACCCGGAAGGGTTTGACTGTGAGACCGGAAGGTCGTATATGATATGTGTTATTTATGCTATAAATAGAAAGGTAGTTGATATGCATGATATGTATGTTTATACGGGCCGGAAGGCGATATGTTATGTGACAGAAAGGTCAGGTATGATGTATGATATATGTGCTATGTGTGTTATATTAAATGTATTATATGTTGTAAATGTTATGGGCCGGAAGGCAATATGATACGGGCCGGAAGGCAATATGTTATGGGCCGGAAGGCGATTATGTTACGGGCCGGAAGGCGAAGTGTTGTGGACCGGAAGGTCAGGGCCTGGAAAGGCGTATATGTGTAAGTCGTATACTGGGGAACTCACTAAGCATTTATGCTTACAAGTTGTTATGTATGTGTTTCAGGTACTAGCGACGACCGTGGGAAGGCGCCGGCATGATGCATACACACTGCTACTATTTGAGATCTTGGGGATTTTTATATATGTATTTGATATGGAACATGGAATAAATACTTTTGGTTGAATGAAATCACTTTATTTTAAATGAAAATTTTATTTGAAAATTTGCGTTGTTACAATATGGGTGTTCGACCTATCCTGTCACGCATATCTGCGTGCCCGACCTACCCTCTAGTGTATCTCAACCGGCTACGGGGACTATTTCACCCCTACCACTACCACATAATACATAGCATAAACATACTATCAGGCATATCTAGTTTCCCGGTCTACCTTGTCGGTCCTTACAACCGATAATGGGGTCTATCTCACTCCTCCTACCACTATCACATAATATCATAGCATACTAGCACATAACGCATAACAGATAGTGGTATACCAGACAATTATCACAAAGACAATCATCTTAACTATAATCAACTACTAGTGGGACGACCTTGGTGCCTTTGAACCACTTCTACTGGAAGGTAACTCACCTTAAATATTGTGAAGTAGCTGAACTGTCCTCGGCTCTGAAACCCGCCCCACTTAAACTCCTACACATAAAGATTTCCTTTAATTACCCTTACATGCTCATAACCCCTTAAGGGTCAACTTTGGTCAAATTCAAAGTCAAGGTCAACACCCTGGTGAAATTCAACCTCTAGTCAAAGTCAACATCTTGTCAAAGTCAACGTCTGATCAAAGTCAACGTTCCAAGTTGACCCATCAACTCGTCGAGTTACATAAATCATAAAACTCTAAAACCATGATCCAACTCATCGAGTTCTTTTACAACTTATCGAGTTCCTCCTATCCACAAAATCGATCCTTTCCCATTCTACTCGTTGAGTCCGTCCTTGAACTCGTCGAGTTTTCTTCCCTTTACAGAATCGGGACATTTCAACCCAACTCATCGAGTTTCTCTATGGACTCGACGATTTGTTCAGTCTGTAAAGCCAACCTAATAGATTAAGCTCATATCCTTCAGATCTAGGCTCCATACTTCATCCACATACTGAAAATGTCCTTTTAAGGGTAAAGTTTCCAATTTTACCCATTAATAGCCTGCCTTACTGGGTTTAGCTCAAACCCTAATTCTTTAAGATCTAGATCTTGATCCAAAATCCATATATACTTCAACTAAAGCATACAAACTGATATATATACCCCTAGACACCATTTAAACACATAAAGTCTTTGCCTTTCTCTCTATGCATGGCATTTTGGGGCTTAAAAGACCAAAATGACATCCTAGAGCTTGCATGGGGATTCAATGACCATAACGTTTGCACCTTTATGCCATAAAATCCATTCAAGATCCTAGATCTGGAAGTATACCCACCTGGGACGTCCATTTCCCAAAAGCTAACATTCTTGGACTAAAAACCCCATAAAAGTGAAATGAAGAGATCTAAGAAATCATTAAGCAATTTTGAGACTTGCTTACCAGAAAATGCTGCAAATGGATTGAAGTTTCTGGATCTACCCTCTTCTTCTTGAACCCTCAAGCATCTTCTTCTTCCACAAGCTTCAAATGCACAAGTTGTCTTTCAAAAATAACTCACAAGCTCACACAAGGCCCTAGGGTTTTGTGGCTAGGGTTTAGTGTAAAGACGTAAATTTTAAAACCAATTTTTCATTTTTGAAAACATCAAAAACATCTATTAATATTTCAAATTCCAACGTAAACAATATTGTCACAACCGAATACATCACAAGATCATAAAAATAGTTTTCCCCGATAATGTGTACGATCACGCCGGCGCCTTCCCACGGTCCTCGCTAGTACCTAAAACACATAACACAACAACTGTAAGCATAATTTCTTAGTGAGTTCCCCAAAATACAACCTACGCACATACGCCCTTCCAGGCTCTGACCTTCCGGTCCATGTGTCTCAAGGGACTTCCGTCCCGACTGGGTAAACCTTCCGGTCCTACCCACGTCAACCTTACGGTCCATATTACAACGCCTTCCGGCCCATAACATATTCGCCTTCCGACCCATAACATAATGCCTTCCGGCCCATATCAAGCATATCATACATGGCACATATAACGATTAACTTATCACACATAATGCATATATCTCATATCATATTCGACCTTCCGGTCACACAGTCAAACCCTTCCGGGTACAGTATAGTGAGAAGACTCACCTCGTGGAAAGTCTAAGATCTCATGTCCTTGCTATCACCTAACCCGAAAGATGGCTCAACCTCGCCTAAACATAAAAATATCATTTAATACACAAAGACTTCCACCACTAAAAATTTACCCCTTATCATCATTCCTCATAAGGTAAAAGACCAT
The DNA here is from genome assembly GCF_052625555.1 of Lactuca saligna. Lineage (NCBI taxonomy): Eukaryota > Viridiplantae > Streptophyta > Magnoliopsida > Asterales > Asteraceae > Lactuca > Lactuca saligna. The sequence continues at coordinate 570,011 of NC_136420.1, read as the reverse complement.
TTTACCCTTCCTTGACCTAAAGTCCTTATGTTGACCAAAAACCCTAAAAGTCAACAAAAGTCAAACCCTGCGAGTACGCGGGGCGTACTCTAGATGTACGCGGGGCGTACATTGCCAACTCCCCCTGGATCGGGGTCTCCACCCAGTACGCGACACGTACTGGAAGTTACGCCCTGCGTAACCACCAGAATCAGCCACCCTCCATATCTGGTCTTAATCGGTTAAGCCATTACTACAACTTCTAGATCCGACTCTTTTAGTGTGTCTAAACCCATAAAGTCGAGACCTTTAAGCCTTGGCATGGCTGTAAAGGCTCCAACATCACATAACAACCTTTTATTCAAACTCAAGGATCTAGATCTCATGCATGGTGTAATATCCACGACCAAGTTGCCATTTTTATGAGTCTACAACTCCAATAGATCAGAAACATGAAGCATCTAAGCTTATGGAGGCCATTTGCACAAAAGTCTCCACCTTTGGGACTTAAACCCTATAAAATGACATCTAAAGCATACAACAAGAACCAAGTGTCAAGATCCAAACTTTTTACCTGAAATTGAAGCTTTAACCCTTGCAAAGCTCAGATCTACACTTGAGCACCACTTCTAGCCTCTCCAACAAGTTCTTCTTCTCCTTTGCAACCTTAAAATGGCACTACAAATCTTAGAATGCACACACAAAGGCTTAAGGGTGATGGCACACACTATTTAGGGTTTCACTCTGAGGGGTGGTGGCTGAGAAGTCTAGCCACACATTCCTTTTATAGCCTCAACAAAGAAATTAGGGTTTGGGTCTGAATGAGTTACGCCGAGCGTAACCTTGGGTACGCCCCGCGTACCTGAGGGGGAACGCGTCCAAAGGAGGCGCGCGAGTACGCGCAGCGTACACCTTGTACGCCCAGCATACTCGCCTACCATGGAAACCCTAAATTTTACAACTTAATCCAAAATAGAAGAATACCTGGATTCGGGCTGTTACATTTAGGGACTTGGAGGTTGTAAATGAGGCTAGCCTTTGGAGGTTAAGGTGTTTAAATAGGATGCAAAACCAAAAAATTAGGGTTTCACTCTGCTAGCCCTACTCGTCGAGTTGAGGCTCTCAACTCATCGAGTAGACTTTACATTTCGCGTCCAAATTCCATTTTCATACAAAAGTGAATAAATTTTTATTTAAAATACATACCGTGAACTGAGCATTACACAAATCATGAGTATATGCTAACGAATTATATGAGTGTATTATGTACCTATAATTGTATGTTATATGAAAACACTTTTCTTTTATTATTTAATTTAAGTACTTACATATTATTTATATTGTATTTATTTCGAAATTTTATTTTAGAAATATTTAATGTCTAGAACTTCATATATATAACTTTTTGTTTTAGTCAAATCGTATAATATACACGTCTCAAAACTAATCTTATAAGATTTTTTAAGTATATCATCTAAGATATTTCTTTTTTAGCCTTGTAGTTTGTAAAAACACCCTTAAACTTATTTAGTTTTCATATATATATATATATATATATATATATATATATATATATATATATATATATATATTACATCTTTTTGGTTGTAAATATTTTATAAAATATACTATTACAAATTTATAACCAAATAATATTTAATAAACTACAATTAATAAAATTAAACTTAGGGGTCTAAAAAATAGAACATAAAACTTTGACATCATTTTTATGTAAACAAATAATCAAAATAGTGTAAAAATGAAGGGGAGTTAGAAAAAAAATTTACACCATTTAATATAAAATTAATAAGAATAAGGTTGGTGTTGGATTCCAATGCCCTAATATAGTGTAATGGATTGTGTTTCTAACACAAACTAGTACACTCAAAAAGGTATCTCACCTCAAAATCTTATAACATTGATATATATATATATATATATATATATATATATATATATATATATATATATATATATATATATATATATATATATATATATAAAGTGAGAGAGACTATGTTCAAATGTTTCTACTAATTATTGTGTTTTTAAATTCACCAATCATAAATTAACAAATAATTAAATAATTAATAAAATTAATAAGGATATATTTGTAATCCCGGTATGATTAATTATGGTAATTAATTGGAATCTTAAATAACCTTTAAATCTGGAAAAGAAAAATCAATTTATAAATCCTATTAAACCACCAGCAGGCCCCTTTATCAAAATCCATCGTATTGTCTATTTCCCCACCTCCGGCGTTCGCCTCCTTGAAGTCCCCTTCAACTCCTCCAACCATGGCCTCCTTCGTAACTCTTGGAACACCGATTCTCTCTCTAGATCTACGATTTCCTTGCTGGGAGAGAGCTTTACTCATGAGTGGTAGAGTTATTATCACAACAAAATGCGAAGTTGGAGTTAAATCAAGAATTGGATCTCGTAGTACAAGGGTAAGTTAAATCAAAAATTTCATCTCCACTTTTATTGATTTAGGTTTTCTTCTAATTTCTTTGATTTGATATTTGATCCTACACATAAATCTAAAAACATTTCGACTTTGAATATGTTGTTTAACATATATATATATATATATATATATATATATATATATATATATATATATATATATATATATATATATATATATATATATATATCAATGTGTTGATTTGATTTTTACACCAATGGGTTTAAAAACATATTTTTGTGATTTGATGTGGCTTTCCTATTCCTACCCAAGAGAAGCAAAACATATTATATGTGTTTTTGTTTTTGTTTTTGGTTTTTGTATATGTGACACACGGAATATATATATATATATATATATATATATATATATATATATATATATATATATATATATATATATAAATTTATTTTTCATTTGTTAGTATCAAGATTAACCAAAAAAATTTAAAAATTAGATTAACTTTGCAATTGTCAAACTTTTTATGTACAAAGCAGTGGTCTTGATTGGATAATTACCACAAATTTTTTATTATGGGTGTATCTGACGGCAATTCTGCCGGAATGGAAGATCATGTTCTAATTCTGTCATAATGGAATCTCGATTTTATGGCATGAAATCTCAAATTACTCGTTAGTATTTGAAGGTATACACTCTTTTATTATAAATTTTGTCACATTCATGTATTTTTAATTACATATGTTGTATGTTTCATCAAATGTAGTATAAAGATATGAGCATTCGGTTTTGCTCGCCAATTGTTTGCTAAAATGCTTGAATCAAATATTTCACCCAATTTTTTTGTGATCTTTGAACTATTTTAACCCCTACCACTACCACATAATATCCTAGCATATAAACACATAAATCACATACTGCCTAGCATATTCGGGTGTTGGCCTACCCCTTCGGTCCTTTCGACCGATTACGGAAACTATTTCACCCCTACCACTAACACGTAATAACATAGCATACAAGCACATAAATCTCAACAAATAATGGCATACCAGAAAATTATCATAAAGACAATCATCTCTACTGTAAACAACTACTAGTGGGTTGGCATTGGTGCCTTCGACCCACTTATACCGGGAAGGTAACTCACTTCGAATACTAGAAAGTAGCTGAAAATCCTCGGATCTGAATATCAACCCAATTCAAACCCCTACACATAAAATATTTCCTTAATTACCCTTTCATACTCATAACCCCTCAAGGGTCAACTTTGGTCTAAGTCAAAGTCAAAGTCAAAGTCAACACTCCGAGTTGCCTCAACTCGTCGAGTTTGCCTTTCAATTCGCCGAGCTCTCAAAAATCATAAAATCATGAAATCACGATCCAACTTGTTGAGTTTTCCTCCAACTCGTCGAGTTCCTCCTTAACTCATAAAATTGTGATATCTCGGGTCAACTCGTCGAGTTTTCCCCCAACTCGCCGAGTTCGTCCTTTATAACAACAATTGGGACACTTCCAATCAACTCTTCGAGTTCTTCAGTCTGTTAAGCTTCTTAATGCATTAAGTGTTGGATTAATGTCTAAGTCCATAACTATAACTGGTAAGACTTGACCCGACCCGGCATGGTCCATTTGGGTTGCATACCATCATGCACTTGAATAGACTATAATGAGAGAAATAAGACACTTATGGTTATTAATATATTATAAGTTCTAGTATATTAATAATAAGAATAATAAGATTATTTAATTAGTATTGATCAAGAATTAATCTAGGATTAATTAAGTGATCAAAAGAAGACTAATTAAATATATGGGTTGATTGTGTAAATCATCCATACGTATATAGTGGGCTAATGCTCCATGGATAATCAAGTTGGGCTAAAACCCATAGGATGGTCCATGGATGCTCCATGGTGTATTTGAACCCATGGATCCAAGGAAATGGAAAGCCATGACAATTAAGGATTTACCCTAATTGTAACACTATATAAAGATCTTATTCTTGACAAAAATCGGCCACTAGTATCACACTAGAATCACATTAGAAAGTGAAGAAGAGGGCTAGCCGATTTCATGAAGTGTAGAACTCTCTCAAGTTATTCTAAGTGTTTTGATGATTGTGATTCCATTTGAGGCTTCCACACTATTGGGGCTAGGCACTCAAGCTTCATGAAGACTTTCTACATCAAAGAGGTATGTATTCTATCTTGTTACACTCATTGTTTTGTATGCTAGATTAGGATAATACCTTGGATGTTCTTATTTGCATGTATAATAGAGAAAACATAGATCCAAGGTATTTAGGGTTGTATGTACACTTAGGAGTGTTAGAATGCTCAAAACCCAACAGTGGTATCAGAGCCTAGGCTTGTTTTCTTGTTATACCTGCAATAGAAGCTGAAAAAACGAACTTTGTTGCTGTTTGATCATCAGACTCGGCGAGTCCATCAAGGGACTCGGCGAGTCCATGCCTAAAAATTGATCAATTCGATCCAACTCGCCGAGTTGGTTCATGCACTCAACGAGTTGGACCCCCAGACAGCACATTTTTGAGGTTTTTGGCTAGAAATGGACTAGGAACATTACCCTAAGTTGTTTTTGAACTTTTAAACTTGTTTTTTAATGTGGTAATGTTCATGCTAATCCATTTTCAAAGATAATTGTCAATAGATTCATGTTTTGTATTAGTTTAAGGTTTAGACTAATTACATGAGAAAGTTTGATTTGAATTATCTTGTTCTTATTTGTTGCTTAGATTAATAGAAAAGTTAATTGAAATAGTTGTTTTCAATCCATTTTAATCTAAGAGTTGAGTATAAAATGTGTTTGTGTAACTTGTCCTCAAGTTACATGAAGAGTCACATTAAAGACTCATAAAACTCATAAAAGTTGGTATTGGTTACAAAATGAAGAGTCTTGTGTCATTGAATTTTTTTTTATGACTCCATAACTTGTCCTCAAGTTATGGAAGTTCAAGAGTCACTTCATTAAAGAGTAAAAGTGTAACCTTAATTAATTCCATAAGTTATAAAAATAAAGAAAAGTTAATTCTTTTATTAGTTTAAAGTCATCCATAAGTTATGGAACTTGAAGAGTTTTTTGGATTAAAGCTACTTTAAACACATAAGTTATGGAATTAATTAGTTTTGAATAGTTTCAAAACTTGCCCTCAAGTTTTGGAATTTGAAAAGTTTTCACTTATGAATATTTGAATTCCAAGTTAGCCCTTAGAATTCTAAAGAGTTAAAATTCAACGCTTACACTATTTATAACATTAATGGTTAATTATTATATATATGTATAAGAACAAGTCGTTTTACCGTTAGTAGGCCTCATTCACGAAGCCGATCTATAAGGTGGGTATAAGGTTGTTGCCTATAAAATGGCGACTTAATGGGTGTCCACTCTCACCCACCGCTTGCTTGACTAGTGGAGGGTCGTTAGCCGAACGGGTAGGACAATGACTTTAAATTCTCCCTTCATTAAAAGTATTAATGATAAATACTAAGTAACTAAAATCTTAATAATTCCCAATCTTAGTTACTTTAGGAAAAATGTGAATTTGGTGCTAGCCCATGGAATTCATGCTTTGTACCTTACCAAGTCGTTGGTGGAGCATGTGTGGTTAACCGGCACACTAACTTGGACTAGTAAGGACCACGAAGGGTGACTTAATGTTTGTCATAGATCAATGGAGCGTGTGTGGTTAACCGGCACATTGATTAGGTGATAATATTAAGGGTACCAAGTGAATTGGTATGGTTATTCACACCTTGTTTTGTGATCCTCGGCATCCCAATCACAAAATTTGAGAGGGCACACTCGAGATTGAAACATGCCATTGAAAAGTTCAATGAATCTCAAAAGATCTAGGAATTTCAAATCCAATTAAAACCTAATAAATTATTTCGTTTTTCATGGTGGAAATTGGTGAATCGTCATTCGCCTACCTTCAAATATTTTATAGCTTGGATTACGGCATCCCTCTTCCAAATTATAAAATATTGTGTTGGGTCCTAGCCTTAATATTTCATATTGGGTGTTATATTAAGGACTTTAAATCAACTATCTTGAATATCTCCTAAAACATGTCTGGTTTAGACATTTATGATCTTCCCAAATCTCTTGAAGATGATGTTCTTCAACATCATGCTTCACTTCCTCTATCTCCTCCAATTATTCTCCCTCACCCACAAGTTCTTGAAAAGTTTAAAGTCACTCGAGCCCTATTGGCAAGTAAAGGTCTTGGTGTGGTCACATCTTGGAGATGTAGTCATATATTGACAAGCCGGGAGAGTTGGGTGTCAAAGTCTTGAGAAAGTTGGTGGTTCAATCACTTTCTAAGTCACATAGTGAGTTCTTTTGGAACACCTATGAAAAAGACTATGACAAGACCCTTAATGATTTTATCTATTTGTTAAGATCAACTTCCTCAAAACTTGATGGACATTGACAATAGTGACACAGGAAATCCAGAAAAAGCATTCTCTTCCCAATGGAAAGGGACCGTCCATAGTCAACTCGGTTGACCAAATGGTAAAGAGAAAAACTAAGTCTGTGATAGTCCCGTGTACCATTATCAAAGGGTCCAGATGTTTATATTGCCAAAGAAAGGGGCATTGGTTGCAAAGCTGCCATAATTTACCTAAGGTCGATAAGTTTGACTCTACTTCAGGTAAAGTCCACTATCTAACTCTGCTAAGTTTCTGTTTGGAGATTCTTATTACATAATGTGAATGGGTCACATGCTGATGTCTTTTAAGAATCAAAGAAAAGATAGGAAGCTTAAAGAAGTATATGCTGATTTTGATTGCGAAGATGGGTTTCGATCGCATGGTTCGGTAATCAGAATTTTGAGCTGTTGCTTAAGAGTTATAATATATTGCTTGTGAATAGATAACAACAAGGTTTTCATGTGGATTGTAAGGATAAGTTTTTCCGCAAAGTTTTAAAATAAAATAAAAAAAAGGGGTTTTAATTTTATTTATTTTAAAAAAAATATCCTTACAATGACATCTGTGGAAAATTGTTGCTTATATGTTTCCAGTAATAGCAATATTGGAAAGTGGATTTGATTCTTTTATTTGTGGTAGTGTCTGAATTTACCAATTGAAGAAAGTTTTTCATCACCCAAGTTTCAATTGGACAGAAACTTGGAATCATACAAGTTGTATTGTATGATGAATGAGAATTTTCATCTTTGAAAATTAAGACTAATTCTTTGATCACATGTATATGTGAGTCAATTGAAGGACTAAGGAATTAGGTACAATGGGTGTGCACTGGTCAAGGTCCACCACAAAGATTGATTTGTCATGATTTACTAAAGATTAGTAAATATGATTATACTTATAAGGTTAAGTATAATTCTGTAACATTGAAAAGGTTCCAATGTATGGCAGAGCGAATAAGAAGAATCAAATTAGGCAGAAGGATAAAAGTTTCTCAAATCTGAAAAGATGGGAGAGTACTTTAGTATTAGTTTTATGATCATCTTAATGATTTAGAAACCATATCAAAAATTCATACTCTAAGGACGTCTTAGTGCATTGTTATGGCTAAGAAGAGAGGTCATGAATTGTTGGATTGGTTAAGATCAAGAAGATGAGTCATACTTCGTTCCAAAACAATTCTTAGAGTCATACTCCAAGATTGTAACATTGAGTGACATAAAGTAAGGTTTAAAACACTTATCAAATGTAGTGTGAAATGTTTCTACTCTTGTACATTTGAGATTGGTAAGTTGTGATGTCTTGGATGAAACAAAGACCAACTAAGACCAATTGTGTGAAGTGTTAGTCTTGATAAGAATCCGCACTATCCCTTGAATATTTGTTTTGTCAAGGAATGATTCTTGACTGGGGAAACTTATATGTCAAGGGGACAGTGGGAGCCTTAAAGATCCTGAAAGAGTTTCAAGATTTAATCAAGGGTGAAACCTGTAATTTATCACTAGCACACGACTTAAGGTTTGCAACCTATCGTGTTGACATAATTCTTATTTTTGTACCTACTTCAAATAAGTTGGATTTGCATGTGAGTTATCAGAGTTCAACTTGGAAGCATTGGTGGGCCTTGTGCTACCAAGGTGACAAGAAAGTAAGATTGAATAAGTTTAATCCATGTAAGGCTGAATTTGTCACTAACCTTATCTTGTGATTATGGTTTTGACAAATTCACATGGATAGGAACTCATACACTATAAAATCTAAGTGTCATAAGGTTTCTCTCCGATTCATGAAAATGATGGTGAGGAAACACTTTCACTAAGTAGATTTTACGTAGATATCAATTGTATTATTTGCATTTTCAAAAGTCGTTAGTGGAGCGCGTGTGGTTAACCGGCACACTAACATGGACTTGTGAGAAATGGAAAATGCCTAAGCAATTGAGACTATGATTACGACATCCCTTTTCATAGTTCTTGAAATTGCTTAGACACACAGCTGAGCTATCTACGGAAAGGTGTATGAATCTAAATTTCAGAAGTCCAGCAGATTTCTGAAAATATGTCAGAGCTAGTGGGAGCATAAGTGTTATGTTGATAATCATCATGTTAGTGGGAGCATGATTATTATGATTAGTATTGCAAGCTAGCAATGTTAATTATAGAAAACAAATTTTCAATCCGTGAAGTTGCAGGGGTTGAAAAGTTGTTTTGTTATAATTAAGGGAGAGGAAATTATACTTCATTTCAATTCTAAAGCTTAGATTGAGATTTTAATCATCTTTAGTCAAGAATATATATGAATTTTGTCTTGGAATGGTTCAACTTGAAAAAATTCTATATATATTGCGTTTTCAAATTCGATTATGATTACGGCATCCCACTTCATAGTTAAATTTTGAAAAACATGGCAAATAAAAATATTGTAGCAAAGGACTGGTCTAGTATCATGCCTTTATGTCAAACATCATGAATCGTATCCCATATGCTTCGGATATAGGATCGATTTCACGTGCTATAATATTCATCCTTTCTAAATTTTCCAAATGCTTAAGGCATTGAGAAGGGAAAAGTCTAGAACTGGATATGACTAAAGTGATTAAACAATTGTCGAGGACAATCTAAGGTTTACCAAAGATTGGTTTCTCAAGGACAATTGGAAGTATAGTGATAATTCTGGAAGGACCATATTGACATAATCTGTAAGGAGGTAACTCTTGTTCAGAAGTGATAGTCAAAATGGGATCTGGAAATGTTTCAAAGTTAGAAATTATTCAATCTATGTAAGATTAGGAAACTTAATGCAAGAAGGATGTTCCCAAGGAGCTGATCTCCTTTGGAATGCTCTGTAATGGTTGTTGTCAAGTCTTTCTGACTTCGTGCATAATCATTACAAGAGGATCAATGCATATAAGTTTAGAATCTAACAGATTTCAGTAAATGACATGAATTTGGAATTCTTGCATTTACAATAAGGATTTGGGATTGTGAAATGAGTATCAATGGAATCATGTTCAATTGATCTACATCACAATGTAAGGATCATAGACAAACATAGTGTGCATACTTGGGGTATGGCATAACTATTGTTTAGAAAACAAAGTGTACATGCTAGGAGCATGGGACGACTGTTGTTTTTATTCGAGTTTTAAGTTGATTATTTGAAACATTGAATAATGTGTAATCAATATGGTGATAAATAAAAAGTGGTTTTATATATATATTCAAAAGGGTTCTGAGACCATATTGGATTCGATTATTATTGTGTTTCACTTTGCATGTTTTGACTTCCAAAATAGCTAGGTTATTCTTTTCGAATGAATAAGTTATTTAAACACTCCACAGTCGTTCATATGTTGGAAGTAGGTATGAATCAAGACTGTCATGAATCGGGTTTGTAGATGGCTAAATGGGTTTAGTCATGGCAATGGTTGCTACAACATTCATGAGTGCTTATAAGTTATGAGTATTGGAATAAACCCACACTCACTTGTATCACTTCATGGAATTTATCTCGAGTGATCGTGAGACGGTAATATCATATAAATCTTCAAACCTAGAGATATGAGTTGTTACCTATGAGTTGGTTGTGCATTGATTGCACGTAAACGCATCAGTAACTTGATGTTATAAAACGTGCCTTTGTGTACAATTCAACAAGTAGTAGAACAAGTATATGAGTCGAAGTTTATCTGTTCCTTCTAGAAATAGAAGCGATATCTAGGCCCCTCGATGATTTTGTTGTGACCTATGTACCGGCCGGTCAGAACTGAATTGATGTGTTCGATTAAGTTCTTTGTCAAACAAATCGAAAATCAGGAAACAAACTGTTGGTCAATAAGTACGATGTTGTTCCATGTATTTGTCCGGCTGATATCATGAGAATAGAGGATTATATGATCCCTTATCTAATGGACAAGTCATTGACAAGGTCAGAGTTCATCTACAAGGTCAGAGTTCGACAGAAGCTTTTGAGAGCTACGATTGCCAGTTGGTTCCTGAAGTCATACACAATAAATAGTTTTAGACTTATCCAAGTGGGAGACTGTTGGATTAATGTCTAAGTCCATAACTATAATTGGTAAGACTTGGCCCGACCCGGCATGGTCCATTTGGGTTGCATACCATCATGCACTTGGATAGACTATAATGAGAGAAATAAGACACTTATGGTTATTAATATATTATAAGTTCTAGTATATTAATAATAAGAATAATAAGATTATTTAATTAGTATTGATCAAGAATTAATCTAGGATTAATTAAGTGATCAAAAGAAGACTAATTAAATATATGGGTTGATTGTGTAAATCATCCATACGTATATAGTGGGCTAATGCTCCATGGATAATCAAGTTGGGCTAAAACCCATAGGATGGTCCATGGATGCTCCATGGTGTATTTGAACCCATGGATCCAAGGAAATGGAAAGCCATGACAATTAAGGATTTACCCTAATTGTAACACTATATAAAGATCTTATTCTTGACAAAAATCGGCCACTAGTATCACACTAGAATCACATTAGAAAGTGAAGAAGAGGGCTAGCCGATTTCATGAAGTGTAGAACTCTCTCAAGTTATTCTAAGTGTTTTGATGATTGTGATTCCATTTGAGGCTTCCACACTATTGGGGCTAGGCACTCAAGCTTCATGAAGACTTTTTACATCAAAGAGGTATGTATTCTATCTTGTTACACTCATTGTTTTGTATGCTAGATTAGGATAATACCTTGGATGTTCTTATTTGCATGTATAATAGAGAAAACATAGATCCAAGGTATTTAGGGTTGCATGTACACTTAGGAGTGTTAGAATGCTCAAAACCCAACATTAAGTCCTTATTCTTCAAACCAAGGCCCTATCTTTTGGATCCAAGATGGAAATGCGTCTATGATGGTAAAGTTTTCAACTTTAACCATTAAGAACCTCTCCCCAAGGCATAAACTCAAATCCTAACCCAAAATGGCTTAGATATGAATCCAAAAGCCATCAAAACTTCAAGATAGACCATGAGGTCATAGATCTGGACTCTAGGGACAATTTGTTCGTGTAAAGCTCCCATCTTTACTCGCATGCATGACCTACTAGGGCTTAAAAGACCAAAAAGATGGTCTAGAAGTTGCATGGGACTTCCATGGACATAAATTTGGCACTTTTATGCCATGAAGTCCCCTCAAGACCCTATCTGAAGGGTTTGCCAAAATAGGACATCCAAATTCCAACCATCAACATACTTGGACCAAAACATGAAGCAAAACATCCTAAGACTAGATCTAAGCATATCATGGACAAGGTTGAAGCTTTATACCTCAGATGAACCATAAATGAAGCCCAACTTCTGGATCTACTCTCCTCCCACGTGTTCTTGCTCCTCCTTCAAGCTTCTTTGTGACATCCCCATTTTTATGGCCAGAAAAGTCCGATTTTGTTTATGCTTTATAAAAATCAGAGTACCTCTTTTAATAAAAATGTTGTGGAATTTGTTCCCAGTAAAACATGATAAATACGTTATCAAATCATTTCCGAAGAAAAGTATTTTTATTCATTTTAAAACATTTAGGATGTTATTGTCAATACAGAAACATAAGCATAAACAAGACTTACATTCATTATCACTAGTGATTTATATCTTCTTAATCTCTCAGTGTAATGTGACTTCATATCAACACATGTGATACAAATAAACTGAGTGGGTCAGGTTGGGAAACCTGGTGAGTACATACAGTTTTAAACCCACAATAATATAATTATTATGTTTAATCATCAAACAATTAACCCAATTACTCATCCCTATTATCTTCTTTACTCTTAAGGATTTACCCTAAGAATTAGCTATTCCTCGTTGCTTCTTTCCTAAGGATTATCTTAAGGAATAGGCATGAAATCTATCGTTGTCAGGGTTTGCTCAACAGGTACTAAATCCATAGCTGCCAGGGTTATCTCATTTATCGACAGTATCGTTTCTGAGAATCCACTCGAAATACATGTCAATGGGTTTTAAGAGTACACCTGGTGAACACACTGTTCAAATAACACCTATAGGTTGTGAGCCTGCTAGTGTTCCACTGGACTATCTAGAATAGTTTATGGTTGTCATCCATACTCTGCTAGATGACGGGGACAACACTTGGGTAAAAGGCTTCTCTCATGGTTCACCTCTCACCCTTATCTCATGGTCTATATCACCTCTCATCATTTTTTTTGTTAGCAACTATTTCATCTACCCATGTTTTACCCAACACGTTTTGTAGATATAAAATACATATACATTTTAAATCATTTAAAACATGTATAAAAACCTTTCGCCCAGCATAGATTGCAAGTATACATATAATATGCACACATAGCATGTAATTTATATTAAATACTTCATATCTATGTGAAAGATGAAAGTAACTATGCACTCACTTGAAAAGATGGTGACTCAGCACTCAGACAACACTTCGTTACTCTTAACACAATTTTCCTTTGACAAATCCTAGTATCATTACCACTAGAGTTTAGTCTAATATTCACCGATACTAATTAATAGTATTGCTATTATTACTATTATATAAGCACAAAATAATATTTCTCAACCACTATATACAGACAGGGGCTAGACATAAAACATCGGAGGGCAAGACCATTTTGGCATATAGCACTTCTGAAATCCAACAACCCTATGCGGCCCTTTAAACCAGATTCTTTGTACCACGAGTGTTAAAAGATATTATAACGACACTTATATAACTCATAATAATAGCCCAAATACTTATTATAAGGTCCTAAGAACATTACTATATTGAAACATAAGATATACTAACGATAAGGTAGGTGTAGCTTACTTACAGCGGGTTTTTCTCAAAACCAGGCTCCGTTGGAGTAGAGTTCCCAAGCCAAAAGGCTCTTCTTCTCGGAGCCGTCGGGCACTCCGGGGCTTCCTTCTCGTGCTAGGGAGGTTCCCTAGACTTTTCGGTGGGTTTCGGGGCTAGAGAGAAGTTCTAGAGAGAGGGGGAAGTGATGGGAGGTGTGAGGAAGAATTGAGGCTTCACCTCTTATTTATAAAGGGATGGTGGGTCACTCACATCGTGAGTTTTATGATGCTCACGTCGTGATCCATCTGGAGACACCCAGGCACAGTCTGGTGCTGACACGTGGCATCGCACACAAGGTGGAAATCAGCCGATTTTCAAAAATCCATAACTTGCCCATACGATCTCCATTTTCGACGTTCTTTATATCCACGCATAGGTAAAAACAAGATATACAACTTTCATTTAGAATCCATTGGCTAACGCTCGACCGATCTTAAATTTAATAGTAGGAGGAGATTATATTGTTAAATGTCTGCGTAAAATTCATAACTTCTACCTACAGACTCCGTTTTCTTCTGTCTTTTTATCGTTGAGTTCGTATTAATGAGATATTCAACTCTCATTTAGGTCGCGTAGGCCAAAAACCGCTCAAACTAAAATTCAAGTTTTGGGTCGTGCACTGCTATGCCAAATCTTAGAAAATTCATAACTTCCTCATACGAAGTCAGATTTGGGCGTTTTTTTTTTTTTTGTATGTTCTCGGTTTAACGTATACTAAAACTTTTTCTTAGATTTATAAGGCTAAAAATTCCTCCATAAAAAATTCACTATTTGCGTCTCCTAGTTTCGTGCCGATTTTGCCGAAAAACTTTGATGGGTCATAACTTTTTCGTTATAACTCGGATTTCGGCGTTCTTTGTATGTACGGAACCCTTGTAACATATACTAACACATGGAAAAGATTAATCCTTCTAAATAATCTTCCATCAAAAACTCATTTTTTGATGCTTATTATCTCTAAATTGACTATCCCAGATCTGTGGGCGTTACATTCTTCTTCCTCAAACTCACCAACAATGCATAATATTAGCTAACAATCATCACAAATGGCTTAGGGTTTCAAGATCAGGGTTTTGGACAGTAGAGCTTGGAGATGAGTCCAACACCTAGGGGTTAAGGTGTTTAAATAGGGTGCAAAACCCCGGAATTAGGGTTTCATTTCTGCCAGCCTACTCGTTGAGTTTAGGCCTCCCAACTCGTCAAGTAGGTTTCCAAATCCGTGGTTTAATTCATCTCTACTCGACTAGTTTAGGGCCTCCATCTTGTCAAGTTTCTATATGAAAGTGAATAATTATAATTTAAATACATACCAGGAACCAGACGTTACATTTATAGTTCTGATTTTCTTATATATATATATATATATATATATATATATATATATATATATATATATATATATATATATATATATATATATATATATATATATATATATATATATATATACACCTTAATAAGACTGGAAGGAGTGGGAGGGATGGTTCCCTCACTTTTGGTGGGTCATACCCTTCTTTCCCTCACTCTCCTTTCCTTCACCTAAAAGCCAATGAGTGGGTGGGAAGCCCTTCCCTCACCCTTTTTTTTATATAAATAAAATTAATTTTTTTTGTTATGAATTATAATTTTTAAATTAATATTAAACATAAAACCTAATTAATAATCAAAAGCATTTCATTAATTAAAATAAAACTTACATTAAACCTAAAATATAAAAAAGTAGAAAATTATAAATAAAAAAAAAAAACACACACACACACACACACATAAACTAAAAATCAAACAACCCACCAACGACCTACGGAAAATATTTTTTTAGAATTTTTTCCCTCTTCTTCATTACGAGCTCGAGAGCCGATCCCGAGAGATGATCGACGTTTTCCATCAAAAACTTCATGTCTCCCATTTCTTGTCTCTTCGCCCGCTCCTTTTTCCTTGTTTCTTCTTTTTTTTTGTCGAAAGCCAAACGTTCGGAGAAATTAAGATTATATTGATCAAACGACGATGTTATCTTCCGCATTTCCTCAATGTCCACGCTGAAATCAGATGCACTCGAAGAAGTTCCTTTTCCCTTTCTCTCCGCTTTATCCCTACCCATTAGGCGGACAATTTCTTCTAGCTCGAGTTTGTCGTCCTGATTTAAATCTGCACCGACCCGAGCATCGGAGGAGGTTGTGTAACCACTAGAGCCCATTTTCGTTCGCTTTGATTGTTGGACTCCAAAAATAAAATCCCGCTCGTATGTTATCCACCTAGGACTTCAGACCAATAATTTCCAACAATCGTGCCACTTGAATGGTTTTCCGACTTCCTGAAGGTAAAACTGCAATGCTTCTTGAAGTATGTATTCGTCGCCTTGGCCGCTTTTCCGTTGGGTTTTTAGGTTGTTGTACAATCCGTTAATTTTTGAACCCCCCCCCCCTTGCTATTTCTCGAAACTTTGAGTTAAGTTGATGTTTAGTACGGTAGTCATCACATTTGCCTAGCTCCTCTCGAAATCGTTATAAAATGCGAAACCAAAAATGTTCTCCCGGTTGTGCGTTTCCCTGAATCGAATCTTCAGAAATATCAACCCAAGCTTTGACCAAAACTAGCTCTTCATGTGGAACCCATAGTGTCGACTTTTGTCTTCCCGGTTGTGCGACACCCTCACGCACTTGTTTTTCCCTTTACGTCTTTGTGGTGGTGGTGTTGGTTGAGTTTCGGGAACCATGTCTTCTTCTTCCGCGGCATTCAATTCATCGACAAGTTGGTAGTGGTGTTGGGTTTGGGTTTGAGTTTCAGTTTGAGTTTGGGGTTGAGGTTGATTTGGCGATTGTTGATCCGGAAACACAACAAAGTTTGAAAACATTTGCGATGGAACATTTTGGTATTGGAATTGTAGTGGCGATTGAATGGGAGAATCGAGTTGGGGGCGGTAAACTCCTTGCTGGGATGAATCGATAGCAAAAATGTTGCGAGGAGGGATGTTTATACTCGAACCATGACTTTTTTTCTGTCGATCGAAACTTGGGATTTGTTTGTTGGGATTCTTTTTTTTTTTTTTGGTTGATATGAAGTAGAGAGTATAGAGAATATTTGATATGTATAAAAGTTATGTGTATGTATTTATAGTAGTTGTAAAAAAAATTAAATTAAATAAAAAGTAGCCGTTAATAGCCATTAGAAAACAAAAATTACTTTTCTACCGCTATACAACGGTATTTTTTCAAAAAAAAATGTAAATGGGTCAATCTCAGTAGGAGAGAGAGAGCGGGAGAGGCTCCCCTCTCCGTTTCCCGCACCCACCTTACCCGCACCGACGGTGCGGTGTTCCGCCGGGCGGGAAGGATCCCGTTGCCTTTCCCCGCATCCGCTCTGTCCGGCCTAAGCATTTAGTCTAAAATGTTAAATTTTAAAAGGTACAACAATTAAAAAATTATATACAACTACTCTGTGCATTACAGAAAAATAGATCTTATCTTCTTAAGCTGAAAAAGTCTAACAATAATAATACCCCCTCCGAGATATATCTCTAAATTTTAGCAAAACTCATTCAAACCAAAATAACAATAAATACGGAAGGAATAAAGGGGATTTGTTACTTCACATACAGATGATTTAGGCATTTAATCATCACCTTCATCGTTGCTACCTTCTATCTCACTCTTTAATTGTGTGTGTGTGGGGTAAATTATAGATTTAGGTATTCACATCTCGTAATCTCTCGACCCCTGGTACATTGAGGATGTACAATGGTCAACAGTTCTTAGTACTTATTCGTTTTATATTTCGCACTTTCTTTCATCCTTTAAGTTATATCTGGTTCTTGGTTAATTAGTTTGCTCTATATGACATAAAGCTAGGGTTTTTTGGTATCATATCCTCCGCCTCAGCATCAGTATCCACTATCCAGTATCCCGTCTTCCCACTCTCTGTAAAAAAACAGACTCACTGAAACCCAAGAGATCGACCATTAGTTGCGTCTTCTTCAACTGGGCCTCCGCCGCCAATAAAAATAATCAATATTTTCACGTTTTGTTTGCTTGCATCCATATCTTCTTTAAGCGAAAGATTTGTTCAACTTCTTTACACTTATTAATTAACATTTGGTGGTATATAATTTGTAGGTGACAATGTGAATTGATGGTCATTTGAGATGTACTTCCAGAAAAAGAAATCCAAGATTGTGACGCACGTACTTCTTAGATATGTGAATGTTTATGCTTATTTTTCTCTTTAAACTTCAGCTGAAACATTAGTAAATGAACTTTTTTATAAGTAACTCAAAAAGATTGTTTATATTCTTAGTTTTCTCATCCAGGTACAGATACGAAAATCTGTCAACGGCTTCCTTAATTTGTCCTTTTAAGTATGGAAACCATTTTTCTGTTATTCATCAATGTAGTTTCAATAAAAGGGTGAAGGTACTCTGTTTCGACTTCAAATTTAGTTTAATGAAAATAACTATATTCATATCTTTGGTGGTTTTCAGGTTTAATATGTTGTGGGGGGGAAGAAGAAGGGGGTTGGTACAACAAATTTTGGGTTTTTATGGTTTATAGATCTATTAATTGTTAATATTATTATTGTCATTCTGTTTTTTAGGGTTTGCAAGGGTCATTGGTTGCGGTTTTGTTGCTTCTTTGGGTTGAGATGCCTGTTGCTTGAAATGGTGATAATGTTCGTTGATTTAGTTGATAAGGGAACAAGGATAAAATACCCCATGAATGGTTTAAACTGTTACTTTTGGTTTTATAACCTCTATTTGAGTCTTGTAGCTTGCTTAATGTCTGAGTTTTGTGTTGGTACTTGGTATTGTGTTACTTACTACATTCATATATTAACACTTTTTTAATTAAGAACTAAGTATGAGTCTCTTTTTAGTGAAATGCCTGTTTGCAATCCAGTGATTTATAATGGTTGGCTCTTCACCAATGACTTTTTTAGCATTTCGTTTAAGTATACTTTTCCCAAATAGGACCTGCAAACAAAATCAGATTGTGTTTCATTTCATGTATATTACTTAAGCTTCTTATTGGGTCTTTGTATTGATTTTAATGAAAAAGTTCTATGGTCAGTGAACTGTAAGATACACTATAGCTCGAAGGTGGTACCTGTGGCCATCAACAAAGCACATTTGCAGGACTTTTGTACCATCTTTTATCGGGGTTTTAAAATAAGGCTGCAGAACTTTTTTTTACATGTGAGGATCTTAAGGTAACGTTGTAATATGTGGTGGTTTGACTATGTTTCCTGTTATTAGGAAATCATTGCTCTTGCTCCTATATGTTTGAAAATCAAGTTGGATGCACCCCTATAAAGAAGTACAATGTCTGGATTTCAGGACCAAATCTTGCTTCATTAAGTACCTTCCAACAGGTAAATTTAAAAACAATTTTTTTATTCTTAATGATCAATTTTTCCATAAAACTGAGTTGGTTTGTATGGACGTCTTAAATCGGCTATCCAAAGTTTCATACCTCTTGGCACTTGGTGGCTTTTATATGGCATTTCGATTGACTTTTTTACCAAAACCCAAATTAGTGTTATAGTCTTTTTGTTGTCCAGGGTTAGAAGGAAAAGACACGTGAGGTGGTTGAGCATATGAGTCACGAAGACATCTGCAGGAAGTTAATGAAAGACATACTGTAAAAGACATAAATGCCCTTCTTAGTTTCTTGATCGTACGTGTGTAAGTAGTATTGCAACCTGGTCACATAATCTTTTTTTTATAAGATCATACCCTAAAAATGTTATTCAATTTATATCATGAGTTTTTATTTCATGTCATACTAACTAACGGAATGGTTATCTATTCAATGATGTTCATCAATAAACAGAACAAAAGATTACAATGCATTTAAATTTTAATTGTATGAAATATGCATAAGCTTAAATATTCTAATAATACTAATATTACACTTTGAAAGAAAGATTAATACCACCATCAACTGGTTCCATAAACAAGCATTTGTGGGGTCTAAATGACAGGAGGCGTTTGTTGGAAATCATAAAATGGTCTTGAAATTAAAAAAACAATGTTATTAGTATGCAAAATAATGGTATTCTTTTTGGAGAATAATGATTTCTTTAGGTGAAATGATGTGATGTTCTTTCCTTCTATTTAACACCATGCAATGATACATCTCACATTTGACAAGTGAATCCTCCTGATATTGTAGGAGAGCTAATGTAGAGATATATTGATTTTGTCGAGTATGTGTTACGGATTCTTATTTTTTCACCTTTTGTGAATGCAGTAAACGAGATTTTTATTGGTTGAAAAAACACTTTGTCCAAAAATTCATGTTTGTTTAGCTTTGAACTTATATTTTTTAATTATCTTCAATTGTTATATAATTATTAATTGCATCATAGAGAGTGTTAAGAAGCAAAATTTGAAAAGATTTTCATTTATAATTTGACATGAGCATTAAATGTTATTTTTTTCGTATTTCATGGCCTTGTAACAAATTAATAATGAAATGTTTGAGATTTTTCGAATTTAGGATATATTTTTTTTTGTAAAAACAGAACTTATTGCGGTCAACCAACTTTAATAATTAACCAAAACAACTACATAATTCAATTTTAAACCAAAACAACATGTGTTTATATGTTGCATCACTTAACTTTCCCGAACACACTAAACCCCGATACATTGTTTGACGGAAAATAATACATTGTTCATCGGAGTACATTGAGTTCAAACTTTAATATGACATGTTTTCTAAAACAAACTAATTGATCATTTAAAACTATTCATTGCTAGCTGAACTAACTGTATTTGGAAGCGAATTTCTACAAAAAAAAAAAAAAAAAAAAAAAAAAAAAACAATTAACACATGTTGCTTGGTGCGGGTAATATATATATATAAGAAAAACAAAAATACATAAGGGTAAAATGATCTTTTTAATTGAACATTCTGTGTGTAGTGCAATTTCTGAAGGGAATAGGACTTGTTAAGGTAATTAACTTTTCGGGTTTTTCACATATAGGTAACTATCTTTTTTTTGTACACATCTAGGTAACAAACTTTTTAGAACTGTTCACATAGGACCATTATGATCTGCTGTAGCAGGTTACATCCAGCTACAGCAGGTCATAATGGTTATATGTGAACATTTTCATCAAGTTCGTTACCTAGATTTGTACAAAAGAAATAGTTACCTAAATATGAACAAAACCAAAAGTAAGAGTAAATTACATGAATGGTCCCTATGGTATAGGGGAATTTGTGCATTTGGTTCCTAACTTATTCTTTTTAACTCGGATGGTCTCTACTGTTTATATTTGTTGCACGCTTAGTCATTGTCTTACCTAAAAAGACTATTATGCCCTTATTAATTTATTTTTTTAATTAATTTTCTTATTTATGTTTTTTTATATGTTTAAAAAAATTAATAGACCCCACATATTTGTATCTCCTCACCGTAAATCTGAAACCACATTTGAGAAATTTAATTTGGGTCCCACCGGTCACCATCCCATCTCACATCCTCTTCAACCTCTATTTTCTTTCAATCTTTAGTGACATGAAAGTCTTCACCATCCTTGTTTTTGGTCCTTCAACTCTGACGAACAAACATCATAACCCACGGTCTCTTCACTTTATTGGGTTGTGGTGTTGGTTCGCTGAAGTTGAAGGACCGAAAAAGAATAGATGGTCAAGACTTCGTTGTCATTAAATATGGAAAAGAAATAAAAGTTTAGGATGATGAAAGATAGGATGGTAAGGATATATATATATATATATATATATATATATATATATATATATATATATATATATATATATATATATATGAGGTCTATTAGTTTTTTTAAACATATAAAAAAAATACATAAATAAGAAAATTAATTTAAAAAAATTAAATTAATAAGTACACACTAGTCTTTTTAGTTAAGACATGGACCAAACGCAACAAAACAAAACAGTAAGGACCATCCGAATTAAAAAAATAAGTTAGGGATCAAACACATAAATTCTCCCAAACCACACGGACCATTCGTGTAATTTACTCTTACTTTTGGTTTTGTTCATATTTGGGTAACTATTTTTCTTTTGTACACATCTAGGTAACGAACTTGTTGAAAGTGTTCACATGTAACCATTATGAGCTACTGTAGCCGGAGGTAACCTGCTACAACAGATCATAATGGTCATATGTGAACAGTTTCAAAAAGTTTGTTACCTAGATGTTTACAAAAAAAAGATAGTTACCTAGATGTAAACAAACCGAAAAGTTAATTACCTTAATTAGTCTTATTTCCATTTCTGAAAGTGAGAATCTAACCAAACCACAATGACTAAAACTGTAATTTACTAACATTTTTGAACTTTCAAACTTTATAAAGATTTTCAACTATCTTTTCTGAAAATGGTAAGAGTTTGGAATTTCAAATTTGTCCAAAAAAAAATCTAGTCTTGTTATTAGTAAATTTACTGGTGTTTTTTCTTTTTTAAAATTTTTGAACTTTGGAACTTTATGATAGTTTTCCAGGTCTAGCCACAGAGTATTCAGCAAATTAAAAGTCGTCATTAAGTTAAGACTTAAGAGGTGCCATTAGAGACCACGACCACAAGACAGTTTCAAGTCAATAACATGTAACATGTGAGCTGCAAAGAGTGATCACAAGTTCCAACCTGTTTTACATTTTCAAATTTGAATATGAAGTATTTTTTTAAAAAGAATAAATCAGAGAAGAAATGCAACCACCAATTTTTTCTAGAATTATCTTTAACAAATAGAGAATTTCCAAACATGATTTCACAAATTCTAGTTAATATATATATATATATATATATATATATATATATATATATATATATATATATATATATATATATATATATATATATATATATATATATATATAACAGGAGAGAGAGAGAGAGAGAGAGAGAGAGAGAGAGAGAGTTGTGTTTGAGTAAAAGTTACGGAAAATCACATAGGACGACAATAATTGAGTTAAAGAATAACAAGGGCGAAGATTAAGAAGAATGAGTTTGAATTATACAATATCAAAGGGCTTCTTTAAGATTAAAGGTTGTTGAAATATGGCGTGCATGATCATATTGATTGAGTTCAACCAGCATCTTCTTCAACCTGCGAGCAAACACTCCATCTGTCTCTCCTTGCCGCCTCTTCTCCAATGTTCTTCCAAGAACCACCAAATAATCCACCAAGGGTTGCAACCGCAGGCTGCACCCACAAAATGAAAATGTTGTCACACCAAAACCAAAAACATTTTCGAATTAACATATATGTATATATATATATATATATATATATATATATATATATATACCTGCGGTCAGCAGCAGCGGTAACAGTTGGACCTGTCCAGACACCAGACATGGAGGCGACAAGTCTTTCAGCCCTTGTGATGGCGTCATGAATATTGGACTGAATGCTTCGAAGATGAGGGAGAATTTTTCCACTCAAAAGCTCATCAAGAGCAAGCCTTTCAATAATGGAGGTTGATAAAACATTATTCCATAAACATATGTTTTTCATTAAGCGTACAGACATTCCAAATCTATATGCTGCAAATCGAGCTGCATTTGGTACTGCCTTTAGCACCACAGAATTCCATGTGGGGACCTGTTTTGTTTGTTAAACATCCAACCCAATCAATTAATTTTGTGCATTAAAACCAAATGAAAATGAAAACCATACAGCTTTAAAAAAAAAAAAAAAAAAAAAAAAAAAATTAAAATACCATGAGATCAGCGACGGCATGAGAGAGGCGGTCACGGAGAACAGCAACAAGGTCAGTGACGGGCTTACTGGAAAGGGGGACGTATCTAAACACCAGATTTGTAGCAGAAACAGCATTTTTTGTCTCCATTGTACTCAAGGTATCCCAACACTGCCCTATCTCATGCTGTAATATAGGAATCGCAACCTTTTCAATCAGATCAGGTACAAGGTTCACATCTGCATCATCCGGGTCAATTTTACTTTCCTCCTCCGGTTGACCGTAATTGAACAGCAATTCATGCCTGAAAACATACATACATATTAAAATTTTAAAAATATTAGATGAAAGAAAATAGTCGTTTTGCATTACAGTAATTAACAAAAGGAAGAGAATAATTATTCTTTTTTTTTTTATTTAACTGTTTTTTATGAATCAATCCGATGACATGACCTATTGACCATTTGACCATTTGACCTTGCCAGCAGCAGATTACTCACCCACTTAACTCAACTGCTGGGCTATTCATCTGTCTTTTCAAGAAGCATGTACATGTACGTACCACTGCATATCAATAAAATCTGAATCTTGATGAAGTGGGTCCCACTTCAAAAGCTCCAACCTTACATAAGGAGAGAAGATGGCAGGTATACTCAACGACATGTATGCATCTTGGTAGCTAGATGCATACTCCTTTTTCCAAATTTCAAATCTTTCTTTAACAGATGAAAGCTGAGAGAAATTTTCATCCGCGTCGCTAAAAATCTGTCCCGCAATTTGAAGCAACTGATCGCGGTTGGATTCGTAAGCAGCCCTACTCTCACTATCGCTCTCATCCGTGCTGGATTCCCCTTCTACTAAATGGGAATCGGAATCAGGATCCATGGATTGGATTCTTTTGGAATCCGATCGGGCTTTCCGCCGTTGTCGTGATTCCGCCCTTCGTTTTATGTCCATACGCTTTTGTAGATTGATGTCACGCCCGAATTCGTCCAACTTCACCGGAAGGTTTCGTAATTCCTGGGAGACAGTTAATTCAACCATGGAATTTGTGTTTCCACCTTTATTGAAGACCACCATTGCTGCATTCACTGATGCTTCCGCCTCCATTAATTCATCGCTGCTATCAGCTGCTCTTCTTTCAAAAATGGCTTCTGCGCGTTCTTTGTGAAGTTTCTGCATTTGGTATTCCAGCTCCTCGATGAACGGAGCTTTATCCTGAAATACCAAAATTCCTAAATTATAAATTTCTATCTGTTAGCAAACGAATAAAATCAAGCTAAGCTTACCTGCAAAAACTCACATATAGCAGAAACATAGTCGCGAAGCTTTTGCATAAAGATGAACTTCTCACCGGTGACTGTAAGAGCATTTTCAAGAGCTATAACTTTGGCCAATGAGTCTGACAACTTTTCATCAGTTTTTGTCAATGAAGTTAATGTCCGTCCATGAGTTTCCTGACAAGACATATTCTGAATTATCACCCCCACCCCACATGTACATGTTTGTATCTTAAATTTTGAACAATTAATATGAATGAATTAGCTGTTTTTTATTAATTTGAATAAAATTTGATTTTTAAACGAATCAAAAGCTTGGCTGGCTGGGGGTAAAAAAAAAAAAAACAAACAAACAAACAAATGGATCCATCTGCAGCTTATATGACATCAAATTGGTAACTTAGAGATTGAGGCAGTTTAGTTGATTTATGCCAGCATTTGTATGGTTATTACTTTTTTTTCTTTCTTTGCTTGCTTGCTTGCTCAATTAGTAAAGAGAGGGCTACTACCTACATAGAAGAAAGGAAGTAGTGTATAATGCTAATTTCTGTTTCTACAACTGTTTACCTTAACATTTGAGATGCAAGTAGTGTATGTATGATAATTGATAAGATAGAAAACAGAAACACACCTTAAGCCTACGAACACTCTCATGCAAGGCTTTCTTAGAAAGCTCAGCCTGTTGTGATATGGATATTGTATCGGAACCTGATGACCATCCCCCAATACTTGGACCACCATTAATTGAGGGATATGAAGCAACTGGAACAGTTGGATACACAACTTTTTTCTGAACATTTTGAGCAACGGTTGGAATACTGCTGCTACTACCCATACCTCTAACTGCCACCCCTTCATCCATCCTTTTACCTAAACCTTTTCTAAACTGTTCCTCTTCCCACATCTTATCCTCCTCGTCTTCTTCATCTACAACACCCTCATCACTGCCATCACCTTCTGAATTCTCCTTTCTCACATCAACAACAACATCCTCAAAAACACCCTTTTTAGCCTCACTTTTCTCCCCAATCAAGGCAATTCTTCCTTGAAATTCAGGCTCCTCATCACTCAGACCTTCGGCTTCACCATGATTACTCCCTCCATCCAATGCTATGTAATCAGGAGCAGCAGCCCGTGATTGTCGCAATCTCTCCCTCTTTGCCCTAATTGCATCTATCATGGCTTGATCCGGTATCAAGCCCCCATCTAAATTTCCCCCTTTTCCACCTAATCCTATCCTATTTGATTCTTCATCGTCTCCTTTTGTATTCTTTAATGAATCCTCAACAACCGGCTTCACCATACCTTTTAACACAATAATCGGTTCAGATGGTGGTGGCCGAGGGCGAGGGGTGCTGCTACCTAGGGTTTTGGTGTTCTTTTGTAATTCAAGGAGCGCTTCTTTCGTGTAAACGCCGGCTTGTGGCTGTACGTTAGAGGGAAGATACGAAGCCGAACCTCTGTCTTTCGCGGATGTTAGTTTGTGACTTGACGATGATGACAGAGATGAGGGTTTTGATAAACGGGAAGAACTA
This sequence comes from Lactuca saligna, assembly GCF_052625555.1. Taxonomy (NCBI): domain Eukaryota; kingdom Viridiplantae; phylum Streptophyta; class Magnoliopsida; order Asterales; family Asteraceae; genus Lactuca; species Lactuca saligna. The sequence continues at coordinate 543,795 of NC_136420.1, read as the reverse complement.
GGATGTTTATTTTGACTAGAAGGGCGGTTTCGAGAGATCGGAGTAGCGATGTCCGTAGATTCGTCATCCGCAAAGCTAAGGAGACTAGGTTTCTTAGGTTTTGGAGTGGCTGTGGCGGGTTTTGATTGTGGTTTTTTGCTGATGGTGGTGGTGGTTTTTTCTTTATCTTCATCGTCGTTGTCATCCTCCTCTGCTCGACGACGGAAGTTTCTTACTCTGCTGCTGCTCATGGCGGCCGCGGCAGTCGTGGGGGAGGACGATGGTAATAGTACCCTAGAGACGTCGGACCGAGCCTTGTGTGAATAACTAATACTACTACTCAAACCTCTAACTCTAACTGCAACACCTTCCGAGTTTAGTACCCAAAATAATTTAGGGCATACATGATAGTATATGTCGAATCACGCCGGGCACGAATATATAACTCCTGTAGACAAGCCCGTGAAGAACCGAAACGTTAACAGGATGGGAGACGTGGGGGAGGACGCTATCGGTGATATGGAGATCTTACCTATTCACCGGGGATGTTATTGGTAACGGTGATTCTTTGAGAGAACACCGAGGGCAGGGAACCCTAGATGTGGAAGTCGTGAATTTGAAAAGAAGCGACTTCGAACCATAGCTCTATTTTATATATTTTCCTTATTTGCTATTTAATATAGTCGTGAGTTAAAAAGGAAGCGATTTCATTTGTTTTATTTATTTTTCTGATTTGTGATTTAATAATGAGAAGGTAAACAGAAGACAAGTTGTGCAGTTATGCTTTTTTGTATGGTAAAATCAATTTTTTTTTAAGACTACATCCAGAGATCTAAGGGATATAGCATTGTTATTCTAATAAGGAGCTTCACCACATCCGGCGCAAGAAAACCAAACGTATCAAATGCAAATTGTATGAACACGTGTTGATTTTCTATGCACGGTTTCTCATATTTGGTGACCTTGCATGTAACAGCTTTTAATGCAACATGTCCCGCCATGAAACCCTTAGTCCTTAAGCCTACGAGAGGGGATACCCCCGTAACATCCACACATACGCGTTCCCCTCCAACCCATCCAAAAATCAAAACGTCAGTCGGTCTAAGGGTTGACCTTCCTTCTGTCGAATCAGTCAGAAAATTCACAGCAGCCTCTTTCTTAGCGGAAACCCCTAGGGATGTCAACGGGGGCAAACGGGACGGGGATTGCATCCCCCGCCCCCGCCCCCAAAATTTTCCCATTCCCCCGCCCCCGAAATCTCCATCCTTTCCACCCGCCCCCATCCCCGAATTCCCTTCTGACCCCCGTCCCCGCCCCCGATTGATTTTGGGCTAACTTATTTGGGCTAAAATAAATTCTTGTTTGGGCTAAAAGAAATTATTTTTGGGGTAACACATAGATATTTATAACATAATTTTACATGTTACAAACAACTTAAAAACATGTTTTTTGTTGAATTTTTGTACTTAAAAATCATCTTATTGTTTATTATATTTATATAATTAATATACGTCGATTTATACAATTTGTTAACGGGGTCCCCACGGGGGTTTCAGGACGGGACTACCAACCCCCACCCCCGCCCCTGAAATTAAAACGGGGGTTAACCTTGCCCCCGCCCCCGCCCCGATCCCCGATTTTTTTCGACAAATGCCCCCATACGGGACGAGGCCCCTACGGGACTTTTTGACATCCCTAGAAACCCCGACACGCTTTAATATGTCGGCCAAAACATTCCTTAATCATATCGTGCCTGTATTTGAATCCTAGGAGTTGTTTGCAATGAATTGCATTCTCTCCAAAAGAGTCCAAACATATCTTGAGGCACACTGGACATATCTTGTCAGCTGGGAATACTGGAATCATGAGTCGATATTTAAAGATGGTACGATTAGGGATGTCAAAAATCCCCGTGGGACCCCGATACCGTACGGGACTAATTTTTAAAACAATTCAGGAGCGGGAGTGGGGGCGATATTAACTCCCATTTATTTTCGGGACCGGGACCGGGAGTGAGTATTACCGTCCCGTACTCCCGCGGGGGCCCCGTTTATATTTAAATAAAAAAATATATATTTAATTTAAAATAAGAAATTTTGGCAAGTAGGGCTTGAGTGCTTGAGCTTGACCGCAGACCCCTTGACACGACTTGAACTTTTCTGTGTTCCAAGTTCCAACTTTCATCAATACACAACACAATACTCAATTACATAATTACTCCATAACTCGATTAGACGATTACTCCTTATACGAATGAAGAATTGAAGTCTGAAGAGTGAAGCTGTGAAGACGACTAGGTTCCGAGTGACCGAGTTCCGACCGAGAGCGACAATCTGAGTTCCAACTTCCGACCGACGAATGAAGAATTGAAATCGGAAGAGTGAAGACGAGGCAGCGATTAGTGAACAAGGTAGCGTCCTTTCTTCCCAACTCCCGTAGGCTATTCTTCAGGGGTTTTGCGGTCTTCTGGAAACCATAATGACTATTAATAGTTTTGAAACCAGATTGACCATTTTAAACTTAACCATTATATCCTAGATTTGTGAAAACCACATAGACCGTTTATAGGTTTTGTCAACAGATAATGATATAATAAATTGTAGATGGTCTAAATATACATAAGGCCAATATGGTCTAGATATTCTTATAGTACATGAATGGATGTGTTTCCCCCGGTTTACACACTTATTGATTTAATTTAATGTTGGTTTGATCGTTTTCTGTTTGAAAAGACAAGTTTTACATCAAAGACAGAACACGAACACTAAAGGTAACGGGAACATATATACTTATCTTTTTTCTAGTTAATGATAATGAATATTTTGATTTTTTTAATTTTTTCAAAAATATGATTTAAAAAATTAGAATTGATTACATGTTTTATACACTAGACAAATCATATAAATATACTAAACAAACCATATTAAATATCATCGAATTCATATATGTATTATGGAAATAAAAATAATTATCAATAACAACAAAATAATATATAATAAAGGGTAAATTACACCAATAGTCCCTTGTGTATATGCCAGAAAGCATGTTTAGTCCCTATTTTCAAAATTAACTTGGACCGTCCCTAGGTTTGATTTTTCTTGCACGCTTAGTCCCTATTGACATGAAATGATTGTTTTACCCTGGATTAATTCTTTTTAGATTTTCTTTTATTTCCTTATTTGTTTTAAACAATAAAAAAGAAAATAAACTAAAAATCCACACCCCTCCTTACGACACTTCCGTTCTCCCCTCTTCTCACCTCCTTATTTCTCTGGTAACACCTCGATCTAAAACCCTCCATCTAACACTTCATCGACGACTTCTGATGGTGGGGCACCGGTGAAGAAGGTGATCGTCGACTTCCGATAAAGCATCACCATCGTAGTTTCGCTCAGAAACCTTCTCCTATTTTCTGTAACTCCACTGGCGATCAGCCGATCACGCATCTGCAAATCCGACCTGTAACTCTCAAATACCTAGCCCAAACCGGTGTAAAACACAACCAGTGGCGATGAACGCTCCATCTTCGGCGAACAGGTGGTGACGAAGACGAAGGTTTTCAGTTGAACAAATGTAGACTCAACTGTGGAGCTTCGATTATGACTGTAGAGATAGATGTTTTAAACGAAGATCTGTCGAAACCCTAACCGACGTTAATAGCGGCACACATGTGAGCCGGTGACGATGAGGGTGGGCGTCGAAAGGAGCCTCTGTCAGATTTAGATTAAGAAAGAGGGTAGAGAAAGAGGTCGAAGACCATCGCAGGAGCCTCCGTTAGATCCCGTCGTTTCTGCTAGAGAAGACGAGCACTAGATTCCGATGAAAAAGCTCTAGAACGAAGACCACAACCACCCATCAGAAAGGGGTGATGAATGTTCGTCATATGGTGGAGACGGTGGTGGTGGTCTGCAGTTTGTATGTTGTGTTTGGGTGCTTCTTTCCGATCAGTAACAATGAAGGGATGGATGGGTTGGGGAAAATGAAGGGGAGGGGGTTTATTTTATTTTTTTAATTGAAATTCATAATAAAAACATTAAATTAATTTAAAAAATAAAATATAAGGGTATTATGGTCATTTTAAATTAGGCATGGACTAAGTTTGCAACAAAATCGTCTTTCAGGGATGAAGCGTGTAAGGTTAAAACAAACAAGGGATGGTCCGAGTTAATTTTTGAAAATAGGGACTAAACACGCTTTCTGACATGTACACGAGGGACGAATGGTGTAATTTACCCTATAATAAACAACATATGATATAAAATAAAGCAAAATATATTCATATAAAAAATTTAGGTTAACAAAAGCGATAAATCACCCAATTTCAAAGTTATGAGCCGGTCGGTGGAGAAAGTTAAAAAGGTGGGCAAGAACACAAACATGAAATAAGGTTGGGAGACGCCGAGAGCTAACCGTCGGCAAGCAATGTGATGACAGACGAGAGCCGAAGAGGGCGAACGCCATGAGGCGGTGGCGCAACACAGCACAATTGAGGAGAGACTGAAGACGAGTGGTGGCTGAGAAGTAGCTGTACAGTGAACAGAGAGTCGAAAATGGTCTAGCCCTTTGACGCTTATGGCTTTTTGATTCTTCGAGTTTGCAGTCTTCTCGATTTTATGTTTTTACCAATTTGATTCACGTCTATTTTTAATATTTTGTGCAACATCTACTCCGTGAACTACAATCCACATTGTATATAACTTTTTTGGAAATTTATTAAATTCCTTCTGGGGTAATTTTTTGAGAATTTATTGAACTCCTTCTGTGGCACAATTCTATCGAATTCATTTTTTTGGGAATTTATTGAACTCCTTTTGGGAATGAACGATTCTATCGGATTTACTTATTATTTAGGTGTGTTTGGCTAAGCTTATTTCTTATAAGCTCAGACTTATTTTTCAATTTAAGACTTATTATGACTTAAAAATAAACCCATCTCATGCAAAACTTATAACTTAAAAAAATTAAGGTTGAAAAACCCATCTCCTGAAAAACTTATAAAAAATAAGCTGGCAAGATAAGCCACTTGATAAGTTTAGCCAAACACCCCTTGGTTCTTTTTTTCTCCAAACTTCTTTGGATTAATATTACACCTATAAAGAACCCAGTTAGAACAGTAATCTGCTGAACTAAAATATTAGTTGGTTTTGTGAACTCTTTTTTCAACTGATCGATTCCGCCCAGCATTGCACTTCTAAAAATGTATAATGAAAATGAAGGCAAGTCGAATCTACCGATCAAAAGATGACAAATCCCACAGTTGATTATATAATTTACAATATTGAGAATTAAATACTGATGTTGATTTAGTTAGTTAACTCCACTCTGATACGCCGGGTCACAGAACTCCCCTCCAAGATCATCGCAAGCCTCTGCAATAAACACCCTGTAGAAAAAGAATATTAAGGTCCATTTATATATAAACATTGACACAATTAAAGAGTTGAGAATCACAGATCGATGTTACGTGTTGGGACTGTTGTACTCGAGATACTCTCTATCAACTTGTTCTGAAGTGGGAGGATCAAGCTTGGGGTCGGGTTGTTGTTTGATCTTGGTCTCCGGGAACATCTCAACATCACAAGCATCACCACCTAGAGTCTCGCATGCTTCTGCTGGGAAAACTCTGTGCATTGAAGAAACATAAATCCATATGGATTCATTACTATTTAACAAATTGAGGGATAGGGAGGCAGCATACGTACGATGAGGCCATGGAGCTGTAATCGAACTGAGAATTATTGTCAGATGGTGCTGCTTTGATTGAATTTGAGAGAGATGATGATGTTTGACGAAGTTGACGTTTGGTAAGTGTAGTAGTATGCAATAATGTCTTTGAGAAACTTGAGGCTTTGGTAGATGGCAATGAGAGGAACGATGTTGAAGGCAAGTAGATGGAAGCCTGCATTTTGGTTGATTGAATTGTGTATGTGTTGATGGAATGGAGGATGATATAGTAGTGGTTCCAGATATATAGCCGGGGCCTCATGGCTAAGGTTTTTTTTTTTTTTTTTTAATGGGATAAGGATGAAGTTTGATTTGGATTCTAGTGAAGATATTTTTTGATAAAATTATGTAATGGGTCCTTGTAGTTTGACAAAACGAGTATGATGCGATATCTTGAGGACAATTATGATATATTTTTGTTCCTATTTATTTTTTATCCATGTTAAAAGATAAAATGGTGTCTTAGAATATTATCTTATTTATTTATATATATACTAATTTTAAAGTACAAGATGAATAGTACTCTTTTATGATCGGTAGAGATTTTTTTTTCTTTTTTCTTTTTGGTTTTATGGGTTTTTTTTCGATTTTTTTTTATCCTTTTCCGTTCTTTAAGAGTGTGGTTTCCACGTGAAGGCCAGGGCACACTACTACGTGTTATCTCCTCCTCAGACAACTTACCACCCCCATAGACAACTCACCGCCCCCATGACACTTTTTTCTATGTTTCCAACGCCTCCCATTCTATAATCCACCGTTCTACATTCTTCTCTGCCTTTTGCTCTAATTTTCTCTCAAGCCGGCTCCTCTTCCTTACGACGAACCACTGTTACCCAGGCTCTGCCCGATCTCATTCCTCCTGTTGGTGACGAACGCTTCGGAAATAAGATCTTTATCCTCCCTTCCATTTCATCTTCTTTCTCTTCTACCGCCTCAGTCGATGGGTTCTAGGGTTTGATTTAGGGGGATGGGCTTGACGTTGTTGTTCATCGCAATCGTATGCATGGAATCGACAATTCCAAATCAAAGGTAAACATTCGCATTCTAATTTCCCTAAATTGGTTAGCCGCTCCCAAAAGCATTCAAGTAATCAATTGATTTCTCCACTGCTTCATCTCCGGTTCACTCATGCTACCAGCTTCTTCCAAAGTCCTGTCATATGTCGAATACTACCAGAGGCGACAAACCATTTGTTATTTTCGTTCTTACATGATGGACCGTTCACTGCTAATTCTAATCTTTCCAGGTAACTACCTCAACAAGTGCTAGGATTTTTCAATTTCAGGTGTATCGGGATTGTTTACCAACCGAACAAAAATCAGCGACGAGAGCTGCTTGATTGCTTTAGTTGACCAGTTGAGGCGGTCGGTTGAGGCTGATGAAAGAGATCGACATCAGTGTTGTTTCTGGAATCAGTGTAGGTACGGATCCACTAAGATTTGTGTGTATTATGTTCCAACCTGTTCAATTAGACACACAAATCCAACCCTAATTCCATAATTCTAAATTTTAGTTAACCACCAGTAGATTTCTTCTCATGTTCTATGTAAATTTAACCCGATTTTAATACATATATGAAGCATCTTCTAATTCTGAGTATTGGTCTTTTTTTAAAGCTTTAGTCTGATTGTTATGTCATATTTTATGTTCAATTGAATGGGTGAAGGTTTGGTTTGAAGTTGTAAGTGTTTTCATATCATTGCTAGAGCAACGCAGTCTAGGTGTTCGATGGAATGCCCCTACGAATTTTCAAAAAAACTACTATCGGTTGGTTCATGTTTTCTGTAAGGTTTACACAGAAGAAACTTCTATTTTGAAGTTTATTTTAATTTGATCATTTTTATGAGTAGGTAATTGGAAAAAGGCGTGTTTCACTGGGGCAATTAGGGAATCCCACTTTTCAGATGTTGGTATGCAAGCAAGCGGTTGTCTGTTGCTAGAAACATTGTATCAGGGCTTAATATGATTTCCATGTCTTGTGGGAATGATGTTTCAAGGTACTTACTTCACTTTGCGTTGATTTGTTATCTTTGCTTCTTGATATTGTGGATTCATATCGAGTACCTACTTTGCATTTGCAGGTTGACTTTTTGGTGGTCAAACATTGTTGTACTGAGGGATATGATTACCCAAGCCTTTGGAAATAAACAATCCAATAAGTCGGATGTCACGAATTTAGTTGACGATTGACAAGAAACAAGAACATTCACATCTCAACTTGAGAAAATCGAGTCAGGGATCTTTTCACGAATCATTGAGTCTATTTGGTGCCAGGTACAAAGTCTTTTTTCATTATATACAATAATTTGTGACAAAATTGGCATTAAGGTTGTTAGTAAGTTCTTGTGATCTTATGGATGTGGGTGCAGACTTTGAATCCTAAAATGCTTACAAATGAAGCAAATGCAAAGTTACATGGAGACTTTTCCACTAATCTATGTCAAAATGCTCTTCATGATGCTTTCAAGAGAGTTTGTCCTGTTCGTGCAGGGGGGCATGAATGTGGTTGCCTCTCATTTTTGGCAAGAATGGCAAGTTCGGATGACTTTTTTAGAAGATAAATAGTTGTTGATGCTACTGAAATGAATGAAATAAATTGTCATCAATTTCATTAATATCCTTGAAATTTTAAATGATCAGGTAATGGAACATTATGTTTCCAGACTTGATGTAACCATGTTCAATACAATTCCCCATGATGAAATTCCATCCAATCATGTAATAGATCCTATTAATTGAGTAACAATGTTTCCGGGCACTCTCTGCTCATCGTTGTCTGAATCTTCAGCTAACATGTACCCTTTTAACAAAATCAGGTAAGAATCCTACATGACTTTCGATTGATGACCGACGTACTGTTCACAGATACGGAACAAGAACAAAAGGAGGGTAGCTATGTTGCGATAAGTTGTTATCTTTCCTCTGATTACCTTTCTGCTTCATTATCCCAATTTGTAGAATTTGGATTAGGGTTTTCTGTAACATCAATTTTTAATATTTTAGTGTTCTTTAGTTGCCCAAACATCTGGATATTCTGTGAGTATTCAATGTTGATACTTATTTTCAATTTTTCATAAACAAAAGGTATTTTTTAAAACAAATTGTAATGTGTGTGTGTGTATATATATATATATATATATATATATATATATATATATATATATATATTTTTTCAATCCAATAAAATGTCTGGGATACTTCCATTTAGACATGCTCAGATACCAACGTTGACTTACCTGTAAGTATATGTTCATTTGTGTATATATATATATATATATATATATATATATATATATATATATATATATATATATATATATATATATATATTTTCAATCCAATAAAATGTCTGGGATACTTCCATTTAGACATGCTCAGATACCAACGTTGACTTACCTGTAAGTATATGTTCATTTCTCCTAATCTCTCACTCACAGCTGAAAAGTGTAACAATTTCCCATTGATTTCTAATTTTCAGGTATCTAGATCTCAAATCAATTTACTTACAAGCATCTTTATCTGAAACACACTATACTTATAGTTAGATCATGCTTTGTTTCAACTTCAAAGATGCGGAGGCGGTGAAAGGTGGCAGCATAAGATGACACGTACCAATTCTATGTGGCAGAACATAACACGTAGCAAAGGATTAAAAGAAAAGTATAAGTGGTCCATTAGGAACAAATCACTGTTCCTAAGGGTATCAACTTTAACATCCTAAAAATAATTACCTGCTGACAGTGAACTTGAAACTCCTGACAATGAACTTCAAATTGGTATGATTTGTCAGTTAAAAAAAACAAGTAAATACAAGACAAGACAAAATGCTTTCCTTTTGTGCATTCCTATGGCGGATCCAATCCCGCAAAGCGGGAACCTTCCCTAGTTAAAATATAAAACTTGTTACCATTTTATATGAATAAGAAAAAAAAAAATATCACTTTTGGTTAGAAGGATATTTAATTTCTTATCACGATAATATTTAATTATTTATGTGTTTGGTTGTTGTCGTTTTATTTATTGTTTGATTTAGTCATTTATGTTTGAAACATGGTATTTATCTTTTTTGTAATTTATTTTTTATTAATTTTAACATTATTAAATTAAAAAAAAACCCTCCTCCACCCCCACTGTCACTAGCTTCACAAATAGACCTTGAACTGATTTCAAGCCATAATACACACACAAACACGATTTCATATTTACACATACATCTGAAGTGATTTCAAACCTAGATTTAGATATCACACACCTTACGAATTTGATTTCATATTCACACATACCTCTCAAGTGATTTCAAACCTAGATTCAAATACCACACACCTTATGAATTTGAAGAAAGACTATGCCAATTCCGATTTGAGAGATAGATACACAGAGAGAGAGAGAGAGAGAGAGAGAGAGAGAGAGAGAGAGAGAGAGAGAGAGAGAGAGAGATAATGTATACTTCTTGTTTAGAACTAATGCATGTGTGTTATGATTTGGGAAAGGAGGATGATGTTAGTGATGCATTGTGAAGCCCTTGATCAATGTCCTATAGATCGACACTAGTTGTTTTCATCGGAGGACCATGACATTGGTGGTGGTGAAGGAGAACAATACCAATTTCTTCTACTCCAGCGACAACGGCCGAAACTCGGTCATGCTGCTGGTGACTATGATGCAAGGGAAGAAGAATGAGAGGCTGATAAAAGAGGTAAGTGGCATAAGTGGGATAGAGGGTAAGTGGGCTCGAAGGTGTTGCCGTGTTGGGTAGGGATGTTAACGTTTATTAATTATTTTTTTAAGAATTTAATTTAGTTAAAAATATATAAAAATGATAAAAACAAACCACACATGAAATCAAACCACGGAAACCAAATACTTCGAGGTTAGGAATATCATAATTGTCATCACCATGCATGTTTTAACAAACCATATGGACCAATTGGATAATTTTGTGTAGTAAGTTGACCTAGTACTAATTTACCAACAGATTACACGAATTTTAAAAAATATATATACTAGTAAATAGACCTAGTACTAACTTACCAACAGAATTTAAAAAATATATATATATATATATATATATATATATATATATATATATATATATATATATATCTTTACTATCTTATAAAAGAAATCTTACTATTTCTAAAAATAAATTGAATATAATAATATTATTTTTTAAGACGTTCAACTCATTAAGCTAATAGTACAAGGAGTCATCAATAAAATAATATTAAATTTTAACTTGTGTTTTGAATCCTTATATTTCTCAACAAATTCTATCTCCTTCCTTGAATTTCGGATGATTCAAAATTTTAAACCATTAGAAAATACATGTGGATTCAAATATCCCTCCTGCAGATGGTTCTTTCTTAACAGGTTTTTATTTTAATCCTTACTTGTAATTGATTTCATCATTTTTAACTTTTTGTATTTTTATCTTATAAATATATTGGGTGAAGGCTTTATTACATCAGGTTTGTTCCTAATAAGGTTTTTACTATGTTTCTTTAATGTGTTGGTTTTGCAGGTTCAAAGAACTCAACCAAGAGAGCCAGTTAGAGTATTGTATTATCATTTGTTTGTATATTTTGGATCTTTTGCAATAAAGAACGGTTAAACACAAGATTTGACATGATTAAGGTAGTTTGTATATTTTTCATCTTGTTTAGTCTAAAAATGAAACCTTTTACATCATTGGTCCTTATAATATCAAGTTTCATCATATAGACTTCCTGATTACGGTGATTATTGTCCTTATTATAAGGTTCTGTATAGATTTTGTTCAATATTTTAAGGTTTCGAGAACCTAAATCAATATGAATCCTTGAATTACATACCATCGTTGAAAATGTTTTAATTTGTGACCAAACTTTGTTTAAAATCACAATGAACAAGTTGATACCTGAGTATTTTGGCATTCTTAAAGGCCTATTTATCGACTTTTAAATCATAACACCTGATATTCTAAAGGTTTATTTTTATAAACTATTATTTATATATTTTAACATTTTACTTAGTAGGACATTAAATTAATAAAGGAATTAAGGAAAACGAAAAAAAAAAAAAAAATAACGATAAACACTACAAATGGTTTGGGTATGTATAAATGGAAGTAATAACCATTTAGGGGGTGTTTGGCAAAAAAACTTATTGCTTATTAGTTTATTAGCTTATAAGTTAATAAGTAAGTGTAGAGTAACTTATGAAAAAATAACGTATTAGAGGTTCCCCACCGGAATAAGTTATTTTAATCCAAACACTTTTTTAACTTATAGTGATGTGGAACCTAATAAGCTGTTTTAGAAAAGCTTAGTCAAACACCCCCTTAATATGGTATGGTAATGCTCTTGAAAAATAGATGTCATATAATATTCATTTCTTAAAGTGAACGCAAAATGGTTTTAACTCTAAAGAGATTAAATTATTCGCCGCCCGCCGCTTTACGAGGGTAGGCGGCTAGTATATATATATATATATATATATATATATATACTAGTAAGTTAACCTAAAACCTAGGGTCAATGATGCCAAGCCCAAAAACACCAACAGAAAAAGGAACTAAAGACGGCTCTCCTTTGATCCAGTCCTAGCGGCTATAGCGTCAAAGGGTGAATCAAATTCCACTAAGTCTTTTATATATTAGCAAGGAAAATTGTATGCTCCTATAAATAGGATGCAAGGAATGGTTTGGTCAAGAAAGCAATCAAGAAAAGACACAGACAGACTTTTGATTGTAAGGTAAAGAGAATCTGGTGTGAATAGGAAAAGTTGAAATGTAATGAAAATAAGCAAAACCTAACACAGGCACCACCACCAATCCATCCATAATTGAATTGCATACAACATCTCCCGTGAATCACTAGTAAGTAGCATGAACAAAAACAAATCATTAGGGGGAAGCCATTTTGGTTGCTTTCCATGTACAGAGAGCGATAGCATCAAATTTAAAAAATAAAAAAAAATCAAAAAAAATCAAAAAAAATCAAAAATTCAAAAACTGTGGAGTTGGGTGAGCATGGGAACAAGTTCATCACTGGAAGGTCGATCAGCAGGCATATCTGAGAGACAAACTGCAGCTATTCTTACAGCCATCAACATCTCGTCTTCCTCCATTTCTTCTCCAAGGAGACTCTTATCAAGCGCTTCACGAGCATCATCCCCATTCTCAAGCAGCTGTCTGAACCACATCCCCATATCACCACTACCTGTACTTGTTGCAGCTTCCCCAAACAAGGGATCGCTTGGATCTTTACCTGTTAACAGAATCCCCAATATCACCCCAAAGCTGAAGATGTCACTCTTCTCCGTGTATATACTGCACAACCCAACCATTCACAACCTGGTTATTAGAATAACAGTATCAATTGCCCAATACAACAAACACATTCACAACAGCTACTTCTGTCAGCAACCCCACCCTAGCTACACACAAGCATCAAAAGATAAAACATTAAACACACACTTGAAGACTTGAAATACCTGAAATTTGGCCAAGATTCAGGGGCATTATAGGCTGATGACCTTCCATCAAAAGTGTGCATGATCCTAGCCAAACCACAATCCCCGAGTCTGGGTTCAAAGTCAGCATCTAACATCACATTTGAAGGCTTCAAGTTATAGTGCAAGATTCTAGGCGTGCAAGTAAAATGAAGATACTGAAGGCCTTTGATAATGCCTACTGCAATTCGTAGCCTGGCATCCCACCCAAGTTGCAACTCATTTTCCCTTGCTCTCTTCATGGCATCCTCAAGGCTACCCGTCGGAATGTAATCATAAATCAAACAAAACCTAACAGATTCACAAAGATATGCCCTTAACATCATCAAATGCCTGTGCCTCAAGTTCGCCAGTATCTCCAGCTCCCTCTGTATCCGTCTATGAGCTTCTGGGGACCCGGACCCGGACCCGATTACAAAAGGCTCAACCTTCTTCACTGCAATTCTCAACCCATTGTCGAGTACGGCCATATAGTATTTTCCATTTGGATTCGAACCAAGCACCTGGCTTTCATTTTCATTTGCTACAGCTGATTGTAGGGTCTTCGGAGAGATTTCAGGTGAAAATACAACCGGGCCCTTGAGGATAGGAACTCTTTTCATATATATGAACACGCATCTTACAAGGCAAGCACAAACAACAGCACAAACTAATCCGGTTATGCTTCCCAACAAGATGCTCAACACAACTCTTTGTAACTTGCCCCTAAATTCTGGACTCCGCTCTGAGGCCGGAGGCGCCGCCGGGATTCGCTTTATCGTTGCACCATGGCATTCCACACAATACGACAACACAAACACAAGCTTCACGAATACTATATATACACTGCTCTTCTTCTCCATGGAAACTAATAAGCATACAAGTCTATCAAGCCCTGGAGCTCTCGGTCAGTCAGTCGGTCAGTAGGACCTAAAAAGAAAAATCTGAAAACCTGCTCAAAGATTCCATTTTTCATCAGAATACAGATGCAAACAAGCTACGAGGGAAAAATGCTCTTCAGAGAGAGAAGAAGCAGAAGAAGAAACAACGAGAGGCTTGATAACAAACAGAAACAGTTGAAAACATTAATCCAAGAAAATGCCGAGTTACCAAAGCATCAGTACTGTGGAAAGGGAGGGGTATGTTTAGTTTAGCAGCTCAAGAGAAGAATAGGAATCTTTGGATTTTCTTTTTACTTGAGGCCAGGGAAGTGGTCAAATAAGCAACGGAAGAAAGATGAAAACTTGAGGGGGAAGCCAGGCGACTTGGAATTGATTCATTCCCTTCTATTATTTGTGGAGGAATAAAACCCACAACCAAATTCTCAGCATTTACAAACTGGGTGGGTGTAATGGAGTGTGAATTCAAAATTTCTTTTTGTTTTGCTTTTTCTTCCCAAACAGGAAGTCAAGTAAAGAGCAAAGAGAAAAGATGTAAAAGGAATAGCAGCAGATTCCAGTGGTAGTCACTGAGTGATAACTGATAAGGGAGGGGTGTACATGTTATTTTAATAATGGGAGAATGATCGATAGATCGATCGATCGATCGATCAACACAATACTGAAATTGAATAATCTAATTATTATTATTATTATTATTATTTTTGCAAACTGACCCTTAGTCCGTAATTGGTTGTTTCGGATCCAATTTTAAATTCGGATAAACGGGTAGATAAATTCTGACCAGGTAATCTAGTAATCTAGTTCTTCTATAAATACAATTTAACATGTTTCAGTCTACACTTTAACATCCCTTCTTTCGGATCACACTTCGATATTCAATTACGGACAAATCTACAACTGAAAATGTTTTCCGAAAGTGAAGAAATACAATTTTTATTTGTAAGTTTAAATTTTTTTTCTAATTAAATGCAATTATTTTTTATTATACGTTAAAAAAAATAGTTTACGCAATTATATAGATATTATAGAGGTTTCTGTGAACTTTATACATGATACATCGTAATCAAAAACCCTAATTTTTGTTAGTCCGAAACATGTTTGGAATTTGAAAATCAAGTCCAGAATCCAAAAATCATATCCGGAATACATTGAACTGGGTCTGGAATTTTGGTCTGAAATACCGTATTTGATTTTCGGATTCCAGAACATACATATACAAATCCTAATTCTGGAATACAATAAAAAAACTCTAATTCCGGAATAAAATCAAAAACCCTAATTCCGCTCTGAAACATACATAAAAAATCTCTAACTAATAATTATTTTGATTGTAGCACGATAGAACATACACAACGACTGTTACTACAACCTGTAGACTTGAACTTAGGCGCGAAATCATGATACGCTTACAAAACCGACGAATTTGTGCGGCAATGTTTAGGCAATCATGTTTTGGTGATTACGTGAACACGCCGATGAGTATTGAATGTCACCCTTTACTATGCCACTATCTTATGTGCAAAAAAGTTACTACTTTTGATTCAATTGACCTAGAAGAACTTCTATTTTTGGTTGGCGACTATCAGGTTTGCTTTCACAGGAAAGCATTATGCTTGGTCACCGACTTGCGGTTCGGAGATTATTTCCATCCCAATTATAATTTTGTAGCATTCAGAGAACACGTGTCTTTCCATTTGTGCCGCTTTCACGTTCGGTGAGTATGGATGACCTTACAAACGTGTTCAATAATTCACTTCATCAATTAAGCAATGAAGACGTGGTGAGAGTCTCCCTGTTGTATATGCTATAACAGATTTTTGGAGAAATACCCGCAACATCGAGTTACTAATGAACGTATGACACTCATCTCTAATATACAAGAATTTAACAGGTATAAGAGTTTTTTACCCACATTATATCAAAATGATACATATACTTATTAAGTGTAATTTTTTAACTAGGTACCCATGGGGCATATTGATATGTGATTTCACTTACAAACAACTGTTTATTGTGTTTGATAAGATTAAGGACCATTTGAACCCAATTGCGGCAAGAATCGACATTAGACACACATATACTCTGCAGGGATTTGTCTATGTATTTGTACACTATATTTAATAAGAGTTTTTTAAATAACAAGTATTGTAAATTTGTTAACTTGGTAAGTTGTTTGTCATCTTAATTTTATAGATTTAGATCTTCGAGACATTTTCCAACAATAGTATTATTGGTTCCCCTATATCCGGTGTTATCCCTCGGGCAATTGCATACCCTAGGATGAGGCGTTTGCATGCACCTGATTGTGAACGTATTCTCGATGCTACTAATGTATGTAGTTTAGTCCACCTTATATTTTATAAGTTGATATGACAAAAATAACTTACAATTAACCTTTGTGTGTGTGTGTGTGTGTATATATATATATATATATATATATATATATATATATATATATATAATGCAACGTCCCCCCCCCCCCCAAGAGTTGTTTCAGCCTACTATGCATGAATGTGCTGCTAGTTGGTGGATTGAGAGTGTCCAGTTGATAGATGTTGCATATTACGCTAATATTTGAGTTATTGTTTTCTTTGTTAATGTTTTAAACAATTGTCTTTTGAAGATGTAGCAAAAGCACTTTTATCCTTCCGAACAACATTTTGTAGAATATTATGATATCACACATACATCACTACGAGTTTTTAAATCAACAATATCATACTGTTGGCTACCTTTTTAACTAGTATGTTTACTCATAGACCGAACATTATTTTTGTCACTTGACTTGGTCCTAATTGAAGATTCACATTTTGTTGACTCTGTGGGAAATAGAGCGTTAGAGTTTCTGCTTGTGTGACCGATCCTTTGGCAACAACTACATTTTTTTTTTCTAAATCGGACCTTCACCTTAGGATGGAATACTGTTATGGTTTTTAGGTCATCCGGTTTGTCATTTGTCCATCAATGGTGGCAAAACAACCATGACTTCATCCGGTTCTTCGTATTCAGCTGGGACTGGGACAAGAAACACAACCTCTACATATGTTGAACGATATGTTTCCATTATGAATTACGATGACACCCATGCACTATAGTGCTGATATCTCAGTTCCTGAATACCGCCATAACATGAGTACAAGGTATACTCGACAATTTCCATTTCCCATACGTGTGGTAACGACTTTCCAAGCTTATTATACCATTTTCATTTGGTCAGTCACCTCATATCTTCTTTGATCAATGTGGTATATCCTAAAACCAGTGATTTGTTGATCCTCTTAACGATGACCTTATCAGCATACTCAGTAACATCTTTTTTCTTTCAGCTATAACAAAAAATTACGTATACGTTGTTATGCATAGTAAATTACACTATAATCATCATTGAACTATTACAATATAGGGAAACACTTACCTCCAACATTATGTCGCTTGCACCACCATTGTTTCATACTTGTTTGAAAGATATCGATCAACATTGTTATTGGTAGTTTCCTTGCGTCTCTTGATAATGCATTGATAGACTTGGCACTGTTTGATGTCATAATATTGTACTGAACCATGGGGAAACACGACCTTGCCCATCTCTTGTTACTGATTCTGTCTAGCCATGTCTGACAATCAATGTTTAGTGCACGACGTAGCCTACTCAAGCTTTCTTTGAAATCAGACTCTCGGTATGCCTTTGCATCCTCCTAAAACAAAATCTTTGTTCTTTCTTACTTGCCGATATGTGTTCTCATATTCATCAACAAATGGCGACAACATAGTCCGTGATATGCATTCAAGAACACGGCTTGAATGACCATTTTAATTGAATTGGCTCTATCTTATATGATAGCCAAAGATGGCATGTCCCTAGTTTTTCCAACACCAAATCTAACAAGAAGTATTTAATTATTACCATCCATGCCTATTGCTAGGAACATGGTGCGTAAGTATTTTCCTTTAAGGTGTGCGACATCAATGATAATAATAGGACGCAAACATCTTTGAAACCCTCGAATCTAAAAAGTAATTAATAATCTAATTAAATCAAACGCTTGTGTATGGACATTAAATATAAAGAAGTAGGTATATAAAATATATTACCACGCAACCTATAGACATGAAAAAGTATTCAAATTGTTTGTCATCACTGGTCTTTATATGTGTAACCGTACCTGGATTCTTCTTCTCCAAGTTGTAACAATATACAGGTAGTCTAATAAAGCTTTCTTTAGGGGTCCCTCTCAATACATTTAGAGAATACATTTTAGCATTCCATGCTTGCCAGTATGAATCATGTACACAAATATGGTCATTTAAAGTTGGTTGAATCTGTTTCCCCGTCAACATATTACTGGTATTATCAGCTAATATGCCCTTGAAGAAGTGAACCAATAACTTTTTGTTGGCTTGTCGGTGATGGGGATGTAGTTGTGTGTTTGAGAAAGTGTGTTTATTTGATAGTTTAACCACTTGAAATGAATCAGTAGTATTATGTTTTGTTACCCTAATCTTCCAGTCACAATTATCCATATAGCAAACAGCTTCAAACCTATCTTTTATAGATTTTTTTCACTTTTTATTGGAAAGCTTCACCAACACTTTTCTTTCTTAAATTAAGCTTAAGTTCTTTGTTTTTGAAGAGTTGGAATAACTTAACATGGGAATAATGGTTGTGTGTTGTGACCCCTTTACAATTTTTTAGCCAATTTGGGCAGTGGTAAAGGATTAGGGATACCCTAATGGGTGGGTTGTGTTTCTTCAGAATTTTTCGTGTTGTGCTGTTTGGGGTTGTGGCAAGGGATCAGTTTCATCTTCTCCATCTTCATGACCATCCCCATTAAATTTATTGCAACTCTAAAATGTTCCACTGGCTCTCCATGTGGAACTATATTACCATCATCAACCAACATCCTTAGTTTTGCCTTATCATCTGTAGATTCATCAACATCAACAGTAAGTTCATCTTGAACAACAACCTTACCTTTAGACCTATAATCACCCCTATATATAGGGACCATGTAAGAAGGAACATGGTTTGTTGTCATAGGTAATAAATTACAAATTTGGTTACTTCCAACACCGAATGAACCATTTCCAGAACGTTTTCCTCGGGAAATTGATTAGTACCACTATTCATAACATTATTAACAACAAAGAATTATACTATGTTAGGAGCCGTAGTAGTAACAAAACTAAAAAAATTATCTAACATCACTATCATCAAAAATTTGCATAACTATATTTGATCCAAGACATTGAAAAGATAAATGAATTTGATTTGTGTGTAACCTAGAATTGGAATCAGCCAATGTAACTAACCCAACAATGTTGATATCGTTGGTTATATCTACACCAAAGCATGTGTAATCTGGAGTAAGATACTACATACATACGTCGATACACTGCCATTACCCTCCATTAGAAACTTGAACTTAGAAAAAACCCATATATGTACTCATTCTGGAACGTCTTTTGAAAGTATCGAACACACAAATATATTAAGAACATGAATGTAATGCATATTTGGAAGAAAAACATAGAAAAACCCTAATTCTATCTCTCCAGAACACCACTCCGAAATATACGAAGTGTCAGATTCCAAACCTCATCTCCACCAACTGGCAACCCCTCCGGAAGAATATCATAAATACTCTGGAATATCATATTCTGGAATACACCTCCGGAACAAAACATCGTGCTCGAGAATATGGTATTCCGAATCAAGTGGTCATTTTTCCAATAAAAAATATTGTTGGTTATTTTAATTAAAATGGTTATTTATAAGGGTTAGATTACTCAATTTCCCTAAAAATAAATGTAGCTTATATTGAAGCATAACATGCCTCATAGTTACACACAACGCTAAAAGAAATCTATAATATTGACTTTTGTTGAGAGAAAAACTTTGAGACACACTTGAACAAATGTTAGAACAAGTATATTGCGGAATAGTTAATCTCGAAGGATCTAAAGCTCAACAATAATATTTAGAGTTAGATAGTTAGAGAGTTAGTTGCGGAAAAGTAAAGAAATGAAATGACAACAATTGTTATATCAAGTATACACATAAGTTGATTCATAACAAGGAATGCATTCAAGCCAAGTTAATAAGTGAGATAAAACTTAGTGATTAAGTTACAAAAGACTTGCTTCGAAGAAAGATTGTAATATGTTATATCAGAATAAGAAGTGTGAGTAAAAGAGATAGAAAAGACGTGTGTATAATAGTTCACTATGATAGTTCGGGCTTCTATGATAGTTCGGGCGATGGAATTTTGGTAGAGGAATCTGGGATGACGTGTGTATAATAGTTCACTATTTTCAGATTGAGGGTCGTAACTAATACGAGACAGCCGGGATGTCTGGTGGTGTGTCGGTATGAGATTTTGGGTGACTAAGAGATAGTCACATTGGTAGGATTCCAAGGCTTTCATATGGGATTCGGGGTACTTGGAGTTATTGGGTCATTTTCCAGAAATCATCGAGTGTTGCGTGGTACATCCCCTGAGTCGGGAATGGTATATATGGAGAGCCAGTCCATAGTGTGGTTGTTTGGGTATGGCATTGAGCGATGGTTCGAACCCTAAGTGGAGGAGAACAAGGTATTTTGTTGGGAGGATCATCAATCTACTCAAGTCGGGATTAGAGGATTGGGTGTCGGTAATCTGTGGTACGGACATATGAGATTTGGGTTTATTGGTTGACGGGGTAAGGTGCAGAGCGAGGTGATGCATATTGTATGTGTTCAGGAAAGAACGAGTGTATTCACGATGAGTAGCCGTTGGTCAGGGACTCTTTGGGTTTTCAAGGGTTGAGTTCAAGGCAGTTGGTTCATTGAGATCTATTTCCGATAGTTGAGATTTTCTAGTATGATGTATAGATTGTAATCTATACTCTAGGAGGGGCAGCAGTTGATTTGTCAATCAACTTCAGCTTCAATATGAGTTGTTTCGCATGGGATTGATCATTAGAGTATATGATTTTGGATTATCGTCCACACGTTCTCAGTCACCAACGATTCCTCCGTGCTTCAAGTATGAGTTAAAGTGCTTCAAGGGTTCCCAGTGGTGGAAGCTGAAGATCCGAGGTAATGGCAAGCTAGCCTGAGATTCTTGATGGTGTATCGAGGTATTCGAGTATGATGCCCTGAATTGTTGGATTATTTGAGACAGAGGTTTGTGAGACGGCAATTGGAGTATCGAGTGACAATTGTTCCAGTGGGAACCCATCATGTAATTGTTATCGAATGGAGATTGTCCAAAATGTGAATTGTATCAAGGGAAAGTGTTTTGTATCAACGATTGTTGTTAGGGGTGGTGATGCTTAATCTGGGTGGGTGTGTGCACCTTTCCATGATGGGTCGTAGAGCATGAGTTTAGTGAACGCATTATGGTGATGGCTTAATGATAATATTATGGGGTGATAAGAGAGTGGAAGGATCCGGTGGGAGTAATCACTTGGGACTATCAGGGGAAAACCTAGGGGTGAGTCAGAGAGAGAAGGTTGTAACTACGGGGAGCTGTAGTATTTCATAGTCAGAGCATAGCGCAGAGGAGTTCATAGGCTTGGGTAGCCTTACCAATTAAGTCATTGGTAACGTATTGGTCGGACTAGGGGCGAGACTGAGGTCTCCGTGATGGTCGGAAATCGTTTTATCTCGAGTTAGGGAAGGGTTATCGCAATCCGAAGGAATTGGAGTAGTGATGTACACGTAGATTCGCGGATCGCGGGTTATAAGTTGAGTATCAGATCGGAGATGAGTGGTTCCAGTTCTGTTGTCGATCCAGACTCTCGAGTTTGAGTCTGGCCCTATGTGTATAAAGGGTAGACGAGTTGAGATTTCAGATTCCGGTGGATTTCATTTTCGAGTGGTTATGGGTTGCATCTGATGTTCTGGACCTTGGAGGGTCGGTTCGTTTGGTTTGAGAAGGACCGCAACATGCATGAAGTTAGTGAGTATTAGATGTCAGAGGTCGGAAATGATGTGTGGCTACAGATCGGTTGTAATATAGCTTGGAGTAAAGCGAACTTAATGGTTGCATGTGCATGTGGTTGGTTGAGATAGCTCTGTTGGATTGAATGGTTGGGGTTATGCTCGGGCTTGTGGCCATGTCGTTCAAGTTGTCGAGCATGTAGGGGATGGTGAGGAAATATTTCGAGGACAAAATCTAATTTAAGTGGGGGGAGAGTTGTAACACCCCGTTTATTAAATAAATAAATAGATAAGGGTTAATATGAGTAGAAACCCTAAAATCAATAATAATACAACAAAGTGTTGGCCTCAAGGAGTTAAATTTCATGATTTTGGAGGTTGGGGGTTAAAAATGTAAGTTCCGGAGTGGTTTGCAAATATTTATGAAGGCAGGGGGCTGCTTGGTAAATTATTGGGACTTAATTTGAAGAGATTTTGGAGCCTAAGGGGTAGTTTGGTAAGTTTTGGAACTAAAATGAAACAAGTTTATGGAATCAGGGGCTAAAGGGTAAATGTTGGATTAAAGTTGAAGAAGATTGGGTGAGGAGGGACTGATCTTGTAAAGAGGCTCAAATTTTTGAAGGAAGTGCGAGTTATACCTAGTACTCCCTCCCTCGTCATCTAAGCCGTCCATTCCTCGTCGCATGATCATGAGAAAAACCCTAAACCAAGATCGTAACCTCCAGCTGCAAACCTCTTCAGCCGTCGCCTAACATAGATCGACCGCCACACCTGCTGCCGGTGACGCCATGAGCAGTTGAGTACCTACAGCGACACCCACTGCCGACGAAGCCGGAAGCCCGGGGCCAATCTTGCACACTGTCGTTTCTGGTGACTACAAATATTAACGATTCCGTGGTCGCGAGCTACCGAGAAGTTGTTGGTAAGGTCATCTGTCACTTCTCTGTCTCATCTCCTTCGTTCTTTTCAGTGGTTTGACGCCGTGTATGACGGCTGTGGATACCGACGACCCTTGGACCGCCATTTTTGCTTGTTCCGACGACCACAACCTCCTATTCGGTGGTTGGGAGCTTAGGTCTCGTGTCATTTGTGTGTTGTGTGGTTGTTACGAGCTGAGTGCGTGGATATGCGTGTGTTTTTGGCAAGAGACTCGCTGTCATCACCTCATGGTGGTGGCTGCCACCATTTCTGCCACCTTTTGCCACCATCAGCCACCGTAGGAGGTGGCTATGTGTGTGTGTGTGTTAATGATGTGTGATGTTTTATGTGCAATTTTTGGACAGGAACCACCACCACCACCATTAGAAATGGTGGTTGTCGCCGCCTGCCGCCATGAGCCACCGCCGATCACCACCGCCCGAGGTGGCAGTGTGTGGTGCCCGGCCTGGTAGAACCATAATGGACCTAAAAATTTAATCTTGGGCTGGGATGGCTCGTGATTGGGTTAGAAAACCCTAATTTTGGGTTTGTCAATTTGGATTTTTGTCAGGACCCATGGTTAGACTGTTAAATTAATATTGTGAATTGTGTACGATTTCAATGTGTGAATGGCATAGTGGAGTTAACTCCTTAATGGGTTAAGTGAGAACACTTAACCATAATAGTCATTTTATACAAAAACCCTAATTTTGCTTGGGCCTTGAGTTGGGCCTTTCTATTGGGCTTTGGTGTTTGGGCCACTGATGAGCCATCCAATAGCAGTCATGTGGACTAGGATATTTAAATGGGTTTTAAATTAAGGCCCATATGAGGGTTTGGGCCCAATTTGGAAAATTGAGCCATAGTTGGGCCATTAGTGAACCTTTGAGGACCCATTTGGTATTGGGCTTTAGTGGGCCCAATAGGCTTGGGTTATTTATGGGATGGGTTGGTGGACATATTTAGACCTAATATGTGAAGGTTTGGTCTTAGATCCTAATGGGGATTACTTGAGGATTTTGCTCAGTGTTAGAAGCCGGAGTACAGCAGCAACATTTATAGGATATGTTTGTTATTTGAGGTGAGTATTCTTACTATACTTACATGTGAGGTAATTTATGTGTGACTGGAGGGTCTTATTCTTGTTACTGACCGGAAGGTCTTGTTTACACTATTAACTAGAGGGTCTTAGTACATTATTTACTAAAGGGCTTAGTACATTATTGACCGGAGGGTCTTTGTGTTGACTGGAGCAGAAAAATCTGCAATGACTTCAAAGGTACATTCTCTTCTCGAATCCTTTGATATTCCTTTCGGTTCTTATAATACTGTTTTATCTGACTTCGAGGATATTCTATCTTATGTTAATGACATGCTTATTTCTGTTGGTAGCGAACCTAAAAAATCAAAATCTTTGTTGCTAGAAGCATAAAAATGTAGGGATGATGTTAGAGCAGACAATTGCGTGTTAATAAAACAAGATAATATTTACTACAATAGTGCAAAACGATTGTATGATAAACTAAAATATCTTCATCATTCTTCTGATATTAGTATAGAACAACATAGGAAACTATTTCCTTTCTTGGAATTCGAAATGGATAAAATAGATTCGTCATCCTATGATTGTGAGTAAAAGATCTCTGAATTTGATAAAGTTCCGAATGATTATTATGCATGTGGGATTGTTAAAATAGGTGAATGGTTAGATGCTAATAATTTGGTACATATTGTAAATGAGACGTTAACTAAGACTGAAAAAATCAAAATTTTGAAAAAGACTGAGAATTCGACATTTGACTCTCAACACAATTTTGCTGATATCGAAGATAATTTTGACAATATCAGTGAGATTAAGGAAGAGTAAACTGTTGACTGTTGTCAGTTATCTATCATTAATGTCTCTTCGATGGCTAAGGGTAAAGAAATTTGTAATGATTCGTTGGCAAAGGTTATCACTGACTAACCCTAAACATAGAAAGCTCATGATTATGATCATGTGGAAGTCAAAGACTATGGCAATGATAATGATGAGGACGAACCAACTATTCCCAGAGTTGTTGTTGATCAAGTTTATGATGAAACAGAGAAATTTGAAAAAATTGATGAAAGAAAAAGGTATTTATTATCTCGAATCAAACTCAGTCGTATATCCGTCTTTCAAATGCACCGATGATTTGGTCTTTCCCAATTAGGTGTTGTCACTACAGGAAATGGAGAAAAAGTGAATCTTGAAATCAACAAAATTGTTGATGAAGACAATAAAAGAGTAACAAAAGAAGGGTTTTTGTCAAATCAATGCACGGTCGAAAATACCCTAAACAAGAACTCTTTTACTTTTCAAAGGAAAAAACCAAAAAGAATCTGGGAAGTAAAAACAAAAAAAGCAAAAGCTGATGAACAAACAAATGAACCATTTCTCAAAATCAAAAGACAAAAGCACAAATTTTCAATGAATAAATTCAAAAGTTTCAAAAGAATAAGGAGTTTCAATGTCAAAAGCACGAAACAAAGTCGATTGGAAAAATGTCAAGTCTTTTAAGAAACAAAATGTTTTTTTCACAAAAATCATCTGAACAAAAATCGACTAAACAAGTTAAGATTTTTTCACAAAATAAGACATTTGACCAAAATAAAACCACTAATAAAATGATTTGTCAAAGGGTCGATCTGAAGTTCAAAAACCAGAAAACCAATTGTTTAAAAACAAAGAAATGAAAATTTTGCCCAAAACCAACGTCCAAGGAGTTTTATTCCCAATTTTCAAAATGAAAGGTTTTCACAAAACAATTTTTAAAGAAATGGTTTTCAACATAAAGAACAAACACATTTTCATCAATCTCATGGTCAAAGAAGATTTTTGAATGTACAACACGTTTTTAATCGAACATCGGTCGGTTATAACAAACATTTTCAAAATCGATATCAAACCCCTCAAAAACCATCATTTCCAAAAAGAGATTTTGTAAAGTTGGAAGTTAAAAGAAATAGAAATGAACCTTTTAAGCCAACACAACCTCACTTTCCAAATCCGGATTCGAAGCAGAAAGTCAAAGCTTCATTTTTCAAAGCGAAAATTGAAATGAAGAATATAAACCATAGGCTCGAAGGCAAAGGAAAGCAATACGAATCAGGGAAGTTTTCTCAAGAGGAAATCAGGTATAATTACGAAAGCTACTTGAACGAGTCACAAACTGGAAGTTCTTCATCATTGGAATCGAATCCTTCAGTTCGAAAATTGAAAGAAGTACTGAAAGCAATGATGGAGGCACGATGAATTGATGATGGAAATAAGAAAGTCAGTGTCGAATCCAGTCCAATGAATGATTTCATTTCGATACCTAAGTCTGTGGAAGTTGACTTAAACGATAGTCCGAAATCAAAGGTTCGAAGTTGGGTGTTAGGATCTTCTTTTCACAATTTATTTCACTCTAATAACCAAGGACCCAAAAATCCTTGGGGACCTAAAATTTTTATTGATCACAAGTATTGTGTGATAAGCAATACGATGAACATTGGTATATCG
This sequence comes from Lactuca saligna, assembly GCF_052625555.1. Lineage (NCBI taxonomy): Eukaryota > Viridiplantae > Streptophyta > Magnoliopsida > Asterales > Asteraceae > Lactuca > Lactuca saligna. The sequence continues at coordinate 517,352 of NC_136420.1, read as the reverse complement.
ACAGTAGTTGCTCTCGTCTCATGACAAGTCGGAAGGAAAATTTATGTGATTTTAGAAGTTTGGAAAATGTTGGAGTTGTGAAGTTTGGAAATAACCAAAAATGAAAGGTTAAATACTATGGGAAGGTTACAAATTGAAAATTTATGGTCAACCGGGTGGCATACATCGATGGTCTTCAACACAACTTGATAAGTGTGTCACAACTTGTTGTGGGCACTGGTAATCAAGTAGTCTTCGATGAGGAGGGTAGTTTCATTTCGAAAAAAGAAACAAAATAGGTCATGCTTAAGTCTAAGAGGAAAGGTGATATGTTTAGACTTGACATCAAGCTAGTTGTTGGAGTTCCCTCTGTTTGCTTACTTTTGAAGTCATCATCTGAACTAAGTTGGCTGTGGCAATGACGACTTTACCAACTGATTTTCAAGAATCTAAAAAAATTGGTGGTGAATGATCTTATTCAAGGCTTACCTATTTTGAAATTTGATAACAATTTTTATCTGTAGCATGTGAACAAGGCAAGCAACATCATCAAGGTCATTCTATCATCATTGACTCGAAGATCATTGAACCTCTAGAACTTCTTCACATTGACCTTTGTGGACCTTCGGTTGTTGAGACTCTCAACAAGAAGAGATACATATTTGTCATTGTTGATGATTTTTCATGATTTACTTGGGTTTAATTTCTTCTCCACAAGTCTGAAACTACTCACGTAATGATCGATTTCATCAAGCAGATTGAACTTATTATGCAAAAGAAAGTTAGAAGGATCATAAGCGATAATGGATTCGAATTCAAGAATCATGTTCTTGATTCATTTTTGGCAGATCTTGGGATTGTGCATATTTTTTCATCTCCTGAAGCATCAAAACATTTTGATGGTTCAACGGTGACTAGGGAAGATGATGATTCTCATTCTACCTCAAATTCTCAAGTACATGTCGAAAGTTAACCTGTGTTACAAGGTGATCAAGTGAAAGGGGAGCGCTTAAATTTAATATCACAAAATCATTTTAATTAGTCTAATGTTGAGGGGGAGCATGGTCCAACTAACCATTCATCCAATGGGGAGTATTGATATTTTAATGCTGATGTTGAGGGGAGAATGGAAATTCGAATGCTGATGTCGAGGGGGAGCATCACAATCCAGATCCAATTGTTAAGGGGGGAGCAAAATGGATTCATACCTAATGTTTCTAGTGCACAAACTGACATTTTTCATGATATGTCTGATAATGTGTCCATGTAGGTGAAGGTTCTGAAATGGATGAAATGTTCGACGATGAACCTTTAGATTTCGATCTTGCATATCCACCACTAGACAGATGGACACAAAATCATCCTAAAGAACAAGTTCTTGGTGATCCTCAAGCCATAGTTTTTACAATGGCTCAACTTCGTTCTAAAAATGAGGTACTGAATGTGCACCAACAATATTGCATGTTTAATGTTTTCATTTTGAAAATAGAACCGAAAATAGTTAAGGTTGCTTTGGAAGATCCTGATTGAATTGTTTCTATGCAATATGAACTTGATGAATTTGAAATAAATAAGGTTTGGAGACTAGTTCCAAAACCTGATGATGTTTCGGTCATAGGCTTATAATGGATTTTTTAAAATAAAACTGACAAAGAAGGTAATGTTGTTCGAAACAAATCAAGGATGATTGTTAAAGGATATTCATAACAAGAAAGTATTGACTATGATGAAAAATTGACCCCTATCACGAGACCCGAGGCTCTTCGAATATACCTCAGGAGATGAATGCATGATAATACAATGTTGTAATAATTAATAATGATTGTATGTGATGTTATGTGCTTTGTGAAGTTGAAAACTTATTAAATGATGACTATTTGTATGATTGACCCATGAATAATATGTTTTCTATTTGAAGCTGCACAAAAGGTTGGCTCACTACTGTTGCTGATACTTGTTTCTTGTTGTTGTTTGTCATATTTGCATTGTATTCATACATGTTGCTTAGGTATGTGGTTCATGATGTTGTGACTCTATTTGTGTAGTTTGTTATTTTGTTAGTTGATACTACTTGGATGTCTCTTGGTGATCACTTTTGATATTTTTGGATTATAAACTTAAATTGTTCCCAATTTGAGATGTTTTTGGAGTTAAAGTAACGTCAGTGATTATTTTGAAATATTGTTTATAAGACTTCTGTTGTGTTTATTATGTTAAAGAAACGTTATATAAAGAAAAAATGTATGGTGAAAATCACGACATTTAAAAATGTGTAGAATAAAAAAATACATTTTAAAGTAATTATTCATTTTATTTTTAGCTAATGAAATATTTTTATTTTTATTATTTTTTGTATTTATTAATTAAATAAATTTGTTTTTTAAATTATAGTTTTTAAAAATAAATTAATTATATTGTGAAAATAAAATTAAAAAAAGTGAAAATGGCAATTTTATAAAAGTGAAAAGAAAGTATTAGAAATAAGATCGCGATGACACGAAAATAAAAGATAAAAAATAGTACATCCTTAGAGCTAACAAAACACAAATTTCAATTTTTTTTTTTCTTTTTTTTCTTTTCACAGTCTAGCAATGATAAATTATTTGGCTCTTTTATCAATATATATGCACCGACTACTTTAACATATTTTATATTTATTTACTATTCTTTTTCTCACTTTTCTTTTTCTTTTTCTTTTTCTTTTTCGATAAAAGGTAGACCCCTCCCATGTCCTCCTTTTCATGATACCTTTCTCCGTTTCTCTTTCTTTTTTATTTTGCTTCTCTATAATGTAGTACTAGTCTCTTTTACTTATGGTTCATTAGTTCTAGAGTAAATCGCTTTGTGGTTCATTAATTATAAGTTAATCTATTTTTATATTTGAAAAGCAAAAGGAAATATATATATATATATATATATATATATATATATATATATATATATATATATATATATATATATATATATATATAGTAAATTACACGAATAATCCCTATGGTTTGGGGTAATTTGCATGTTTGGTCCCTAACTTATTTTTTAACTCGGAAGGTTCCTACTATTTGTTATTGCTACACATTTGGTCCCTATTGTTTGTTTTTGTTACGCGTTTGGTCCCTATCTTACATAAAAAGACAATTATTTAAATAGAGAAAAATGATAGAGTAGGTAAGGTAAGGAGAGAAGATGAGATTGATGGTGTGTTTATTTAAATAAATTAAAAAATCAAGGGAAAAATATACTTTTTATGTAAGACAGGGACCAAGCGTGTAACAAAAACAAACAATAGGGACCTTCTGAGTTAGAAAAATAAGTTAGGGACCAAACGCGCAAGTTACCCTAAACCATAGGGATCATTCGTGTAATTTACCCATATATATATATATATATATATATATATATATATATATATATATATATATATATATATATATATATATATATATATATATATATATATATATATATATATATATATATATGTTCAATAAAAAACAATTATTAATCAATGAACCAATGCAAAACGTTGAAATTTACAACGATCAACGGCAAAAGAAAAGGCTGTAGATTTTTACAATGGACGTACATGTCCGGATTATAACAAATCCAACATCCCTTTTTCCGTTTAAAATTTTTTTAGGCCGTCTTTTTTATCGAAAAAAATCAAGTATATTGTTATTCACGATTTATTGTCCTCTTTCCATAGAGATTAATGATAATATATTAAAAAAACACATTTTTTTCGAAAGAAACTCACTTCATTTTTTTTGTTGAAAAGTTAACATCTATTTTTTATAGAAAAAAAAATCAACATATATATCAAAATTCATACTTGCACGAAGATCTTTATGATTTTCCACAAGTCTTGTTCGTGGTACTAATGACAATTTTTTAGATCTATTGTTTTAGTTCCAAAAGTGTTGATGGTTTACTATGTTAAGGAGCGAAGGAAACCTGTTTTATATGAAGCAAAAAGATGAATCTAAATTTACAAGGGAATTTGAACAGTTTCGAAATTATAAAGGTGGTCGATGGATAAAATTTCAAACATGGTCAATGGATAAGAATTCAAACGAGCGAGTGAATTTGAAACGGCTTCCTTATGTCACGCCTATTGACACCTTTTTTGGGAGACACGCCTGTCAAATCGCGCTTTTTTAGGCGTCGATTTTGAAGATCTTGGCATCATTACTAAGGATTCTTTCTATCTCCTGATAATCGTATATAAGATCTTCTCACACATCTTGTATCACCTTACCACATCCAAATTCTCTCAAGAAAACACCAGCGAATTCTACTATTCATCTACTTCTCTAAACCTGCAACTATGGCTGAATCTTCATCTATTCAAGAACAAACTGCCTCATCTTCTCTGTTGACCATCAAGCCCAACCAAAACCTGCTTCTCAATATGAATCCTTTTCTCTATGATTCCTACATGCTTCAAGTGGTTGAATGCCTCAAAATATTCACCACTTGTGATCGCTATGACCAAGGTGGAATCCATTCCGATGTCTTTGCTTTCTCAAGTATATACAATGACATCTTATGATAAAAGCAAGGAACACATTTTCTTCGAGATTTTCACAACTTCAGTCTCCAAAGTGCAATTTTACTCCCTGTTAGGGCTAGCCTCTGATGAGTCCTTGGTGAATCCCGATTCCATATCCACAACTCAGCTATTCACCATGTTTTATGATATGGGGTATACTGACATTCTTACAATGGTGACCAAGTTCAAGAAGTCATGTCATCCATTACAGTAGACTAGATTATTTACCCTTCTTTTCAAGGCCTTTGTTGAAAGGGTTGATGGGTCAGACAGGGCTAGCAATGCATTCATGACTTTACTTTATGGTCTTTATCACGGCATCAACATGGACTATGGGTCCATTATATGGTCACAACTGGTACAAATCCTTAATTCCTCTTCTCGACACTCTGAAATCTCTTGTGGTAGGTTTTGGACCCTCATCACTCAACGGGCCATTGAGAAGTTTAACGTTCCCATCATTACTAATGCATTGCAATCGAAGATTGACACTTTCCACACCACCAAGATCATCATCTCCGATCCGACCAAATTCTTGTTTGTTGGTTCAATTCCCGAATCAATGTATCGGTGTGTCTCTGCCGAAAGCAATGTCATCAGCGAATAAAAAAAGCTCTCTTCTTCAGGACCGAGACAACTCACTCCCAAGATACAGAAATCGCTTGATGATGCTAACAGGCCAGTGAAACATGGGAAGAATCCTGATCAAAAGAAGTAGGAGAAAGAAGGTTAATCCTCCAATGCTGTTACGCCTAAAAAGCATAAGACCAAACTAGTAGCCCCTTCTGCACCAAAGAGGCGAAAGTTAAAGAAAATGGCTAGGAGACCGAAGGCACATTCACCTAGTGACTCTGAGTATGTTCCCTCCGATAATGTTCAAGAGGTTTCAGGTGAAAGTGATGGCCATCATTCTGAAGGCTCGCCTAGAGGAGATTCGCCTCCACGTGCTACGTCTAATGAGGTACCAATCAATGACTCCATTCCATCTCCTCCTCCTTCTCCATCTCAAACCACTATGCCAATTTCTATTGCACCACGTCCACCACGTGTTTCTACTCAACCAATTTCCATTGTTCCTCTTCCACCACCAATCCTTACTCAAGCTACTTCCACTACAACTGAACCTCCGATTCGTGTCAACGTATCTGATACGGGGGCACCTACCTCAAGCACCAAAACCCATGTCACATCCAAACCTCTTTCCCCATCTCCTTCCACGGAATCTTTTCCAGTTCTCAGTGGAGATTATGTTGACTACGAGTCATACTACTATAGTCCCTATCGGGTTCAGAGTGATGATGATGATGATGTTCCTGTTACAAAGCGACACTTAAATGATCTCAATGAAAAGCTTGACAAGTTGCTCGCTTCATCTTCCTCTTCCTCCACCACAGCTTATTCTGATATTGTTGTTCGAGTCCTGCTTGAAACTTTACTTAACAGCATGATGAATTGATCCAGAAGGCAACTGAGGCTGTGGATGCCTCCACTCGGTCTTGTCAGAAAGCAACAGAGGAGGTAGCCACTCTTATTTCTGACTCAAAGATTCTTCTGGAATCTCTTAACATTGCTATTGAGTCACTTTCAAAGTCTTTTTAGGTTGAGAAAGAAAACTTTGAATTGGTATGCAACAGTCTTCAAGCTGATCAAACCACCCTTTTGTCTTCAATCACTACTCTACTTGACAAACTCCAAGTTGACCTTGCAATGGATAATAATATTATGGATGAACTTTCTCGCAAAACTACTTTTCTTGAAGTTTAGTCTATTCAGCTTAGTCAGGCGAACAAGGAAATTGATTCTCTCAAGACGGAGCGAGATGTGATCAAAAGTTGTGTTAGTGATGTCGTCTCCATTTTGTCCAATCTTGTGAATGCACATAATTCGGTTCTTACTCTCTTAGTTTGAAACCACTTGACTAAGAAGTTGCTACCTGCTCTTGAAATCTTGAGCCGGATTGAGGGAGAATATGGTCAAAATCCTCCCAAACAACCTCCTACAAATCTGAAAGTCACCACTAGACCGAAGGATAATGAAGCTTCGGGTCCTAGTGTGAAGGAAAAAGCAAAGGGAATTATGGGTCAAAGTGATGAAGAAGAAGAAACTGAACAAGATACTTTGAAAAGAAAGCATCAAGACAGAGAGATTGATGGAAATCTCAAAATTGCAAGAAGAAGAAATGGAGAGAAAAGAGAAAGAAGCTAATGACACTTTGGTATGCAGACAAGCTCTCTTTCCACTCTGGACATTGGAGAAATTAATCAAAGAAGCACTTGAGTCTCCCAACACTCATTGGCTTGAACCAGTCGTTTCTTTTGACTGTGAGAACACCAATGATTCTCAATTTGATATTCCTATCACTTGGAAGGCATTCATGTTTCACTATTTCGATCCAATAGCCAATGTTCCTTCTCCTAATCCGAAGGTTGATCGAGATCTGATTAACTACTATCTTGAACTCTCTCAACCGCAATACTTGACTTGGAGCGCACAGAAGATCACATCAGTCAAGGTATTGAAGCCAACTCCTGCGGGGCCATTTATAATTGTCAAATTCAGGGTGACCCGAGGATCTGACAATTCGGTCCATATGATTGGATCCTTCTCAACAACATTTTGCTAACTGATCATCTGTAGTATGAGCCCATTATTGATCATATCGAGTGAATGTTAGCCTATTACATTCATGAGGTTGAAAAGATGGATCAAGAGATTGCAAGTGTCTTAAGGAAGAAGCCCACCATCAAACTAATTGGGAAAACTGGCGATGTGAACAGTGCGGATGGGCAAAATTGATTCAAAGTATCACATCGTCATGTTCACTCGAGGTGAAGGTCAGAAATTCTTGTTTGCTCTTGATGATAAACACATGTTCTCCACTGCATGTATGGATCAAATTCTTGATATTATTCACAGATGTAAACAAAACAGTGAAAATGATAAGAAGAACTTTATGGATATGCTTCGGTGGTACATTGATTTTCGCCAAAATCTTCTTACCATCATATCGAAGATATTCAAGACTGTGAAGAAATCTTCTCTCGTTCAACCAACATGATCTCTCGCCTCAATTGACGCAAAGGGGGAGATTGTTGAGACTAAGAGGTAGCGTCATTGGGCTTATCTCTTAGGTCCATTTGTTTACTCGGTCTGGGCCTGTCCAGCCGTGTTTTGTTATTAGGGTTTAGTATATACAGTGCATGCATGCATTATTATAATTAAGGTTTTTCAATTACTTTTTCTTAATTGTACCGTAACCCTAGCACACCTCTACAGTTGAAGTTCTTCATCGATCTCTTTTGAGGTGGAACATATTAATCATTCGACACTGTTTGATTCAATCGTTTGTTCATTCGTTTCTTTGCATTCTATTATCTGTTAAAGAATCTATCTATCTAAGATTACAACATTTTTAACAGTCGGGATAGTTATTACTGTTGCATCTCATGATTTTGACCATTTGTGCTTCTCTTTCGGCCGTTTCACATTGTCTTTGGGTCATTTCTTGATGACTATGGTCTAACTCCTTAACCTAAAAAAATGTTAAAATAAACATACATACATTAGGAAAAACAAAAATAGTAAAACAAAATATATAGTAGATTTTTTATCTATTATAGTAACATACATCATGTATTTACAAACAACTATTTCCTAAGACTTTGTACATGTAAATGTAAAGCATCTAATATAATTAAAAATCTAATAAAAATTTTAAGAACTTTTATCCATGATCTATAAAAAAAACTTAGTTAGTTCATAATCATTCACTTGAGCATTTTACTTAACATTATATCAAACTATCATGAAAGATTACAAAATCACCTAACAAGTAGATTAAGATATTAGTGCAGTCATTTAGCCATTTTATCAAACACATGGTGATATTTAACAAATATAATAACATGATAGCTAATTGTAGAATTCATAAAGACATAAACTTGATAGCTAATTGTAGAATTCATAAAGACATAACTTAATGGGTTTTGAGCATAACAAACAATCCTTATGTGTGCATGCAACCCTAACGTTGTTGGATCTATGTTTTGTATAATTAAACCTACAAGTATTGAACACAATAGGAAAAACCCTAGGAGGCATGTAGTATTTTCGAAATTCACAACAAGAGATAGTAAACTAACCTTTGAATGTGATGTAGTAATAATAAAACAATTCCTTGTTGTTGTAGAAGCTTGAGAACTAGTATTTACAAGTGTAACATATCTAATGCCTCATAAACACACTTAGCAAGAGGAAGATATATGTCACAACTAGCATTTTAGGGCTAGGTTTTCCTATTCATGTACAAGATAGTTCTTTGTGTAACTATGTAACGCTATGTTTAAATGCGAACCAAACTTCAATGCTATATCACTGTAACGCCCCATTTCTGGTATGTAATTTAAATAAAGTATTTATCCTTTCTTAAGAGATACTCGCCGAATCAATAGCCCAACTCGTCGAGTAGAGGCGGGATTTGCATGGGACTTTAGTAGGTGACTCGACGAGTCTGTATCACGGGCTCAGCAAGTCTGCTAGTCTGGATGAAACCCTAAATCCCAGGGGTTTCACCCTATTTAAACGTCATTATAGCCTCCCACCCTAGCCTCCAGCACCTTTAGAGCATTTCTCTGTAAAACCCTAGTCCCCATTGTTGAGCTTAAGTGTTTTGTGATAGCTTGGGAGTTGTAGAAGATAAGGCAGGAAAGAGGATCAATAGAAGAGGAAGGAGATCCAAGAACTAGCTTCCATCTGCTTCATATTCTGGTAATAAAGTTATTACCTTGCTTATTCCTCCATTAAACCCTCTTTATTGCTTGTTTATGTCTCTTTTGGAGCCTTATATGATTCAAACTCGAGATTTGAGATCTCCTTAGGATGGAGACCATAGATCTGGATGCTATTAAGCTCTAGAAACTCAATATGGCTACCTTTATGCAAATATAGCCTTGTTCCAAACCCTAAGTGCTTAGTGTTGGGTGATTTGGGTGTTTTAGCCCCCATTCACGTGTGCATGCACGTAAAGTTTACTTTACGTGCAAAACCAGCCCTAGAAGCCCAGATCTATGAATTGGATTCACTGAGACCGACTAGAAGCGACTGTATAGCAGTGACATGCAGGAGACTTGGCGAGTCCACGTCGTGACTCGGAAAGTCCAAGGCAATCTTCTTGCCTCAAGAACAAACTCGACACGTTGTTCATACAACTCGGCGAGTCACAGTTTGGACGTGTTCATATGATGAAGGAGAACTCGACGAGTTGTTCATATAACTCGGCGAGTCGGATGAAGTTAGATTCGACGTTAACTCAGAAGAAGAACTCATTGAGTTGTTGCCAAACTCGACGAGTTAAAGTGAGTAGAGGATTAGAAAAGGTGTTAGGGACTCGGCGAGTGGGCCACCCAACTCGGCAAGTTCGGTCAACTGAAAGTTGACTTTGACCAGGAGGTTGAATTTGACTAGGGGTAAATTAGTCATTTTACCCTGAGAATAGTTATCAGTATCTGATTTAGTATCTATGGAATTTATAGCCGGGGAGTTCCGGAGTAGCAGTCAGCCAGTTTCAGATTTAGCATCCCAGCAGCCAGCGTTATGATGTGAGTTTTCCTTACAGTAGGAACAAGTCTACGGCCATAATGTCAGCCCGTTTAGTTAGCAGTAATTTTGGACTTTGGTCCGATGCAGTAGCTTAGTGTGCTTGATGTCTTTGTGATTCAAGCATGTCTTTGTATTATGTGTTCCAGACTTCGATCCAATGCAATATACGTTATATGTGTTTATGCTAGTAGTTATGTTATGTCATGCTACGTTCAGTTAGTTTCCGAAGTTCAGAACGATGCAGAGGGAAAGGACTTGGTTAATTCCGGACTTCGGTCCAATGCAGAGGGCAAGGCCCTCGTTAGTTTCGGACTGCGGTCCGATGCAGTTTCCGGACTTCGGTCTGATGCATTGGGCAAGGCCCAGTAGTTGCTTATATGTTATTTCATGGTATGTCGTAGTTTAAGGGAGCTCACTAAGCTTTTGTTGGATTAGTGTCTAAGCCTGTAACCATATTTGGTAAATACTTGACCCGGTTGTGCATGGTCCTTTTGGGTTGCCTTCACCAAAGCAACTTGACTGGAGAAATAAATAGAGAAAGTGGTTATTATGATTTATTAATATGTTATAAGAATAATATATTAAAGGAAAAATCATATTTTTTTTAATTAATATTGGTCAATAATTAATTAGGAATTAATTTTGTGATCAAGTGTAATTAATTAAACTAGAGGGGCTGAATTATAATTATGTGATAGTTGCAAAAGGGCAATGGTAATCCTTGGAGAAGGGTGGACAAATTCAAGGGATTGGATATCCTTGAAATCGTCCATATGGTCCAAGAGATAAGGGTTATCAAATCTTATCTTGTGGTTGCTTGATGGGCAAGTAACTAGATAAGGATAAGGACTGAAACCCTAATCCCAACCCTATATAAAGACCCATAGGCCTTAAGAAATCATCCCACTTGCTTCTAAGAGATCCCAAGGCCGATTTCCACCTCCTCTCTTCTTTCTCTATAGCCTCTCCAATTTCTTGTGGTGTTTGTGAGCCATTAAAGGCACTACACTTGTGGTGCTTGCTTTCAAGACTTAGGGTTTGAAGATTTAAGTTGTTATTGAAATATAACAACAAGAGATATGTGATCTAACCTAATATATGAATTTCGAAAATAGCAATCTACTTTAGGGTTTTATTCATGTGTTCATAATGTTGTGTATCTAATAGTGAAAACATAGATCCAAATCTAGGGTTACATGAACACATAGGATTGTTTGTATAAAACCCATCAGCTTTGTGCTTACAGTTTCAGTTTTTTGTTTCAGGTACTTCCGCAAGTAAAGGGAAGAGCTCAGGTTGATGGCATGGCACACACTACAGCTTCAGTTTATCTTGGGAGTTTTTATTCGGATGTTTTGATATGTTTTGACATCAATTGATTTGATACATTCACTTTTACATTTGAGACATGTGATTTGTGGTTTTCTTATATGATGATTAACTTCATGGCTTTAGTAATGCTTAAAACAAAAAAAATTGGGTTGTATTTTTGGGACGTTTCAATTTGGTATCAGAGCCTTGGTTTGAGGGATTCGGGCACACTCTCGGGTGTGTCTGAACTCAAACTAAGGAATTGGTATAAGGTTTTCAAAAGAAAAACATTTTCGGAAAAAACTTTTGAAAAAAGAAACTTAAAAAGAAAAGAGTTTTTGAAAAAGCAAAGAAAAAGGTGTGGTTCATGCGATTTGCCAAGCTCAAGTAAGTACTCCCAAATTACCCATACAAGTTTATGTTATGATTATTAGTTTCACTTTCAGTAGAACAACATGCTAGAGTAGGACTAAGGATCTAGGAGGATGCCTTATGTGCCTGCTATATGTGTTTCATATTTATGAGGATTGCATGCTAGTATTGAGTAGACAGTAGTAGGGTAGCCTGTTAAGGTTATGACTAATAGTAGGAGCTTAGCATTGAATGCTAGTACAGTTTCTTGTTCTGAGGATAGATTTGATTGATAATTTCCTTTGTCTGAATGTTTCTTGCTTTGTGCTTTGTGGGACTCGGAGTGATGGGAGTTAGCTATTAGGTGGATACGTTAAGTCACATGTAATCAGGGTTGAATAATATCATAGTGTTGGATTTAACCCTATTGTGCAGCTCTTGTTTGAGTCCTAACCGATGTAGGGATGAGTCATATACTCGAAGGATTTTTTTAGCCTCATTGCATGTGATGGTATCCATGTGGTGGCTAATTGGCATTACAATGAGGCCTTTAGCAGCTGAGGATTGGTTTATGGGAGCGTCAGAGATTTCCCTAGGGCAAGCCTAGGATGAGAGTAGCAGATACTAGTAGCAGTAGTAGTGACTTGGTGGAGTCAAGGCAATTCTTGAGGAAAGTACGGAAAGATGTGGAAGGTAGTATGGGCCCGTACTACTGGAAGCAAAGGATCTGTACTTGAATCGGGGAGGGATGAGATGAGACCAGGAAACTTGTAGTAGTAGCGATCCCTCGAGATATATCAGTGTTTCTGACGTTTATCATGATGTGTTTTCAGAATGGTGGTTTTACGCCCTAAGCCAGCAGTCGGCAGTTCAGGAGCCGTCGAGGGATCAGGATCAGGCTCGGGGGTTGAGCATCTAGATGAGTAGACCAGGGAGTTCCTCTCCTCATAGGTTACTCATATCAAACTTGAGCAGACTCCTATGATCTTCAGTTCGATCAAGGAGGGTATTTTGGAGCTGATGGACGAGAGGTTGAGCACATTTCGTGCTGAGGTGGCGACCATGATGGGGTCACGCACCCTCACTTTCAGGGAGTTCAGAGCATGTGGAGCTCCAGACTACCATGGGGCGCGGGATCCCATAGCGAGTACTAAGTGGTTGGCAGATGTCGGCAACGCATTTCGCACCAGCACATGTCCCGAGGGGGACAAGGTCAGACTAACATCCTGTCTTCTGAAGTACAGGGCACGAGATTGGTGGGAGGAGATTAGGTATTTTATAGGAGATGACGCATCTCTTGATGCGATGACCTGGGCTGATTTTACTACTAGGTTCAAAGCCGAGTTTGCACCGGTTATTAAGGTATAGCAGTTAGCTACGGAGTTTCAGTATCTCACTAAGACTACATAGACAGTGGCGGAGATTATCGCCAAGTTTAGGGAGAGGGCTCTTCTCGTTCCTCAGTACACAGCTGATGAGGAAATGAAGAAGACTTGTTATCATGAGATGTTGCAGAGTGATATCCGCCAGTTTGTGAGTCGGTCCGCTGTAAAACGTTGGATGATATGATTGCGAGGGCTCGTAAGAGAGATAGATTTGGAGATGGAGAAGAAGAGGAAGCCAGAGGCGGCATCTGGAACATGGAGTTCGGGAAAAAAGCCCAAGGTATCGGATCACAGATCTAGAGGACAGCAGAGCCACATTCGGTGTGGCAAGTGTGGGAGATTTCACGATGGGGCGTGCAAGGCAGGGAGTCCCGGTTGCTACAAGTGCGGCCAGACCGGGCATATGAGTAGAGATTGTACAGTTACTACCACCACCACCACATCATCTGATTTGATTTGCTTCCATTGCAATCAGAGGGGGCATAAAAAGTCCCAGTGTCCGAGTTTGGCAGCAGCGGGGAAGGTGGCGACACCTGCCCCTTCTACTTTGAGGATTACAGACAGTCGTCAGGGCCGGGGTGAGGCGCCAGTGGTGAAGAGTAGAGCTTTCAAGATGACAGCAGAGGAGGCGCGAGTGACTCTTGATATGGTGGAAGGTATGTATTTTCCTCTTATCTTTTTTTTTATATTGATTGTTTCTCATGGGTATATGTTTTTGTATAGGGTCGTTCTTAATGAACGGCATTTCAGCTACAATATTGTTTGATTTGGGGCCACCCGATCATTTTTTTCACTTGCGCTTAGCAAGAGGTTTAGAGCAGCTCCGTAGGAGCTGGATTGTCCACTTGAGGTTGAGATAGCGGATGACAAGACCGTCAGGGTCGCGAGAGTACATAGGGGATGTTTGTTGCAGTTATTTGATGAACAGTTTTCAGTAGACTTGATTCCTATTCTCCTGCGAGGGAATAAGGTTCTAGTGGGTATGGATTGGCTCAGTCCCAATGGGGACATGATTGATTGTGAGCTGCAGTTAGTGAGGGTTCGCACTCCCAGTGGGGGAGAGTTAGTGATTCATGGCGAGAGGCCACAACGCGGAACAGTTCTTTATTCAGCAGCGACAGCGAGGCGCTACGTTCAGCAGGGTTGCGCAAGTTACATCGCCTATGTTATAGATGCCTGGGAAAAGGGTAAGGCGAAAGTAGACAATGTACCAGTATTGAGAGAGTATCCGAACATATTCTCGGAGGACTTGCCTAGGATACCGGGTGCGGCTCCGATAACCAATGCACCATATCGGTTGGCTCCTCCAGAGATGCAGGAGTTGTCTACGCAGCTGCAGGAGCTGCTAGACAAGGGTTTCATTAGGCCGAGTAATTCACCATGGGGAGCCCCGATCCTGTTCGTGAGGAAGAAGGATGGGTCGCATTGTATGTGCATAAATTACCGAGAGCTAAACAAGGTAACAGTGAAGAACCGTTACCCATTCCCGAGGATAGACGATTTGTTTGACCAGCTTTTAGGAGCATCTTGGTTCTCCAAGATTGATCTACGGTCGGGGGATATCACCATATGTGGGTCAGGGATGAGGATGCACAGAATACCGCTTTTAGGACCCGCTATGGTCATTATGAGTTTGCGGTGATGCCGTTCAGGCTCACCAATGCTCCAGCCGCGTTCATGGACCTCCTGAACCACGTAAGTAGACCGATGCTGGATCGGTCAATGATACTATGCATTGATGACGTCTTGGTTTATTTCAAGACTCAGGAGCAGCATGAGGAGCACCTGAGAGAGGTGCTAGAGACGCTGAGGAGGGAGAGTTTGTTCGCGAAGTTCTCCAAGTGCGAGGTGCAGTTCCTTGGACACCTCGTCAACCAGAAGGGTATACTAGTAGATCCGGCTAAGATAGAGGCCGTGATGCAGTGGGAGGTCCTGAGATCTCCATCTGAGATTCGGATCTTCATCCAGGATTTCTCCAAGATAGTAGTTCCGCTCACCCGACTGACCAAGAAGTCGGTGGTGTTTCACTGGGGGCCTGAGCAGCAGGCGGCATTTGAGACCCTCAGACAGAAATTGTGCGAGGCGCCAATTCTTACCCTTCCAGAGGGAGTAGAGGAATTTTTAGTCTACTATGACGCTTCAATATCAGGTATGGGAGCGGTTTTGATGCAGCGCAGACATGTGATAGCTTACGCCTCTAGACAGTTGAAGCCTCACGAGGCTAACTATCCGGTGCATGACTTAAAGTTGGGGGCAGTAGTGTTTTCCCTCAAGATATGGAGACATTACCTCTATGGGGCCCGTTGTACCGTTTACATGGATCATAAGACTTTGAGGTACCTCATGGATCAGCCGAATCTGAACACGAGGCAACGTCGATGGTTACACGTGGTAAAGGATTATGATTGTGAGATCCTTTATCATTTGGGCAAGGCCGACGCCCTGACCTGCAAGTCGGTAGCAGCCCCGATCAGGGATATATGTATGAGAATGATAGTGATTACTCCATTGTTGGAGCATATTAGAGAGGCACAGGTTGAGGGCCTGAAGGAGGAGAGGCAGAAGTGTGAGAGGATTGTTGGTCGAGTAGCTTCCTTTGACTATGACAGTCGAGGATTGTTGACCGTTCATGTTAGAGTTTGGGTACCTTACTGGGGCGGAGTATGACAGGTGTTGATGGACGAGGCTCACAAGTATCGGTTCTCCATCCACCCAGGGGCGACGAAGATGTACAGAGATCTTCGACCCAATTATTGGTGGCCCTGCATGAAACGGGACATAGCTTGGTATGTGAAGAGATGCATGACCTGCAGGATGGTCAAGGCGGAACACCAGAGACCCCACGGCAAGATACAGTCATTAGACAACCCCGTGTGGAGTTGGGAGGATATCACTATGGATTTCATCACTAAGCTTCTCAGGACCGCACGTGGAGTTGATCCGATTTGGGTCATAATGGATCGGTTGACCAAGAGCACGCATTTCATACCGATTCAGGAGAGTATATCGGCCGAGAAACTAGCCGATATTGATGTGCGCGAGGTAGTGACATGGAACGGAGTGCCTATATTAGTAGTATCAGATCGAGACGTTCGGTTCACTTACAGGTTTTGGAAGCGGTTTCATGACGAGATAGGGACTCGTCTTCACTTCATCCCTGCTTTCCACCCTCAGACGGATAGGCAGAGCGAGAGAACGATTCAGACTCTCGAGGACATGCTTCGGGTATGTGTTCTAGATTGTGGTGGTAGTTGGGATACGTATCTTCCATTAGCGGAATTTCGTATAACAATAGTTACCAAGCCAGTATTGATCGCCCTCCTTTCGAGATGCTTTACGGGAGGAAGTGTAGGACCCTGATTTGTTGGGGCAAGGTCGGTCAGAGGGTCATCAGGAGCACTGAGGTGGTGCTCAAGACCATAGAATTGATCCAGCAGGTCCGTAGCAGATTGCAGACTGCGTAGAGTCGGCAGAAGAGTTACGCCAATAGGAGGCGTTCGGACTTGGAGTTTCAGGTGGGTGATATGGACCTCCTGAAAGTGTCACATTGGAAGGGTGTCATCAGATTCCGGAAGATGGGCAAGCTGGGCCCCAGGTTCATTGGTCCATTTAGGGTTTTGGCCCGGGTGGGTCGGGTTGCCTACCATTTGGATCTTCCATCAGAGCTTAGCCAGATCCACAACACTTTCCACGTCTCACAGTTGCGAAAGTGTTTGTTGGATGAGTCAGCAGTGATACCATTGGAGGATATTTAGGTTGATAGCAGCTTGAATTATATCGAGAGGCCAGTTGCGATCTTAGATCGAAAGACAAAGACCTTGAGAAACAAGGTGGTCCAATTAGTGAAGGTGCAATGGTAGCACCGGAAGGGTTCAGAGTGGACGTGGGAGACTGAGGAAGAGATAACGGAGCACTATCCGGAGTTATATTCAGGATCGGTAGCAGCAGACTTCGAGGACATAGTCTAATATAAGTGGGAGAGAATTGTAACGCCCCATTTCTGGTATGTAATTTAAATAAAGTATTTTTTCTTTCTTAAGAGGTACTCGACGAGTCAATAGCCCAACTCGTCGAGTAGAGGCGGGATTTGCATGCGACTTTAGTAGGAGACTTGACGAGTCTATATCCCGGACTCAGCAAGTTCGCTAGTCTGGATGAAACCCTAAATCCCAGGGTTTGCACCCTATTTAAACGTCATTATAGCCTCCCACCCTAGCCTCCAACACCTTTAGAGCATTTCTCTGTAAAACCCTAGTCCCCATTGTTGAGCTTAAGTGTTTTGTGATAGCTTGGGAGTTGTAGAAGAGAAGGCAGGAAAGAGGATCAATAGAAGAAGAAGGAGATCCAAGAACTAGCTTCCATCTGCTTCATATTCAGGTAATAAAGTTATTACCTTGCTTATTCTTACATTAAACCCTCTTTATTGTTTGTTTATGTCTCTTTTGGAGCCTTATATGATTCAAACTCGAGATTTGAGCTCTCCTTAGGATGGAGACCATAGATCTGGATGTTATTGAGCTCTCGAAACTCAATATGGCTACCTTTATGCAAATATAGCCTTGTTCCAAACCCTAAGTGCTTAGTGTTGGGTGATTTTGATGTTTTAGCCCCATTCACGTGTGCATGCACGTACAGTTGGAAACTTTACGTGCAAAACCAGCCCTAGAAGCCCATATCTATGAATTTGATGCACTGAGACCGACTAGAAGCGACTGTATAACAGTGACATGCATGAGACTTGGCGAGTCCACGTCGTGACTCGACGAGTCCAAGGCAATCTTCTTGCCTCAAGAACAAACTCGACGAGTTGTTCATACAACTCGGCGAGTCACAGTCTGGACGTGTTCATATGATGAAGGAGAACTCGACTGGTTGTTCATACAACTCGGCGAGTCAGATGAAGTTAGATTCGACGTTAACTCAGGAGAAGAACTCATCGAGTTGTTGCCAAACTCGACGAGTTGAAGTGAGTAGAGGATTAGAAAAGGTGTTAGGGACTCAGCGAGTGGGCCGCCCAACTCGGCAAGTTCGGTCAACTGAAAGTTGACTTTGACCAGGAGGTTGAATTTGACCAGGGGTAAATTAGTCATTTTACCCTGAGAACAGTAGTATCTGATTTAGTATCTATGGAATTTGTAGCCGGGGAGTTCCGGAGCAACAGTCAGCCAGTTTCAGATTTAGCATCTCAGCAGCCAGCGTTACGAGGTGAGTTTTCCTTTCAGTAGAAATGGGTCTACGGCCACAATGTCGGCCCATTTAGTTAGCAGTAGTTCCGAACTTTGGTCCGATGCAGTAGCTTAGTGTGCTTGATGTCTTTGTGATTCAAGCATGTCTTTGTATTATGTGTTTCAGACTTCGATCCGATGCAGTATGTGTTATATGTGTTTATGCTAGTAGTTATGTTATGTCATGCTATGTTCAGTTAGTTTCTGGACTTCGGCCCGATGCAGAGGGCAAGGCCCTGGTTAGTTTCGAACTTCGGTCCGATGCAGAGGGCAATGCCCTAGTTAGTTTCCGACTTCGGTCCGATGCAGTTTCCGGACTTCGGTCCGATGCAGAGGGCAAGACCCTGATTTGTTCCGGACTTCAATCCGATGCAGTTTCCGGACTTCGGTCCGATGCAGTGGGCAAGGCCCAGTAGTTGCTTATATGTTATTGCATGGTATGTGGTAGTTTGGATGAGCTCACTAAGCTTTGTGCTTACAGTTTTAGTATCTTGTTTTAGGTATTTCCGCAAGTAAAGGGAAGAGCTCAGGTTGATGGCATGGCACACACCACAGCTTCAGTTTATCCTGGGAGTTTTTATTCGGATGTTTTGATATGTTTTGACATTAGTTGATTTGATACATTCACTTTTACATTTGAGACATGTTATTCGTGGTTTTATTATATGATAATTAACTTCATGGTTTTAGTAATGCTTAAAACAAAAAAATTTGGATTCTATTTTTGGGACGTTTCAATCAGTCTATACATCCAAAACTTGAATCGAGTCGAAACTTCCTCGTGAAAGCCCTAAACCTAATCCAATAAGCTTTAATCACTCAACTTTGGGTTTTGACCTTGAATTCTCGGTTCAAAACTCTTAGTGGACCAAAAACTTCCTTATTGGGCCCTAATAGACCGATAACCTTTCAACTTGGTTCTTTTGGGTCCAGAACTAACATTTGGATCCTAGTTTGGCCGAAATTATTTATGCAATACTATTCTGGGCCGAAAACTCTTAATGGACCTTATTGGGCCGAAAACTCATCCATATGAGCTCATTGGGCCGAATCCATTTCTTTTGGGCCTAGTAGTGGACCGAAATCATTCTTGGGCTCGAGCCAAGCCCAAAGTCTCGAGCTAACCGAAAACCTTAATGGGCTTAGGAGTTCTCAGTTACATTTCAAAAACCCAAACCCAAAAGTCTTTCTTTCTCCCCTCTCCTATTGGGCCGATCGAAATTTATAAAAGAAAAATCGCAAAGGATTAAATTGTGACACCTCACAATTACCTTGCATGTAAACATGCATATTGCACCTGATACATATACGCAAAGATGTGTTAGCCATTAAATAATAACCATCTAATCCCCTGATGGCCGGAAAATTAAATGGTATATACAAAATTCATCCTAAATATAGAGACGGAGTGATCATCTCATATGAGAGGTCAGGGGTTCAAATCTCTATGGGGACATAGGTGGTTATTTAGAAGTAGATTAGTTAGTTTGCCGTTTCAAAAAAAAAAAAGATCGTAGGATAGTGAAACTGTGAGAGACGGCTGGAAAATTAGATTGAGGCATTTACTACAAAAGCAAGTATCGGCGTTGTTCCCTTCGGTTAGAAGAAGAAAGGGTGTGGGTGTTGAAAATAAGTCAAAAATTTACTCCATTTTCAGTCAAACAGTAAGAATAGAGTTTGCAACAACACTAGGCCAGCCAAACCAAAACAATGTACAGAAGAAAAAAAAACACGCCCCTCAACGCACAAACCTCTCACCCTTACATAAAAAACCTTAACATTCCATTCATTCACATGCTACTTTACATTACTCGCCTAGAATTACAGAGAAATTAGATGGATGCATATCCCATGCTCTCTCTGGCCTTTCACAATTCACATTCACAATAAATGAGTTTGAGGTTTCAGCAGTCCCAACTTGGAGTTGCAGCAGCCCTTCCGGTTTGAGGTCCCAAACCGAAACCCTGCTGTCATTCAGTGTATCCACATCGCTTACTTCTCTAATTACACAACTAAAGGCCAACACTTGATACCCCTCCTTTCAATATAATAATAATATAGCAGCTTTCAACACATATCTTGTCACCCATTCGAATCTGATAACAGACTCAGAACCTCATTGTCCCTAAAATTTGATTCAACCGCAAGCTCCAAAGGGGTTTTGCCAGCACCGTTTGCAGCGTGAGGATCAGCCCCTCTGCAAAATTATTTATAGTCTCAAGTAACTGATTGATGGTTGATAGAATTAGAAAGTGTGTAAAAGAAAGGTTACCTTGTAAGAAGCAGCCTTGCAAATGCAGATTTGCCTCTGAGGATACAATGATGGAGTGGTGTCTGGCCTCTTGAATCGGGAACATTTACATTGGCACCATACTGTAAGAGCAGCTCAATCATCCCAATATCTGCAGTTTCACAAGCAAGATGGAGGAGGGTGCAGCCCTCGAACTCATCCATGCCAAGTCCAAGTCCAAGTCCTTGCGCTTCGCTTGTGCCTGCTGCTGCCATTGAAGAGATTGAGATTGAGATTGAATCACCAGGGGGCGTCGCCTGCTCTTGCAACAGCATTGCCTTGGCAAGGGTTAGAGAAGAATTACAGGAATCTTGCATGTAAATGTAGTTCATGTCTGCTTCAAAGTTGACAATCAGACGGTATGCAGCTTTCTTGTCATTAGCACGAACAGCCTCCCATATATGTTGTGTCACTAGACTACGGTCCTTGGGCTTTCGTACGAAAACTTTTAAAGCATACTGCACCCAACAACAAGGGATTTCAATCAGACAACAGATACATACAGCTATAAACTAGAACAAAGATAAAACCTTTGCATGGATGAACTTCTCCTTCACGGCTATGGAATCAGAAGGACTAGGTTTACAGAAATAAAGAAGCTGGGGCTTATCAGAAGAAGACTTGTAAAACCTTCAAAAAAAAAAAAAAATTAAAAATTAAAATGAGAGCACAAAACATAAAGAAGAAATGAAGCAGGGGGGAGCAGGGTGTTTACCCGGTAGGAACCAGTTCCGTCTTATAGGCACCTTTGGACTGTAATAATTCCTCCCAAACCGAATTAGCAAAGGCATTGCCTAAAGACTGAAACAAGGTGATCACAGACGGCTCCCACACTTTGACATCAAGTGTCAATGAGCGTACCTGCAAATATTATTATTATTATTATTTCAATGAATTAGCAGCAGTGATTAGTGAGTGTATGAACCAACCTTTGATATGTGCACACCAAGGTTGCGGTGGACACCAGAACATTCAATGCAGACAACAACTCCTAGATTCAAGCATGCCCAATCGGGGTCGGAGGCACCACAGTCTGCACACCTGTCATTTCCACAAACCCTATGCAGCACGTCTATGGGTTTCTCAGGTTTCAGACCTGATTGCTGCTGCTGCTGATGATGATGATGATGTGAAATTCTTGATAGGCGGCCGGGGTTTGGATAGGCAGGCCTCTCCCTCTCGGATGCATACTCTTCAACAGCTGTGTGATCAAAATCAGAACTTTCAAATGAACTGCTATCACTGGCGGATCGATGATGGCTACTGCCCATAGGACTACCAGATAAACACTGAAAACATAAACACAACTCAAGAGATTTAATTTTAACCACATATTCATGAAATTTCATATGTCTGTTCTGTTGTGTTCCAACTAGATTACTCACCCTCTCAGGAACCTGAGAGCTTAGCAATGACGCAATAACTCCTGTTATCTTCTCTATCCAATCCATCTGATCAAGGGTGCTCTCTGCCTGCAAAGTATAATTTTTTGTGGGGGAAATAATCCTGAAGCAAAACCTGAGGTCGGATTGGTCAGCATCAACCTTTATTGTTGAAGTCAAGAGGTTAACAGTGTGATGAGCAACAGATTTCTCATCATGTACTCCACCTCCACCATGGTGATGATGAGAAGAAAGCCAACGGCTCAGCAGCCCATGACCGAGTTCAGAGCTATTCCTCTGACCAGAGATTTGACTGCCAGAGCCCTGTTGCCGAAAATATAGATATAGATATAAATATATAAATGTAATAACGTATAATAAGTAAAGCAGGCGGACTTACAGATGGTTTGCTGCTTTGTTTGCGGTAGTAGTAGAGCATTCCTCGGCTATCGAGAACAAAAAACCTTCGTTTCCAGTCGCCCCTGAGGTTTGAGGAGCGCTTGGAAAGATATCCTTGGCGGATGGTTTGAACCTTCCCCTTTGAAGCAGACTGCATCACCGCCTCTATCATTTTATGGGAGCTTCTCCCGATGGCTTGAATGCCATCCCCCCCATTTGGAGATCCGTTGGAACCATTTGTATTTGAATTTGAAGACCACCTGCTCTCCCGATCAATCTGTCTTTTGTACTCTTGCATTCTTTCGTTCAGAGCTGCTTGCTCGTAATTTGATCTCTCCCGAGATTGCTGAGCATATGTCAGCACCTGCCCGTTTTGTTTTTTTTTTTTTTATATATTAAAATAAAACATAACATGCATATTCTTCTTTTCTGTATGTCTAATTTCTAATCTCTAAACTAAAATAAATACCAAACCTGATTTATATACGGCTCCATCTGATGCAAAAGCTCGTATCCCTACAACAAGAATAATCCAGACAGACTTAGATTTTAGAAAGCTCCACAAACACACTGCTACTGCTACTGCTACTGCTACTATTGAATTGAATTGAATTGAATTGTTTGCCTGTTTGAAGTAACGGAGATGGGCGTCCATCGTACCGCTCACTGCTTCCAGAAATTCAAATCTCTTTTTTGCTTCAACATTAGAAAGTGCCGTAACCTAAATAATAACAAACCAATGAAATAATTCTTTCATTGTTTAATACTCTAAGTAGCAGAAACAAATAATATACCAACCAGATTAAAGCGAGCTTGCTCAAAAGTAGCCCTTGCATTATGAAGGTCCTGGATATTTGCATGCATTTGTATTGTTAGGATTTTGCAAATTGCAATCACTGGTTTTGAGTTGTATAAATGTTCCATACCTCCTCCAAAACTATAGCTACATCATTCTTGGTGCCTTTCTTCAAGGACAGAAACTTCTCCCGAGCCTGCAGTGCAATATGGATTCTGATTCATTTCTTTTATTTTTCACTCCAACTCCATATTACTTTCTGAAAAACATTAATTAAACCTGACCTGGTCATATAGAAGACTGGCCTTGTCAAACCGCTTACGTGCCTCCTGTACCAACAATCAAATCATTACTAACTGACAATTCAAAAAGTTACCTCACTTCAATTTTCAATTATAAAAGTTGATCTCTAGGCCAAAAAAACAATATCAAGATGATGATATTCTATGTAAATACAATTGTGTTGCATGCATGCTACATGTTACCCAACATAGGATCTATTACAGAAAAAAACAACCCTAGTAGAAGGAAAACAATTTACCTTTACGTCATGCAAATCTATGTTCACAAATTGCAGTAATCGGTCGTTCAGTATATGCTCGACCTGTAAGAGACAGAGTTGTCAAAATCACATTTACAAGTGTCAGTCATGCACAAATCCACTACGGTTCAACACAATTAAAGAATATCAAAACTTTTGATAAATCAAAGTTCCAACTATTTTCATAAAATCCGATAGATAGATATAACACCTATCAGCAAATGATGACTTCAATTACCTGAGATCGAAGAACTTCCTTGTATGTTCCAATCTCCCGTAGTGCAATTGTAAATTTTGTCATCACAGGACCTACAAGTGAGTAGGGATATGAGAAAAATTAACATCGATGACACTGCCAGAACTAGTAATATAAATCAATCATCATAATGTGATGATGAATGGCATGGGCATGATGCCAACAAATTGATTGCCATAACCAAATAGTTTTTAAATTTACCTCCAAATGCGACACTAATCGGATCATTATGTCCTCCGCCAAATGTTTCAAGGGTGCTGGCAAAAGCAATGTCCCCATCATATCCCTCACCAAGCCCTTCGCTGCATGTATGATGTATCATCAACAAAACAGGTTATAATTTATAAATAAAAGCAGCATTGCAATATAAATACAGTATATGATTATATATCCCTTCAGTGTCAAACTCCAAAGGTAAAATCTAGACTGATATGCAACTCATATTTCAATTAACAAAGGATATGAAGGCTTATTGCAAGCTAGACATCAACCAAATAAACATTAGGGAAGATAAACTTCAGCAGTACAAAAGAAAAAAGAAAAAAAAACATTGTTACTGAAACTCACGTATATTTTCTACATCCTTTGTAGAACTTTAAGCTTCTATCCCTCAGCAATTCAGCACTTTCCTCTAAACATTGCATCTGTTACATGAAATTTGGTATTATCATAAGCACAAGACAGCCTTTTGAGCAATGTTTTTAAAACATAAACCTCAAAAAAACTTGATGATGAATAACTAAGTATTGTTATTGTATGTTAGAGATCAGGTTTAAGCTGCATGGCAAAAAAAACAAAGGACTATATGCTGTTTGGAGTGGCCTGCTGTACCCAATTATGTGGCTTTAATCACATCCACATGCAAAATGCACATTGAAATTTAACTTCTTACTACCAGCACAATAGACAATAATAGTATTATGGTACATACTGAACTGATCAGTCATAAATCATAATTCATGTGAAAGCCCTTTCAAAAGAATGGTCCTGCTGCATAACAAATTAACAATTAACATGGCATGCTTCAAAAGGCTTAAGGTTCAGTCCTATTCCATAGACTGTTTGGATGGTTAAAACTATAAACATTGACCACGAAGAAATTTCACATTGGATTTTCTTTCAAGTGCAAAAGCAAAACCAAGATGAGTTCTGGTACAACTTTGCAGTACTTGTCTCAAGTTAAACAGCAAAACGAAAATTGTTGGAAAATCTACAATTTAGGCAAACGGGCCCAGATGCTAAATTCCGCCCAAATTATGACAGCTTCTTACCCTTAAACCCAGGTTATGTTCACATCAACTTAAGACCCTTTTATTTGCAATTTTTCAGTGATCATGTACAACGACCAGCCATGATTCGACCACACATAGGGTTCCATAATACGCGCTCTAACTCGCAAAGCTAAAGTTTTGCCTTTTTTTTGTGTGTGTGGTGGGGAGGATGCTATTTTACCCAAATCCTATTTCATAATTAGATAATTAATTAAGAGGCTTTTCTACTAAATGCGTATGCATATTTTGTTGTAAAATGCAGAGTTCGAAGAAAAAGAGAGAGCTAGGGAAAGATGAAAAAGCAAAAGAAGAATGAAACCTGTTTACGGAACATCGGAGAGTCGTCGAGCTTTGCGAAATGCATGATTGCAGGTTGAGAGATTGGTAGAAGAAAAAAAAATCCAATCTTGTTTCAGACTAGAATGCTTGATCTTTAAAGACTTAAAACACCAACATAATCATGAAAAATCTGTAAAACCCAGAAAAGATCTTTCATTGTCCTCCGATCTCAAAAACTTCATCACCAAAAGCAACCCACTGGATCAGAAATTGAAAGAAGAAAAAAATGAGATTGAAAGCGTAAAAGAGGTTGTCGTTGCTGTAGGTTTGTCGGTACAGAACCCTAAGATGAAAGGAAAAAGTGGGGAAGAAATAAAGAAATGAGAGAAAAAAGCGATGGAAGAGTGGAGTGAAGAAAAACCCTAGAGAAAGTACGGACTGAGAACACACACAGGAATTGAGTTAAATTAGGCGAGATAACAGCCGAATGTTTTTGTTGAAGAATACGAATGAAATCAAACCTCACTACTTAAAAAGAAAAAGGATTCATCGGAATTCCATCAAAAACCTCAATTTGTTGAATCCACACACATTTGATGATTGCGGTTATTATTATCAAATAAAAAAATAAACACAACACAACGCTTTTTTCCACGGTTTTGCTTACTACTTTTCTTTGTATTACTTTTTCCGGTTTATGTCTACCTGGCTGGCCTCTCCCTCTCCTATGTATGGGGTTTTGCATTTGAGCCCCCAATCACCGCTAACAAAAGATAACAAATTTCCTTCATCTTTTTATGTTTCACCATATAATCAAATATAAATTATTTGATTAATGTTGTAATATAAAATAATTTTATATGTGGACATAATTTTATTAAACCTATTTTCATATTTCGATGATACCATCCATGAAACATGTATTGTCTTATTTTGTTTTTGGAATAAAGTGTAAGGAATCAACCAATTAGGTGTTGAAAATAAAAATAAGAGTAAATTACTGAAATCGTCTATGTGATTTGGATTCAATTACATTTTTGATCCCTAACATTTGTTTTGCACTCGGACCATCCTTATAATTTCTTTTTGTTTCGGTTATAGTCCCCGACCGATTTAAAATGACTATACTACCCTTGTATTTTTCTTTTTTAATTAATCTTTTTTATTCATTACAATTAATCAATAAAAGCAAATAGTTTATTAAGAATATGGGCTCTCCATCATACCTTCAAGGCAACAACCCACAAAACCTTAACCTTTCCAATCGGCCTCTCTTCACGATTCCCACCACCATCTCTTTTCTCATGTGCTTCTACTTCGTCTTTCTCGCCGGAAATTCTCGCCAAAAATTGCAGCGGTCGCCATCAAAAACCATCCACCGCCTTATGTATCCCTCTCTTACCATTGAACTCGCTGAAAGATCTAACTTTCCAAACCTTAAGTAACCCTAAGAATCTGATGTGCACCTGAAAGCCTGTCACCGAAAATCGATTTCTTCATGTATTCATCACTTTCATCTTCTTTTCTCAAGTATTGTTATACAATGGGGTTTTGATTTCACACAAAATCGATTATCACTTGGATGTGTTTTAGATTAAGTTTGCATCAGGCTTGCTCGAGTATATTCTGAAGTCAAATTTTCACTTCATCGATCAATTTCTCGCTTGATTTTCTAAAATCGATTTTTCCATCAGGCTTGTTAGATGTGCATCATAGGGTTTTTTTTGGAAAATTGCATCAAGTTTGATTTTGTTTACATCGGGATTGCCTTAGGTTTGTTTTAGGTTTGTATTATGTTTGCTTCAAGTTTGCTTCATTCAAGATTTTTCCGTATTAATTTTGTTGAAATTAAAATCTCGCATCATGTTTGTTTTTCCTAGTTCATCAAATTTTCAAGTTCATGTTTGCTCTTGGTTTCATGATTTGGGTGTCGGTGGTGGTTATTAAGGTTACTGGTGGTGGTGACCAGCATAAAAGAAAGATACGGCAAGTTGGGCAACGCAGTAAGTTACCAACGGTGGTTATAGATTTCACAGGTGCATTTTGAACATGTTAATATATGCGTAATTGTACATTAGCTTAAAGAAGTTGTACCCTTGTTAATCTTATTACATTAAATAGATATATTAATATTAACAATTATAAAAATACATAAAAATATTGATCAAGGGTATTATACTCATTTTAAGTTGATCAAGACCAAAAGCGAAACGAAAACAAACCACATGGACGGTCTGGGTGCAAAACAAACGTTAGGGACCAAACACATACTTTTACCAAAACCACAAGGACGATTTTAGTAATTTACTCTAAAAATAAAATAGTTTTATAGTTATTAGATAGATTTTGAGACGCAATTGATTGATTGATTAGAAAATGGACCATGGACGGGAAGGGAAGATGACTATACCAAATATCAGGGGGCCTTCGCTCATTAAAATGACATAGGTCCACTCTCATAACTCACAGGTCATAGCACAACCCCGTATTATCATTTTCTGTTTTCTATTTTCCATTTTATTAAGAGTAAACCACATGATGTGTACTTTTTGTTCAAGTTTTCAGGCTTGCTTAAACCGTTTCGTCCAACTCAGGCCCGTCCTAAAGAGTGGACGATGGAGGCGACCGGTTTAGGACTCATGCTTTGGAACGGCTCTGGTCCAACCTTAAAAATATTGATAGATCATGTCCTTCTGGTATAAAAAGTTACAGTTTTGATACCTGCTATGCATTGGTAGTTCTCTTTGGATGCTCACAGTGACACTGGCAACCACTGTTTTTTCTGTATGAAGTGTAAATTTTTGGATTTTTTTCTTTTTTCTATTATAAAATTTGTAACCAGAAACACTTACTACATAATATTGCGTCCACCCATGTTGCTACGTATAAAACACTATTAACCCTTACTCATGAGAATACATTTTTTGAAGGTGTCAAATTCAATCAAAGTTTATATATATATATATATATATATATATATATATATATATATATATATATATATATATATATATATCAATGTTGTAAAACTCGTTGAGTTGGCCGATTATTCCTCCGAGTGCTTGCTACTCGGCCCCTTACCGAGGTGAGTTACAAAATCCCGAGTACTCCCGATGGGCCCTTACTGAACTGAGTAGTGTTGTAAACCCGGTCAACTCGATGATTAATATATATAATATACTTAATGATTATTATTTAAAATACATACACATGTGATATATATATATATATATATATATATATATATATATATATCTTAAATTTTCAGTAATTATTCACAAAGTGAGCCCATTATGTGTTTTTCAGTTTTTGTGTATTCCTATGTCTCTAATTTTGATATCTATTTCAATCAACTTATGATTTTAACTTATGATTTTGATATATATAGTTTTCCTAAAAGTATTTCTACATGAATTACCAAATCTGAGTACTCTCGAGTACTCGCTACTCAGTAGTTGGCCGAACAGGTACCGAGTAACGAGTTCTACAACCTTTATGTGTGTGTGTATATATATATATATATATATAGAGAGAGAGAGTCCGGTTTTGGTGAGGATTCAAAAAATAGTGAGGACTGTGAGGACAATTCTCCACCACTCATTTCGTCAACAACACAAACGTCAAACTCAATACTTGGTCGTGGTGCGTACGCATGCGACACAAGTCCGTGGTAATTAATACAGACTTGATGATTTAATTACATGTGACGAACGTCTATATAACGTCATTTAATTGGGTTTTATTATTTTTTTTTTTGTTTTTTTTACATTTTTATATTTTTTTAATTCAAAAAAATAGCTATGTACTCGGTTTTCATGTTTTTTATTATTTTCGGTTTTTTTCGTTTTCTTTTAAAATTTTTTTAATATATTTACTACATCCTTGAAGATACTAGTATTTTTGTTTATTTTTGTTTATTTTTGTTTTTACTTTTTGAATAACAATTATAAAGTTTTAAATAAGAAGAATATTTATGATCATAATATTTTCCGTTCATACATTTTTTTAATCATATTATATTTGGATCATAAAAACTTTGAATCAAATTATTTGTATTTTGAATCAAATCATTTTTGAATTATATGATTTTGGATCAACAATATATTCAATTAAATAATTTTTTTGTTCAAAAAAAATTGTGGATCATTCTATATTTTGAATCGTTTAATTTTGAATTATAAAATATATAATTAAGGATTATAAAATATTTGAGTCTAAATATTTTTAGACCATAACAAATTAATTATCATAAAAAAGCTGAATAAAAATTTTGAATCATAAATATTTTGAATCATCGTATTTTAGATTATATTATGTTCAACGTTTAAAAAAAAAAAACTAATATTTATTAAAATTAAGAATAAATACTTCAAAAACTTATTTTTGAAAAATTCTTTTTACATATTCACTAATATACTGAGTAGAAGTATCCCTTAAATTTTTATGATTTTTAGATGAATTGTTTTTTGATTTTTTTATAAAAAGAAAAAAAATCAAATTTTCATGATTGTGATCATTTTGTAGTGTAACATCCGGACTTTCAGGTATATTATTGTGTGTTTTATTTTTAAACTTTATGGAGTGACTCGACAAGTTGTGAGCCCAACTCGTCAAGTAGGGTCGAGTTGTTCGTGTCGGATTAATGAATAGACTCGATGAGTCAGAGAGCCGACTCGTCGAGTAGGTGTTGGGCAGAGAAACCCTAATTTCCCGGGGTTGGGGCCTATATAAGGGAACTTATGCCCCTATTTCTGCCTCACCAGCTGCCTAACCCTTCTGTGTGAAACCCTAAGCTAGTGTAGTGAGCAAAGAGAGTCTCCAAGCTAGCCTTGAAGGATTTTAGTGCATCTTTGAGGATGAAGAGGAGTTTATTCAGCAAGGAACAAGAAGGAGTTGTTGGGGTTCAGGCCATTTTGTCTAGAGCTTCAAGAGGAAGGTAAAAAGCTTGAACCCGTCCCCTTTAATTGGTTAGATCTCATGAGTTAAGAAGTTAGGGTTTTCATCATATTATTTGGGACTTCGAGAATACTAAGTTATATAGAGGTTTAAACCTCAGATCTGGACCTTGTGAGGTCCCTAGAGCCCAAAAGTCCCAACTTTATTCATCCATATGAGAAGTATAGTGTTTAACACCTTATGAGAACATGTATTGGTAGTTTGGAGCAAAACCATCATGCATGAGTGTAAAAGATCGAAGCTTTACATAACAATCGAGTCTTAGGATGGTATATCTAGTGTTTGGAGTGATAGATCTACCTTAAATCGTATGAATGAGAAATAAGATCGAAGGGGTTCGCCAGTCCATGGCCTGACTCAACGAGTCAGTGAGGGTTTGTCCCAGTGAGCTTGATTGTGCGATAACTTGGCGAGTTGGGGGTCAACTCGACGAGTTGAGTTGGACTTTCTTGAGACTTCTGAGGAAACAAGGGGACTCGACGAGTCGCAAGAGTGCACTCGACGAGTCAGGTCAAACATAAACTGTTGACTCGAGTTTGACTTTTGTTGACTTTAGGGTTTGGTCAACATGAGTATTAGAGACCATGGAGGAGTAAAATGGTATTTTACCCAATTCAAGAGTTAGAGAGAGAAGAATAAAATTTGGTTACTTAGAGTCGAGAATCAAGTATTAATTAGAGATGTGTACCATATGTGTCAAGCGGTGGCTAATTCAAGATTCGAGTTCGAGGATAATTGCTTGCTTGCTTGCAAGGTGAGTCTTCTCACTATACTTTACCTAGAGTGGTATTTATGTGTGACCAGAGGGTCTTATGTGCTTACTTGAGTTATGCATTTGTTTGTGTGATATATATATATATATATATATATATATAATGTTACTGAGACCGGACTGGATGGTCCAACGAGCTGTGAGACCGGAGGGTCCTCACTGAGACCGGACCAGAGGGTCCAACGAGTCGTGGGACTGGAGGGTCCCACTGAGACACATAGACCGGAGGGTCTTACAGAGTTATAGCCTCGATTGGCTAATGTGTTGTATGTGGTATTTTGGGAAACTCACTAAGCTTCGTGCTTAGCGTGTTATGTGTATGTGTTTCAGGTTTTTCTCAAGATCGCGGGAAGGCAACGACTTGATTATACACACCAATAAAAGAGTTATGTTTTGAAGATCTTGGATTTTAATCAAACAATTATGGAGTTGCGAATTTGTAAATTAAACAAATGAGATTTTTGTGAAATGTGTTATAAGAATTATGCGATTTTAAATGAAAATTTTACTTGATTACAGTGTTACATGTAGAGAATTAAATTTTAAAAACTTTGATTTTTTTTAATATTCCTTTTTCAAATAAAAAAAAAAGTTAAAACAAACACCTAAAAAAACTCATCAACTATATGGTTGATACGTGTCCTAGAGATGATGAGATTTTTAACGCGGCCGATGATTCCTATTTTTTTTCACAATGCATCATAACCATCCAATTTCACAAATAACGGCAAAGATTTGTCCTCGCAATTCTCACCGTTTTTTAAGTCCTCACTTGATTCAACATATACATATATATATATATATATATATATATATGTGTGTGTGTGTGG
The DNA here is from genome assembly GCF_052625555.1 of Lactuca saligna. Taxonomy (NCBI): domain Eukaryota; kingdom Viridiplantae; phylum Streptophyta; class Magnoliopsida; order Asterales; family Asteraceae; genus Lactuca; species Lactuca saligna. The sequence continues at coordinate 485,182 of NC_136420.1, read as the reverse complement.
GGGGGGGGGTGTTTGTGTTTGTGTGTGTATGTGGTTAGGATTAAGATGCTCGTCGAGTTTTGCAGAATTTGTTGCCTCTGTGTTTCTTGTGTCGCTCTTAAAACATGATAATGGAATACGACTTATTGAAGTAGGCACTATATGGAGATGGTTGGTTTCCAAGTTGGCTATGAGAGGTGTTGGTAAAGAAATAACCAAGTATCTCAATGATTTTTCAGTTCAAGGTCAGATTGTCGAGTGGCACTGAGGCCGTATTACATATTGTCAACAAGGTGTTGAGTGAGTGTCACGACAATGGGTCTCTTTATATGCTTACCGTGGACTTCTTCAATGCCTTTAACCTTGTTGACAGGTCTGCATTACTTCATGAGGTCATATTGAGATGCCCTTCTATATATCCTTGTGGGTAGAATTCTTATATGGACAAGCAACACGGTTGTATCTAGGAGTCACACATATCTAGTCCACCACTGGGGTTCAACAGGGAGACCCCTTAGGACCACTTCTCTTTGTTCTTGTATTGCACCCACTCTTGCATAATATTATAGACAATTGCAAGCTTATTATCCATGCATGGTAACTTGATAATGGAACATTTATTAAAGATTCGGAAGGGGTGGCCAAAGTGTTAGACATCATTAAGGTGATGGGTCCAAAATTGGACCTTCAGTTGAATATCAAGAAAATCGAGCTCTTTTAGCCCTTGTGTGGTAGGAAGTTTCATGAGAGGCTTTTCTAGGTTGACATCGAGAGGCCGTCATTGGGGGTGAAACTTCTTGTGGGAGTTGTTAGTATAGATGTTGGTTTTATTAGCAGCTTAGCCACAAAGAGAGCCAAAAACGCTGTGAATTTGATGTTCCTTCTTCCACAACTATTTGACCCTCAGAGTGAGCTCCTTTTGCTTCGGTCATGTATGGTTATTGCTAAAATTTTATCTGGGTTGAGAACATGTCAACCCATTCACATGGAGGAGGCATCATTGCTCTTTGATAAAGGTCTGCGCGGGAAGATTGAAGACATGGTTTGTGGTGGCCCTTTCTTTGGCGACATACAGTGGCACTGCTTCCCTGCCTGTAAGGCCCATAATTTTGGGCAATACATTTAGAGTATAACCTTAGTAATTATGCATCTTATCGAACAAATAAAATCCTTAATTAAAATAATTGTTCTTTATATGTGTTATGAGATAATAAATAATTATCGTGTACATATTAAGTGGACAAATATTAGGAGTATAGAATATTTGTAGAAAAACCGTAATATAAAATTTATCATTGAAGTGATAAAATAAAGATTAAAAATAAAAGATTATTTAGGATAAGTAATATTAATGAAAGTTGTAGTAGTCGTGATGATGATCTCGTGGATATAAAGAAAGCCCAATATGAGTTTGTAGGAGGAAGCTATGATTTATCTAAGTTTCACGTTCAAACCAATATGACAAGGTGTGCCATAATAAGTAAACCAGAGATAGGTTGCTCTTTAGCCCAAGTGATCTAAACGAAAGCCATAGTTCTCATCAATAGAAACTTGTCGATATAAAGAACGCCAAAATCTGACTTCGTATGAGGAAGTTATGATTTTTCAAAGTTTCAAGTGCGATATAGTATAACTGTGTGCGACACTGAAATCAAAATTAAAATTGGTTGATTGTTAGCAAAAATAATACAAATGAGAGTTGAAGATCTCGTAAATAAGAATTTGTCGATATAAAGACAGTCAAGAACGGAACTCGTATGTGAAGTATATAAGCGAAACTTGGTCCCTAAGTTTCAAAACACAGGCGAAATATGTTCAGATTTGTAAAATTGAAATAGAATGAAAATTAGCCAATATAGTCTAAATAAAAGTTGTTGTACTCTTCAATATGATACCAAAGATACAAAGAACGTAAAAAACGGAGCTTGTATGAAGAAGTTATGATTTTCACACCGTTATTTACAATCTAAGCCTTCGCAAACCTTAAAACGAAAAATAAAGTGAAACGCAGCCAATAGAGTCTAAATAAAAGTTGTATTAAACATCGATATCTATGTGTGGATATAAAAACCATCGAAAATAGAGTCTATATGCGAAAATTATGATTTTTAGAAAAATAATAATATCAGACTGTCAGATAGATGAAACGTGTCGCCACCATAAGCAACGTTTGAAGCCCATGCTACACCATGGCATGGAAAGCATGATGTAACGACATGGCACCCTCCTAGGCAATCTGTAAATTGTAATTTTGGCCTCATTTCTTCACTCACTCACTTTATAACTTCCTCTCCCTCTATATCTATGATTTTCTAAGGTTTTTGGGTTTCCAGCTACTTTTATGAGGCTTTGAGGTGCCAGAGAGCCCGAAGAAATGAAGTTTCAAAGTCGAAGTTATGCCTGCATGATGTCCGGTTTTTCGTTAAACAACTTGTCATTTTAAAGGAAAATCTAAAGTGTCAGTCAAGGATTTGACTTTCCCGCGAGTCTTCTACCTACATCAGGTAAGTGTATAGTTACTTTCATGAACATAATTTAATACCACTAAATATTAAAAAGTACTAAATATTTTTTGAAAGTCTATATATGAAATTACATGTTTATTATTTGGAATATTTGTTAAATGTGTATTTGATAATGTGCATTGTGTGAACCACTTATGGTTAATTATTTGTTAAAATGTTTATAAAATATTATTAAGTGATAATATTAAAAATAAGTATTATTACATAAATATAAATGCATGTTAAAATACACCATGTGTTACAAATATACATGTTAGGATGCAAAGCTCACCATTGGATGGTGTCTTAGGCTTACCCCTTGTGATATGGCTTTTTGGGTTGACTTAGCCTATAAATACTAGTCTTAGTATCATTGTATAGGTTGAGAGAGCTCCCATTATATAGATATCCAGAGAGCAGTTCTAGATATATATATATAGAGAGAGAGAGAGTGTAATGTAGTAAGCAAGCACATGCTTCTACATCTTTTGTACTTTCCTCATTATCTATACAAATTGTGCTTAAACTTTAAAGTGGGTCTTATCGATTATACATTGATTCTACAATTCTACGCTTGTCATCTATATTGGGATCCTACATGTGGTATCAGAGCTTAATCTTGAAGGTGTAACAACTTTTTCAAGATCAACGATCCTTGATGGCAATATTTTTGGTGTGTAATCGACTTGATGATTCGAATTTCATGGTGAGTCTCTCCATTGGATCGTTTTGCTTTTAATTCGATATTTGGTGGTCCAATTATCTTTTTAGTTCAATATCTATCAAAATCTCTCAGAATCATGTTTTTGAAATCGTTTTTTATCATTTTGATTCCATTGGATATTTTAGCTTTTAATTCAATATTTGTTGATCCAGTTATCTGTTCAATTCAAAATCTATCAAAATCTATGGGAATCATGTTTTTTAAATCATTTTTGATCATTTTGATTCCGTTGGATCTTTTTGATTTCCATTCCAAATTTGTTGATCCAAATATCTTTTGATTTAGCCCGATCTATTCATGTATTCATTCAATCCAAAATAAGCCCAAAATCATTTAACTTTTTATCAAGTCCAATTTATATTCATTGAGCCCAAACAATTTATTCATAGTGTTTATCGGATTCACATTGAAGCCCAAATCTCTATTGTATTAATGTTCATTGATCATATTTTTTTAGCCCAATTATTTGTATCCATTTCATGTATCTAGATTTTGTTTGGCCCTAATTTACATCTCGTTCATATTGTTTGTTTGATTATTGTTCATTCTTAATTCATATATCTAGTTAATGTTTGATTCACGATTCCTTTAAATTTCTAATCTTCGGTCAAATTTCTCTAATTTGTGAATCACAATTGTTCTTTGTTCAATCTGACATTTCATCTCAATGTATCTTCATAGTCTGATACAAGCACCAGATTCATGATTTCAATGTGAATGATTAATCAAATATGATTTCATTATTTTTCTGCCAATAGATTATTATTTATTCGCACTTGATCTTCGATTTACTCATTGATTGACTTATCTTTTTGGTAAATACATATATATCGATTAATATCTATTCTTGAACCAATTTGAATTAAAAAAATTGACGTTTTCGGCAATGATGTTGATGGAATTGGTGAGTTCAAGACTTTAATGTATATTCTTGCTGATGAGCTCTCAAGAATAAATGAATATGATGAAGAACATATGAAAATTGTTTGATATTCAGTGTTTGATCTGAGAAAACTGTGTTTGGTGTTTATTGACTCTTGAAATAAAAAAGGCAAACAAAAGTCAAAATTAGATTTTCGACTATGGTTTAGTGAATTGAGACTCAAAATCTTTTGATAAGAGTTATAGTCGAAATCAAAATTTGGATTGAAATCAATTTTGGAGTCGAATTGGTTGAAGTGGTCAAAGCATAAGAAAAGTAAAAGTCAAAAATTGGTGTTTATGATTGCCAACCGTCGAAGTGCAACTGGAACTGGTCTCACAAACTCTCGATTTGAAAGTAGAAATCAATTTTGATGATTTTCATTTGTTGGAATGTAAGAGATGGATGTCTACTGTTTGGTACGATTTTTGATTTCGACTCAAAGTAAAAGTCAAACTCAAAGTCAAAAATCATTGTTTTTTGACAATCGAAAATGAAGGCTATGATTTTGTGAATGGATTTCGCAACTTGTGTGATCCTTGTAATTGTAATTAGTATCGAATGGAAAGATGGAATTAATTGTCATTTGGTCAAAACAAGGGTTTTGCAGTTGGAATACAGCTGGAATTGATAATTTGCAATCGGAGATCAATTTTGGGTCTCGTTGTTTGTTTTGACTTTTAATTAGATAGTAGGGTTAGATTTTCACTACGAGTGGCAGATATGAGTGCAAGTGATGAATATCAGTTTTGACTGGTCGATGTGTGAATGTTTGGAAATTCGACTGTGTCATTAAAATGGAGTCAAAGGATGTCTATGGGTCGAATCTGATACTTTGACGGTGATTCACAAAAGCATTGAATTTCTAAGGCTATTAGATAGTTTTGAAGTTAATTTTGGTGCTATAAGTTGAAATGGTTTGAACTCAAAGAATCGATGGACAAAAGAAGCGATCAAGGTTTGATGGGAATTTTGTGGTCTTGAATGATTTTTCGATGTTGGATTTCAAGTATCGAAAGTTGAGATTAGATTGTTGATGGTTGAAAATTAGGTAACAAAAAGGAGAAACAAAAGTTTGAAATTTTGACTGTCAAGGTTGAAATTGAATTTGACAGTCGAAAGTTCAGTTTCAATTGTTGTTAGTCGAAAGTTGTTTGTTTGGTATCGGAAGCTCAAAGGATTGGGAACGAAAATGATAAAGCTTAAGAGTCAAAAGTGTGAAGTTTCAAATGTGTTATGTGCATTATTTCCTTTATAGCATCTAGAACCATTTTGGGGAAGAATATAACAGATTTTTCACATTTGGTCCCTAAAGTTTCTGAAAAATGTCACTATTTACCCATAAACTAAAATTGTTCCAATTTTTGGAGATTCTTTTGAGGGATTTAAAGAGTATTATTTGTGTAAGACATTTTTCAGCAATAAGAACATTTATGTTCATTTTTAAGTGAAAAGTGGTCCGGGAAGTAAATGTTTCAAAATTTAACAAGAAAAATCTACTTTTTCGGATTCGGTGTTTTGTTTTTGTCTCATATCGAGGGGGGATCGTAATGCAAAATCCGCATTGAGCATTTATCATTCCCATTTGGAGTTTTATAATCATGTTTTGATTATAAAAATGAGGATAAATTATAAAATGGGTATTCGAAATTGAAAATTTTTGGATGTTCATTTTTTGGCAAATGATCATTTTATGATTGGAAACAGATGTGACAATGAATAAAAAAAATTATGAAGTGATTTGAATTGGATTTTCTGAAGTGGTTTGGGTTTTCCATGTTCTATGAAAGGTTTGAACATAATGAAGATTTTTGGGATATGTTTTTTGGCTCAATATTGGGTAGTTATCCTTGGAGCTTTGGATACTCGAGGACTCACACATTACCTTTTTTATGCTTTGGATTGTATTGTCTCATATTCTAGAACCTAGATTAGAAGATCATTGATGAATTGAATATTTTTTTTGGTTTCTTCTACATTTCTCACGCTTGAGATCTTGTTCTTTGGTTGCTCATTTTTGGATATTAAAGTCGAGACATCCATTCCAAGCTTTGAAGGGGAGAATGCTAGGATGCAAAGCTCTCCATTGGATGGTGTCTTAGGCTTACCCCTTGTGGTATGGTTTTTTGGGTTGAGCTAGTCTATAAATACTAGTCTTAGTATCACTTTCTAGGTTGAGAATGAAGGGTTTTGAGCATTCTAACACTCCTATGGTGGTAGAATGACGTACCTTTTTGTTGTAGCTTGATTCCATGGAGCTTAAGAGCCTAGTGCCTCAAACGTGACACCTCAAATGGTTCACACGACATCACCAACATCTTGGAATAACTTGAGAGAAAGAGGTTCCTATGCTCAAATTATCTAGCCCTCATTTGTACACACACTCATCACACTAGTTCCGCTAGTGTCATTTTATAAACCACAGACCTATTTATATAGTGTGGAGGATTAGGGTTACATCCATGTAAACCATGATACCCATGACCTTTTGTTTCCATAGGATCAATGGGTTAAACACTCCATGGATTATCCATGAACGCTTAGCCCAACCTAAATGAACTTGGCCCACCAACTATATATAAGAGTCCATATTTAATTAGTTCCTTTTGATCACTAAATTAACCTAAAATAATTCTTGATCAATACTAATTAAATAATATGATTTCATATTAATATATTAGAACTTATAGTATATTAATATAAATCACTAGTATCATTTTTCTCATTTTGTCTATCCAATTGTTCTGATGCCATGCTACCTAAATGGACCATGCCAAGTCGGGTCGAATACATACCAATTATAATTTGGGCTTAGAAATATAATCCAATAGAGAAAGCTCCCATTGTATAGATATTTAGATAGTACTTCTTAAGAGAGAGAGTAATGTAGTAAGAAAGCACATGCTTTTATATCTTTTGTACTTTCCTCATTATCTATACAAATTGTCCATAAACTTTAAAGTGGGTCTTATCGATTATACATTGATTCTACAATTCTGCATTTTTCATCTACATTTGGGATCCTACAATACACTAAGTTATGATAAATGTCGTTTAAACAAGAGTTAATATTAAAAGTCGATTACAAGGATTGTAGTCTCGTCTAAGTTCTATACTAAGACATATAAAGAATAATTAGATCCGGTTAAGTTGGATAAAAGAATAGTCATATACTATATTGCAATAGTATGGTATAACAGGAAAATGGTTTGGAAATCCATTATAAGAATTATAGTGTTGCTTAATTTCAATAAAGATTTATAACATATACTTTAGATCAAAGTAAGTTAGAAATCTGAATAGTATCATAGTTGGGTAATGTGTGAGATTTAAAACGGAGTGTAGCACTCCTTCCCTTTTTTGGATAGTCAGTATTGGTAGGTCTGGATCAGAAAGCCATATGGTATGTCTGGAGCATCTTCTAGAGTAACATGACAACACTTGATTATTCTAGGTGATCTTATGAATTACGTTGATAGTGTGGTTTATAAAAAACATATGTAAATGAAATGGGGAACCATCATTCATCAAATACCATGATGGCTTAAGTGCCTTTTATGACTTATGCTAGCCAATAGAGCCCCTAGCTGTGTAGTCAAACCATCACTCTAAACAATTCATCAGGCGATGTTCTAGTTCAATGAAGCATACAAGAGTCAGTTCATTCATGAGTCATTACTTATTACTATGAGAACATATACAACTATACTATGATGAGAACATATAGAACTATACTAGAATGAGAACATATACAATGATACTATGATTAGTAATAATACATTACATATACAAGAATATGTTAACATAAATGTGATCCACTGTATCGGAGCATGCCTTCATTGTCATGGTCCGAGTTGTAACAAGAATCTCCTGGAGGGAGAACATGAGTTTGCATATACATCTATACTGGATTGACTATCCTACACCTTGCTGCTAGCTACAGCTCGACCTGCAGGTCTACGAGTGCCAAACGTCATACCTTTTGACGACTTACAATGTCGTGTTTTCCGTCGATAGTTTGGTACAATTAATCACATAATACCTTGATATAAATCCGGTTTAAGGTAGTTAATACGACAATAGTTCTTATAATACGAAACTACAATACTACATTAATTTACCCTTTACATTTATTTGGTTATTACTTCACTTAAACATTAATGTACAAACTATATTTTGATAATGATAGTTACACTTAGGAAAATTACACACTTTTACAAGAAACAAACTTACAAAACACTTGTGCCTTGGTAGAAGGCTACTTTTAGTAGAAAATATAGGATTTTCTAGGAGTTACAAACTTTTACAAACACTTACAAACATTCACATACTTTTACTTCAAACGTTTACAAACTCGTACTTCAAACAACGATTCAAACATTTTGATACAAAAACAGACACTAAATACTTATGAACTCACCAGCTTTAATGCTGACAAACTCTTTCAAAATAACTTGTATTCTCAGGTCATCAGTAGACAGGTACCGATGCCAGCTTTTGAGAAGATGGAGCGCATACAAGACTCATCTTATATTTTGATTCATTGTTTTGGTGTCTTATATACTACAGAACACACTTGTATTAAAATTATATAATTAATGCAATGGATGATGTTGTTTACTTGTTTACTATTATACTGTGTTGTGATACTTTACATGACGTCCTCCGCCCCACAACGTTTCCGCCGTTCTCGGTTTTGGGGTGTGACACCAAGCATGTACACTATGTTTACCTATGGTCGTTTCTTTGTGAAATAAATCAATTAAAACATTTCCAATGATGCTCATTTCACAAATCCAAATCCTTATTGCAAGTGTAAGAATACCATATTCTTGTCACTGCTAGAATGTGTTAGATTCTAAATTATCATGCAATGATTCCTTTTGTAATGTTGAGGTACAAACGTCACAGAGACTTTGCCAACGATATTACAAAGTGTTCCTTTGGAGATTGTCACAAGAACAATTCCATGGAAGAAAAGTCTCACATTCAAAGTACATTCCTTTGAACATCCTTTTTGCATAGAAGTTTCTAACTTTCACACTGATTCTTAATATCCAACTCCCAATATGGAAACATCTCCATATTTGTTATATGACAATTCATTATTAATAGAATCATGTCTATTCATAATAATGTCAATATGGTCCATCCATTACAATACTTCCAATTTCCCACAAGCAACCAATATTTAGTGAACCTTAAATTGTTCTTAGCAATTGTTTAACAACTTTAGTCATATCTATTTCTAGTCCTTTTTCCTTCTTAATGCCCTAGGCATTTGGAAAATTCAGAACACATAAATATTATAACATATGCAATCGATCCTATACCCGAAACATATGAGATATGATTCATAATGTCTTACATAAAGACATTATACTTTACCAGTCTCTTGCTATAATATTTTCATATATAGATTTTCCTTATGTTGAACCATTCGAACATAACATTCATATATATACTTGACGAAATTTGATTAAAATCTCACAATCTAAGCTTTTAGATTTGAAATGAAATATGGGTTCCTCTCCCTTAATTATACCAAAACAACTTTTCAAACTTTGTAACTTTGCGAATTGAAACTTTTGTTTTCTTTAATTAACATTGCTAACTTGCAACACTTACCATAATGATTATGCTCCCACTAGCATAACAATTATTTCTTTAATAGCATAAAACTTATGCTCTCACTAGCTTTGACATGTACCTACAAATAAGCTGGACTTCTAGAAATCAATACTTGTTGACTTTCTTACCAAAGTTCATATTTCTGATACAAGATGCTTCGATAAGACTTTATCTAGGCTTCTCAAACTCATACATCTTTCCTTAGATAGATCACATGTGTGTCTAAACAATTTCAGAACTTACAATAATAAGTCCGAAATGTTTTATACCTTTTTTCCATTTCTCACAATTCGAACTATGAAGATGGATGCCGTAATCATAATCGAATTTGAGAATGCAAATATCACAAATGCTATCTCCTTAAAATCTACTTAGTGAAAGCGTTTCCTCACAATCATTTTCATGAATTGGAGAGAAACCTTATGATACTTAGATTTTATGGTGTATATGTTCCTATCCATGTGAATTTGTCGTAACCATAATCACAAGACAAGGTTAGTGACAAATCCAAACTCATATGGACTGAACTTGTTTAATCTTAATTTCTTTCCACATGGCAGCTCAAGGACCTACCATTGCTTCCAAGTTGTTATGCAAACAATTGAGCACTCATAGAACTCACATGCATAGTCAACTTTAACTGGAATGGGCACAGAAACAAGAATATGTCAACATGATAGGTTAAAAACCTCAAGTCGTGGGCTAGTGATTTAACAATAAGGTTAGTCTTGATCAGTCTTGAAACTTTTCAAGATCTTTGAGACTCTCACTGACCTCTTGACATATAAGATTCTATTGTCAAGAATCATTCCTTGACAAAAAAAATATTCAAGAGTTAGTGCGGTTTCTTATCGAGATAAACACTTCACACAATTGGTCTTAGTTGGTCTTTGTCTTATCCAAGACATCATAACTTACCAATTTAAATGTACAAGAGTAAGAAACATTTTACTCTACATTTGATAAGTGTTATAAACATTTCTTAAGATTATATCACTCAAGGCTCGATCTTGGAGTATGACTTTAAGACTTGATTTTGGAACGAAGTATGACTCATCTTTTTGCTTTAACATTTTCAATAATTCACGATTCCTCATCTTAGCCATATAAGTGCACTAAGATGTCCTTAGAGGATCAATTGTGATATGGTTCCATAATCACTAAGATGATCATATAACATGATACTCAAGTACTCTCCCTTCCTTTCAGATTGAAGAAACTTTATCTTTTTTCCTAATTTGATTCTTCTTATTCGTTCTGCCACACATTGAAACTTTTCCAATGATTAAAAATTACACTTAATATTGTAAGTATAACCAGGTTTACTAAAATTTTAGTAAATCATAACGAATAGTCTTATCGTTCTTTGTGGTGGACCTGACCAACTCACAACCAAGTGTACCCGATCCCCTAGTCCTTCACTTGATTCACATATACATGTGAACAAGGAATTAGTCATAATTTCCCAAAGACAAAGGTTCTCATTCATCACACAACACAAGTTGCATGATTCCAAGTTTCTATCCAATTGAAACTTAAGCGATGAGAATCTTTCCTTATTTGGTAAATTATGACACTACCATAAACGAAAGAATCAAATCCTTTTTCCAATATTGCTAACAATAGAAATATACAAATGTCAATTTTCACAAACGCCATTACAAGGATAAATATAAAACAAAATAAAATCAAAATTTTATTTATTTATAAAATGCGGAAAACACTTTTCCTTACAATGCAATTACAAATGAAAACTATGTTCTAAAATATTTATAAGCAATCTATCATAACTCTTAAGTAGCAACTCAAAAATCTGATCATCGAGCCATGCGATCGAAATCCATTTCTTCGCGATCAGACGCAACATACTCTTACTTTAAGCTTCATTTGATTCTACAAAACATCAAAATGTAATTACATTACATCATGTATTAAGAATCTCCAAATAGTAATTTAATAGAGTTAGATAGTGGACTTACCTGAAGCAGAGTCAAACACTTTGGCTTTACCATTCATGTGGTCCTTCAGGTAGATACGACAACTTCACAACCAATGTCCCTTCTCTTGGAAATAGAAGTAAACGGAATTTTTTAGAATGGTACATGGTACAATCTCAGACTTAGACTTTCTCTTTACCATTTGGTCAACCGGGTTGACTATGGTCAATCCATTTCCATTGGGAAGATAATATTTTTCTGGACTTCCAATGTTTCCATTAACAATATCCATATAAGTTTGGGAAGTAGATCTTCCAATCAAATTTGCTTTACCAGTGCACCAAATAATTGTTGATGTAGCAGCAACAAGCAAATATGTTAGATCAATAAGCGTCATGTCGTGATCTCCCATATTGTAGTCCTTAAAGAACTTGCTATATGACTTAGGAAGTGATTGAAGAACCAAGTCTACAACCAGCTTCCTTGAAACAATGACACCTAACATTCCCAACCTATCAATATGTGACTTCATCTCCAAGACATGTGCACATACAAACCTTCCATCTTGGTGTTTGCTAGCCAATAAAGCTTGAGTGACCTTGAACTTTTCAAGTCTTTGAACTTGTGGGCCAGGGAGAATTATTAGAGGAGGTGGATGAAGAAAAGTTCCACTACAACACGAAGAAAGGATTAATATTTCACCTCGATCGTCTTGTGGAATATCATATTTATAAGGAAATTGATATTCAAAAGATTCGGGAAGACCATAGTTGTCAGAAATAGACATTTACAAGGGAGGAATTCAAGTTGGTTGATTTAAGACCTTAATATAACACCTAAATGAAATATTAAAGCTAGGACCCAACACAATATTTTACAATTCGGAAAAGGGATGCCGTAATCCAATTGCAAAATATATGAAGGTAGGTAAATGACGATTTACCAATTGTAGCATGAAAAACGAAACTGATTATTAAGTTTTAAATGAATTGAAATTCCTAAATTCTTTTGAGATTCATTGAACTTTTCAATGTCATGTTTAATCTCGATTATGCCCTTCAAGTTTGTAACTGGGATACCGATGATCACAAACAAGGTGTGAATAACCATGCAAATCAGCTTGGTACTCTTGATGTCATTAATCACCTAATCAATGTGTCGGTTAACCACACACGTTCCATTAATCCATGATAATTTACGAGAAACCCATTGCCATCCTTCATTAGTACACATTAGTGTGCCGGTTAACCACACACATTCCACTAACTGCTCAATAAGGTGCAATGTGCAATTTCATGGGTTAACATCGAATTCACATTTTTCCTAAAGTAACTAAGATTGAGAATTTATAAAAGCATTTAGTTGCTTTATAATTATCATTATACTTTTAATGAGAATTAATGTCCTATCATATCCGTTCGACTAACAACCCTCCACCAATCAAGGAAGCGGTGGGTGAGAGTGGACACTCATTAAACCACCATTTTATAGGTAGTATCCTTATACCCCCCCTTTATAGATTGAGTTCGTGAATGAGGTCCACTAACGGTAAGACTAACTTGTCTTATATATATATATATATATATATATATATATATATATATATATATATATATATATAATTATTGAACTTTTAATATTATAATAGTATAATGATGTATTTTACACATTTAAAATACTTGATGGTTTAATTGTAACGACCCGTTCCCGGTATGTTGATTTATTGGTAATTATAGTGAGTTTTTCAAGAGGGACTCGGCGAGTTCTAGCCTGACTCGCTGAGTAGGGTCGCGTCTGAGGGCACGCGTGAGCCGGGGACTCGACGAGTCCATATCCCCGACTCGGCGAGTCCATCTGTCTGGGTGAAACCCTAAAATCCCCGGGTTGCCCACTATTTATACCACCTTATAGCCCCATTCTCGCCTCCCTCACCCTGAGAACGCAGTGATAGAGCCCCAAACCTCCATTGAAGAGCTTATATGTGTTTTGGTGCCCTCTTTGTGAAGGTGTGAAGAAGGAGAAGAAGAAAGAAGCAAGGAGAAGGGTTGTAGTGCAAAGATCCAAGGCCAAATCAGAGTTTATTGAGGTATTTTCGGAGTTCCATCTTATTATATGCTTTAAACTTCCATTAGGGCTCTCCTAAGAGTTAGTTGGTGCTTGTTTCAAGCCTTACACTTGCATGAACGTCTTATTAAGTCGATATATCTATGGATCTGAATGTTGGGGTGTTGTAGAGCCCAGATCTACTGTCTTTTTGGAGTTATATTGCATGATAACCATAGATCTACCCATTTTATGCATCTTTTAGCCTTATTTCCCTTATTCATGAGGTTGTGCACGTAAAGTTGGAAACTTTATGTGGTAAAACAGCTTATTGGACTCAGATCTATCAATTGTATGCATTGGATTCAAACAAAACCAAGTAAAAATCAGTTGCATGGCGGCGACTCGGCGAGTCGGAAGAACGACTCGACGAGTCGGGTCGCGAGTCCCGAGTCCTTCAGTTTTATCAGTGTCGAGTGGACGAGGTGAGTCAGGAAGTGGACTCAGCGAGTTGAGAGTAGACTCAGTGATGGAGGGACTCGACGAGTTTGTTCATACAACTCGGCGAGTCCAAGGCAATCTTCTTGGGATCAAGAACAGCTCGTCGAGTCTGTTCATACGACTCGGCGAGTCGGATGAAGATTGTCTGAGTTCTTGGATCAAGAGGGTACTCGTCGAGTCGATGCCAGACTCGACGAGTAGCAGTGAGTAAGAGTGAAAAGTAAGAGTGGGACTCGGCGAGTTGGGTGGCCCAACTCGGCAAGTCAGCCCAAAAGATAATTGACTTTGACCGAGGGTAAAAGAGTCATTTTACCCCAAGCGCAATGTTTAGTATTTGATTGAGTGTGTTTATGGACTTGTAGCCGAGGAGATTCAGGAGCAGCCGCCGTTAGCTTCCCGAGCCACACACTCAGCAGCCAGCTTACGAGGTGAGTTTCCTTCCAGTAGGAACGGGTCTAAGGCCACAATGCCGGCCCGTTCAGCTAGCAGTAGTTTCCGGATTTAGGTCCGATGCAGTAGTTGGTATGTTCGATGCCTTCGTGGTTCGAACAGGATTTGTGTGCTATGTTTTATGTGTTAAGTACTATGTGTTCCGGGCCACGGCCCGATGTAGCATGTCATATATGTGTTATGCTAGTTGATGTGTTATGCGATGCCATGTTCAGTCAGATCCGGACTTCGGTCCGATGCAGTTAGTTCCGGACTTCGGTCCGATGCAGGGGACAAGGTCCCAGTCAGTTCCGGACTTCGGTCCGATGCAGTTAGTTCCGGACTTTGGTCCGATGCAGGGGACAAGGTCCCAGTCAGTTCCGGACTTCGGTCCGATGCAGTTAGTTCCGGACTTCGGTCCGATGCAGGGGACAAGGTCCCAGTCAGTTCCGGACTTCGGTCTGATGCAGTTTCCGGGCTTCGGCCCGATGCAGTGGGCAAGGCCCAATATGTGTTTATATGTTATTGTATGGTATGTGGTAGTTTGGGGGAGCTCACTAAGCTTCGTGCTTACAGTTTCAGTTTGGTTTCAGGTACTTCCGCAAGCAAAGGGAAGAGCTCGGGGTGACAGCACCGCACACACCACAGCATAGCTTTTATCCTGGGGATGTCTTTTGATGTTTTGGATTGATGTTGTATGATACAGTTTTCCGCACAATATTTTACTATGTTTTGGGGATACATCGCGTATGTTTTATGTTATGATACTTATATTACGGTTTAGATTATATTGAAAAACGAAAATTTTTGGGTCGTGTTTTTGGGTCGTTTCAAGTTGGTATCAGAGCCCTGGTTTGAGGGATTCGGATACACTTCCGGGTGTATCTGAACTCAAACTAAGGGAAAGAAAAGATTTTAGTAAAATAAAAATGTTTTACAAAAAGAATTTTGAAAGCACTTGGAAAGAAAGAATTGTTTTTAACAAGATAGAGGTGTGTGCATGCGGTCAGCCGAGCTCAAATAAGTACTCCTAAATTACCCATACAAGTTATTTGTTCAGTTTCAGTTTCAGTAGAACAGCATGCTAGTATAGGGCTAAGGATCTAGGAGAATGCCTTATGTGCCTGCTTATGTGTTACAGCTTTATGAGTATTGCATGCTAGAATTGAGTAGACAGCAGTAGGATAGCCTGTTTAGGTTATGCCTGATAGTATGAGCTTAGCATCCTATGCTAGTGCAGTTTCTTGTTATAAGAATAGTTTTGCCTGAGTCTATTTCCCGTGTCCGAATGTTGCTTGCTTCGTGCTTAGTGGGGTTCTGAGTAGTGGGAGTTAGCCATTAGGTGAACACGTCACACCACATGTGATCAGGTTTGAATAATCCCAGAGTGCTGGAACTGGCTCTACTGCGCAGCTCTTGTTTAAGTCCAACCGTTGTAGGGACGGATCTTTTACTCGAAGGATTATCTGATCCTCATCACATGTGATGGTGTTTAGGTGGTGGCTAACTGGCATTATGAGGAGACCTACAGCAGCTGAGGACCAGTTGCGTTGAGCTTGAAGTTTCCCTAGGGCAAGCCTAGGATGAGAGTAGCAGAGAATGGCAGTAGTAGAAGTGACTTGGTGGAGTCAAGGCAGTTCTTGAGGAAGTACGGATAGATGTGGAAGGTAGTAGGGGCCCATACTACTGAAAGCAGAGGATCCGTACTCGAATTAAGGAAGGCCAAGACAAGACCAGGAAGCTAGTAGTAGTATCATGATCCCTTGAGATATTTCAGTGTTCTGATGTTGTTATGATATGTTTCAGAATGGTAGTTTTGCGTCCGAGGCCAGCAGCCGGCAGTTCAGATGCCGGAGGGGGATCAGGCCCGGAGGCCGGGCAGATGGATGAGCAGACTAGGGAGTTCCTTTCTTCTGAGTTTACCCGCATCATACTAGAGCAGACTCCTGTGATCTTCGGTTCGATCAAGGAGGGTATTTTAGAGCTGATGGATGAGAGATTGAGTACTTTCCGTGCCGAGATGGCGGCCGTGATGGGGTCGCGCACACTTACGTTCAGGGAGTTCAGGGCATGCGGGGCTCCTGACTATCATGGGGCACGGGACCCCATAGCGAGTACCAGGTGGTTGGCGGATGTGGCCAATGCATTCCGCACTAGCAGATGTCCCGAGGGGGACAAGGTCAGATTGGCGTCCTGTCTTCTGAAGGACAGGGCACGAGACTGGTGGGAGGAGGTCGGACATGCCACCGGGGATGATGCGGCATTGGATGCCATGACCTGGGTTGATTTCTCTACCAGGTTCAGAGCGGAGTTTGCACCGGTCATCGAGGTGCAACAGTTAGCTAGGGAGTTCCAGGATCTTACCCAGACTACCGAGACAGTGGCGGAGATCACCGCCAAGTTCAGGGAGAGGGCCCTTCTTGTTCCTCAGTATGCAGCCGATGAGGAGATGAAGAAGGCCCGTTATCATGAGATGCTGCGGAGTGACATTCGCATGTTTGTGAGCCAGTCCAGTTGTAAAACGCTGGACGACATGATTGCTAGAGCCATAGAGAGGGAGATTGATCTAGAGATGGAGAAGAAGAGGAAACCGGAGGCGGTTTCGGGTTTAGGCAGCGTGGGCAAAAAGCCCAAGGTTTCAGATCACAGGTCCAGGGGTCAGCAGAGCCACGGTCGGTGTGGCAAGTGTGGGAGGTTGCACGATGGGGCGTGCAAGGCAGGGAGTTCCGGCTGCTACAAGTGCGGTCGGACTGGGCATTTGAGTAGGGATTGTACGGCCCCTGCTACTACGGTTACAGCATCAGATCTGATTTGCTTTCAGTGCAATCAGAGGGGACATAAAAGGTCCCAGTGTCCCAGTTTAGCTGCAGCAGGGAAGGTGGTTGCACCTGCCCCTGCCACCCTGAGGATTACGGATGGCCGGCAGGGCCGAGCTGATGCGCCGGTGGCGAAGAGCAGGGCATTTCAGATGACAGCAGAGGAGGCGCGAGCGACTCCTGATGTGGTGACGGGTATGAATCTTTCCTTCATCTTTAATTGTTATTATATCGTTTGAATATTACTTGATGATATGTTTTATTTAGGGTCGTTCTCGGTGAACGGCATCCCTGCTTTGGTATTGTTCGATTCGGGGGCTACCCGATCATTTGTATCGCTTGCGCTTAGCAAGAGATTTAGCAGAGCTACAGGGGAGCTGGATTGTCCACTAGAGATTAAGATAGCAGATGATAGGACCGTGAGGGTCGGCAGAGTACATAAAGGGTGTTCCCTTCAGATATTTGATGAGCAGTTTTCAGTGGACCTGGTTCCTATTCCCCTGCGTGGGAATAAAGTTATTGTGGGCATGGATTGGCTGAGCCCCAATGGGGCGGTGATTGATTGTGAGCTACAACTAGTGAGGGTTCGCACTCCCAGTGGGGGAGAGATAGTGATTCAGGGCGAGAGGCCCCAGCGAGGACCGATCTTTTGTTCCGCCGCGAGGGCGAGGCGCTATGTTCAGCAGGGTTGCGCCGGTTTTGTAGCTTACGTCTTGGATGCCCGGGAGAAGGGCAAGACGGCGATTGATGATGTTCCTATTGTTCGTGACTACCCGGATGTGTTTCCCGAGGATTTGTCGGGGATACCTCCAGAGAGGTAGGTTGAGTTCAGGATCGACCTAGTTCCTGGTGCGGCTCCGATAGTCAAAGCACCGTATCGACTTGCTCCCCCTGAGATGCAGGAGTTGTCTACACAGCTTCAGGAGCTGTTAGACAAGGGTTTCATTCGGCCAAGCAGTTCGCCTTGGGGAGCGCCGATCTTATTTATGAGGAAGAAGGATGGGTCGCATCGTATGTGCATTGATTATCGGGAGTTGAACAAAGTAACGGTGAAGAACCGTTACCCACTTCCGAGGATAGATGACTTGTTTGATCAGCTTCAGGGAGCGTCTTGGTTCTCTAAGATCGATCTACGCTCCGGTTATCATCAGATGAGGGTTAGAGATGAGGATGTACAGAAGACTGCTTTCAGGACCCGGTATGGTCATTATGAGTTCGTGGTGATGCCATTTGGGCTCACCAATGCCCCAGCCGCATTCATGGATCTCATGAACCGCGTGTGCAGACCGATGCTAGATCGGTCGGTGATAGTGTTTATAGATGACATCTTGGTGTATTCCAAGACACAGGGGCAGCACGAGGAGCACCTACGGGAGGTGTTGGAGACTTTGAGGAGGGAGAGACTTTTCGCAAAGTTCTCCAAGTGTGAGTTCTGGTTGCGCGAGGTGCAGTTTCTTGGTCATCTCGTCAACCAGAAGGGTATTTTGGTAGATCCGGCCAAGATTGAGGCCGTGATGCAGTGGGAGGTCCCGAGGTCTCCATCTGAGATTCGGAGCTTCCTGGGGTTGGCAGGGTATTATCGGAGATTTATTCAGGACTTCTCCAAGATAGCAGTGCCGCTCACCCGACTAACCAAGAAGTCGGTGGTTTTTCGTTGGGGGCCTGAGCAGCAGGCGGCGTTCGAGACTCTCAGGCAGAGATTGTGCGAGGCTCCGATCCTTACCTTGCCAGAGGGAGTAGAGGATTTCGTAGTCTATTGTGATGCTTCGATCACAGGTATGGGAGCAGTATTGATGCAGCGAGGCCATGTAGTAGCTTATGCCTCGAGACAGTTGAAGCCTCACGAGGCTAATTATCCTACCCACGATTTGGAGCTGGGGGCGGTTGTGTTTGCCCTCAAGATTTGGAGACATTACCTTTATGGGGTCCGCTGTACTATTTACACGGATCACAAGAGTTTGCGATATCTTATGGATCAGCCGAGTTTGAACATGAGTTAGAGGAGATGGTTAGACGTGCTGAAGGACTATGACTGTGAGATCCTTTATCATCCAGGGAAGGCCAATGTGGTGGCCGACGCCCTGAGCCGCAAGGTGTCGACGGCCCCTATCAGAGATCTGTGTATGAGGATGACAGTGATGTTGGGTTTTGAGCAATCTAACACTTCCTAAGTGTGCATGCAACCCTAATAAACCTTGGATCTATGTTTGTCTAAATACATGCAAAATAATAATTTTCCAAGGTTTATAACCTATCTAACATGGCATGGGGAACATTTCAACATAAAAGAGTTAGAAGAGATTACATACCTTTTGGTGAGTTTGGTTCTAAGGAGTTTGAGGGCCAAGCACCAATAGTGTGAATGCCTCAAATGGAATCACAAACACCACAAACTCTTGGAAAACTTTGAGAGAGAATACACCTCTTGTATTTTCGGCCACACACATGCACACACACACTAGATCACTAGTTTTCTCTTAAGACTTCATTTCATGCTCCATAAGCATGCTTATATAGTGTGCATGGTTAGGGTGAAACCCTAATAACCCATGTCTTTTCCTTTTCCAAGGATCCATGGGTTAAAAGCTCCATGGATCATCCATGGACTTCCACATAATCCTAGCCCATTAACAAATGAGTATTAGCCCACACTATATAAAACAAATAGCCCATAATTTAATTAGTATTCCTTTTAATCTCTAAATTAATCCATAATTAATTTAAGACTAAAACTAATTAAATAACGTAACTTCATATTAATATATTATAACTCATAATATATTAATAAACATATGTGTATAACTCTCATAAAATTATCCATAATAGTTTGGATGAGATGCAACCCAAATGGACCATGCCGGTCGGGTCAAGTATATACCAAATAAGTTATGGACTTAGACACCTTATCCAACAGACTCCCACTTGGATAAGTCTAATAACTATATTTGCCTATAACTTCAGGAACCAACCAACAATCGTAGCTCTCGAAAACTCCCTCGAACAATGAAGACTCTGTCGAACTATGAAGCGCCATTTTAGATAAGTGATCACATAATCCTCTGGTCTCATGATATCAGCCGGACAAACACATGGAACTATGTCTTGCTTATTGTCTAGCAGTTGTTTTTCGATTTTTTGATTTGTTTGACGAAGAACTTCACTGAACACATCGGTTTAGTTCTGACCAGGCCTGGTTCATGGGTCAACACAAAATCATCGAGGGGCCCAGATATCGCTTCTATTTCTAGAAGGAACAGATAAACTTCGACTGATATGCTTGTTCTACTACTTATTGAATTGTACACAAAGGCACGTTTTATAACATCAAGTTACTGATGCGTTTACGTGCAATCAATGCACAACCAACTCATAGGTAACAACTCATATCTCTAGGTTTAAAGATTTATATGATGTTATCGTCTCACGATCACTCGAGATAAATTCCATGAAGTGATACAAGTGAGCGTGGGTTTATACCAATACTCATAACTTATGAGTACTCATGAATGTTGCAGCAACCATTCCCATGCCTAAACACCTTTAAGGCATCTACAAATCCAATTCATGACAATCTTGATTCATACCTACTTCCGACGTATGATCGATTGTGGAGGTTTGAATAAATTAATTATTCTGGAAGTCAAAACATGCAAAACTGAAACAATAGTAAATAATTGACAATGATAGTAACACTTTACTCATAAATAAATCACAAATTTTATTCATCATCAAACGTCGATTACATTTTACAAGTTTCAGGAAAACTATCTAATCTGTAAAACTAATATCGTCCCTCAGCCCGATGCGTCTCGCATGCTGAAAATGCTTAACCCTCGTCAGTCCCTTCGTAAGGGGATCTGCAGGATTCTCATCTGACGATATCCTCCTTGTCACAAGGAGTCCTTCTTCAATCTTGTGTCTTATGAAGTGATATTTTCTGTCAATGTGTCGGGATCTGCCATGATCTCTTGGTTCCTTGGCTAAGATAACCGCAACATTGTTGTCACAGAAAATCTCTATAGGTTCCTTAATAGCTGGTACAACTCCAAGGTCTCCGATGAAGTTCTTTAGCCATATCGCCTCCTTCGCTGCTTCACTCGCTGCTATATACTCTGATTCACAAGTCGAATCAGCCACCGTCTCCTGCTTGGAACTTTTCCAAGAAATTGCCCCTCCATTTAAGGTAAAGATCCAGCCCGACTGAGAGCGGAAATTATCCCTATCAGTCTGAAAACCAGCATCACTATACCCTAATATTCTCAAGTCATTACTGCCACCAAGGGTAAGGACCCAATCCTTAGTCCTCCGCAGGTACTTGAGAATGTTCTTTACCGCGGTCCAATGAGCTTTGCCAGGGTTCCCCTGATACCTGCTGACCATGCTCAAAGCAAATGCCACATCAGGACGGGTACAAGTCATAGCATACATGATCGAGCCAACTGCGGAAGCATATGGTAATTGGCTCATCTCAGCTATCTCTGCCTCTGTACTCGGACTCTGAGTCTTACTCAGTTTGGTATTGCTTTGGATCGGTAAATCTCCTTTCTTGGAATTCTCCATGTTGAACCTTTTCAACACCTTATCCAAGTAGATACTCTGACTAAGTCCAATTAGTCTTCTACTCCTTTCTCTTAATATCCTTATCCCTAGGATATAGGTAGCCTCCCCTAGGTCCTTCATAGCAAAGCACTTCCCAAGCCAGGACTTAACCTCCTGCAAGGTTGGGATGTCATTTCCTATGAGTAGTATGTCATCCATATACAATACCAAGAAGCTAACTATACTCCCACTAGCTCTGACATACACGCAAGACTCATCTTCGCTTCTCAAGAAGCCAAACTCTTTTACCTTCTCATCAAAACAAAGATTCCAGCTACGAGATGCTTGTTTTAATCCATAAATGGATTTCTCAAGCTTGCATACTCTATTAGGGTATTCTGCATTGACAAAACCCTCTGGCTGATTCATGTACACATCCTCAGCCAACTTTCCATTAAGGAAAGCGGTTTTGACATCCATTTGCCATATTTCATAATCATGAAATGCTGCAATGGCTAACATAACCCTAATAGACTTAATCTTGGCCACCGGCGAGAAGGTTTCATCATAATCAACACCTTGAGTTTGAGTAAAACCCTTCGCAACCAGTCGAGCCTTATAAGTATGCACTTTTCCTTCCATGTCGGTCTTCTTTTTGAAGATCCATTTGCACCCGACTGTTTTACGGCATGGTACATTGTCAACCAAGTGCCAAACTTGATTGTCATACATGGACTGTATCTCGCTGTCCATAGCCTCCTTCCATTTAGCAGACTCCGGGCCTGCCATGGCTTCCTTAACACTGCTAGGTTCATCCAAATTTACTAGTGTACTATCACTAATAAACGTATCACCTTCCGTAGTAATATGAAAACCATAATAAAACGAAGGTGTGTTCCTAACCCGTGTGGAACGTCTCGGAGGTACAGACTCGTCAGCTGGATCAACAGGAGTTTCTTCCTCAGGTTGATTGCTAGTGTCTGAGGTTCCTTCACCAATTGATTCTTGAATTTCTTCAAGATCAATCTGCCTCCCACTGTCTCCTTGGCTTATAAATTCTTTCTCGCGAAAGATCCCTCTTCGTGCTACAAAGACCACATTCTCACTGGGTCTGTAGAAAAGGTAACCGAAGGATTTCTGTGGGTAGCCGATGAAAATACACCTTTCACTTCGGGGTTCAAGCTTATCATGAGTTTCACGCCTCACGAAGGCTTCGCAACCCCAAATTTTGATGTGGTCCAAATTGGGAACCTTACCAGTCCACATCTCATGAGGTGTTTTGGTAACCTTCTTTGTAGGGACTAGATTAAGGATATGGGCGGCAGTCTCTAAGGCATACCCCCAAAAAGAGATTGGTAACGAAACTCGACTCATCATAGAGCGAACCATGTCCAACAAGGTACGATTACGCCTCTCAGCTACACCATTCAGCTGTGGTGTCCTGGGAGGAGTCAATTGTGAGACAATCCCACACTCCTTAAGATAGTCAAGGAACTCGGTACTAAGATACTCACCACCTCGATCGGATCGAAGCATCTTAATGTTCCTGCCCAATTGATTTTCTACTTCCTGCTTGAATTCCTTAAACCTTTCAAAGGTTTCGGACTTGTGTTTGATTAAGTAGACATACCCATATCTACTAAAATCATCAATAAAAGTCACATAATACCGATTAGCGTCCCTTGTGGCGGTTTTGAATGGCCCACATACATCAGTATGTATTAGGTCCAACAAACCCTCACCCCTCTCACAAGTTCCAGTGAAGGGTGATTTTGTCATTTTTCCAAGTAGACAAGATTCACAACTATCATCTGATTTGAGGTCAAATGATTCCAAGACTCCACTCTTTTGGAGTTGTCCTATGCGTTTCTTGTTTACATGTCCAAGACGACAATGCCACAATGATGCTTTATCTAGGCTAGTAGAAGAATCAATATACAACACATTATTTCCTAAGTTGTCTACAATCGACACAGTTTCATACACACCATCACAAGGTAATGCTTTAAAATAAAACACATTATTAAAGAAAGCATTAATACCACCACATTCATTATCAAACGAAAAGGTAAAACCTTGTTTGTACAAAGCATGAAAAGAAATAATATTCCTCGCCATTTCAGACGAGTACACACATTTATTCAAATCTAATTTTAACCCATTATTAAGCAACAAAGTATAAACTCCAATCTTGGAAACAGGTGAAGCCTTCCTATTCCCCATGATTAAGTTTATCTTCCCGTGCTCCACATCCTCACTTCTTCTTAGGCCCTGCAAATCAGAACATATGTGAATACCACATCCTGTATCAAGCACCCAAGAGTTAGAATATGTTGAGTAATTAGACAATATAGTGTAAATACCTGCATAGGTGGGTTTCACTTTCCCATCCTTTAGATCCTGCAAGTACTTAGGGCAGTTTCGCTTCCAGTGTGCCTTTTCATGGCAATAAAAGCATTCAGCATCCTTTGGAATGGCAGAAGGAGTGACAGAACCGTTCTTAGTCTTTGATGAGGAGCCTTCAAGAGACTTTCCCTTGGTACCCTTCGAAGGGTGCTTCCTCTTTTTCCCTTTGCCTTGCCCAATAGCTAAAACAGGGGTAGAAGTTGGAGTAGGAGTAGTAGAGGTAACAACCGCTTTACCCTTAAGACCGGTTTCAGCGGTCTTCAAGAGTCCTTGAAGCTTGCTGAGGGTAACTTCCTCCTTGTTCATATGATATGTCATTCGGAAATGATCATAACAAGAAGGCAAGGAGTGCAAAATGATGTCAATTGCTAACTCCTCGGGGATGTTAACATTCAGCTTCAGCAAACGGTCCACATACC
Source organism: Lactuca saligna (assembly GCF_052625555.1). Classification (NCBI taxonomy): domain Eukaryota; kingdom Viridiplantae; phylum Streptophyta; class Magnoliopsida; order Asterales; family Asteraceae; genus Lactuca; species Lactuca saligna. The sequence continues at coordinate 460,332 of NC_136420.1, read as the reverse complement.
TTTGCATCTTTTGCATGTGGCCCGTGACGGATTCACCGTCCTTCATGCGGGTAGTTATTATGGAGGAGATTATTTCATACCGCTCCTGACGAGCACTCTGATGGTACCTTTCCATCAAGTCTTGGTGCATCTCAAAAGGGTAGAAATCTTCATACGACTTTTGGAGCTCGGCTGTCATCGTGGCCATCATGATACATGCCACCTTAGTAGCATCTCTCTCATGAGTCCTGAATTCAGCGATCTCCTCAGGAGTAGCAGTAGACTCATCAAGTTCTTTTAACTCCTTATCGAGGACATATTCCTTGTCCTCGTAACGAGTAACCATCCTGATGTTCCTAATCCAATCCATGAAGTTGGAACCATCAAAGATGACCCTCCCACAAAGATTCGTGAGAGAGAAAGAACCAGTTGGGTTAGAGCCTGAAGCATTAGTGTTGGAAGACATCTGAAAGAAGAAAGTAAGTTTAGATTAGATATTTAGGATCCTTAATAAGACACCCAAATGTAATATTAAGGCTAGGATCCAATCACAATATATTACACTTAGAAGAGGGATGCCGTAATCTAAGTAATAATATATTTGAAAGGTAGGTGAATGACGATTCACCAATTTCCACCATGAAAACGAAATGATTTATTAGGTTTAATTGGATTTGAAATTTCTAGATTCTTTTGAGATTCATTGAACTTTTCAATGGCATGTTTCAATCTCGATTGTGCCCTTCAAGTTTTGTGACTGGGATGCCGAGGATCACAAAACAAGGTGTGAATAACCATGCTAATTCACTTGGTACTCCTAATATTATCACCTAATCAATGTGCCGGTTAACCACACACGCTCCATTGATCTATGACAACATTAAGTCACCCTTCGTGATCCTTACTAGTCCTAGTTAGTGTGCCGGTTAACCACACACGCTCCACCAACGACTTGGTAAGGTACAAAGTGTGAATTCCATGGATTAGCACCATGTTCACATTTTCCTAAAATAACTAAGATTGGGAATTAAAAGAGTTTAGTTATTTTATAATATTCATTATACTTTTAATGAGGATTTAAAGTCATTGTTCTACCCGTTCGGCTAACGACCCTCCACCGATCAAGCAAGCGGTGGGTGAGAGTATACACCCATTAAGTCGCCATTTTATAGGCAACAACCTTATACCCACCTTATAGACCGGCTTCGTGAATGAGGCCTACTAACGGTAAAACGACTTATTCTTATACATATATATAATAATTAACCATTAATGTTATAAATAGTATAAGGGTTGAATTTTAACTATTAAAACTCTAAGGTTTGGAATTAAAGTTTATTAAAGTGTGTGAAACTTTACAAATTCCAAAACTTGAGGGCAAGTTTTGTAACTTTGCAAAACTCTTCATTTCATAACTTATGAATTAAAGGTTCATAAAAATGAAGACTCTTCATTTTCATGTAACTTATGTGTTTTAAGTGTGTGTTAAATGAAAGTGACCTTTGGTAATCCATAACTTGAGGACAAATTATGGACTCCATTAAAACACATAAATGATCAAGAATTAATTCTAAACAATTCAGCAAATAATTCCTATCATTTTCTAAATTCATAAGAACATGAACATGATCATCAAAAATTCAAGAATTATACGAACACATAAAATCATGGAATTTTGATATATGCTATTGTAAATGGATTAGAACAACCATTACACCAACTAAAATAAGTTTTATAACACCAAAACAATTTAGGGTAATGTTTCTAGTCCATTTCCAGCAGCAAAAGTCAAGAATCTGCACTCTTTCGATCCTACTCGTCGAGTGCACGAACTGACTCGTCGAGTAGGTTGAAGTTTGCCTTGGACTCGTCGAGTCCCCCCAATGGACTCGGCGAGTCCACCATGCAGACAGCAACGATTTCGACTTTTTTCACTATTTTGCATCAAGTATCAAACAAGCAAGCCTAGGCTCTGATACCACTGTTGGGTTTTGAGCAATCTAACACTTCCTAAGTGTGCATGCAACCCTAATAAACCTTGGATCTATGTTTGTCTAAATACATGCAAAATAATAATTTTCCAAGGTTTATAACCTATCTAACATGGCATGGGGAACATTTCAACATAAAAGAGTTAGAAGAGATTACATACCTTTTGGTGAGTTTGGTTCTAAGGAGTTTGAGGGCCAAGCACCAATAGTGTGAATGCCTCAAATGGAATCACAAACACCACAAACTCTTGGAAAACTTTGAGAGAGAATACACCTCTTGTATTTTCGGCCACACACATGCACACACACACTAGATCACTAGTTTTCTCTTAAGACTTCATTTCATGCTCCATAAGCATGCTTATATAGTGTGCATGGTTAGGGTGAAACCCTAATAACCCATGTCTTTTCCTTTTCCAAGGATCCATGGGTTAAAAGCTCCATGGATCATCCATGGACTTCCACATAAGCCTAGCCCATTAACAAATGAGTATTAGCCCACACTATATAAAACAAATAGCCCATAATTTAATTAGTATTCCTTTTAATCTCTAAATTAATCCATAATTAATTTAAGACTAAAACTAATTAAATAACGTAACTTCATATTAATATATTATAACCCATAATATATTAATAAACATATGTGTATAACTCTCATAAAATTATCCATAATAGTTTGGATGAGATGCAACCCAAATGGACCATGCCGGTCGGGTCAAGTATATACCAAATAAGTTATGGACTTAGACACCTTATCCAACAAGTGATCACTCCGTTGTTGGAGCGGATCAAGGAGGCTCAGATGGAGGGCCTCAAGGAGGAGAGGCAGAAGTGTGAGAGGATAGTGGGCCGAGTAGCTTCATTTGATTACGACAGTCGGGGTTTGTTGACACTTCATGGTAGGATATGGGTACCATACTGGGGTAGGGTACGGCAAGTATTGATGGACGAGGCTCATAAGTCTCGGTTTTCTATCCACCCAGGAGCGACGAAGATGTATCGAGATCTTCGATCTGATTATTGGTGGCCCTGCATGAAGCGAGATGTCGCTTGGTATGTGGAGAGATGTTTGACCTGTCGGAAGGTCAAGGCGGAGCACCAGAGACCTCACGGCAAGATGCAGCCGTTAGACATTCCCGTGTGGAAATGGGAGGACATCACCATGGATTTTGTCACCAAACTCCCTAGGACCGCACGCGGGGTGGACTCGATATGGGTAGTAGTGGATCGGTTGACGAAGAGTGCCCATTTTATTCCGATTCAGGAGAGTATATCGGCGGAAAAGTTAGCCGATATCTATGTGCGAGAGATTGTGGCACGTCATGGAGTGCCGGTATCGGTGGTGTCGGACCGAGATGTTCGTTTCACGTCCAGATTCTGGAAGCGATTCCACGACGAGATGGGTACTCGTCTCCATTTCAGCACCGCTTTTCATCCTCAGACTGACGGGCAGAGCGAGAGGACGATTCAGACTCTCGAGGACATGCTTAGGGCATGTGTTCTAGATTTTGGGGGCAGTTGGGATACGTATCTTCCGTTAGCGGAATTCTCGTATAACAACAGTTATCATGCAAGCATTGATCGACCTCCTTTTGAGATGTTATACGGCAGGAAGTGCAGGACCCCGATTTGTTGGGGCGAGGTCGGTCAGCGAGTCATAGGGAGCACCGAAGTGGTGCTCAAGACGACGGAATTGATCCAGCAGGTCCGTAGTAGGCTGCAGACTGCGCAGAGTCGGCAGAAGAGCTACGCCGACAGGAGGCGTTCGGACTTGGAGTTCCAGGTGGGAGATATGGTTCTTCTGAAAGTCTCACCTTGGAAAGGTGTCATCAGGTTCCGGAAGAGGGGCAAATTGGGCCCCAGATTTATTGGTCCCTTCAGGGTTTTGGCCTGGGTGGGTCGGGTTGCTTATCGGTTAGATCTTCCTGAGGAGCTTAGTCCGATACACAACACCTTCCATGTGTCGCAGTTGAGGAAGTGTTTGGTGGATGAGACAGCAGTCGTTCCCTTAGAGGACATTCAGGTTGATAGCGGCCTAAATTATATCGAGAAGCCGGTCGCGATTCTGGAACGGAAGACCAAGACCTTGAGGAACAAGGTAATTCAGCTAGTAAAGGTGCAGTGGCAGCACCGGAAGGGGTCTGAATGGACGTGGGAGGCTGAGGAGGAGATGAGAGCGCACTACCCGAAGTTATTTGCAGATCCAGCCGTAGCAGACTTCGAGGACGAAGTCTGAGACAAGTGGGGGAGAATTGTAACGACCCGTTCCCGGTATGTTGATTTATGGGTAATTATAGTGAGTTTTTCAAGAGGGACTCGATGAGTTCTAGCCTGACTCGCCGAGTAGGGTCGCGTCTGAGGGCACGCGTGAGCCGGGGACTCGACGAGTCCATATCCCCGACTCGGCGAGTCCATCTGTCTGGGTGAAACCCTAAAATCCCCGGGTTGCCCACTATTTATACCACCTTATAGCCCCATTCTCGCCTCCTTCACCCTGAGAACGCAGTGATAGAGCCCCAAACCTCCATTGAAGAGCTTATATGTGTTTTGGTGCCCTCTTTGTGAAGGTGTGAAGAAGGAGAAGAAGAAAGAAGCAAGGAGAAGGGTTGTAGTGCAAAGATCCAATGCCAAATCAGAGTTTATTGAGGTATTTTTGGAGTTCCATCTTATTATATGCTTTAAACTTCCATTAGGGCTCTCCTAAGAGCTAGTTGGTGCTTGTTTCAAGCCTTACACTTGCATGAACGTCTTATTAAGTCGATATATCTATGGATCTGAATGTTGGGGTGTTGTAGAGCCCAGATCTACTGTCTTTTTGGAGTTATATTGCATGATAACCATAGATCTACCCATTTTATGCATCTTTTAGCCTTATTTCCCTTATTCATGAGGTTGTGCACGTAAAGTTGGAAACTTTACGTGGTAAAACAGCTTATTGGACTCAGATCTATCAATTGTATGCATTGGATTCAAACAAAACCAAGTAAAAATCAGTTGCATGGCGGCGACTCGGCGAGTCGGAAGAACGACTCGACGAGTCGGGTCGCGAGTCCCGAGTCCTTCAGTTTTATCAGTGTCGAGTGGACGAGGTGAGTCAGGAAGTGGACTCAGCGAGTTGAGAGTAGACTCAATGATGGAGGGACTCGACGAGTTTGTTCATACAACTCGGCGAGTCCAAGGCAATCTTCTTGGGATCAAGAACAACTCGTCGAGTCTGTTCATACGACTCGGCGAGTCGGATGAAGATTGTCTGAGTTCTTGGATCAAGAGGGTACTCATCGAGTCGATGCCAGACTCGACGAGTAGCAGTGAGTAAGAGTGGGACTCGGCGAGTTGGGTGGCCCAACTCGGCGAGTCAGCCCAAAAGATAATTGACTTTGACCGAGGGTAAAAGAGTCATTTTACCCCAAGCGCAGTGTTTAGTATTTGATTGAGTGTGTTTATGGACTTGTAGCCGAGGAGATTCAGGAGCAGCCGCCGTTAGCTTCCCGAGCCACACACTCAGCAGCCAGCTTACGAGGTGAGTTTCCTTCCAGTAGGAACGGGTCTAAGGCCACAATGCCGGCCCGTTCAGTTAGCAGTAGTTTCCGGATTTAGGTCCGATGCAGTAGTTGGTATGTTCGATGCCTTCGTGGTTCGAACAGGATTTGTGTGCTATGTTTTATGTGTTAAGTACTATGTGTTCCGGGCCACGGCCCGATGTAGCATGTCGTATATGTGTTATGCTAGTTGATGTGTTATGCGATGCCATGTTCAGTCAGATCCGGACTTCGGTCCGATGCAGTTAGTTCCGGACTTCGGTCCGATGCAGGGGACAAGGTCCCAGTTAGTTCCGGACTTCGGTCCGATGCAGTTAGTTCCGGACTTCGGTCCGATGCAGGGGACAAGGTCCCAGTCAGTTCCGGACTTCGGTCCGATGCAGGTTCCGGGCTTCGGCCCGATGCAGTGGGCAAGGCCCAATATGTGTTTATATGTTATTGTATGGTATGTGGTAGTTTGGGGGAGCTCACTAAGCTTCGTGCTTACAGTTTCAGTTTGGTTTCAGGTACTTCCGCAAGCAAAGGGAAGAGCTCAGGGTGACAGCACCGCACACACCACAACATAGCTTTTATCTTGGGGATGTCTTTTGATGTTTTGGATTGATGTTGTATGATACAGTTTTCCGCACAATATTTTACTATGTTTTGGGGATACATCACGTATGTTTTATGTTATGATACTTATATTACGGTTTAGATTATATTGAAAAACGAAAATTTTTGGGTCGTGTTTTTGGGTCGTTTCATTAATTCTATTAATAAACTATACTCTTAATTTAATTAAACTCAAACCATTGTATTATGGAACTATTAATTATCTTTTAATTAAACACTTTAATTAATTCAATATAGTCCATAAGGTGTAATTTGAACTATTAAAAAACATCAAGGTTCTAAATATAAAATTCAAAATTAAAACTATTTGATTAATTTTTTAAGTTATGAACCCAAGAGTTGCACCTTTTAATTACAAGAGTTTTAGTAATCAATGTTTAATAATTTAAGACTTTTCAAATATTAAAATTGCAGGGAAAATTTTGTAACTCTTGAAAACCTTTTGAGTTCCAAACTTGATAACAATATTTGTAACTCCAAAAAAAAAATTGAGTTCCAAAACTTGATGAAAAGTTTTGTAACTCCTAAAAATATTTAGATCAAATTTTAAAACCAATAAAATAATCATAATTTTATCTTTTATAAATTTGACTTAATGCAACTCTTAAAGCAAAATAACTTCAAATCATAGTATTACAATCGATTAGCTTATCATATAAACTAGTAATAATTTCAAGATTTGACAATTTGTCTTTGAATTAGATGAGGATAATCATTACGATATTAAAAAAAAAACAAATTTTATGATACAAAACAGTTTAAGGTATTGATCCAAATCCAGTTCTAGCAAAAAAAAGATGAAAATCTGCCAACAGACTCCTGAACTCGTCAAGTCAGATAATGGACACATAGAGTTCATGATGAACTCGTCGATTTCATGATGAATTTGTCGATTTCATGAGTGGACTCGTCGAGTTCACCCTGGCAGAGTGCATGATTTCATTGTTCCAACTTTGAACAATTCACAAATGTAACTATATAACAGAAAACTACCCATGTCTTTGATACCATTGTTGGGTTTTATGTATTACAACAGTCTTATGGTGCACATACAACCCTAATGATTTGGATCTAAGTTTTCTCTAGTTATACATGCAACAAAAATTATCCAAAGCATGAAGTCTACAACTAGCATACAATTTAACATTTGAATCATAAAATACTAGTTAGAAAATGACCTCCTTTTGTAGCTTGTTGTATTTTGGCATTTAAGAACTTAACACCCCAAGTGTGATGTCTCAAACGTTTCACAACACACCATGAACAAATAAAGGAACTTGAGAGAGAGGTTAGGCACACCAAAATCGTTTATAGTATCTCTAAGATGACTAGTCACCCAATTTTGTGTCAAGGGGTCTCATATATATAGTGTAGAATTCGAAGGGTTATGTGTAAACCCTAATTCTTACACTTAGGATTGTAATAGACTAACACTTTATGTATTCTTTCATAAGCTTAGCCCATCAATAATCAATCATGGATTATTAGCCCAACCTATATATATATATATATATATATATATATATATATATATATATATATATATATATATATCATTGATTTACACAATTAGCCCCTGTATATTTAATTAATCTATTTTTATCACCAAATAAATTCCAAATTAATTTTTGATCAATACTAATTAAATAATATGATTCCTCACTTAATATATTACATTTATAATATATTAATAAATCATATTAACCTATTTCTCAAATATCCATCCTATCAAATTGTCCTGGTGATATGCAACCCAAAATAGACCATGCTACTCTCGGGTCAAGTACATACCAATTATAGTTATGGGCTTAGACATCTAATCCAAAATCTTTACCCCACCACCCAACCTACTTACGCACACCCTAACTTACATTTTCCCACCCATGACCTAACCCATTTAAGCCCATCATACCCTATCTACCAAACTCCTTCCTTTATTTATAATAACAAAAAAATAGCAAAATGAAAACTGATAGAAAATACAAAATCAAATATGTTTTTTTAATTTTTTAAGCAGAAAATGAAAATCGAATTTTTTTAACCAAACATGTTTTTTATTTATTTTGTTTTCCGTTGAAAAATGAAAAGGAAAACTCCTAACCATTTTTAGAAACTTTTCCAAGAAAACTAAAAAAATATTTTTCACAACCAAACACAATATAAATATCCTTCTGTATGCACCCGATCTTGCATAATATTAGAGGCAATTGCAAGCTTCTTCTATATGGATGGTACCTTGATGATGGCACACTTATTGGATATTCGGAGGAGGTGACCAAAGCGTCAGACATTATTAAGGTTATTGGCCTAAAATTGGGCCTTCAGTTGAATATCAAGAAAACCAAGCTCTTTTAGCCCTCATTTGATGGTAGGAAGCTGCGTGAGGGGCTATTCCCAATTGGCATCAGGAGGCTGCCATTGGGTGTGAAACTTCTCGGGGGAACTGTTAGTAGAGATGTTAGTTTCATTAACAGCTTAGCCAAAAGAGAGTTAAAAAACACTGTGAATTTGATGCGTCTTCTTCCATAATTGTTTGACCCGTAGAGCGAGCTCCTTCTACTTCGGTCTTGTATGGGTATTGCTAAACTTTTCTTTGGGCTAAGGATGTGTCAACCCGTTCACATGGAAGAGGCAGCGCTGTTCATTAACAATGGGTTGCGCGGGACGATTGAGGACACTGTGGTTTGTGGTAACCCTTTTTTGGTGACATACAATGGAAAAATTCTTCTCTACCCATTAGGTTTGGTGGTTTGGATTTATACTCGGCAGTAGAGGTTACCTTGTATGCTTTCGTTGCCTTTGGGTATTGCAAGACCACATTTTACGGGCTATCGACATATATGGTATGAATTCTGATTATGCTTATGCCTTAGCTTCTCTTCATAACAAGCTTTCAGACATTGACCTTAGCAGTTTTACTACTAAACACCCCCCTAAAATCCCAAAGGACACTGGCGATGGCCCTTTTAAGTAAAATTTCCAAGATATGGAAATGCATTTCATCATGACGGCTCGACAGAAAGCAGTTTTCCAGTGTTTACGTGCACCACATGCTCAAGATTTTCTTATACCTATCATTATAGATGGGTTTGGTCAATATATGTCTCCTGTTGAGTATCATACCATCATCAAATATCGACTCATGATTCCAATATTCTCAGCTGATAAGATATGTCCGGTATGAAGGTCATTGCAAAGAACTCCCAGGTTTCAAATACAGGCACGATATGGTTAGGTATGTTTTGGTCTACATATTTAAGCATGTCGGGGTATCTGCCAAGAAAGAGGCTCATGTGAATTTCTTGACTGACCCGATAGAATGAAGGTCAACCCTTAGACCGACTGACGTTTTGATTTTTGGATAGATTGGAAGAAAACACGCATGTGTAGACTTTACAGGGGTATCCCCTCTCGTAGGCTTGAGGGCTGGGGGTTTCACGGCAGGACAGACTGTATTAAAAGCTGCTACATGCAAGGTCGCCAAACATGAGAAATCGTGTATGGAAAACCAACACGTGTTCATATCATTTACATTTAATACGTTTGGTTTCTTTACACCGGATGCGGTGAAGCTTCAAAAGAATTTGTTTTACTATACAAAAAGACTTAACGGCGCAACTTGTTGTCCGTTTCCTTTCTCATTCGTTGTACATTGATAACTAAATTTATATTTTTTTCAAGTTAAAAAGAAAATGAAATGAAACATAACTAAGTTTGTAATTTTAATATTTATTTTGAATAATCAGTAATGAGTAGAACACAAACATGGCAAATATTTGATTTCTCATACTTTAAAGGGGTATCCATCGATGAGGTAGGTACATGTTGAACCGAATTGCAAACCCTCTTTCTTTGTAACACAACACCCCCTCCCCTGACCTCTCTTTGGGCCTTTGCTTTTCAAATCCAACAAAATCAATGGATCAAAGTTTCAACGATCGGGTGGATAAAGTATTTGGGTCTATTTCATCTTCTTCGTCGACGCCGTGGTCTCTCACCGACGCCCAGGTTGAAAGGCGAGTGTGGAACCGTCATAAAGCCGACAATAAAGACGATGATGATGAAACCCTTGTCTCTTCTTCTTTCGATAATTTGTTTAACGGCCGAAGTAATCGCAGGAAAAGCCTCGACGAGGACGATGAAGATGTCGGAAGCGATGATGCCGTTGAGACCGAAAACGATGGAGATGAATGGGACATTCGATCTTCAATAGGATTGGATTCTACTCTTGATAAAGAGGTACACCTGCATTTCAATATATACGATTTTTTCTATTCGCTCAGTAGAGAACACATCCTTTATCTATGATATCACGTTGCTTAGCTATCCAAAATTAATATGTTAGAATATTTAGCTTCAGGAGAAATCTGTCAACACCTGTTTGTGGAAGCTTAAAATATTTAAGCGTCATTACCATTCTAACGTGTGGTGATTGGATGATTCTTTGTTTCTACTTTGTTTACACACCCGACGGTCACTAAACACTTGAAGCAGCTTATGTTCTAGTCAACCTGGTCTATGTGAATCGTAAGGGAGAAGTATAACAATACCCACCCTCAAAAAATCACCTTGTCCTCGAGGTGAAATTTTGAAAAAACGATGTGTGTTTCCATCCCCTATCAAAGGTAATCAATCGTAATCCCATCCCACCGGAAGTTGAAGCACTTTTGCAGTTGATATACAATTTTGGATTTGTTAAGTTGTACTTTCCTGACATGTATTTCACTCGACCCGACCCGGTTGCAACCATCATTTTTTTTTTTTTTTTTTTTTTTTTTAATTTTTAAACCCGCTCTGAGACCTGTGCTGAAATTGGAAAACTCCCTCGACCCAACTTGCACATTCCTTTTGACAGTTATTGAATACCTCTTCAAACGCACAGAAATGCTCATATCCTTCTGTAGGTGCTAAACCCTTTGATCATTTGAAAAAAATTCTCATAATTTTTGCCAATATTTATAGAGACATCTTTAGGACTTTGTTCCCTGACTGACAATCTTCCCAGTTCCACCTGGATGCGTTTGCCTTTGCAATGACTTAATATGGACTTGAAGGTTTTTTTTTTCTTCAATTCTACTTGCAATGTCCATAGCATCCATCGGGGGAGATAATAATCTCAGTTCTGCTTTAATTCCTGGATTCAGCCAATTTATGATTTCACTTATAAAAAATTCTTGAGAAATGCCTTGTAAAGGAAAATCCCCTCTATTTACTCATTTATTACAAATCATTAAGTCAATCTCATCCATGTAAACCATAAGAAGGTCTATTTCACTTGTTTGTTTTGTTTAATAGGATGGAATGCGATTCCTTTTGTTTTGTTGATTTTTATCCCTTAGCCTGTGGTGTTTTTCTTTCTCAATATGGAATGAAATGAAGAATTGCAATGTAGGCAGCCCATTCTTATTTATGTAATTTTCGACGGCACAAAATTTTCTTATAAAGCTGAGGGATTCGGTTTAAGTTACAATTTACAAATTTATTTCTAAAATTGACTAGAAAACATGTAATCTCATTTCGGATTTTGACAAGTTTTTTATTAAGCTAAAAATGAATAACTTTTACTAAATACTCTATACAGGCACAGGCACAGGCAGGGCAGGGGAACATGAGCATGGTCCATGTTATGTGGTGTCTTATTCATAGTTTATATGATTAGGTGTTTGATGTGTTTTTGTATGGTTGCAATCTAATGCAGTGAGTGATTATTGATTATAGGAAGAGGAAGATGCATATGATAAGATGGCGGAAGGAAGGGAGAATGGTGATGAGTGTGAGCGTGTATATATGAAGGATGTTACTGATCATGGGCCTTATTTGAATTCACACAATGTTCTACCAAGCTTGGTCCATGCAAATCATGATGCTGCAAAAACCAGGTTGAAAGAAGAAGATGAACCGATGTTAAATGCAGAAGAAGTAGAAGCTTGTGTCCCTGCAGCATCCGGGGAGTGGGAGGGTGGTTATGGTATGAGAATCAAGTCGATACTGAAAAGGAAAAATAATGATGAGGCGTTGAAGCCAACAGCAAAACGTGTGAGGTTTGACCCGAGTTGTAACAAGGCCGATGGATTAAGAAATGGCATCCAGGTCCAGGTCCAGGTCCAGGGTTTTGCTTCGCCTGGGAATGTTCCAGATTATGTTGTGAATCCTTCAAAGTATACACGCTATGATTTTGATGAGGAGGGGTCTAATCGTGAAGCTTATTTGGATATCATGGAATCAAAGCATGTTGGAGTGGAGGAATCATTGCCTACTACCAGTAGTAGTACTAGTAGCTCGGTAGTTTTTATTCCAAGGAAAAAGAAAAAGAGAGGCGATGATGATGGTATTGGTATTGGTGAAGCAGCAGCAGCATTTAACCATGTCCGTGTTCGTGAGGAGCAGGCTAAGGCCAAGAGATCATCTACAGCCAAAGGCATTATTGCCATTGCTGCTTTAGAATTAGAGGTACAACAACAACAACAAGAACAAGGTGAAGGTGAAGCAATTAGCCAAGAGATGCAGGAAGAGGAAGAGGAGTCGCATGTTTGTAGCAAGAAGCCAGGTCGTAGATATAGGTCAAGAATGGAACAACAAGATGATGATGATGATAGTGCTTCTTGATGTTGCTTTGCCTGATTGCCTGTCATTATTATTATTTTTTAAGTCTGCATAATTCAACTTGTATTGGTACATGGTAACTTGTGGTGCCGTGTATACTTTTTCTTCCTTTAATAAGACCATACCGCATCCTCCTTTTATATTATATACTAGGTACGTCTTGAGGTCCGTGCTAAGCACGACCCAAGGTACAGTTAAATCGAAGTTTAAGCATGACCAAAGAGCATGGAAAAGTTGATAGTACAATGCTATGACCAGGTTGAGTTCTCATAATACAATGGCTTAATAAGAAAATAACTGAAAATACAATGCTTATTAAGGAATGAGTTCTCATAATACAATGGCTTAGTAAGGAAAATTGAAAGTACATGCCTTAACAGAAAGATACTACAACACACGAATAACTGAAAGTACATTGTTATTTCTTGTATTTAATCAGAATTTCTTTCTCATTCCTATTGATGTTTGCACCCTTACAATTAGAATTTCTGGTGTACCATTGCAATCAATTAACACCGAGGTAAAATTTGTGTGAAATCATTAAAAAGGAGAAAAAATTAGCACACTTGTTGGAACTTTTATTGGAGTTCTTCGCAGTATGTTCAGTCACAAGAGAGTGGCAACACTCCGAAAATGAACATTAAGTAGCATCATCCATGAAATCTACCTAAATTTGCAATCCAAAAAGTTTAATTAGCCCAGAAAATAAGTCGCCCATATTTTGACGTTAACCAATGTTTGGAACATACATGGTATTGTAACCAGTAAATGGTTGTCACTTTATGCAATTTACACAATTTATCCAACCAAGCAACCAGTTAACGGGTAAAATATTTCATATTGCATCTTTTACCCCTAAAATGAAAATGTTGCAAAGAAATAATACATTACTCAGAAAAAAGGTAACAGTTGAAGCTAAACATAAACATATATGAGAATAAGTAAGTTACCAATCTACAAACAATGAGAAATGAGATACCATTCAAATAGGTTCTCACCTAACCCTTATCTTTATCAGCGGAAAATGAATGTTTGGTTGCCAAGGAGCATAGACCAGAAACTATCCAGCGGACGCTGGAACCTGCAAGGCTTGTCCCACTGCAACCTATAATGAAATAGAGTAGCAGATCATCATGAAAGTAATTATTAGCCACGAAATTGCATTGATTTTTTTTTTAGTTATCCCCATTTTTGTTTTAGGCATCACATTGCAAAAAGCGACAAACAAGAACCCATTTTTCTGTTTTTCTTTTGATGACAAGGTCCAGGACCATAATTTTTTTTAAGCCAATTTAAATAAGTATTGTTATAAATATTTAGATATTATAAATCAGTTCAATACATATCGATTGAAGGCAAACAAGCAAACGACCATAATTAGATGTTATAACTTCTTAAGCACAAACAAGGTATTACAACTTATTATTGTCATGTTATAAGAGACCACAAATAAATTACTAAACTTTATTTATGTTTCTATATATGGTTAAATTGTAATTTTTGCAAAGATGTTCACTTTTTTTCCTCGATTCTTGCCGAAGATTGATGTTCAACCAAGCCAAAGTTGACTTTGTAGACATATTATGGTTTCCTTGCTTGAAGATGGCATAATTTATCTAGAAATACTAGATTTACTGCTTCATCGGAAAGCCAACACCAAGCACACTCCTATACTTCAAGAGGAACAAAACAACTAATCAAAAAAGCAAACACCATATAAATGAAGTTAAGAAGCAAGGAATATGTCACATAACTGAAAATCCAAACCTGGTAATAACATTTGCAGGGATCTATGATCAGGCCAATCAACAAAACAGACACCTTCTCTCTTGTTCATCATTATATTTCACCTTATACAAAATTCAGGCAAAAAATCAAATGAAATAAATTGTATGGTAAAATAAAACAACTTTTATAAACTGAAAGCCACATAAGATTTTTTTTTTTTATAAAAATTTGAAAATATGACCGACCGAGAGAGGTTTCATCTCAATTACCGACCATCTCTTTTCTATCTTATTTTGACCGAAAACGTTTGCAATTCCTCCAGTTAATCATCATTAAAGCATATCGATAGAGTTGATGCATGTTCGCAAAATTTATCTGGTTCAAATTCTAATCTTCAACATAGTCGTCTCTTTTTATAGTCTAAACAGAAAATTGTGTTGTTCAGTGGAACCTTGGCTGTGTAGTTATAAAAAAATCATATATTATTTTAAATAAATTACACAATTAAAAAGATCTCGATTATAGGTTGTTATTATGACTAACACTAACAAGAATATTGCTATAATAGGCACTTTTTAAAGAACATTGCTATTTATTGCATTTAATCCAATGAAATTATTATTTAACAGATACATAGTTGGTAGATAAAGAACATTTATGACCTAATCAATGTTCATAAAACCCTCAACATTAACCAACAATGACATGTCATTTCTCGTGATCGTGATCGTTGATTCCCAAATTAGTATGGTTTAATTTTTGATCAACAAGTTGATTATTGGTTTACTCTCATATCCTTCATCATCATCCATCTTAAACAACTATCAACTTTTTCATGACTTTATTGTTTAACATGAGCATTTGAAACCCCGAATCTTTATATGGTTCACGAAATTTAAAAAACTTGAGTATATATGAAATCTCCCCTCAATTAGACGTGTGAATGACAGAGGCTTTCGTACAATTGAATTTTAAAGATAGAAAATTGATTGCGCAAAACATGCATATACACCATCGATTGATGGATGACAGAGGCCTTTAATAATTTTAAAAGATGTAGAAATCCATTTGTTCTTCATAAAACTTCTATTGAAATCCTTTAATAGTTTGATTTAGTTTGATTTTTTAACAGACCTAGCAATGAGGTAGTCACAGTATATAAACCTGAGTTAAGTATGGTATAGATGGATGGTGGCATATACAATATGATACTTACTGTCAGTATCCATCCAAGAAAATAGCCAAATGTGTACACGATAATCAGACCATTATAAGGGAAGGGAAACTGAAAAAATATATATAGGCTATTTCGAGTTTGGGTTAAAGGAAGAAGCAAACGGTATAGAAAATAGCAGGTACATCACGCACAATCAAAATCAGAACCCATAAATATTGAAATCTCATCTATTCTTACCAAAGAAGCCTTGGTGTATTAGGATCTGGGAAGGAATTGAAAATAGTGGTACATATCACCGACTCTATCAAAGAATCCATTTGTTTCCATCATTTCTCCCCTTTTTCGTTCACCTATAGCAACCTCGCGACCTTCTACAACGCTATCATCACCATTCGTTCTAGTCACCATCATATTTCTTACCCCCCCCTACTGCAGTAACACACCGTGAAATCCCAAAAAACCCCCTCATTTTTAATGTTAGGGATTGGAGAGAGTAGTCTTGAGATTTATTGTTAAAAGAGTGGATATATATATATATATATATATATATATATATATATATATATATATATATATATATATATATATATATATATATATATATATATATATATATATATTAGGAATAGATGTGATGGATATGTATCCTGATTCATACGGATAATTGTTAATTGTTTTTTCTTTTCCTATAAATATTGTATTATTTCTTTAATCCGCTAATAAGAAAGATTGATCGTTTCAATGTTTCAATATGATATCAGAGCGGGTTTATGTTCTTAAATCTGCAAACCCATAAAAACACTTCTCTCGTCAAATTGTCACATTCAAACCTCTAAACGATGTCCGATAAAGAGAATATTAGGTCTTCGTCAACCAAATCACCGATCATCATCCATTCAGAGGGGGTGTTTAATGTCGACATCATACTCACCGAATCAAACTATGATGTCTGGTCTCAACTAATGGAGATGCATATCGCGAAAAGAGAGAAATTTTCCGATATTCGTGGAAAAACAAACCAACCAGAAGAAACCGATCAAAAATACGAAAAATGGTATGCTGACAACCAAAATGTGAAGCGGTGGCTACTCATGTCGATGAAACCAGAGATCATGAAAAGGTGTTTACGATTATCAACTGCATACGAGATATGGACTGCAATATTAAAGACCTTCTATGAGGGAAGTGATGAATTGGAAGTGTTACATTGAATCAAAAAGCCTTTACATCTAAACAAAATGATAGATTGTTTTTTGAGTATTATGGCAAATTAATTGCAATTTTCATTGAATTAGACCATCGTGATAAAGTGGCCATGAAAGACACAGATGATGTTAAAGCTTATTGCAAGGCAATTGATCACCTACGAGTGCATATTTTCCTTGCGGGTCTAGATATTGTGTTTGAACAGATTAGAGGCGAGATACTCCAAAAAGATCCTATTTCATAATTAAAGGAATGTTATTCACTCATTAGTAGAGAAGCCACACGCCATGCAACCCTTGTTAACGAATCTGATAACCTTGACGCTTCTGTGATGATAGCCAAATAACCTCAAAAAACAAACCATGTTGACAAAAGTTCACTTAATTGTACTCAGTGCAACAAAACTAGTCACACCAAAACAGGTTGTTTCGAAATCATTGGATATCCGGATTGGTGGGAGCACAATCGTGAACCTAAGAAGAAGAACTTCAAGAAAATATCCATGGCAGGAGTTGTTGAGAATAATCATACTGGTGCTACTGCTCTCAATGTCGAATTCCATAATGGTATGTCTTTAGATTCCACTATACATGGTTATAATAGTGAATGTATAATTGAATCAGGTGCAACTGATCATATGACATTTGATGCTAAAAATACATCATCTCTTACATATATATCACAAAAATTTGTTACAACCGCAAATGGTACCCCAACTCCAGTAATGGGCAAGTGTACCTCAAGCCTCACTAAAAAATTGAACTTGAACTCAGTTTTAGTTGTTCCATCTCTAGATTATAATCCTTTATCAGTGTCTCAAATTATAACTAACTTGAATTGTGTTGTAATTTTCTGGCCTGATTGTTGTGTGTTTAAGGACATCCCAACTAAGAAGACAATTGGCTATGATGTTAGGAGAGGAAAGCTTTATTATTTGGAGTTGGAGCCAAGGATTTCAAAAGGAGCAATGAAAGCATTAGTCGTAGAAGGGCATAAATGGAATAAGAGGGAATTAGATATTTGGTTGTATCATAATAGATTTGGTCATACATCTTTTATTGATCTAAGGCTATGTTTAGCGCGTCACAACTAGCTGATAAACTAGCTTATTTTTTGAGTTTTTTTATGTTGTCGTGTTTGGTAAGCCAAAAAGTAGCTTATTAGCTAGCTTATAAGCTAGCTTTTTGAAAAGCTACTTAGACTAGCTTTTTAGGAGCTTTTTTAAAATTTTCCAAATACATCCCTTAATTAATTATAGAACCACATATTCTTACATGTCCTTTTATGTAATTTTATATATTTCAGCTAGCTTTTCAGCTAGTTTTACCAAACGTTATTTTTTTATCAGCTAGCATTTCAGCTACCGGCTAGCTTTTTATTTAACAACTAACTTTTCAGCTAGTACGCCAAACATAGCCTAAAACGATTATTCCTAACTTTATTTATTAACTTGATGTTTCAAAGTTTCATTGTGAAGTCTTTGAATTGGCTAAAAGTCATCATGCATCTTATCGTTTAACTTTAAGAAAAAGCACGCTTCCATTCATGACTATACACTCTGATGCTTGGGGTCCTTCCAAGGTCCCAACAATGGGTGGAGCTCGATGGTTTATCACCTTTATCGATGACTATAGCAGAATGACGTGGTTGTGCCCCATGAAATCAAAAGATCAAGTGAATATGTTATTCCAAAAGTTTTATAAAATGGCTGAAACTTAATATGGTGTAAAAATACGTATTCTCCATAGTAACAACGGTGGAGAGTATAAAAATGCTAATCTTCAACGATACTTAGAGGAGCATAGAGTAGTTCACTTTAGTACATGCTCAAATTACCCACCCCCCCCCCCCCCCCCCCCAACAAAATGGAACGGTAGAAAGAAAAAACAAACATCTTCTTGAAGTTATGCGAGCATTGCTGATTACAACTCATATGCCAATATCATATTACGGTAAAGCTGCTACCACAACTAGGGATGAGCATTTGGACCGTGGAACCGTCCGGAACCAGTACCTGAACTGGAACCCGATGGAACTGGTCGGGCTGGGACCAGGACGATATTCTTGCGGATTTTTGGAATCGGAACCGGTAGAACCGGACACGGTAGAACTCGCATAAACTGTTAGAACCAACAAAAACCGGAACCGTATGTTGCTATTTCTTGATGACCAGTTCCAACATTGAAGACACGGCAATAACCGGTAGAACCGACGGTCCAGTTCAGTTCTTAATTTCGGCCGACATTAGTTCCCGGGCCGGTTCCATCCAAGTTGGTTCCTTTGCTCATCTCTAACCACAACTACCTACCTCGTAAACTGTGTGTCGTCAAGCTCTATTAATTTTCAAACTCCTCATCAAGCTCTAACGACTTCGGTTGTTGCTCCAACTAATCTTGAATTGTCCCCTCGTGTTTTCGGATGTGTTACATTTGTACATCTCTATAAACACCAACGAACCAAACTAAATCTACGTGCTTTAAGATGTGTTTTTGTTGGATATGATAGCAATAAAAAGGGGTACTGATGCTATCATCCACCAACAAAACACATGTATGTTACCATGGATGTTGTCTTTCATGAAGATAAAATGTTTTTTCTTCATGATTCTGAATCTTAGGGGGAAAATTTCGATGAAATTCAGACTCTTGATTGTATTAATGAGACTCTTGATGTCACCATAGATGAATCTCAGGTGGAAAATGGTGGAAACGGTGAAATACAAACAAATGGTGAAGAGGTAGTTGATAATGAAATTCCACTAGAAGATGGAGAAGAAGAAGACTTCTAGTTTTATAATGAAGATGATGAGGAGGCTCCAGTCGTTGAAGAACAGATTTTTGAATCTCCACTAGCAAGAAGGCAACTTCCTCCTCGCTATAACAGAGGTATACCTAAATTGACATATGAACCTGATCTATCTTCCAAAGTTAGGTATCCCATGAGCAATTTTGTATCTCTTCATAATCTACCTGACACAAACAAGGCCTTTGTAAGCCAATTATTTGTTGTAGTCCTAACAATGTGTAGGAAGCTTTGACTAAATCAAAATGGAAAGAAGCCATGAATGAAGAAATGCGCTCATTACAAAAGAATGCTACATGGGATCTTATAGAACTACCACTAAGAAAAAGGACCATTGGATGTTGATGGATCTATATTGTGAAGTACAAGGCCGATGGAAGTATTTAAAGATATAAAGTCGGATTGGTAGCAAATGGCAACCCTCAAACTCACAAAATCGTTTACAAAGAGATAGCTGCACTAGTTGCCAAAATAAACACTGTTTGGGTCTTGTTATCTTTGGCAGAAAATCTTGATTGCCTACTACGACAATTTGATTTTAAGAACGCTTTTTTGCATGGAGATTTGTGTGAAGAAGTATATATGGATCCTCCACTAAGGTGCATTGTGACTGAGAGCTAGAAGAATTAGGTGTGCAAATTAAAGAAATCTTTGTATGGCCTTAAACAATCTCCCACAGCATGGTTTGGAAGATCTACCAAGGCTATGAAAAGTTTTGGATACAGTCAAAGTAATGCGGATCACACGTTGTTTCTAAAACGAAAAAAAAATAAAATCACCGCTCTCATTGTGTATATTGATGACATGGTGGGTATTGGTGGTGATCTGGATAAACAAGCAAATCTACAAAGTTACTTGTCTCGGGAGTTTGAAATGAAAGACCTTGGGCCTCAAAAATTGGGTTAATGACTTAGGAGGGTAATAAGGTTTCCCATTTGTCCATATTAGGTCCCTAACGTATTTTTTGTACTTATCACACCAGTAAAGTTGTTATAACCGTTTAGAAATAGTCATTTTTTCCGGTTTCTTCATGTTTAGCTTAGTTGGCATCTTACGTATCCAGTGGCATGCTTGTAACCCTAGGATTTGCATAAGGTCCAATATTTCTTATGCCCTAAATTGAATAGTTGAAGAAGAAGAGAAGAATATGTCACAATCCTCCTTTTCCTCCACCTCAAACAACCGAATCATGTGCTACTGTAGGCTCCCGACTCGGATTAGAGTCTCCACTACATCATAAAATCCGGGAAAAAGATTCAGAACATGCCCTAATTCGTTGGTAATGGCCAATATTAGAGATTGGAGTTTTTCTCTTTAAATCTCTGTTATAAATATGTAAGTTATGGCATTTATCCTAAAGTGTTGTTTTTTTTTTTTTCATTTTTTATAGAGAGTAGGGAGAGGATGTGGATTTTAGGAATGGGTTGCTAAAGTTCCAGTCATAGAGGAGGTTTTGGGTCTTAGGCATGAGTTGAATGAAATGAAGAAGAAGATGCATCACCATAAAGTAGCATTGATTGCCTTGTTTTTCTTGTTCTTTGTTAAGTTATTTTGAATGGAATTGTGATGCAGTAGACATCTTTTGAATATAAGGGTACCTATAATTTTGTTTTTTGATTGTAAGGGTATCCATAATTTTGTTTTTTTTTATTATAAGGGTACCCATAATGTAATGAAGTTGTATGTTTGAATGTGAATGAAGCTTTTGGTAATGAAATTTGTC
This sequence comes from Lactuca saligna, assembly GCF_052625555.1. NCBI lineage: Eukaryota > Viridiplantae > Streptophyta > Magnoliopsida > Asterales > Asteraceae > Lactuca > Lactuca saligna. Next base: position 438,966 of record NC_136420.1, on the reverse strand, counting down.
ATTGTAATACAAACACCCTTAAAAAGTGTATGATTCAGCATTGAAGGCAGAAGATGTATGAATGCAACGTGTTGAAAGAAGAAGCTTTTGGTATGTTAGTGTAGTGCAAATACAATTTTAATATGAACAACCAAATTGAAGTCAAAATACATCTGAAAAGTGTATGATTCAACAACCAAGAAGCAGTTAAAAGATTTAAACATAAAATATATTAAAGGGTAATATTATCAACAAACAAAGACCCTTAAAAAGGTGTTCCCATTCACTATCAAAAGTTGGAAAGTTTTGTTCCTTAGTCCAATACAACATCACATTTAATATCAAAAGATTCGACCATCACGTGCTTACCTAACACTTACACCCCCATGCATACATAAGAAAACAAAATATTTCAACATAAAACCTGCAATCCACCTAAATCTACATGTTTCCTTGAGCTATAACCACTACCATCCTTGGGCACCACTTTTTTTCCTCAGGCACTGCTTGATGATTCTTTCTGAAGCTTTCCTCTTCCTCACTTGAAGTTTACTTCAAACTGGTCTTGTAAAAGTAGATCTTTGCCTTTGTTGTGGAGTTGTAGGAGTGGGTCTTGGAGTTGGATGTGGAGTTGCAAAAGTGGACCTTCGACTTGGAGTTGCAGAAGTGGACATTTGAATTGGATGTGGAGTTGAACAAGTGGATCCTGGATTTGGATTCAAATTTGTTGAAGTGGGTCTTAGAGTTGGAATTAGAGCTGGAGCTGGAATTGGATTGGATCTTGGAGTTAGAATTGGAGCTGGAATTAGAATTAGAGCTGGAGTTGGAGTTAGAATTGGAGTTGGAGTTGAAGATCCAGGAACCGGATCACCTGTTGCTGGAATTTTTTTGTTGGGCACCCTTTTTTTATGCCCACTAACATAGCAGATTGAATAGTTTTTCACCTGTTTTACTCTTGATATTGTGTGTGTGCTTGATATTTGCCTTTCTATTGCATTTTTTCTCCTCTTAGTATATGACCTACCAGGTAAACTTTTACTCTGTGGGGGTTAAGGCTTCATGTAGTCACTTTGTGTCTACAACGAGCTATCATTCAAAGGATGAATAATATATTTATAGCATTTGAGATAAGTTGCCTTACTTTAACAACTAGCTACATAGTCCTCTGAGTTCAATTTGATGGATGAAATTGCAGCCACTCCATGTACACAAGGTATACCAGTCAACCACCATCTCCTTCATCCACAAGTCCTTCTGATAAGGTCAATTTCATACCTAAAATTACATAATACCACCTTAAATTGTTGATACCCACAAGGGTACACTGCCTAAAATCTGTACATAAACATTAAACAGGTAAGAACTCATGAACAAATGTATATTTATGCTAAATAACAAGTAAATACAAACATTCCTACCTTTGTTTGTCCTTCAAATATGCTATTTTCTTCCTAATGGTTGGGCATATAGTTAAATCCCACAACCTACTATAATGCTCTTTCAGAGTGCCTTCTGTCTCAGATAATGCAAACCTTTTTGCATTTATACATTGTCCAATGCTAACTATGATGTTGTATGTGTATGAGAATTTGAGCTTTCATCTTCCTCACACTAAGCTTGGGGTTATCCAGAAGTACATTGAAATATTGTTTCCATATCCACTTGCAAGTCACTAAGCCTATTTTAAAAACTCTACCATAGTTACGAGTTGATTTTAGTGACTTAATCTAAAAAGTCCTTTCCTCTCGCATCCAAGAATCCCATAAGCTAAAAGGACATGTAGGTTCTTTACCTTTGCAACACTTCAATAGAAGTCTGTTTTTATCATTCTTTTCATACCACAAATCATAACCATCCTTAAGAGCATAGTTGGTAAGACAATGTTTGAGTTCACCAGGATTGGTGAATTTCATACCTAACACAGGAGCCATTTGATCCCATTGTTGCTCAGAATTGTGCACAGGGTATACTGATGTGTGTGAAACGAACTAGTTTTAATCCTACTAACTTAAACACAAAGACAAACACACGAAAGGCAGTGTACCTATCGATTAGCAGTTTAGTTCAGGTAAGTAGGGTATCGAACACAGGGAACGGTAAACAATTAAAATAGATGCCAATATTATCTACATAAAACAAGTACTAGAAAGGGGGTTTTCTCTAGTTTTGCTAGACTAGAAACTTACACAATTAACTAAAACTTAAACTAAGAAACTAAGAGCTAAGCAAATAAAAATCAACTAAATTCAATAATTAAGGAGACTTCTGTTTAGGTTCGAATCATTTATTCCTATGGTTGATTTTATGACAAGTACAATGGATTAATTGGCATTGGCTACCGATAAGTGTGATTAGGTTCACGTTCGCTATTACTAATCCTTAGAAAACGTATCAATTCAAGCAGTGATCAAGTGATTAAACTAATAGATTTACTAGTTTATTGATTCAGGTTAAGTAAGACTTGTAATAAATCAAATATGCTAATTCAATTAACTCCTTGTTGATGGTTCGTCACACAAGCTCACACATTAACTTACCCATTTTCTAGTTAACCCTAGTTTCACGTTCGTTATTCCTAGGCATATAACTATGTGTTCACATAAATGATATGAGATTAGCAATTAAGTGATGTTCATACAACTTAATTACTAATTTATTAACAGAAAATAGTTATTGTTAACATATAAGGTTCTTTAACAAGCTTAACAAAACAATATTACCAAATAAAATTAATCCTAACCATAAAATATACCATAATCATAAAATCATCTATCCTAAATAGAAGATAATAGTTTTAACTCATGATTACAGTAAAAATAAGATCAAAAACAAAATCAAACAACTCAAACATAGTTCAAATTAAAGAATAAGGAAGAATGGACTTGAATTTGCCTTGATTCTTCTCAAAATTGGATCTAGGGTTGATTCTCTGGCTTCCAACACCTTAACAGGTCTTCTAATCGTGGCTTTACCCCCAAGGGTTTCTCTCTATGCCAGAGTATCGATTTGAAAGTCCCTTTATATAGATATTCAAAAAACAGAGGTGACTCGTCAAGTCCAGTGTCACACCCCCAAACCAGAATGGCGGAAACATTCGGGGGTGGATGACTTCACGTAGTATCACAACAATTGAATATTGTAAAGAAAGTAACACAACCATCATATATATAAAATGAAAACGTATATTGTTGCGTTATACATGTTATCAAAAGAATATTACAATATGATGATAAATGTTCAATAATAAAAACATCCTTTGTGTTCCTTCTCCCAAAAGCTGGTAGTTACCTGTATCACTGATTCCCTGAGAAATACAAGTGGTTTTGAAAAGTGTCAACAATTAAGTTGGTGAGTTCATGAGTGTTTCGAGTTGAAAAGTATATCCGTTTTGGTAGTAAATTGGTAAACGAGGTTTTTAGAAAGTCCAATATTTTCTTGTAAGATGATTCAAAAGTTTCCAAAGTTGGAATGTGTGAGTATCTTTTATACTCAAATGATAAAAACAACTTTGTATGAAAAATAATGTAGAAAACTGCAATGCACATATGAATCTCGTAAATCAATCTTGTTTTATACTTTTTATGTGAGTTTTATAACCATACTATTGACACTGACGGCCTGTAACAACATTCTTTAGGTGTTGCAGTGTTATGACATTTGTCACCCCAGACCTGCCGGTCTAACTATAGCTAGTAGTTTAGGTGCGGGATTGTCAATCCCGTATAGATCTATACACAAGTATCATGCTCTCCCTCCAAGAGATTATGGTATATAATACAGGACTTGAAATGCATACAAAAATGTACGTTGAAGTTTGAATATCTCACATTGCCTAGTATAAGTAGATTTACAATGAAATGACCTTACTTCTTTTGAAAGTGTTTTGTTTTTCAAGATGTATATGTAAAATGTAGGACTGACTTGTTAACTATACCCATTATAGTTTTTCAGATAGTATGTTCCATTTACTAGAAATAACTTAGTGACATAATCGCTCTTGTATACATAAGATGTTTGTATCGATATTCGAAGATAGAAATTTCATTTATGTTTATAAAACGATACTTTAACGTGTAATGTACTTGTATTCCCCCCCTAAAACATGAAAAAGAATTGAAAAGTAGGGCTATGAACTCACTTGTTAAGTTTGAAGAGAGGGACTAGAGTTAAGTAGAACTTCGATCGCGGATAGTTGCGTCGTCGGGCTCTTCGGGGATCTCTGCAACGTAAATCTTTCGTCGGGGGCTCGAGTGCAGAAACCGAGGCGAGGGGAGGGTCTCTGGAGCTTAGAAGTATGAGAGAATGACTGAGGGATTGTGATTTGTGTGCAAAAACTCGAGCTTATGCCTTTTATTTATAGGGATGGAAACCCTCGTACGCGGCGCGTACCTCCGACGTACGCGGGGCGTACTTCGGTTACGCGGGGCGTAACAATGCGTCATGGCTTACGACTCCTGGCTAGCTAAGCGTAGCTTGGGCAGGCCGATGGGACTCGACTCTGGGTTTGGTACGCGGGGCGTACTCCCAGAGAACGCGGGGCGTAATCCGTCCTGTCCTCTTCTAAATTCCGTAACTTTCGCGTACGAGCTCCGTTTTTCGTGTTCTTTATATCCACTCGTAGGTGAGATTATGCTCTACAACTTTCATTTAGATTGCATTAGCTAATTTACACTCGATCTTAAATTCGAGTTTTTAGCCCTCTACTACTGTTACGAAACTTCGAAAATTCGTAACTTCTTCATACGAGGTCCAATTTGGGCGATCTTTTTATGCACGCTCACCTTTTAATGAGATCTACGATTTATGTTTAGATACTTAAGGCTAAAATGCACATTATTGAGATTTTACTTTTTACGTCAAATAATGTTTTAACGGCGTGTCGTAAATATACGAGTGGTTATAATTTCTTCAATATAACCCGGTTTTGAGCGTTCTTTATGTTTTCGGAAACCTTGACACGTTAATTAGTATTTGATGCATCCCAACTTAGATATTTGAATACTTTATTTTCAAGGTTAATTTAGTTGTATTTGACTTTTGAGCGTTACAATGCTTTTGGAAAATATAGGGTTGCCACATCCAGTGACCTACTTAGCGAGTCTGTCACTTAAAACCCGTGTACAGCAAGTCAGCGTGTCCAGAATTGCAAAAATTCGACGTAACTCGTCGAGTTTATGGCATACTCATCGAGTCTATTTGGAATCATCATTTTCTCAAAACATGAAAGTCGTCCGAAATTGTGTATAGTTTTCAGAACATTTTGAATCTTGTCAATCGGAGTTACAGTTCATGAGATATGGCCAAAACACTAACGAGGGGTCAAGCTGTCCAGCAACATCCTTCTTTCTTCAAAATCCAAGATCCAATCTTCCAATCGCTAGTTCCATTTCCTTTTCCACCCGAGCATGTCATTGTTGCTGAAAAATGAAATTATAAACTAATTAAGCACCTTTTGTACATTAAATGAGACAAAAACAACATAAAATATTAAGATAACGCATGAAGTTTATAACTAAATATGCCCATATCATATACAGAAGGTAGTTGCTCAACATTAGGATCTTCTTCCTCTTCATCATTTAGGAAACGTTTTTTTAAAACCTGTCTTTATTTTGAATACTTGCTCTTTCCCTTTTCATAGAAAACTCCTCATCATCCACCTCGTGTTCCCAACCCTCTTTATCTATCACATCATCTTCATCTTCGTTGGAGTTGGTATCATCTTCAACTTTAAGCTCTTCTATTTCAATCCAGTCAAAAAGGGGTTCATGCATATGGTCCACATACACAGTTACTTTCTTTTTCTCATGAAGATACTCAAGAAATTTATTATAATCACAATCATTTTGCAATGTGGCCAATCCTTGACACAATGTTTGGCTGTCTGGACAATAGTATACATCTTTGCACATCCTTCTAGTAATCAACTCCAGGTGAGCAATGAATTCAGAATACCCCTTGTCCGTGAAATCAACGTACCTTATCTCCTTTTTATCTAGATCAAAATACATAAATGGTCTCGGGAAGAAGTTCCTGTTGTACTGGACTTCAACGACCAATGTATCCTCTTCAACCATCTGATCGTGGGTTGCTCAAAGAAAGAACAATGGGGACGATTGAGTGAGAGTGAAGAGATAGAGATGGTAGATTCATCTTGCCCTAATTTATGGAGACCAAATATACACGTAACACTTAAATGCCACATAACCATCCACGTAATGGCCTAATAACCACATAACACTCGTATATACCATGTATGCACTATGTAATTGGTTAAACTGGAAGAAACCGGTAAAAAGGACTATTTCTAAATGGTTATAACAACCTTACTGGTGTGATACATACAAAAAAATACATTGGGCACCTAATATGGAAAAACAGGAAACCTTATTACCTTCCTAAGTCATTAAACCTTAAAAATATTGTCACACTCCTAAACTGGAATGGCAAAAACGTTCAGGGGCAGAGGACGTTATATACAATATCATAACAATTGCATAATAGTAATCAAAGTACAACAACCATGTATTGAAAATGTATAAGTTTTTACATATGTGTTCAAATCATTTTATATTGACATGAAAAATGAAATACAAAAGCAAAAGACATGATTCTATGAAGCTTCGTCTTCTCAAAACCTTTGGATATCTATTTATTGGTTTCCTGAGAATACAAGTAGTTTTGAAATGAGTGTCAACAATTAAGCTGGTGAGTTCATAAGTATGTAACTGAAATCTGTTTTCTATTCCTTGATAATGTAAGTATGTTTTTCCTAGAAAATCCTATAGTTTCTGTTATAGTATGTTGTAAGCAATACGTGAGAATGTTATTGTACTCTGAAGTTGTAAACGTAGTTTCGTTCACTTAAAACCATGAAAAGTATGTTCTCTCTGTACTGAAGTAGAAATCTGTAATTGTACCTGTTATGAAGACCGTGTATGTGTAATCGTTTAGTTTTTACTAACTGTACTTGTAAAATATTGGATTATAGTTTTATTATTAAAATAAAACTATGTGTACTTAATCATACACTAATCATTTTGTCCACTATCAAATTGTGAGTTATTATAACCATGTTTGATGACCTAAGATGGCCTGAACATGACGTTCTTCAGGCATCGCAATCGGTATGACATTTGTCACCACAGACCTACTGGCCTAGCTGTTGTAAGTAGCTCTGGTGTGGGATTGTTAGTCTCGTATAGATCTATACACAAGTGTCACGCTCTCCCTACAAGAGACTCTAGTTATAATTTCAAGACTTGGTTGGTACTTAGATAAGTACTTGAAGTAGGTCTCACAAATTCTATATTGATGATTACATGTAGAATGATGAAAAGTTACTTTGTAGTGAATAAAGTGCAAGTATATCTCATAAAACATTCTTAATGTAGTTTATATGTTTGTTTTTCGTAATGTATTCTGAATATGAAAAGTAGTGCATACTGCCTATGATTCATAAACTATACCTATTATAGTTTATATGTTTGTTTCTGTACTGTAATCTGAACTTTGAAAGCAATGTGTAAGTTTCATAAACTATACCTATTATAGTTTATATGTTTGTGTTTTATAGTAATGAAAAATCTGTGTTTAAATTGTATAACCTGTAATATATTTGCTCATTGAAATTCAATATTTACTTCCAAATGGTACTAAAAATGTTTACAAAAATCATAATTTTGTTTAACATGTTTGAAATAATTTTATATTTATATAAATATAATATTTATATAATTATGATTAAACAGACAGTCGAATAAATAATTCTACCCCAAGCCCACAACCAAAAAAGGAACAGGAAATGGAGTCAAATTAGTAACTCTAAGCCTATTGAATCGTAATGATCTTGGGACTAGTTAGTGTACTATAAGGTATTTGGTTCTTGGCTAGTTACGTATCTCTGACTTCAGCCTTACACATCTCCCACTTTAGCCCAACACAGAGGAGATATGCACTTACGACCATAGAGAGCTTCAAATGGTGCAACTTTGATGCTAGTGTGATAGCAATCGTTGTAGGAGAATTCGACTAGTGGTAAATGAGTATGCCAAGCTTTACCAAAATCTATCACATAAGCCCAAAACATGTCTTCCAGCGTTTGTATGGTTCTCTCGCTTTGCCCATCAGTCTAAGGATAGTACATTGTACTCATGTCATTGGTTCCCAAGGACTTTTGTAGTGATTGCCAAAACCGCAAGGTAAACTTGTTGGATTAGTGTCTAAGTCCATAACTATTTTGGTATGTACTTGACCCAATTATGAGCATGGTCCTTTTGGGTTGCCTTCACCATAGCAATATGTAGGATGAATTAAGGAGAAAAAGGTTTAATTATGATTTATTAATATATTATAAGAATAATATATTAAAGGAGAAATCATATTGTTTAATTAATATTAGTCAAGAATTAATTAAGCATTAATTTTGTGGCTAAAAGAGATTAATTAAACTTAAGGGACATAATGTGTAATTATAAGATAATTACATAGATGGGCTTATGGACTCCATAGAAGGTGGAGTGGACGAATTCTATGGGGAAACCCATTAGAAACCATCCAAGGCGTCTAAACAAGGAGTCCATGGGCTGCTTAGGGCTTAAGCAGTCAAATTAGGGTTTCCTAGCTTGATAACCCTAATAGCCTAAGTATATAAGGAGCCCTTAGGCACCAAAGACGTGGCTAACACTTCCTTTAGGGTTTCCAGCTGTTTTTGGTGCCTCCCTTCTCTTCCCTCTTCATTCTTGTTGCTTAGTGGTGTTTGTGACTACATTAGAGGTGCAACACTTGAGGCACTAAGCTTTCTAAAGCCAATGATTGATTGTTATTGCTATATAACAATAAAAGGTTAGATATAAACCCTATTTTATGTTAATATGATTAACTGTATGCTAGATTTAGGGTTTATGGCTTTGGATAACCAGTTGCATGTTCATTAGACAAACTAGATCCAAAGCTATTAGGGTTTGCATGTACACCATAGGATTGATGTATTGCTAAAAAAGCCATCAAAATCTACTATCTCAGTCAGAGATAATATATATTGGCACACCATGCAATCGTACTATCTCTTTAATGTACGTCCTTGTTAACTTCTCCATTTTATCGGTTTCTTTTATTGACAAGAAGTGTTTGGATTTGGTTAATATGTCGATGATCACCCAAATGGTATCATGACAACCCGTTGCATGGTTAACTTGGTTATGAAATTCATTTTAATCCGCTCCCACTTCCACTCAGGTATTTCTGGCTGTTGAAGTAAACCTGAGGGATTTTGATTTTGTACTTTGACTTTGGCGCAAGTTAGACACTTTCCCACATGAGTAGCAATTTCATTTTTCATGTTTGGCCACCAATATAGTTTCTTGAGGTCCAATTACATCTTGTCTGAACCCGGGTGAATGAAGTATCGAGTTTTATGGGCTTCATTCATGACAACATCTCTGTAGCCACCAAACTTTGTTGTCCAGATCCGATTCATGAGATAATGAACTCCGATACCCTTGATTTCCAAGTTTTTTTCCATTCCTCTTAATGCTTCATCCGTCACGTTCTCAGGTGTTAAGGCTTCCAGCTGAGCCTCTTTGATCTATGTGGATAGATGGAAATGGATAGTCATGGTCAGAGACTTTACTCGGCGGCTCGAATACTCTTTCCGACGGAGGGCATTTGCTACCACATTGGATTTTTTGGGATGATAGTGAATCTCACATTTGTAATCATTGAGTAGCTCTAACCATCATCGTTGCCTCATGTTAAGGTCCTTCTGATCAAAGATGTGCTGGAAGCTTTTGTGATCAGTAAAGACTATGCATTTCGTACCGACTGGTAATGCCTCCAGATATTCAAAGCGAAAACCACTGCTCCCAGTTTGAGATCATGCGTGGTATAATTGACCTCGTGGTTCTTAAGCTGTCTCGAGGCATAGGATATGACCTTTCCTCGTTGCATAAGAACGCATCATAGCCCTTGCTTGGACACATTACAGTAAACTACAAAATCTTTCGTCCCTTCTGGGAGGGATAAGATCGGTGTGCTACATAGGGATTGCTTTAGTGTCTGGAAAGCAGTTTCTTGTTTCTCCTCCTAGTTGAATGTCACACCTTTCTGGGTTAAGGTGGTGAGTGGCTTTGCGATCTTTGAGAAATTTTGAATGAATCTCCTATAGTAGCCAACAAGACCTAGAAATTAACGAATTTATGTTGGGGTTCATGGAGGGATCGACATGTGTCCCTTCCTTGCTGACTACATGACCTAGGAATTCCACCCTTTGAAACCAGAATTCACATTTTGAGAACTTCACATACAATTTCTCCCCCCTTAAGGTTTCCAAGACTTGTCGTAAGTGTTGACTGTGTTTTTCCTTAATTTGGGAATAGACTAGTATATCGTCAATGAAAACTATAATGAATTTGTCTAAGTAAGGTCGATACACCCGATTCATCAGGTCCATGAAAACTACATGTACATTTGTTAGACCAAAGGTTATCACTACGAATTCATAGTACCTGTAGCGAGTTCTAAAAGTAGTCTTTGGAATATCAGCCTCTTGGACTCATAACTGATGGTATCCTGATCTCAGGTTAATCTTGGAGAAGAGACTAGCTCCTTGAAGTTGATCAAAAAGGTCGTCGATTCGAGGTAAAAGGTATCGGTTTTTTTATAGCGAGTTTATTTAATTCTCGGTAGTCTATACACATGAGAAATGATCCATCCTTCTTCTTCACGAATAAGACCGGTGCTCCCCAGGGTGAGAAGCTTGGTCTTATGAAGCCTTTACTAAGAAGTTCGTTCAATTGGATAGATAGTTCCTGCATCTCTGATGCTGCAAGATGATATGGTGATTTAGCTACTGGGGTAGCTCCGGGTATCAACTCGATTTGGAATTTGACTTGGCGTTCAGGAGGAATTCCTGAGAAATCGTCAGGGAATACATCTGGGAAATCACAGAGTTCAGGGATATCTTTAATGTTTCTTACTTCTTGTTTCTTATCAACTATGTGAGCTAAGAAGGCATAGTAATCTTTGCAAATATACTTTTGGACCTTGACGCAAGAAATGATTTGGAGATTTGCACTAGATTGGTCGCCATAGATAATAAGAGATTTGTTAGTTGGCAGATTAAGATGGATGGATTTTTCGTAACATAGGATATCATCACGATGAAGACTTAACCAATCCATGTCGATTATAATGTCAAAGCTTTTAATTGAGACCGACATAAGGTCAATTTGGAATGAATGGTTATTTAGATTACGTGTGCATCCTTTGTATATGTCATTTGTGATCTCGGTTTTTCCGTTAGCCATCTTAACGGTGAATGTATCGTTTAGTGATTTGGGATTTTGTTTTAGTAGGTGTTTGAATTTATGGCTCACAAAGCTTTTCTCTATACCGCTATTGAAACGAATGCATGCGTAAGAATTATTGAGAAGAAATGTACTGGTAACCACATTAGGATCAACTACTGCTTCTTCATACCCAATTGCCAAAAACCTTCCTGTACCACCAACATTATTTTTTCTTAGGATAGTTTTGTTGGATTAGGTGTCTAAGCTCATAACTATTATTGGTATGTATTCGACCCGAGAGTAGCATGGTCCATTTGGGTTGCATATCATCAGGACAATTTATTAGGATGGACTTTAGAGAGAAGGTTATTTTTGGTTTATTAATATATTATAAGTTATAATATATTAATATGAAATCATATGTTTTAATTAGTATTGATTAAGAATTAATTTGGAATTAATTTAGTGATCAAAAGAGACTAATTAAAACTATGGGGACTAATTATGGTAATTAGTTATATTTATAAGTGTTAGGCTTATGATCCATGTTGGACCAAGTTTATGTATGGATACATAAAGAGTTGGGCCACATGAACCGTGGATCATAAAAATCTATGGATATGGGTTTGGGTTATACCCATGACTCTTAGAGTTCAACACATATAAATACATATGTTATGACCTAAAAACCGCCACTTTTAGTGTATGTGCATGTTCTTGGAGTTCATGAAGGTTTTAGAGTGCATGGAGATTCTCTCTCAAGTCCTACCATTGTCCTTGATGTGTTGTGACTTCATTTGAGGCTTCCACACCATTGGGGCTAAGTTCTTAAGGCCAAATACATCAAGACCTCCAGCTACACAAAAATATATGTTACGCTATCTAGTTTTTTATGTAGTTTGTATGACAATTGCATGCTAGATATAGGTTCAATACCTTGGAAACCATTTGCATGTATAATTAGCGAAAACATAGATCTAAGGTATTTAGGGTTGTATGTGCACCATAGGATGTTGTAGTATACTAAAACCCAACAGTGGTATTAGAGCCATGGGTTGTTTTCAATTATACTTGATGCAAATAGCTAAAAAAAACGAATTTTTTGCTGTCTGGATAGCAGACTCGACGAGTCCAGTGATGGACTCGACGAGTCCATGAACAAATTCATCCAACTCGTCGAGTTGGTTCATGCACTCGATGATTTGGACCCCCCGACAGGATATATTCATGTTTTTTTGGCCTGTTTTGGATTAGAATCATTACCACAAAGTGTTTTTGTTCATAAAATTTGTGTTTGGTACTATGGTAATGTTTATTCTCATCCAAATAAAGTTATAATCAAAGTTTCAAGTTTTATACATGTTTATATGATGCTTGAAAATTGTTGATTATGAATATTCATGTTTATGAGTTTGTTTAGATTAATAGAAAAAATTATGTGATAGTTGTTTTCAATCCAAATTAATATAGAAGTTGGTAATAATATGTGTTTTTGTAACTTGTCCTCAAGTTACTTGAAAATTCACATTTATGAATTTTAAAAACTCATAAAATTGCCATATGTTACAAAATGAAGAGTCTTTTGTCATAAATAGTTTTATGAACTCCATAACATGTCCTCAAGTCATGGATGTTCAAGAGTCTCATCATTAAAGTTTTTTTAAGACCTTAATTAAACTCATAAGTTATTAAAATCCAAGGGTTTTGAAAAGTTTCAAAACTTGCCCTCAAGTTTTGGAATTTGTAAAGTCACCCCATGTACACTTTAATTCTAAACCCTAGAATTTTAAAAGTTAAAATTCAAACTTTATGGAGTTCATTAAATTAAGTAACGTGTTTAATTAAAAGAGTTATTAGTTCCATAATGGCATGGTTTAAGTTTAATTAAATTAAGAGTATAGTTTAATTATTAAATTAAACCACCAAGTATTTTAAATGTGTAAAATACACCCTTATATTATTATAATATTGAAAGTTGATATATATATATATATATATATATATATACATATATATATAAGATTAAAAGTCAGTCTTACCGCTAGTAGGTCTCATTCACGAAGCCGATATATAAGGGGGGTATAAGGTTACTACCTATAAAATGACAGTTTAATGGGTGTCCACTTTCACCCACCGCTTCCTTGAGTGGTGGAGGGTCGTTAGCCGAACGGGTAGGACAAGGACAATAATTCTCCCTTCATTAAAAGTATTAATAATAAATACTAAGTAACTAAACCTTTTATAAATATCCAATCTTAGTTACTTAGGAAAATGTGAATTTGGTGCTAACCCATGAAATTCACACTTTGTACCTTACCAAGTCGTTGGTGGAGCGTGTGTGGGTAACCGACACACTAACTTGGACTAGTAAGGATAAATAAGGATGACTTAATGTTTGTCATAGATCGGTGGAACGTGTGTGGGTAACCGACACATCGATTAGGTGATAATATTAAGGGTACCAAGTGAATTTTCATGGTTATTCACACCTTGTTTTGTGATCCTCGACATCCCAGTCACAAAATTTGAGAGAGTTCAAATCCAATTAAAACTTAATAATTTATTTTGTTTTTCATGGTGGAAATTGGTGAATCGTCATTCGCCTACCTTCAAATATCTTATAGCTTGGATTACGACATCTCTCTTCCAAGTTATAAAATATTGTGTTGGGTCCTAGCCTTAATATTTCATATTGGGTGTCATATTAAGTACTCAAAAATCAACTAACTTGAATATCTCCCATTGTAGATGTATAGTTCAGACATCTATGATCTTCCCAAATCTCTTGGAATTTCACTTCCTCCACCCCTCCAATTATTCTCCCTAACCCACAAGTTCAAGGTCACTCAAGCGCTATTGGTAAGCAAGGTCTATGTGTGATCACATCTTGGAGATGAAGTCACATATTGATAATCCGGGAGAGTTGTGTGTCAAAGTCTTGAGAAAGTTGGATGTTCAATCACCTTCTAAGTTACATAGTGAGTTCCTTTGGGACTACTATGAAACAGACTATGACATGACCCTTTATGATTTTATCTATTTGCTTGATGTTGTTGAATCAGAAATGATTTGAGGACTAGTAAAGCAAATTTGATTAGAAGATCAACTTCCTAAACCTTCTATTGCCAAAGGAAGTGGTATTAGTTGCGAAGCTTCCTAATTTACCTGAACAAACATAAGGTTGGTAAAGTCAAAGAGTTTGATTCTACTTCGGGTAAAGTGCACTATGTAACTCTATTAAGTTCCTATTTAAGATTCTTATACATGATGTGACTAGATCACATTTTGATGTTTTTGTAGAATCGAAGAGAGGAAGCTTAAAGGAAGTATATGCTGATTTTGATTGCGAAGATGGATTTCGATCGCATGGTTCGATGATCAGAATTGTGAGTTGTTGCTTAAGAGTTATGATATATTGCTTAGGAATAGATCACAACAAAATTTTCATATGCATTTTCATTGTAAGGATAAGTTTTTCCACAAGTTTTAAATAAAAGATAAGGTTTTATTTTATTTATTTTTCCTTACAGTGACATTTGTGAAAAATGGTTGTTTATATGATTCCATTGATAGCAATATTGGAAAATGGATTTGATTCTTTCGGTTGTGGTAGTGTCATAACTTACCAAATAAGGAAAGATTCTCATCACCCAAGTTTCTATTGGACCGAAACTTGGAATCATACAAGTTGAATGATAAATGAGATTTTCATCTTTGGAAAATTAAGTCAAGTGGAAGGACTAAGGGATCGAGTACACATTCGTGTGAACTGGTCAAGTCCACCACGAAGATCGATAAGACTATTCTTCATGATTTACTAAAGTTTAGTAAATATGGTTATACTTACAAGCTTAAGTATAATTCTGAGACATTGGAAAAGTTCCAAATGTATGCCAGAGCAAATAAGAAGAATCAAATTAGGCAGAATGATAAAAGTTTCTCAAATCTGAAAATATGGGAGAGTACTTTAGTATCATGTTATATGATCATCTTAATGATTAAGAGACCTGATAACAATTCATCCTCTAAGTGCATTATGATAGTTAAGAAGAGGAGCTATGAATTGTTGGAATGGTTAAATCAAGAAGATGAGTCATACTTCGCTCCAAAAACAAAGTCTTAGAGTCATACTCCAAGATTGTAACTTGAGTGACATATCTTGAAGTAGATTTATTAACACTATTCAAATGTAAGAGTAAAATGTTTTCTACTCTTGTACATTTGAAATTGGTAAGTTGTGATGTTTTGGATAAAACAGAGATCAACTTATACCAATTGCGTGAAGTGTTTGTCTTGATAAGAATCCACACTTTCCCTTGAATATTTGTTTTGTCAAGCAATCGTTATTGACAAGAGAGTCTTATATGTCAAGAGGATAGTGGGAGTCTTAAAGCTCTTGAAAGTTTCAATAACTAATCAAGGATAAAACCTATAGTTCTTTACTAGCACACAACTTGAGGTTTATAATCTATCGTGTTGACATTTATGTGTCCATTCTAGTTAAAGTTGGCTCTGCATAAGAGTTTTGAAAGTTCTCAATTGATTTCATAACTACTTGGAAGCAATGGCAGGCCCTTGGGCTGCCAGGAGGCAAGAAGTTAAGACTGCACAAGTTCAATCCATATGAATTTGGAGGTGTCACTAACCTTGTTTTGTGATGGATAGGAACATATACACCATAAAATCTAAGTGTCATAAGGTTTCTCTCCGATTCATGAAAATGATGGTGAGGAAACACTTTCACTAAGTAGATTTTTAGTAGATAGTAATTGTGACATTTGCATTCTCAAATTCATTAGTGGAGCGTGTGTGGGTAACCGACATACTAACATAGACTTGTGAGAAATGGAAAAGGTCTAAACAATTGAGACTGTGATTACATCCCTTTTCATAGTTCTAAATTTGTTTAGACACACATGTGAACTATCTAAGAAAAGGTGTATGAATTTGATAAAGTCTTATCAAAGCATCTCATATCAGAAAACTAAAATTTGTTAAGAAAGTTAATAAAGTATTGATTTCTAGAAGTCCAACTGATTTCTAAGTACAAGTCAAAGCTAGTGGGAGCATAAGTGTTATGCTGATAATTATCATGTTAGTGGGAGCATGATTTTTATGTTCAATATTGCAAGTTATTGTGTTAATTATAGAAAACAACAGGGTTTCAATTGGGAAAAGTTGTTTTGCTATAATTAAGGGAGAGGAAACTATACTTCATTTCAATTTTAGAAGCTTAGAATGAGATTTTAATCATCTTTAGTCAAATATATATATGAATTTTATGTTAGAATGGTATGACTTAAGGAAATTCTATATATATTGCGATTCAAAATTCGATTATGATTACGACATCCCTCTTCATAGTCAAATTTTGAGAACATGGAAAATAAAAAAAATATATATTGTAGCAAAAGACTGGTCTAGTATTATGTCTTTATGTGAGACATCATGAATCGTGTCTCATATGCTTCAGATATAGGATCTATTGCATGTGTTATAATATTCATCCTTTCTAAATTTTCCAAATGCTCAAGGTATCAAGAGGGGAAAAGTCTAGAATTGGATATGACTAAAATGATTAAAGAATTGTCGAGGATAATCTAAGGTTTACCAAAGATTGGTTGCTCATGGACAGTTGGAAGTATAAGTGTTAATTTTGGAAGGACCATATTGACATATTCTGAAAGGAGGTAACTCTTGTTCAAAAGTGATAGTTAAAATAGGAATCTGGAAAGGTTTCCATAGGTGGAAGTTGTGCTTTCAAATCTGTGTAAGATTAGAATGCTTAATGCAAGAAGGATGTTCAAAGTAATGTACTTTGAATTTGAGACTTCATTTCCATGGAATTGATCTCCATTGGAGTACTTTGTAATGTCTGTTGACAAGTCTTTGTGACTTTGTGCACAATCATTACGAGAGGATCAATGCATATAAGTTTAGAATCTAACATATTTCATTAAATGGTAGCAATTTGGAATTCTTACATTTATGATAAAGATTTGGGATTGTGAAATGAGCATGGTTGGAATCATGTTCAATTGATCTATTTCACAAAGTAAAGATCATAGATAAACATAGTGTGCATACTTAGTGTATGGCATGACTAGTGTTTAGAAAACATAGTTTACATGCTTGGAGCATGGGACAACTATTGTTTTAATTTAAGTATAAAGTTGATTATTTGAAACATTATACAATAATCAATATGGTGTTTAAATAAAAGGTGTTCTATTTACTCTCAAAGGTGCTTGGGACCATAGAGGATTAGTATTATTCTTGTGTTTCACTTTGCATGCTTTGACTTCCAGGATAACTAGGTTATTCTTTCTGAATGACTAAGTTATTCAAACCATCCACAATCGATAATACGTAGGAAGTAGGTATTAAGGCAAGACTATCATGAATCGGGTTTGTAGATGTCCAAGGTAGTGGACATAGTAAGAGTTACTACAACATTCATGAGTACTCCTGGAATAGAGATTCGAGTATTGGATTCAACATACGCTCATCTGAATCACTTCATGGATTTTATCATGAGTGATCATGAGACGATAATATCTTATATTCTTCAAACCTAGAGATATGACTTGTTTCCTATGAGTTGGTTATACATTGATTTCACGTAAACGCATTTGGTAACTCGATGTTATAAAACGTGCCTTTGTGTATGATTCAACAAGTAGTAGAACAAGCATATGAGTGTAAGTTTATCCATTCCTTTTATCCTCGGAGGGGTAAAGGCGATATCTGTAGGCCCCTTGATGATTTGGTGATGACAAACGTAAGTGCTCGGCCAGGCCTAAACTGATTTGATTTGTCAATTAGTCAGTCGTCATAAATCGGAAATCGGGAAACAACAAATGGACAGAGAGAATGATTATAATCCATGTCTCAGTCCATATGATATCTAGAATGGAGGAATATATGATACCTTATATGATAGACATGTCGTTGATATGTTCAGAGTTCGACAACGACTTTTAAGAGCTATGATTGCTAGTCGGGATCTTGGAGTCATACTTGAATAATAGTTTTAGACTTATCCAAGTGGGAGACTGTTGGATTAGGTGTCTAAGCCCATAACTATTATTGGTATGTATTTGACCCGAGAGTAGCATGGTCCATTTGGGTTGCATATCATCAGGACAATTTGTTAGGATGGACTTTTGAGAGAAGGTTATTTATGGTTTATTAATATATTATAAGTTATAATATATTAATATGGAATCATATGTTTTAATTAGTATTGATTAAGAATTAATTTGGAATTAATTTAGTGATAAAAAGAGACTAATTAAAACTATGGGGACTAATTATGGTAATTAGTTATATTTATATGTGTTGGGCTTATGATCCACGTTGGACCAAGTTTATGTATGGATACATAAAGAGTTGGGCCACATGAACCATGGATCATAAAATCTATGGATATGGGTTTGGGTTATACCCATGACTCTTAGAATTCAGCACATAAATACATATGTTATGACCTAAAAACCGTCACTTTTAGTGTATGTGCATGTTCTTGGAGTTCATGAAGGTTTTAGAGTGCATGGAGATTCTCTCTCAAGTCCTACCTTTGTCCTTGATGTGTTGTGACTGCATTTGAGGCTTCCACACTATTGGGGCTAAGTTCTTAAGGCCAAATACATCAAGACCTCCAGCCACACAAAAATGTATGTTACACTATCTAGTATTTTATGTAGTTTGTATGACAATTGCATGCTAGCTATAGGTTCAATACCTTGGAAACCATTTGCATGTATAATTAGTGAAAACATATATCCAAGGTATTTAGGGTTGTATGTGCACGATAGGATGTTGTAGTATACTAAAACCCAAAAAGTTTCTCTTGAAATTCCCTACTTCCCCACATTCATAGCAAGCTTGACTTACTCCCGCGGCAGGGACGTGAGAGATGGGTTGTGCGGGTGCTTTACAGAAACGGGCGATGTGCCCCTTTCTGTTGAAGTTTCGGCAGTGCATTTCTTTGCAAACTCCTGTATGATGGAAGTTGCATTTATTTCCCTTTGGTAAAGTTCCAGCATATCGATTTGGGGTTGCTAGGGTAGTAGAAGTAGTAGTGGGAATAGGGGATGGAACAACAACATGAACTAACTCTGTTTGCTGTTTCTTGGAGGACTCCTGTGATGATTGACCCTTTTGTTTATACCATAACTTCTTTTTACTGCCACTCTCCTTGGGAATAACTGTCATGGAGTCTTGGCGATCTCCATGATCTATTAGTGTCTGTGCCAGGCGTTTGGCACTATCAAAGGTAAGGGGATTGGCAGCTAGAACATTTCCTTGAGTTGGGGGAGTTAATACCCATATACAACTCTCCACTTTCTTGTTCTCTAGGGTGACCCTACCGGGACACAGAAGAGCCAGGTGACTAAACCTAGCAGTGTAAGCAGTGATATCGGAGCCCTTCATCTTCAGACTCCAGAGCTCCTGCTCTAGTTTTTGGATTTCGCCCCGGGGGCAATATTCTACCAACATCAAAACTTTTAAGTCTTCCCAGCCTATAGAATTGGCGACCGGGAGAGATAACAATTTGACATAGCCATTCCACCAGGAAATGGCTATGTATAAGAAGGTGCATGCTGCAAGCTTTACTTTGCATGCTTTAGGACAAGCACAAATTTCAAACACTTATTCGTTTTCTCAAACCAGCGTGGCAGAGTAATGACACCTCCGGTGCCATCAAAAGTTTTGGGTTTTGCATTTTTAAAGTCTTTATATGAACACTCCCAAGGGTGTCCAAGACTTTCCCCTTGATTTGAGTTATGGGCACCACTGCCAGCTCCACTAGTACCATTGGCTTTAATTTGCGTCATGGCATCAGCCACGACGACAGTTACTACTGCTTGAAAGATAGCAACATTATACTGTGGAGGTGGGGGGTGGTGGATTTGGTGGATTTTTGTTCTTTATGTTAGACTTTCTTGGAGGCATCTTTCTCTAAAATAATGTAAGAGAAAAATGATGATAAGTCCTCTATAGTGGTTACGAGTCAGGTGATATTGAACAAATATATCTTAGTTCTACCACATCATATCCTGGCTTTCATAGTGTTCTGCGATTTACAACAGGAGTTTACTAATATAAGTAAACATTTGTAATGAAAGTTATGGTATCTAATGAATTTGTATAATATAATTCATACCAGGTCTTTCTATAATCACTCAGTGTATACAAATCAAATATAATTAAGACTAAGTGGATCTTCGAATAAGTGATCCTACTCTAAGTACAAAACCAAAGAAGGAGCAGGAAATAAAGCTAAATCACAAATTCTAAGTCTATAAAACCTTAATTATATATAACTCTTATATATACACTTAGTAATTATAGATTTACCAATAATGGTCCTTTATTTTCACATGTTTGTTTCTAGTAAGAATGGCCTTCTTGAATCTTGTTGTTTTAGTGTTGTAGTGTCATAAAATACTCTTATAGTATTTTAACTTTATGATTTATTCTAGAGTTCTTCTAGTATATAGGTTTGGTATGTTTTAGACTTGTTGCAACACCACTATCACTCCCAAACACATGTTAGTCGTATATCATATACATATAGTTGATTGGGCTATATTTATTCCAGATATGATTACATAACTGTCTAGGTTTAAATGTAATGTCCAACATTTAAATACTTTTGAAAGTTTTCATTGTGATGCTAGTTCTTGTAGGTATGCATGTTAGTATACTTCTTATAAAATACTTAGATTTTCAAAGTATACTTTTAGTTAGAGCGCTTCAGCCCCATTGTATATATAGTTGTATATCTTTTATGATATGATACACTTAGTTCACTATAAACAATGCTCTGATACCAATCTATCACACCCCCAAACTGGAACGACACAAATATTCGAGGGCGGAGGACGTCATGTACAGTATCACAACAATTGCACAATAGTAAACAAAGTATACAACAACCATGTATTAAAAATGTATAGGTTGTTACATATGTGTTCAAATCATTGTATATTGACACCAAAAATGTAATACAAAAGCAAAAGACATGAGTCTATGAAGCTCTGTCTCCTCAAAACCTGTGGATACGTGTTTACTGGTTTCCTGAAAATACAAGTAGTTTTGAAAAAGTGTGAGCAATTAAGTTTGTGAGTTCATAAGTATGTTTTTAACTGAAATCTGTTTTCTGTTCCTTGATAATGTAAGTGTGTTTTTCCTAGAAATCCTATATTTTATGTTATAGTATGTTGTAAGAAATATGTGTGAATGTAATTGTACTCTGAAGTTGTAAAATGTAGTTTAGTTCACTTAAAACCAAGAAAAATATGTTCTCTTTGTACTGAAGTAGAAATCTGTAAGTGTACCTGTTATGAAGACAATGCATTTGTAATTGTTTAGTTTTTACTAACTGTACTTGTAAAATACTATAGTATCGTTTTATTATTAAAATAAAACTACGTGAAGTTGTTTACTTATTCTTACACTAATCATTTTGCTCAATACAAAATTGTGAGTTATTATAACCATGCTTGATGACTTAAGATGGCTTGAACATGAAGTTCTTCAGGTGTCACAATCGGTACGACATTTGTCACCATAGGCCTACCGGCGTAGCTATTGCAAGCAACTCTGTTGCGGGACTGTCAGTCTCGTATAGATTTATACACAAGTGTCACGCTTTCCCTGCAGGGGACTGGTTATAATTTCAGGATTTGGTTGGTGCTTAGATAAGTACTTGAAGTATGTCTCACGAATGCTATATTGATGATTACATGTAGAATGATGAAAAGTTAGTTTGTAGTAAATAAACTACAAGTATATCTCATAAACTATACTTAATATAGTTTATATGTTTGTTTTCCATAATGTATTCTCAATATGTAAAGTAGTGCATATGATTCATAAACTATACCTATTATAGTTTATATGTTTGTTTCTGTACTTTAATCTGAACTTTGAACGCAATGTGTAAATTTCATAAACTATACCTATTATAGGTTATATGTTTGTGTTTTATCGTAATGAAAAATCTGTGTTTAATTTGTATAACCTGTAATATAGTTGCTCATTGAAATTCAATATTTACTTCCAAATGGTACTAAAATAGTTTGCAAAAATCATATTTTTGTTTAACATGTTTGAAATCATTTTATATTTATATAAATATAATATTTATACAATTATTATTAAGTAGACAGTCGAATAAATAATTCTACCCCAAGCCCACAACCAAACAAGGAACAGGAATCGATGTCAAATTACCAACTCTAAGCCTATTGAATCGTAATTATATAATTTATACATATATAAATATATATTTTTAAATACGGCAACAGTTAATAAAATATTGAAAACATTTAGATATTAACACAATTTTTATTATGTTACATTTGTATTCCCCTCCTAAACCAATGAAAAATTATGAAAACATAGGGGTATGAACTTACGTTTTGTGTGAGTTCTCGACTGATTGTGGAGATTTTCGGGTTAGAACTCGTGACAAAACCGAATCCTAATTTATATTAACATCATATTGAATATAAATTAGATAATCTAGTAAAGTTTAAAGTGTTAAATAACACTTAATTATTTTAAAAAGACTTACAATAATACTTAGAATAGTTTGTAGATGTTCTTCGTTTTCTTGGTAAAAAACTAATGATATTGGGGATTTTCGGTTGGAAGTTAAGGAGATTGAATGGTGTTTTCGAAAGATGTTAAGAACACTTGATTAAATAAACAAAAGGTTTATACATACCAACATTATTAATTTAACTTTATTAAATTAACAAAACAACAAAGTTGACTTTTATTAGATATGTTTGAACTTTGTTGACTTTTACAATATTGAAAATAACAGGTTGTCACGAATACTTTCTTGGGATTGAAGTATCCAGATACAAAACTGGACAGACCGCAGACAATATCAAATGAAAGATACGTCTAGCAAGGTCTAGAACGGTGAACACAGTGAATACCGTGAATACAGTGGATTCTGTGAATACAGTGGATACAGACCCCAGACAGCATCAAATGAAAGATACGTCATGTAAGGTCAAAACAGAGATAACAGACCCCAGACAGTATCAAATGAAAGATACGTCATGTAAGGTCAAAACAGAGATAACAGACCCCAGACAGTACCAAATGAAAGATACGTCATGTAAGGTCAAAACAGTGTGACTCTGAAAATGAATTACCAGCATACAGTGTAGATTGCCGGTGAAATACCGTTACCTTAAGGCCATGAATTATAAGGTAACCCGGGATACTCGTAACCATACTAACCGACACTTAGAGTACCAGACGCCCTACAAGTGTCTATATAATGTGAGATTTGTCACCCCTTGGCTTGGTGAGCCGTGGACTGTAGCTAGCAGTCAGGGTGCGGGGGTGTCAATCCCGTATAGATCTATACACACAATGTCCGCTCTCCCTACAGGAGACTCTGGTTACCAACTAGACGACAGAGAAGGCTGTGTCCCGAAGATGCATCCCAAATAGTGGGTAATGACTTCCAAATAGTGGGTAGTGGGTTTCTAATGTAAGTGCTGATCTAGAGGTAGAGACTCTTAACTAAATTGACTGAAGAAAACTCGTATGTCTATGCTCGTGTACATAATATATAACTAATGAATCGAATGACCTTCAGATGGACATCCGATCCCACCAGACCACATCTCAACGAAGAAAAGGAAATAGGGCGGACAAGCCTTCCTAAGTCCTTCAATCATTATTTATATGCATCTATACAAGCATAAACATACATCTAACTATGCTTGAGTGTGTATCAAGTGGTATCATACACTGAAGTATAAATGTACAGTGGAACATCCGAGTCGTGAAGTATAAGCGTACAGTGGAACATCCGAGTCGTGAAGTATAAGCGTACAGGGTGGGATAATCGAATCGTGAAGTATAAGTGTACCAAGTATAAGTGTATCACGAAGCAGAGACGACAATAAGTGAAGTAAGAACGTCTATCAAGTATAAGAGGCTACAAGTATAAGCGATATAGAGACAAAATCCGATATAAGCGTATCGCGAAGTGAGAGCGTTATCGAGTAGGAATTTAAAATAAGTAAAAGTGAAGCAGCAGTAACAAGCAAGTAAAAGTATACGTCGTGAAAGTGAATTTTGATGAAAAACCTTTATACTCGGGAAAATCACAATTTGTATTCTTTTGTAAAAGAATGTTTGAAAGCCTTTGGAAATCCTTCATAAACCAGTTTAGAATGAATTTAGATAAAACAGTACAAGTAAAAGTTTTGAAACAAATGAAAACCTTTTTGAAAACCATTATAGTGTCCTACTCGGTAAAACAGTGTACAGTGTCGTAAAATCTTGTGCATGCGGGTTATCAATCACATGTGATTGACATGATAACTGGAATGTTTAACTTGTATTCCCCCCCTATAAAACATTTAAAACATTAAAAGGTTCATTCAGGGGTTTGAACTCACCTGGTGTATGTAGGTCCGACGAAGGTGCCGTTTGGGCGTTCGGTGTCACGCAAGGACTTGAACACACACAATGACCTATTTTAACATATGGTAACATATGTTTACATGCAATTAGCACATTTAATACTAATTAAACAAATATACGCGCTCACAGAAGCGGAAAACACTTTGGCTAAGCGTTTGGGTGTCCCGGGTAGCGTTTAAGGGCGTGTATGGCTAAGGAATGAAGTTTACCCTCCAAGAATAAACCCTTATCAACTAGTTTACGGCCCAGGGATATCTCACCATGAGTTTACGGCCGTAAACTCATGCTGATGAGTTCTAGTGTGTTTAAGGCTTCTACTTGCATCATGGAACTATTCTAAGCACTTTTCCTCAAAGGCATGAGTGGGTTTGAGGCTTCTAAGGGCATTTTCTATGAGTTTACAGCCAAGGGACCACTCCTAAGGGAGTTTACGGCCGTAAACTCTCATTCTTAGAGTTTTGTGAAGTTTAAAGCCCCTAATGCCTTTCTAGTGATTTCTAATGAAGTGTGTGTTGGATTAATGTCTAAGTCCATAACTATAATTGGTAAGACTTGACCCGACCCGGCATGGTCCATTTGGGTTGCATGGCATCATGCACTTGGATAGACTGTAATGAGAGAAATAAGACACTTATGGTTATTAATATATTATAAGTTCTAGTATATTAATAATAAGAATAATGAGATTATTTAATTAGTATTAATCAAGAATTAATCTAGGATTAATTAAGTGATCAAAAGAAGACTAATTAAATATTTGAGTTGATTGTGTAAATCATCCATACTTGTATAGTGGGCTAATGCTCCATGGATAATCAAGTTGGGCTAAAACCCATAGGATGGTCCATGGATGCTCCATGGTGTATTTGAACCCATGGATCCAAGGAAATGGAAAGTCATGACAATTAGGGTTTGCCCTAATTGTAACACTATATAAAGATATTATTCTTGACAAAATCAGCACTAGTATTATTCTAGAGAGGGCTAGCCGATTTTCATGAAGTGTAGAATTCTCTCAAGTTATTCCAAGTGTATTTGGTGTTGTGTGAACCATTTGAGGTGTCACACTTGGGGCACTAGGCACTCAAGCTTCATGAAGACATTCTACATCAAAGAGGTATGTATTCTATCTTGTTATGTTGATAGTTTTGTATGCTAGATTAGGATAATACCTTGGATGTTCATATTTGCGTGTATATTAGAGAAAACATATATCCAAGGTATTTAGGGTTTCATGTACACTTAGGAGTGTTAGAATGCTCATAACCCAACAGTGGTATCAGAGCCTAGGCTTGTTTTCTTATTATACTTGCAAATGGAGCTGAAAAATAGAGTTTTGATGCTGTCTGCCCAGCAGACTCGTCGAGTCCATGAAGGGACTCGACGAGTCCAAGGCAAAAAGCATCCAACTTGCCGAGTTGGTTAGTGCACTCGACGAGTTGGACCCCCAGACAGCATAAATTCGACTTTTTGGCTGGAATTGGACTAGGAACATTACCCTAAGATGTTTTTGAACTTATAAACATGTTTTTGATTTGGTAATGTTCATGCTAATCCAATTTCAAAGATAATTGTCAATAGATTCATGTTTTGTATTAGTTTAAAGGTTAGACTAATTACATGAAAAAGTTTGATTTGAATTATCTTGTTCTTATGAGTTGCTTAGATTAATAGAAAAGTTGAGTGAAATAGTTGTTTTCAATCCAAATTAATCTAAGAGTTGATTCTAAAATGTGTTTTTGTAACTTGTCCTCAAGTTATATGAAAAGTCACATTTAAGTTTCATAAAACTCATAAAAGTTGGCAAAGGTTACAAAATGAAGAGTCTAGTTCTAATTAATTGGAGTTATGACTCCATAAGTTGTCCTCAAGTTATGGAGGACCAAGAGTCTCTTCATTAAATAAAATAAAAAAAATGTAACCTTAATTAATTCCATAAGTTATAAAAAATAAAGAAAAGTTAATTCTTTTATTAGTTTAAAGTCTTCCATAAGTTATGGAACTTGAAGAGTTTTTTGGATTAAAAACTACTTTAAACACATAAGTTATGGAATTAATTAGTTTTGAATAGTTTCAAAACTTGCCCTCAAGTTTTGGAATTTGTAAAGTTTTCTCTTATGAATACTTTAATTCCAAGTTAGCCCTTAGAATTTTAAAAGTTAAAATTCAACCCTTATACTTTATAATATTATAAGTTAATAATATATATATATATGTATAAGAGTAAAGTCAGTCTTACCGCTAGTACGCCTCATTCACGAAGCCGGTCTATAAGGTGGGTATAAGGTTGTTGCCTATAGAATGGCAACTTAATGGGTGTCCACTCTCACCCACCGCTTGCTTGACTGGTGGAGGGTCGTTAGCCGAACTGGTTTGACAGGACTATAATTCTCCCTTCATTAAAAGTATTAATGATAAATACTAAGTAACTAAACTCTTAATAATTCCCAATCTTAGTTACTTAGGAAAAATGTGAATAAGGTGCTAATCCATGATATTACACTTTACACTTTGTCTAAGTCGTTAGTGGAGCGTGTGTGGTTAACCGGCACACTAACTTGGACTTAACAAGGTAGGTAAAGGGTGACTTAATATTTATCATAGTATCGATGGAGCGTGTGTGGTTAACCGGCACATCGATTAAGGGGTAAACACTTAAGGGTACCAAGTAATTTGCCTGGTTACTTCACACCTTGTTTTGTGATCCTCGGCATCCCAGTCACCAAACCTGAAGGGCACACTCGAGATTGAAACATGCCATTGAACAGTTCAATGAATCTCAAAAGATCTAGGAGTTTCAAAAACCAATTAAAACCTAATAATACATTTCGTTTATCTTGGTGGAAATTGGTGAATTGTCATTCACCTACCTTCAAATATTTTATAGCTTGGATTACGGCATACCTCTTCTAAGTTATAAAAATAGTTTGTTGGGTCCTAGCCTTAATATTTCATATTGGGTGTCATATTAAGGACTTTAAATCAACTATCTTGAATATCTCCCAAAACATGTCTGGTTTAGACATTTATGATCTTCCCAAATCTCTTGAAACAAACTTTCCTAAATGAAGATGATGTTCCAATGGAAATCATACTTCTTTCACCTCCTCCAAATATTCTCCCTACCCCACAAGTTCTTGAAAAATTTAAGGTCACTCAAGCCCTATTGGCAAGGCAAGGTCTAGGTGTGATCACATCTTGGATATGTAGTCACATATTGACAAGCCGGGAGAGTTGGGTGTCAAAACCTTGAGAAAGTTGGTGGTTCGACTACTTTCTAAGTCACATAGTGAGTTCTTTTTGGAACACTTATGAAACAGACTATGACAAGACTCTTAATGATCTTATTTATTTGTTAAGATCAACTTCCTCAAAAACTTGATGGACATTGACAATAGTGACACAGGAAATTCAGAAAAGCATTCTCTTCCCAATGGAAAGGGATCGGCCATAGTCAACTCGGTTGAGCAAATGGTAAAGAGAAAAGCTAAGTCTGTGATAGTCCCGTGTACCATTATCAAAGGGTCCATATGTTTATATTGACAAAGAAAGGGTCATTAGTTGCGAAGCTGCCAACTTTACCTAAGGATGTTAAAGTCAATAAGTTTGACTCTACTTCAGGTAAAGTCCACTATCTAACTCTGTTAAGTTTCTATTATGAGATTCTTGATACATGATGAGACTGGGTCACATGGTGATGTTTAAGAATCAAAGAAAAGTGAAGAAACTTAAAGAAAAGAATATGCTGAATCTGATCGCGTAGATGGATTTCTATCGCATAGTTTGAAGATCGGATTCTTGAGCTACATCTTAGGAGTTATGAGATATTGCTTAGGAATAGATAACAACAAGTTTTCATATGGATTGTAAGGATAAGTTTTTCCGCATAGTTTTAAAATAAAAGAAAAATTTTGATTTTAGTTATTTTAAAATATCCTTACAATGGCATTTGAGGAAAAATTGTTGCTTATATGATTCCATTAATAGCAAGAGTGGAAATATGTAATTGATTCTTTCATTTGTGGTAATGTGTAAATTTACCAAACAAGGAAAGATTCTCATAACCCAAGTCCCAATTGGACCGAGACTTGGAATCATGCAAGTTGTATAGCATGATGAATGAGAACTTTCAAGTATTGGAAAAAGACTAATTACTTGTTCACATGGATGTGTGAGTCAAGTAATGGACTAAGGGATAGAGTACATAGTCATGTGCGCTGATTAAGTCCACCACAAAAGATTGATAAGGCTATTCGTCATAGTTTACTAAAGCTCAGTAAATATGATTATACTTACAAGCTTAAGTGTAACTCTGAGACATAGGAAAAGGTTTCAATGCATGGCAGAGCGGATAAGAAGAATCCAATTAGGCAGAAGGATAAAAGTTTCTCAAATCTGAAAAGATGGGAGAGTACTTTAGTATCAGTTTTGTGATCATCTTAATGATTAAGAAACCATATCAAAATTAGTTCTCTAAGGAAGTCTTAGTGCATTCTTATGACTAAGAAGAAGGGATCTTGAATTGTTGAAATGGTTAAATCAAGAAGATGAGTCATACTTCGTTCCAATACAAGTCTTAGAGTCATACTCCAAGATTGTAATATGAGTGACATGTCTTTAAGAAGGTTTAAAACACGTGTCAAATGTAAGAGTAAAAGTGTCCTACTCTTGTTCATTTGAAGTTGGTAAGTTGTGATGTTTTGGATAAAACAAAGACCAACTTAGGACAACTATGTGAAGTGTTTGCCTTGGTTAGAATCCACACTATCTCTTGGATGTTTGACAAGGGAGTCTTATAGGTCAAGAGGACAGTGGGAGTCTTAAAGGTCTTGAAAGTCTCAAGAACTTATCAAGAATAAAACCTAAAGTTCTTCATTAGCACACGACTTGAGGTTTATAACCTATCGTGTTGACATATTCTGTGCCCATTCCAATCAAAGTTGGCTTTGCATATGAGTTCTTAGAGTTCTCAATTGGTTTCACAACAACTTGAAAGCAATGGTAGGCCCTTGAGCTGCCAGGTGGCAAGAAGTTAATATTGAGTTCAGTCCATATGAGTTTGGATTTGTCATTATCCTTGTCTTGTGACTATGGTTTTGACAATTCACATGGATAAGAACACATACACCATTAAATCTAAGTGTCATAAGGTTTCTCTCCGATTCATGAAAATGATGGTGAGGAAACACTTTCACTAAGTAGATTTTAGTTAGATAGCAATTGTGATATTTGCGTTCTCAAAGTCGTTAGTGGAGCGTGTGTGGTTTACCGGCACACTAACCTGGACTTGTGAGAAGTGGCAAAAAGGTCTAACCATTATGATTACGGCATCCCTCTTCATAATTCTTTAGACATACAAGTGTGCTATCTAAGGGAAGGTGTATGTTTTTTGATAAAGTTCTATCAAAACAATCCAGTATCAGAAATCTGAACTTTGGTAAGAAAGTCAATAAACTATTGATTTCTAGAAGTCCAGCTGATTTCTGAGTACATGTCAAAGCTAGTGGGAGCATAAGTGTTATGCTAATAATCATCATGTTAGTGGGAGCATGATAATTATGATAAGTATTGCAAGTTAGCAATGTTAATTATAGAAAACAAAAGGTTTCAATTGGGAAAAGTTGTTTTGCTATAATTAAGGGAGAGGAAATTATACTTCATCTCAAATCTATAAGCTTAGATCATGAGGTTTTAATCATTTAGTCAAGGAAGTATATATGAGTTTCATGTTGGAATGGCTCAACATAAGGAAATTATGTATATGGGTCCATTATTTGCGTTCTAAAATTCGATTATGATTACGGCATCCCTTTTCATAATCTGAATTATGAGAACTTGGCATCTATAAATGGAAATGTTATAGCAAAAGACTGGTTTAGTCTTTATGTGAGACATCATGAATCGTGTCCCATATGCTTCGGATATAGGATCGATTACATGTGCTATATTCATCCTTTCTAAAAGTTTCCAAATGCTTGGGGTATTAAGAAGGGAAAAGGTTTAGAACTGGATATGACTAAAAGGATTAAACAATTGTCAAGGACAATCTAAGGTTTACCAAAGATTGGTTGCTCAAGGACAGTTGGAAGTATATTGATAATTCTGGAAGGACCATATTGACATAATCTGTAAGGAGGCAACTCTTGTTCAGAAGTGATAGTCAAAATGGAATCTGGAAATGTTTCAAAGTTAGAATTTTCAATCTGTTTAAGATTAGGAAACTTAATGCAAGAAGGATGTTTCTAAGGAGCTGATCTCCTTTGGAATACTCTGTAATGATTGTTGCCAAGTCTTTGTGAATTTGTGCATAATCGTTACAAGAGGATCAATGCATATAATTTTAGAATCTAACAGATTTATGTAAATGGCATGAATTTGGAATTCTTGCATTTGCAGTAAGGATTTGGGAGTGTGAAAAGAGAATCATTGAAGGTATGTTCAATTGATCTAGTTTACAAAGTAAAGATCATAGACAAACATAGTATGCATACTTGGTGTATGACATGACTAGTGTTTAGAAAACATAGTGTACATGCTTGGAGCATGGGACAACTATTTTTTTTAAATTCAAGAATAAAGTTGATAGCTGAAATAGTATACAATGAATAATGTGTAATCATATGGTGATAAATAAAAGGTGTTTATTTATGTTCATAGGTTTTGATACCATATTGGATTCAATTATTATTGTGTTTCATTTTGCATGTTTTGACTTCCCGAATAAACTAGGTTATTCTTCCGGAATGACTAAGTTATTCAAACCATCCACAGTCGGTCATATGTTGGAAGTAGATATGAATTAAGACTGTCATGGGTTGGCTTGTAGAGGTCTAAGGTGTTGGACAAAGGGCTACAACACTCATGAGTGCTCATAAGTTCTGAGTATTGGATTCAACCCGTGCTCATTGGAATCACTTCATGGATTTTATCACGAGTGATCATGAGACGATAATTATATTATTCAAACCTAGAGATATGAGTTGTTACTATGAGTTGATAGTACATTGATTGCAAGAAAACGCATTGGTAACTCGATGTCATAAAACGTGTCTTTGTGTATGATTCAACAAGTAGTAGAACAAGCCATATGAGTCGAAGTTTATCCATTCCTTTTACCTTCGGGATAAAAGCGATATCTGTGGGCCCCTCGATGATTTGATGATGACAAATGGAAGTGCTCGGCTGGGCCAAGACTGATTTGATTTGTTCAATTAGTCAGTCGTCATAAATCGGAAATCGGGAAACAACAAATGGACAGAGAGAATGATTATAATCCATGTCTCAGTCCATATGATATCTAGAATGGAGGAATATATGATCCCTTATCTAATGGACAAGTCATTGACAAAGGTCAGAGTTCATCTACAAGGTCAAAGTTCGACAGAAGCTTTTGAGAGCTACGATTGCCAGTTGGTTCCTGAAGTCATACGCAATAATAGTTTTAGACTTATCCAAGTGGGAGACTATTGGATTAATGTCTAAGTCCATAACTATAATTGGTAAGACTTGACCCGACCCGGCATGGTCCATTTGGGTTGCATGACATCATGCACTTGGATAGACTGTAATGAGAGAAATAAGACACTTATGGTTATTAATACATTATAAGTTCTAGTATATTAATAATAAGAATAATGAGATTATTTAATTAGTATTGATCAAGAATTAATCTAGGATTAATTAAGTGATCAAAAGAAGACTAATTAAATATATGGGTTGATTGTGTAAATCATCCATACTTGTATAGTGGACTAATGCTCCATGGATAATCAAGTTGGGCTAAAACCCATAGGATGGTCCATGGATGCTCCATGGTGTATTTGAACCCATGGATCCAAGGAAATGGAAAGTCATGACAATTAGGGTTTGCCCTAATTGTAACACTATATAAAGATATTATTCTTGACAAAATCGACACTAGTATTATTCTAGAGAGGGCTAGCCGATTTTCATGAAGTGTAGAATTCTCTCAAGTTATTCCAAGTATATTTGGTGTTGTGTGAACCATTTGAGGTGTCACACTTGGGGCACTAGGCACTCAAGCTTCATGAAGACATTCTACATCAAAGAGGTATGTATTCTATCTTGTTATGTTGATAGTTTTGTATGCTAGATTAGGATAATACCTTGGATGTTCATATTTGCATGTATAATAGAGAAAACATAGATCCAAGGTATTTAGGGTTGCATGTACACTTAGGAGTGTTAGAATGCTCATAACCCAACAATGTGATGCTATTTTGGAGGATTAAATCTATCATTTGAATGAGTTTTGGGGAGTTTATGGCCTAGACACTTGCTTGGGCCATAAACTCCTTTTAGTCCCTCCATTTCTTGTGTTTAAGCCCTTAAATCCTTCCTAGTATTTTATGGTAATTGTTTAAGGCCATTTGGGGGGTAAAAACCATACTTTTGGGCACATTTAGGGGTGTTTACGGCCTTGGTATACACCTGAGCCATAAACTCCTTTTTCCCTTTCATTTCATTCTGTTTAATTGTGTTAAACCCAAGATACTAAGTCCCTAAATTATGTGTTAAGCCCTAGGGTGGTTTGGGAGTGTATTTGGGACATTTAAACAAGGTTTAGAGGTGTTTACGGCCTAAGCATGTGCTTGGGACATAAACTCTCTTTTATGCCCCAAAATGATTGTTTTAAATGTGCAAACACTCCTAGGCTAATTCTTCTATTTATTTCCAAGCCATTAGGGACAAGTTTGGGTTATTTTGGCCTTGTTTAAGGGGTTTACGGCCTAAGGAGGAGCTTAGGCCGTAAACTCCTTTCTAATAACTTCTAAGTCCGAATTTTGGGCTATAAACATGAATCAATATGTTTAGAATAAGCTAGGGTAAGCGGACTTACAATTTGGAAGCGTTTGGTTGCGGTTTCGGGGCGAAAACGGGTCTAGAGAGAGAGTATAGAGAGAGAGTGTAAAAAGTCTCCAATAGACTCCACTCACCCTTATATAGGGTTTTGAGTCGGGGCTCAGTGGGATTTTACCCGATACTATCGTTAAACGGGGCTTTTGGTCGCACCCGATTTAGTGGTCGTAATAATAAAACTTGACATTTTCCAAATAAATGGAAATGTGTGTCCTGTGTTTTTATTTCCTTTTATCACGACTTAACGACATGCTTATTGCATCCAAATGGAATGTTTACTAAATTGACGCCCTCTAAGTAACGGAACTTTTATACAGTGGAATATTCCGTTAATGGTAACGGGGAAATGTAACGGAACAACTTGGGTTGTCACACCATATGACTGCTCTAGGCTTAGTATAACCTAGATATGAGTCTTAAGAAGGATTAGAAAGTGTGTAGCATCACAAAATTGAGCCAATCACACCAAAGAGGGTGTGTGCGGTCGCACACACACCCCAGCCTCACACCCGACCCTATATATTGGAGGAGACCCCCCTTAGTTCACTTTTTATTCTCTTGCCTGCACTCTACTTTCTCTCTCTAAAAATCTAATCCAAGAACACTCTAAGGGCCTCAAAAACGTGAGAAACTCCATCATCTAGCTTGATATTTAGGTAAAACACCTAAATCTAAGCCTAAAACTCTTCATGTTCTTCGTGTTCTTCATCCTTTGAAGGAGTGCGGCCGCACACCTTCATAAGGTGGCCGCGCACACACCAAAACTCTCCACAGTGAAGAGTTTTGGCCTCCATTTACTAGTTGGACTTGGTTGTAGCACTTGAACACCTCAAAATCGACATTTCGGGCACAAATGAGGAGTGTACGGCCGCACACACCCTCTGTACGGCCGCACACTCCTGTGTGCAGCCGCACACACACTCTGGGCGCATTTCATAGCCACACACACATCAAATCCATTATTTTGTGGCCATACACCTCCCTTACTTGATCATATAAGGATCCAACACTTAGTTCTAGTGTTCCCAAGTCTTTAGGGTGGTTTTCCATCATGATTTGTCATGGAATACTCAATCTAATAAATATATGTGCAATATATGTTAATAAGGTCCACACGCGTACAAAACATTGGTTGACACTCGATGCCAATAACCAATCAAACATTCGGATCCTATGATAAATTGTGAGTTCACACCCCTACATTTTTACGAGTTTTTCATGTTTTCAGGGGGGGGGGGGGGGGAATACAAGCTAAACATAAAGGTTTTCATAACTTAAAAACTAATGCAATTACAATGGTTTTCTATCAAACATTTAGATGCAATTATCCGTTTTGTAATATGCGGAGCATAAGGGATGTTTTCTAATCATAATTGCATAGTTTCAAAGTCTTACACGAACGTAACAAACCATTCGAACTATAATATGTATAGTTTGGGATTTCATTACGAGTATTACCGATTCAAACTCCATGCAGAGTTAAACATATAAACTATGTCAGATTTAGTTTATCCGTTACCACGAATACAAAACTAGAGTATCATGCTAAATAATTATTTTTATGTATAATTATATATACTCTACACCGTTACAAACGATCTCGAACTCGAGAACAACCGAACAACATGTAAACTAGTTAATAAAGGATTGTGAGACTATTTCGTTATGCCCCTCGGGGTACCAATAAATCCTCACCGGTAGTATAACCAGAGTCTTCTGGAGGGAGATTGTGGAATTTCTAAATAGATCTATTCGGGACCGACAATCCCACACCTGAACTATTAGCTTCAGTTAGGCAGGCACACCAGGGGTGACAAATTTTGTAATCGTATGACGCCTGAAGAACATCAAGGAGGTCACCGGTCATATTAGTATGGTTATACGACTCACAATAAGTATAAACTAACCTTTTTTTTTTACAGGATTTCTTTCTTCTATAGTTTTATTTTAGTTAACAAAACTACCTACCTACTTATTGGAGGGTATTCTGGGGACAAAATCTTTGGTATTATTTTAAGTAATAAAACTACTATTCTCACTGGTGGTAATCAGGGTTTTCAAATGATCATTACATACTGGTGGTAGCCAGGGTTTTCAAACAGAACATACTTTTCATACATAAAACAACAAACATGATAGACAATATTGGATTTTCTTGGCAAGCATACATACGTATTTCAGAACTTGATAACAACGGTTTTCGATATAATCGATATTTTACCTATAGTGGAAAGAAACTATTTATACAAACTCAGTGACTAGTTTTCAATACAAAAACATGCTTATGAACTCACCAGCTTTATGCTGATACATTTTCAAAATCGCTTGTATTCTCAGGGCAACGATAGACAGGTACCTTACCAGCTTTTGGAGAAGATGGAGCATTTTTGGAGTCTCATCTTTATCTTTTGTTATATACTATATGTTCAAACTGATAGGTTTTAGTCATAAGAACAACCTATGTGCTCATACAAACCCTAATGCTTGGATCTAGGTTTCTCTATTGTACATGCAATTTATCCAAGACCATAAACCCTACATCTAGCATATGATAATTGACATTAGCATAATAATGGGTTTAAGATATTACCTTGATTGTTATGTAGCAATAACAATCACAATTCCTTCGTGTAATGACTTTAGAAAGCTTAGAGTCACAAGTGTCACTCCTCTAATGGTTCACAAACAACAAGAGCAAGAGGATGAAGAGGAGAAGAGAAGGAGGCTGCCCAAAACCATCCAAAACCCTAGAAGAACTAGTTCACCTTATCAAATTGCTTTGGTGAAGGCAACCCAAAAGGACCATGCACCATCGGGTCAAGTACATACCAAAATAGTTATGGACTTAGACCCTAATCCAACAGTATCCCACTTGGATAAGTCTAATAACTATTCCGCGTATGACTTCAAAGCCTGATCTGCAATCATAGCTTTCCAAAGCCACTGTTAACTCTGATCCTATCAGATACGCGTGTCCTTTAGATAAGGGATCATATATTCGTCCATTCTAGATATCGTATAAGACATGATTTAGAATCATTCTTTCTGTACTATTTCTCGATTTTCGATTTATGACGACTGACTAATTGAACAAATCAAATTAGCCCTAGCCCGGCCGAGCATTTACGTTTGTCATCACTAAATCATCGAGGTGCCTAAAGATATCGCTTTTATCCTACCATGGTTGTCAAAATTGCGATCCTAATCGTAGGATCGTACGATCCTACGATCCTATGTATGAAAAACGATCCGGATCGTAAAAGGATAGTATTTTGGGTAGGATCGCAGGTAGGATCGTAAGATCGTAGGTAGGATCGTAGGATCGAGATCCGATTCGATCCTACCTTCCTTTAATTTTTTTTTTCAAATGAATTTTTTTTTACCATTTTATGTCTTTTACCCTTTACCAATCTACCATTTATCATTTTTATTGTGACTTATAACTAATATTTTAAAGTTTTTATAACTTTGGAACAAAAAATTAAATGTTTGATATATTTTTTACGATTAATATTATAAATTAAAATTATATTCTATTTTGTGGGATCTTAGGATGTAACAACCCGAAACTTTGCTTCCTCGCCGTAACCGTTCCGTCAAAACTCGTCTTAAACGAATTGTTTCGAATTCGTCCTGAATTACGTTAATTAAGTCAAAACCTTTATTTTGACTTGGTAAATATCAAATCATGTTGGAAAAATGTGAAAACGTCCCGAACTAGTAATTTGAAAAATTATAGTTTCGACCATATCGCGTATCGACAACTTAATCGGGTGCGACCAAAAGCCGCGTTTAAGGTCAGTATCGGGTAGAATTCCTCCGTGTCCAAGTCTTTGGACCTATATAAACGTGTTTAAGCACTCATTTGAAGCTTTTTCTTCCTCTCTCTACTCTCTCTCTAACCTCTCTCCTAAATCCAAAGTTAAGGGTCTAAATTTTCAATTTAAGGCTCCAAATCTTTGAGGTACCTTCCATAACTTGTTGTACAACCTCTCTAGCTTTAGAATTCGAGTTTGAACATTTGATTAGGACCATTATTATGAGTTTACGGCCCTAGAACAGTACTAGGCCGTAAACTCAAGAAAATGGGGTTTTTAGAGCAACAAAACCCTTGCAAACCTCAAATGGACCTTAGACATGGCTAAATGACTTTATGGAATGGACTTAGAATGCCTTAAACTATAACTTGAAGCATTGTGTATGAGTTTACGGCCATTGAAGGTGCCTAGGCCGTAAACTCACATTTAAAGGGGTTTTAAGCCCTTAAACCCTCCCTAAACTCAATCAAGCCCTAGTTATGATTTTTAGAAATTATGTAATGGACTTGGAACTCATTAAACAACAATTTTGAGAGGTTTATATGAGTTTACGGCCAAGGCATATGCTTGGGCCGTAAACTCCTCAAACATGGGTATAAAATCACTTCTAAGGTGTTAGAATGCCATCCAACACCACCAAAAGCCTTGGAATAAATTAGGGAACCAACCAAAAATAGTTTAGAAGCCTTAAACACATCATAAACCCTCTAATTGAGAGTTTACGGCCAGAGCATATGCTCCTGGGCCGTAAACTCATAGATGTATGTCATTTGAAGCCCTAAACTCACCCTAAGCCTTGTAAAAATTAGTTGAATCACATGTGATTAATCCTTGGCCTTCAAATTAATTTAGATGGATGTGGGTAAGAGTTTACGGCCGTAAACTCTTAGTTTACAGCCATAAACTCTTCTATTAATCCATATAATGATTTAATCCCTTTCAAATGTCCAAAAGCCAAACCTAGCAACACCCATTATTTGATTTAAGGCCATTTTCCTCATAAAAACACCTACCATGAGTTTACGGCCGTAAACTCATGGGGATGTGGTGTTTAGGCTGTAAACACTCCCTAAGAGTTTACCTTTGAAGAATAAACTCTAAGTCCTAGCCATTCATGTCCTAAAACGCCACCCGGGTCACTTCAAACGACCATTTTGGAGTGTTTTCGCGTCTTAGATTGTTCAAGTGTATCTAATTAGTTATTTAAATCTAATTAGATATATATTGTGTATTATTTAATATTACATAGGAACCTCGCTCGTATTCAAGCCTCAGTTCGACGTTTAGCATCCCATTCGACACTTTCCGCGTCCGGTGAGTTCGTACCCCTACCCTTTTTCAACTGTTTTCCCTGTTTTCAGGGGGGGAATACAAGCAAAAGTACAAGGAAATCTTGTACTCAAACTTATTGTTTTCAGTTAATCATTTTCATTCTGTATGTTCTAATATCATTAACTGTGTTTATCAAGTAGTTCGAATTACGAATTTAGCTTTCAAACTAATCATAGATTTCTCGGTAAAATGTTCTAATCTAAACTATGTTTCATAATCTGAGAATAACTTATACTAATTTCCATTTATAACTAATTATGAATACGAATACGAATACGAAGCTATAACTAGGATTAGAACGAATACGAAACTATAATTAGGAACAGAACGAATACGAATACGACTGCGAATACGAATACGACTGCGAATACGAATACGAATACGAATAGTATTAGGAGTAGGATTAGGGATAGGAATGCGACTACGAATATGACTGCGAATACGAATATGAATACGAATAGTAATAGGAATAGGAATAAGGAAACGAATACAGTAACGAACACAAATACGAACACGAATAAGTACAAGAATATGTTTAAGAATAAGAACACGAATATGAAGATATGTATCTAGTATACTCCAAGATAATACCATTAGACTTTCAGAATACCTAGTTAATACAATAGGTACGAAAAGAAATAAATCAGTATATCGAAGTTCAATAACTAACATTTATTTTGGGAAAGTACGGGACTTTCCTGGGGAAAACATAACATTACTTAATCACATGTACATCTTTTACATCTTTAACATCGTTCACATTAGAAACCAACATACAAGAAAGCATGGGGCTTTCCTGGGTAACACTTATATAACTAGAAATAGTAACAAACTGAATAACATTACATCTTTTACAATTAGTAATATATAATAAGGAAAGTACGGGACTTTCCTGAAATCATAGATAAACAACCAGAACCGTGTAACCTAGAAATCGATCAAACTTCTCTTTTAAGAAAATATAGAATTTTCTTGGATAATAACTTTTCGGTAAACTAAAGGAAACTCGTACATTTTCACAAAGTAAACATCTTATGAACTCACTAGATTTATGCTGATTTTCAAGCTGCTTGTATTCTCAGGTCCGCTTTAGACAGGTACCCGATGATCTCTTTTGGCGAAGACGGAATGCATAGAAGATTCGTCTCTCTTTTGTTGAAACTATGTATCTATGAAAACTTGTACTACTTTACTTTTCAACTGATGTAATGAAATCTATGTAATATTTATGTTTGTGTTTTACTTTGCTTACTATGTACATTGGTTATGATTCTCATGAAGTCACCTCCGCCCCGAGACGTTTCCGCCTTCGGTTTCGGGGTGTGACAGATTGGTATCAAAGCCCTTGTTTATAGTGAACTAAGTATACTAAACGTTACATGGTATA
This sequence comes from Lactuca saligna, assembly GCF_052625555.1. Taxonomy (NCBI): domain Eukaryota; kingdom Viridiplantae; phylum Streptophyta; class Magnoliopsida; order Asterales; family Asteraceae; genus Lactuca; species Lactuca saligna. The sequence continues at coordinate 398,812 of NC_136420.1, read as the reverse complement.
AGACTATAAACATTAAGGTGCCTAAGTGCTCTGAACTAAAAGTATACCTAAAATATAAGTATTTTCAAAAAGTATACAAGTATCCTAGTCGTCGAGAATCGTATCTATAAATAGAACAGAACATAAGTAAATGGGTGTTGTATGCTGTAGTTAAATCTAGGCAGTGATGTAGTCGTGTCTAGGATCAATATAGCCTGATCAACTATATTCATTCGAGACACGGACAACATGTGCTTGGGAGTGACTGTGGAATACGGTATACCTAAAACTTACCCAAATACCACAAACAACGAGTCGTCGTTGCGGTGAATCGTGAAATACTATGGGAGTATTTCTGAATCCAACATTATAGTAGAAATTCCTCATTCAAACATTGCCTCTCGATCATTCCGTTAGCGATAAATGTCTGCTTTGATAACTCATTCCTGATTATTCGCTTAATAGAATTACATGACTGTCATAAAGAGAAATCCTTTGTTTCATATCTCTTTATTCAATTTAGAGGACTTATTATCCTCTTTTTCCTAATCCTTTAGATCGAGATGTCTTTAAGGAAAGAACCTAGCATGAAGAACAACGACCCTTCATCTCCACCCTCGTCTCGCTTCGACCCTGTGATGTTCCAGTTGGCTGTTTCCGCTACAGTGACGGCTGCAATGATGATCTTGAACCCTAACAAGTCCATTGGTCCAGGATATAACTCTTACCCCCAAAACCGTGAAAATGTTCAGAAGCATCAGAATGAGTTTGATAAGAGTAATAAGGTTATCTTGAAGAAGCGAAAGGGTCAGAGTTCCCAAGGACCCTCCAAGAATCCCAAAAATGTGGCAGTCCAAGTTGCTACTAATCCTGTCGTTGTTCCTAAAGTTCAAGCTACCACTACTCCTGTTATTTCGTCTAAGGCTCAAGAACCTGTCACTGGGTATGCTGGTAATCTCCCTTGGTGCAGCAGGTGTAGTTATCATCACCGTATTCTTGGCCCATGTCGCAAGATGATTTGTAAACACTGTGGCAAGCAAGGCCATCTTGCTAGAAGCTGAAGAACCCTAGTACAACACCTCGAACAAACTTCTGAGTCAAGTATCGAACAGGTCTGTTATAAGTGTGGAGAAATTGGGCATTTCAAGAAAAACTGCCCAAAAGCAACAACCCCCAACAATGTCAACAACGCTGGGATGGTCTTAACTTTGAAGCAGGAGGAGACAGCCGCTGATCCCTCTAACGTCGCGGGTATATTTCTTTTCTACAATCCTTGTCCTCGCATCCTTTTCGAATTCGGTGTTAAGAAAATTTTATTAACCATTCATTCATTTATTTTGTTAGACATAGTCCTCGTCTAATAACCAAATCAATGATCGTCAAGATAATTATCAGTGAGAACGAGTGCATAAACAACATATCTCTACATTGTGTCCTTACCTTGAGTAATCATTCATTTCTTCATTAACCTGATGTCAGTTTTAGTGAGAGCTTTGATGTTATCTTCATTTATGTATCGATTGAGCCCGACTGTGTTGATACATCTCGTTATAGAAAACTGTTTGTCTCAATCTTCCTTCTGATCAGACCCTCATAATTCATGGTGACGAATTTAGCCCAAACCTTCGCTTCGTTCAATGTGTCAAAATGCGAAAGTTCATGCGAAAGAAGTGTTAAGTATTCCTAGTCCATATGATCAACGAGAAACAAGGAGTTAAAGACACCGATAGTAAGCTTGATAAGGTATGGAAAACTTAGTCTGTGGTACATTAGACCCTTTTAGATTCCCTTTCAGATTGATTCCTTAGCCTTTAGCTCTGAAATACCTTCAGTAATTAGCAGCGTTCATCCCATACCTTGCACCTCTGTCCTTAATGAATACTTGCCTGATAAAACCACAGAAATCCATTCTAGTGTGACCAAGAACCTTAATATACCTAAACCCCCTAGACGAGCAAACTTAGATCATAGACCAAGTAATCAAGCGTTTGAAACCGAGCCACGTCCCGTTAGTGAAGGTTCCAAGCGAGAACCTGAATTCACATGGGAACGTGAAGACCCCATACAGCAGACACATCCACCCCCCCTTTTTGTTCATAATTTTGTATCTAAATCCTCAAATTTCGGGACGAAATAACGGGGGGATAATGTAACAACCCGAAACTTTGCTTCCTCGCCGTAACCGTTCCGTCAAAACTCGTCTTAAACGAATTGTTCCGAATTCGTCCTGAATTACGTTAATTAAGTCAAAACCTTTATTTTGACTTGGTAAATATCAAATCATGTTGGAAAAATGTGAAAACGTCCCGAACTAGTAATTTGAAAAATTATAGTTTCGACCATATCGCGTATCGACAACTTAATCGGGTGCGACCAAAAGCCGCGTTTAAGGTCAGTATCGGGTAGAATTCCTCCGTGTCCAAGTCTTTGGACCTATATAAACGTGTTTAAGCACTCATTTGAAGCTTTTTCTTCCTCTCTCTACTCTCTCTCTAACCTCTCTCCTAAATCCAAAGTTAAGGGTCTAAATTTTCAATTTAAGGCTCCAAATCTTTGAGGTACCTTCCATAACTTGTTGTACAACCTCTCTAGCTTTAGAATTCGAGTTTGAACATTTGATTAGGACCATTATTATGAGTTTACGGCCCTAGAACAGTACTAGGCCGTAAACTCAAGAAAATGGGGTTTTTAGAGCAACAAAACCCTTGCAAACCTCAAATGTACCTTAGACATGGCTAAATGACTTTATGGAATGGACTTAGAATGCCTTAAACTATAACTTGAAGCATTGTGTATGAGTTTACGGCCATTGAAGGTTCCTAGGCCGTAAACTCACATTTAAAGGGGTTTTAAGCCCTTAAACCCTCCCTAAACTCAATCAAGCCCTAGTTATGATTTTTAGAAATTATGTAATGGACTTGGAACTCATTAAACATCAATTTTGAGAGGTTTATATGAGTTTACGGCCAAGGCATATGCTTGGGCCGTAAACTCCTCAAACATGGGTATAAAATCACTTCTAAGGTGTTAGAATGCCATCCAACACCACCAAAAGCCTTGGAATAAATTAGGGAACCAACCAAAAATAGTTTAGAAGCCTTAAACACATCATAAACCCTCTAATTGAGAGTTTACAGCCAGAGCATATGCTCCTGGGCCGTAAACTCATAGATGTATGTCATTTGAAGCCCTAAACTCACCCTAAGCCTTGTAAAAATTAGTTGAATCACATGTGATTAATCCTTGGCCTTCAAATTAATTTAGATGGATGTGGGTAAGAGTTTACGGCCGTAAACTCTTAGTTTACAGCCATAAACTCTTCTATTAATCCATATAATGATTTAATCCCTTTCAAATGTCCAAAAGCCAAACCTAGCAACACCCATTATTTGATTTAAGGCCATTTTCCTCATAAAAACACCTACCATGAGTTTACGGCCGTAAACTCATGGGGATGTGGTGTTTAGGCCGTAAACACTCCCTAATAGTTTACCTTTGAAGAATAAACTCTAAGTCCTAGCCATTCATGTCCTAAAACGCCACCCGGGTCACTTCAAACGACCATTTTGGAGTGTTTTCGCGTCTTAGATTGTTCAAGTGTATCTAATTAGTTATTTAAATCTAATTAGATATATATTGTGTATTATTTAATGTTACATAGGAACCTCGCTCGTATTCAAGCCTCGGTTCGACGTTTAGCATCCCATTCGACACTTTCCGCGTACGGTGAGTTCATACCCCTACCCTTTTTCAACTGTTTTCACTGTTTTCAGGGGGGGGGGGGGAATACAAGCAAAAGTACAAGGAAATCTTGTACTCAAACTTATTGTTTTCAGTTAATCATTTTCATTCTGTATGTTCTAATATCAATAACTATGTTTATCAAGTAGTTCGAATTACGAATTTAGCTTTCAAACTAATCATAGATTTCTCGGTAAAATGTTCTAATCTAAACTATGTTTCATAATCTGAGAATAACTTATACTAATTTCCATTTATAACTAATTATGAATACGAATACGAATACGAAGCTATAACTAGGATTAGAACGAATACGAAACTATAATTAGGAACAGAACGAATACGAATACGACTGCGAATACGAATACGACTGCGAATACGAATACGAATACGAATAGTATTAGGAGTAGGATTAGGGATAGGAATGCGACTACGAATATGACTGCGAATACGAATATGAATACGAATAGTAATAGGAATAGGAATAAGGAAACGAATACAGTAACGAACACAAATACGAACACGAATAAGTACAAGAATATGTTTAAGAATAAGAACACGAATATGAAGATATGTATCTAGTATACTCCAAGATAATACCATTAGACTTTCAGAATACCTAGTTAATACAATAGGTACGAAAAGAAATAAATCAGTATATCGAAGTTCAATAACTAACATTTATTTTGGGAAAGTACGGGACTTTCCTGGGGAAAACATAACATTACTTAATCACATGTACATCTTTTACATCTTTAACATCGTTCACATTAGAAACCAACATACAGGAAAGCATGGGGCTTTCCTGGGTAACACTTATATAACTAGAAATAGTAACAAACTGAATAACATTACATCTTTTACAATTAGTAATATATAATAAGGAAAGTACGGGACTTTCCTGAAATCATAGATAAACAACCAGAACCGTGTAACCTAGCAATCGATCAAACTTCTCTTTTAAGAAAATATAGAATTTTCTTGGATAATAACTTTTCGGTAAACTAAAGGAAACTCATACATTTTCACAAAGTAAACATCTTATGAACTCACCAGCTTTATGCTGATTTTCAAGCTGCTTGTATTCTCAGGTCCGCTTTAGACAGGTACCCGATGATCTCTTTTGGCGAAGACGGAATGCATATAAGATTCGTCTCTCTTTTGTTGAAACTATGTATCTATGAAAACTTGTACTACTTTACTTTTCAACTGATGTAATGAAATCTATGTAATATTTATGTTTGTGTTTTACTTTGCTTACTATGTACATTGGTTATGATTCTCATGAAGTCACCTCCGCCCCGAGACGTTTCCGCCTTCGGTTTCGGGGTGTGACATAGGATCTCGATCCCGATCTTACGATTCCGTTTTTGCAAACCCAAAAACGATCCTAGGTAGGATCCCGATCTTGACAACCTTGTATCCTACTTTGGATAAAAGGAACAGATAAACTTTGACTCAATGTTCGCTTGCACTCAGTCACCGAATCACACACAACAATATGTTTTATAACACCAAGTTACCGGTGCGTTTACATATCATTAATATGCAACCGACTCGCAAGATACAACTCACACATCTCGGTTTCAAGAATATAAAATGTTATCGTCTCACCAATCACTCGTGATAAAATCCATGAAGTGATCCAAGTGAGTGTGGGTTTAATCCAATGCTCAAATCATATTCATAAGCACTCATGAACGTTGCAGCAAACATTCGCTTATGTCTAATGCTCTTTAGACAATCCACACACTAATTCACGACAGTCTTCATTCATACCTACTTCCAACATATGAACGACTGTGGCCCGTTTGAATAATTTGACTGTTCTTAACCAATTAAATTATTCAGGAAGTCAAAACATGCAAAGTGAAACACAAGAATAATACTAATCCCATATGGCCTCAAACCTTTGAGTATAAATAAAACACCTTTTATTTATCACCATATCGATTACTCATTATTTGTTGTTTCGGGTAATCAACTTCTTACTTGAATTATAACACTTGTCCCATGCTCTCAGCATGCACACAATGTTTACCTATGGTTCTTACTTTGTGAAATAGATCAAATGAACACATTTCCAATCATACTCATTTCACAACTCATAATCCTTTCCACAGGTGATAGAATATCAAATTCTTGCCACTTATAGAATATGTTAGATTCTAACATTTTATCCAATGATCCTTTCGTAATGTCACTGCACTAAAGTCACAATGACTATTGCCAATGAAATTACAAAGTCCTCTATCGGGGATTGTTACAAGACAATTCCTTAGATATGATGTCTCTCACTTAAAGTACATTCCTTTGAACATCCTTTTGCATAAAGTTTCTAATCTAGACATAGATTCTCAATATCTAACTCCCAATATGGAAACCTTTCCATACTTACCATATGACAACTTATTCTTAATAGAATATTATCTATTCATAATAATGTCGATATACTCCATCCAATACTATACTTCCAACTACTCACAAGCGACCAATCCTCGGCGAACTTGGGATTGTCCTTTGATAGTTGTTTAATTATCTTAGTCAAAAACGATTCTAGTCCTTTTCCATCTAAATGCGCTAGACATTTGGAAAAATTATAGCATTTGCAATCGATCCCATACCCGAAGCGTATTGGACACGATTCATAATGTCTTTCATAAAGATTTGATACTTTATCAATCTTCTGCCATAATATTCTATGTTTTATGTTCTCACAATTCGAATTATGAAGAGTATTCCCGTAATCATAATCGAAATTTAAGAACACACTATGTTTCTTTGACTAAATTATTAACATTCCACAACCTAAGCCTTTAGATTTGAAATGAAACATAATATTCTCTCCCTTAATTATAGCAAAACAACTATTCAACTCTTACGACTTTGCAAAGTTTGACTCTTGTTTTCTGTAATTAATATTTCTAACTTGCAACACTTACCTTAATAATCATACAATCATAATATTTATGCTCCCACTATCATGATGATTATTATAAACATAACACTTATTGTTAGGGTGCAAAGTCACTCTTGGATGTAATGTTTTAGGCTTACTCTCTTGTATGTGTAAATGGGTTGAGTCTTTCCTATAAATAGGAAGTGAGTGACTCCCATTATGTAAGAGTCCATTTGGAGTGTTAGACTAGAGAGAGAAATTGTATACAAACCCATTTGTATAATCTTTCTAGATCTAATAAGAGCTTACAAAGATTTATTTACTCCTTATGTTCTTAAATTTGTATGATGAATTACTAGATCTTTCATAATTCCGCACATGCCATCATAATCAACACCACTACAATTGGTATCAGAGCGGGTGTTCTTGATTTTCATCAAGAATTGATCCTTGATGGCTATTTTGATTTGGTGATTCTTTTTGTTCATTGATCTTCGTGTTTAGAGAGTGTTTTTATGTTCTAGAAGTCGAATTTTTCTTTGATTTGATTCATAATTCGACTTTCTCTCTCTAGAATACTTGTTTGTATCACTTTATCTCTCTAGAAAACCCATTTATAATCACTTTCTCTCTCTAGAAATTTTCAAGTTCTTGTGATCATGATGGAAATGGTGTACTTGGAGTATGATTCTTGGATTGTGATCATTAAAGATGTCAAATACAAGGTCAACTTACAACAATTTATTGGATTAATATTCAAAAGCGGGATGATTTCATGGGATACTTTGATTTCTTATGGAGGTTTGAAGAATGATCATGGAGGATTAATTTTTCAACCGCTTTCAAAGATTGAATGCTTGACTAAAGCTTACAATAAATTGATGATTGAGAGAGATATGAAGAAAGGAAATGAAAAAGAAGTGTTTGATAAGTATTTCATTTCTCTTATTGAAAACCCGAATGATCTTCTGGCTCTTAAGTTTGTTGAAGATGTTCTTGATGTTCTTGATGTTCAAGAAAAAGGAGTTCAAGTTGATTCTCATGATGAAAAAGTTTTTTTCTCGATTGGAGTTCAAACCGATGATATTTTATGTTCTTGTGATTCGTTTGAAGGAATGATTCCTTATCGGAAGCCGGTGATCCAAGAAAATCACAAGTATCAAACTCCAAAAGATTTGATTCAAACTCAAAATGTTCATGTTGTTGAAAGTGGGTTTGTTTATAAAATCAAGTCTTCAAGATGCAAAAAGATGAGAAAGAAAAAGAAGAAGAAGATGAATTGGAAGAACAAACGGGTTTACTCACAAAAATCGTCAAATGTTGTGAAGCCAAAATCCGTGAAGCGAATTTGGGTTCCAAAGCAACAATCTCCAAAGGTTGCATTGAATTTGAAGTCAAAACCCAAAAGTGTTGGTGGTTCTTTTGAAGATGTTCTTGGTTTGATGAAGAACACGAAGAACGAGTTGTACATCTCGCATGGTGGGTGGTACAATGTTCGATTTGGAGATTTTCTCATTCCGAAAAAAGAACCAAGATCTTCCAAATTTGATTCGTTCGTTGAAAACGGAACTCGATTCGTCAAAAAGGTATCTCAAATTCTCAAATGGATTCCAAAACGTCCATGATTTTGATTCGTATTTTACGTTTTTCATTTTTGATCGATTTGCCTCATTGGATCAAATCCGTTTCAACCCCATTGATTGATCCAATTATTTTTGTTTAGATCAAGCTCAAAACAAACATTTAATTCTCTTTTGATTAATTCATAAAACTAAACTTGAAATATTCACTGTTCATTGATTCCAATATAACAAAATCAGATACTACTCATTGTTTACGTTGGGCCCATAAATTTGTTTTAATCCGATATCTTTTAATTGAATCCAAAGTTTCATCAAAAATCACTTTGATGTTCATATCTGCTTGCATTGGTCTTCTAATTAGTCGGTTGAACATTAACATTCGTCATAAACTTCTTCCGAGTCATTGCTGTATCGATTATATCTTGATATACTTGTAAATCTTTCATCGATTAGCTTGTTAAATCTTGTGAATCGATTTTATTTGATGTTTTCTAACTCAAAATCGATAATGATCAAGAGATTGTAGATCTAATTTTTCCTCGATGAAACTGATCAAGAATAGATGAATCAAAAGTCATTCTAGGCTCAATTTGATCTTGATTGAAATCTTAAGTGTGTATCGACTGTGAATTTGATCTCGAAATATAAGCGTTGAAGTCGATAATTGTTGTGTGTTGTAATCAATCAATGTTTGCCTCGACAACTTGGGATATTAGATTGTATCGAACTGATTTTAAAAATCAAACTGGATTCTTGGGTTGTACGTGAATGTTGTTTGATGATCGACTATGTTTGATTTCTTCAAGACGTTGTTGATTATATCTTGAATCGAGATGTACAATCGATCAGTTAATATCAAAGGTAGGAATTAGAATTCATGAAAAATTGAAGACGAAGGTCGAGGGTACGAATGTTTAGGAATGAACAGATTGATGTTCGAAGTTTGGGTTATCAATAGTCGATTGTTTTAGGTTACAATCGGTTGTTGAAGAAAAGCGAAGATTTTTGATTTTGGAATCGAATGGGATTTGATTTGGTATTGACAGTCGATGTTAGAAGGGTATGATTGGAACGAAATCGATTTTGTGTTTTGTTGATATTGGGAATCAATATTTGATAGATCGATGATTTGGGAAGAGCGATAAGGAACGAAGAGTTGTTGTGATTTCAATTTAACTGGATTTCGAAGAATTGATGATTTACTTTCGAAGAATGATTGTTGATGACGAAGCCTTTTGGGAAGATGATTTTGATCGGTTAATACACAAAGGGTTTTTGGATTTTGGAATGAAGGGATTATTGATGAATTTAGACGAAGGGTATAAGGGTGTTAGAACGAAGGATTTATTGTAAAAATCGAAGGGTTGGTTTGGGTGAATTTACGAAGGGGATATTGGAGATTCAAACAAAGTGTTTTAAATTCGAAGGGGGTATTTTGGAAATTTATAAGGGTATTCGTATCATTGGTTAATTGGGAATGAAGAAGAAAAATCGAATTTTCGAAACTAGTCCTTATAATTTCGAATGTTTGACAAAGGGAAGCAGGCTTCGAATGTTTGATCAAGTCTTCGTATGTTTTGCTGTCTTCGTGTGTTTTGACATGAAAAAGGAAAATTTTTCAAAAACAGCCCCTGAACCTTCGAATTATTGACACTTCGAAAATTAAAGCATGTTTCGTATGTTTGACACTTTTCGCCCAACTTCGAAATTTTTTTGGTGCTTCGCATTTTTGGGCATGGTCTTCGTATGTTAGGTGCACAAGAGCAGAATTTATGAAGATAGTCCCTGAAACTTCGAATTTTTGGTAGTTTTCACCCAAATTCGAAAAAGGACTATATTTTGCTGAAAATTGAAGATTGTGCATTTCTGGTACCTGCAGTTTGTGCAAATTGACGCTTTCTACCCAGATTTGAAAAAGGGGGAGAATTTTGCATATTTGGTTGTTTTGGGCGCAACGGGTCACTGCAGAATTTTGAAATTGACAATTTCTACCCGAATTTTGAAAAATCTTGCAACTTTCACCCAAAAAGTCAAAATTTTTCATAAATTGAAAATTTTTGTGGCTTTTTTGTGATTGTTTTTCCGTGCAAGATTTTTGGTGATTCATTTTTGGTACACATCAAGGGGGAGTATTGTGAAGACTATTCCTCGGGTAATTCTCATCCTTAGTGGGTTTTATAATCATTTTTTTATTATAAAAAGGGGGAGAATGATGGGTATTCGAAGCTTCTCGGGTTTGTCGAATATTCATTTGCGGATTTGAAGATCGGTGTTACTTCGAGGGGGAGTTTGGTCTTGATCGCGCTAGCTCGTTGGAGATTAAAGCCGGACATCCAATCCTAGCTTTGAGGGGGAGAATGTTAGGGTGCAAAGTCACTCTTGGATGTAATGTTTTAGGCTTACTCTCTTGTATGTGTAAATGGATTGAGTCTTTCCTATAAATAGGAAGTGAGTGACTCCCATTATGTAAGAGTCCATTTGGAGTGTTAGACTAGAGAGAGAAATTGTATACAAACCCATTTGTATAATCTTTCTAGATCTAATAAGAGCTTACAAAGATTTATTTACTCCTTATGTTCTTAAATTTGTATGATGAATTACTAGATCTTTCATAATTCCGCACATGCCATCATAATCAACACCACTACACTTATGCTTCCACTAGCTTTGACATGTATTCAGAAAACAGTTTAACTTCCAGAAAAACAATACTTATTGAATTTCTTAAGTTTATGTGTCTAATACCCAATGCTTTGATAATCCTTTATCAAGCCTTCTTAATCTCACACACCTTTATCCAAGATAGCTCATATGTGTCTTAAACAATTAAGACTAATTGCCAAATCTCACAATTCGAATCATGGGGAGGGATACCATAACCATAAACAAATTTGAGAATACAATTTTGCAATTGCTATCTTCTTGAATCTCTCCTAGTGAAAGCATTTCCGCACAATCATTTTCATGAAGGAGGGAATCTAATGACACTTAGATTTTAATGGTGTATTTGTTCCTATCCATGTGAATTTGTCAAAAACAAAGTTTACGGCAAATTCAAACTCATATGGACCGAACTTTCTTAATCTCGATTTCTTGCCTTATGGTAACAAGGCTGCCCACCATGTATTCCAAGTAGTTAAGCAACTCACATTTTCCTATCAATGTACTTTTCATTGATCAAGGTCCTTGCCTTTTATGCATTCAAATGAGAACTCATAGAACTCACATGCATAATTAACTCAATTGGAATGGCACAGAAACAAAATAACGTCAACATGATAGGTTATAAACCTCAATCATGTGCTAGTGATGATCGATAAGGTTTATTTTGATTTGTTCTTGAAACCTTTCAAGACAATTAAGACTCCCACTGACTCCTTGACATATAAGATTCTCTTGTCAATAAACATTTCTCGACAAATAAATATTCAAGAGTTATTGTAGCTTTTATCAAGATAAAACACTTCACAAAATTGGTCCTAGTTGGTCTTTATCTTATCCAAGACATCACAACTTTCCACATTTGGTGAATGTTACAAACCTTCTTAAGACTTGTCACTCAATGTCACAATCTTAACTCTAAGACTTGTTTTGGAACGAAGTATGATTGACTTCTTAATTAAACCATTCCTTCAATTCTTGATTCCTCTTCTTAGACATGCAATTGTACTAAGACTTACTTAGAGGATCAATTGAGATATGATTCTTAATCATTAAGACTTATCATAAAGCATAAAAGGTACTCTCCCTTCTTCTTAGAATGAAGAATCTTTTATCTATCTGCCTACTTGATTCTTCTTATTCGTTCTACTTATTGATTTGAACTTTTATAATCAATTCAGAATTACCCTTAATCTTATACGTATAATCATGACGAATATCTTTGTTACTCTTATGGTGGACTTGATCAACACATAACTTTGTGTACTCGATCTCCTAGTCCTTCACTTGACACTTTGTCAATGAATTAGTCTAATTTCCAACGGTGAAAGTTTATTCATTCATCATACAATTCTTGTTGTACGATTCCAAGTTTCTATCCAATAGACACTTGGGCGATGAGAAACCTTCCCTATTTGGTAAATTCTCGACATTTCCACAAACAACATAATTAGGAATCACATCCATTTGTTGTAAATATACGAACATCAATTTTTCATAACGATTTCATTGCAAGGAAATAAATAAATAAACAGGTCAAACAAAATTTATTTTATTTATAAAAGCAGCGGAAAACATTTGTCCTTACAATGCAAAATCAACTGAAAAACTATGTAATAAATATTCCTAACAACTCTATCTAAACTCAAAAATCTAATCTTCGACTCCATGTCTTCGTGATTAGATTCATTTTGCTATTTCATCAAGCTTCCTCTCTTTTCATCGATCATGCAAAACATTCAAATGCGATCTTATCACATTATGTATTAACAATCAATGAATAGGAACTTAATCGAGTTAGATAGTGGATTTTACCTGAAGAAAAGTCATACTCTTTGACTCTCCTATCTTCTGGACTCTTCAGGCTCTTAGGGCAGACTTGTATCCAACACCCTTTCTCTTGGCAACAAACGCAGGTCGGTTCTCCTAGAACATCCTCGAAAGCATGGTTGGTTGACTTTCCTAACAAATACGCTCCATTGCTTTGCCAAATCATTTCAGATTCAGCAGCAATGAGCATGTAAGTTAGGTCAATGAGGCTTTCGTCATGATCCATCATATAATACTTTCTTTTGAACTCATTATATGATTCGAGAAGTGACTGCAGAACCCAGTTCACAGCCAACTTATCTGGGAATGACACACCCATAATTCTCAACCTATCAATGTGTGATTTCATTCCTAGAACGTGAGCACACACGGGTTTACCATCTTCATGTTTCATTTCCAATAGGGCTTTAGTGACATTGAACCTTTCAATTCTTCGATCTTGTGGGTTAGGGAGAACAACGGGAGGAGGAGGAGGAAGTGAAGCATGATTTCTTGTTCCTCCATCGAATCGTGGAATATCATCTTCATGTGGAATGCTTGTTCCACGGGACTTGGGAAGACCATAGTTGTCGAACTTTGACATCTACAAAACAGAAGAAAACAAATTCAAGTTAGTTGATAGATTGAGTCCTTAGTAAATCACCCAAATGAGATACTAAGGCCAGGACCCAACACAATACGCTACAACCTAGAAAAGGGATGCCGTAATCTAGTTGCAGAATATTTGAAGGTAAGTGAATGACGATTCACTAACTTCCACCATGAAAAAATGAAAAAGAAATATAAGTTTTGAATCTATGAAAACTCCTAGATCCTTTGAGATTCATTGAACATTTCAATGGCATGTTTAAATCTCGATATGCCCCTCTATTTTGTGACTGGGATGCCGAGGATCACAAAGCGGGTGTGAATAACCATGAAAAGTTACATGGTTCCCTCACATGTTACAATCACCTATTCGATGTGTCGGTAAACCACACACGCTCCACCGAACTATGACAAACATTGAGTCACCCTTTGCTACCTTTGCTTGGAACCATTTAGTGTGCCGGTAAACCACACGCGCTCCACTAACGTCTTCACAAGGGCATAAAGCGTAATTTCATGGAATTGCATCAATTCAATTTTGCCTAAAGTAACTAAGATTGAGAATTTTATGAAAGCATTTAGTTACTTTTAAACATCATTATACTTATAATGGAAGGTTTCCGTCCTATCCTACCCATTCGGCTAACGACCCTCCACTAGTCAAGAGTGCGGTGGGTAAGAGTGGATACCCATTCAATCGCCATTTTATAGGCAATTTCCTTAAACACCCCTTATAGACCAGCTTCGTGAATGAGACCTATTAACGGTAAGACTGACTTTTACTCATACATATATATAATGTTAGACTATTAATGTTATATATGTTATACGGTGTATTTTACACTTCTAAAATACTAGGTGGTCAAATTTAACAATTATACTTTTAATTCAATTAAATGTAAACCAAAGCTTTTATGGATTTATTAAACCTCTTTTAATTATACACCTTAATTAATTAATAATACCATAAGGGTGTGATTTGAACTTTTCAAAACAATACTAGGGTTTTAGAATTTAACATTTCTAAATTAAACTTTTTAATCAACTTTTAAATTCCAAATATTTGAGGGCAAGTTTTGAAACCTTTTTCAAAAAAAAAAAAACATTAGGGTTTAACTATTTAAATTTCAAAACTAAACTTTTAAGTTCAAATTTAAACTATAAAATCTAAAGGGGGAAAATATGAAACTTTTCATAACACAAGGATCAAATAACAAATAATACAAATTAAATAATTAATTTCATCATTATCTATATTTGACCTAATTTCAATTACTTGCAAAATAAGTTACCCAATTAATACAAATAATCAACTTTAATCATATAAGGAAGTTATTATCTAATCAATTGGTAATTATCTTTTGTTTAATCAAGGATATATTCAAAAAATTGATTAAAATCGGATTTTATTGATCTAAAACAAATGAGGCAATTATCCATGAGAAAAACAGCAAGAAATCCCGAAATCCCCTCTTTCTGACGCTCGAACTCGCCGAGTACCCATATGGACTCGCCGAGTAGGGGCTTACTCGCCGAGTACACAATGGGACTCGCCGAGTTCAACAGGCAGTTTGGCCAAAAAACGATTTTGCAACTTGAATAAACACATAATGCATCAATACAATAGAAACCAATCTAGGCTCTGATACCACTGATGGTTTTTAGTCATAAGAACATGCTATGTGCTCATACAAACCCTAATGTTTGGATCTAGGTTTCTCCATTGTACAATGTACATTCAATTTATCCAATACCATAAACCCTACATCTAGCATATGATAATCGACATTAGCATAATAATGGGTTTAAGATATTACCTTGATTGTTATGTAGTAATAACAATCACAATTCCTTCTTGTAATGACTTTAGAAAGCTTAGAGTCACAAGTGTCACTCCTCTAATGGTTCACAAACACCAAGAGCAAGAGGATGAAGAGGAGAAGAGAAGGATGCTTCCCAAAACCATCCAAACCCCTAGAAGAACCAGTTCACCCTATCAAATTGCTTTGGTGAAGGCAACCCAAAAGGACCATGCACCATCGGGTTAAGTACATACCAAAATTGTTATGGACTTAGACACTAATCCAACACAAACTATATTATCAAAACAGATGTAAATATTCATATTGTAATGTAATGGTTGTGTTTACCTTGATTGCTATGATACGATTGTTGTGATACTACATATGACGTCACCGGCCCCCGGAAGTTTCCGCCGTTGTTTTTCTTACGGTTCGGGGGTGTGGCAACGTATCCCTCTGGGGAACATCAAGAAAGAAGTCAAACTAACATTGGGCTTGGCCTAGTCAGAACCTAGTCTAAAGCCAAGTCTGGGCCTTTGCCAACGTGAAGAGCGTTGATATGGAGGTTAAGGTGCAAAACTGCGCCTTAAACACTTCTCCAGGAATTTACATCCCAACTAACGTAGGACCAATCAGAGAGTCACACTCTCCCATTAGACGATAGCCACGATATTCGTAAAAAATTAGAAGATCCCCTCCTAGTCAATGAGGCATTGAGGCAAAAGACGTGACGAATGACCCTCCAATATGGGTTTTCCACGTTGCACATCACGAGGGAATCCTCAACGGAATCGATTGAGGGACACACCTCCCAAACAGGTTTAAAAGAATTCTCTTTTTCTTGTAATCATCTACCATCTTTCTCAGATCTCATATTGACTTGATCGTCGGAGCTTCGTCTTGGGAACTCCTCCCGGACGTCCACTAATGGTCATTTCTATCTTTTGCACTTTGATAACAGGAGAAGACACCTACACGGATTCCCCTTGCAGTTTTGACTCCATCCTCTCCAACATATCACAACATTTCACGCCATTTGGGCGTATATTTAACATAGTACATCCACGAAACAAACCCAAAAAGCAACAATGGCAGGCGATACCCCAGTCACATCAGAGGTAGTAGCGAAAAGCCCGTTGTGCCCAATGCAGTCACTTGATGACGGGAAACATTCTGTTCAGGAGGGCACATTTCAAACCGCACACTGGTCTCATAGACATCGTCCAGTTCTGCACCAGAAATGGTGGCAACTTACATAGCCAATCTATGGCGCCCAACAACCATCACAACCCCACAAATAACAATCATAACCACCACTCTGCAAATCATCGCAAAAAAAAGATCCCTGCATCGCAACAACAATTATTCCCTCACTCCTTTGGCACTGGAACCTGGATCCCTCACACCATTCCGTCGCAACGACAATATCCCTTGATGGTCCAGCCACACGCCACTATGGCAGGGTTGTCTCGTGTGCTGATATTTACACAACAACCGCCGATCTTCAACCATCTTGCATAACAGATGTCACACCCCAAAACCGGAACGGCAGAAACGTTCTGTGGTGGATGACGTCAT
Organism: Lactuca saligna; assembly: GCF_052625555.1. Lineage (NCBI taxonomy): Eukaryota > Viridiplantae > Streptophyta > Magnoliopsida > Asterales > Asteraceae > Lactuca > Lactuca saligna. Next base: position 382,151 of record NC_136420.1, on the reverse strand, counting down.
GTCAAGTATCACAACACATGCATTATAGTAATCAAAGTACAACAAAACATTGCATTAATAGTAATAGTTTTACATGGTTCACATTACAATATATGGATGTAATACAAGTAAATTTAATAAGAACAATATGGTACTAAGCTATCTTCATCAACAGCTCCGGGGATGTACCTGTCTAATGCTGACCTGAGAATACAAGTTATTTGAAAAGCGAGTATCAACATTTTTACAAATGCTGGTGAGTTCATAAGTATTTAGTGACATTTTGTTCAAATAACTTTATAATGTAGTAGTTTAAGACTTTACAGTGTATTAGAGTTCTCTCCAGAAAATCCTATATTTTATTTAATAAAAGCAGCCTTCTACCAAGACCGGACGGCGTTATGTGGTAAAAAGTAGTTTTCCTTTAATCGCTATCATTATCAAAATACTGAATTTGATTATTAAAGGAAGCACGAGAAGACAGGGAAATAACATATACCTCAGCAGTGAGGACTGCTAACTAAGGCAAAGGGATCATAGACTCCAGGAGAGTATCGAACGAACGAAACGCCTGGTTCTGTCTAAAAAATGGAGACACAGACCCCAGAAGGTACCAAATGGAAGGTACAACTGGTAAGGTCTAAAACAGTGAATAGAGACCGCTGACAGTATCAAATGAAGGATACATCTTACAAGGTCAAAACAAAGAATACAGACCGCAGACAATATCAAATAAAAGATACATCCTGCAAGGTCAAAACAGAGAATACAAACCGTAGACAGTATCAAATGAAAGATACATCTTGCAAGGTAAAAACAGTGTGACTCTGAAAATGAGTTACCAGCATACAGTGTAAATTGCCGGTGAAATACCGTTAACTTAAGGCCATGAATTATAAGGCAACCTGGGATACTCGTAACCATACTAATCGACACTAGAGTACCTGACGCCCTACAAGCGTCTATAAATTATGACATTTGTCACCCCTTGGCTTGGTGGGCCATGGACTGTAGCTAGCAGTCAGGGTGCGGGGGTGTCAATCCCGTATAGATCTATACACACAATGTCCGCTCTCCCTGCAGGAGACTCTGGTTACCAACTAGACGACGGAGAAGGCCGTGTCCTGAAGATGCATCCCAAATAGTGGGTAGAGACTTCCAAATAGTGGGTAGTGTGTTTCTAATATAAGTGCTGAACTAGAGGTAGAGACTCTTAACTGAACTGACTAGAGTAAACCTATATGTCTATGCTCGTATACATAACATACAACTAATGAATCAAACGACCTTCGGACGGCCATCCGATCCCACCAGACCACATCTCAACGAAGAAAAGGAAATAGGGCGGAAAAACCTTCCTAAGTCCTTCAATCATAATTTATATGCACCTATACAAGCACAAACATACATCTAACTACGATTGAGTGTGGAATAACTGGATCGTGATGTATAACGTACAGTGTGAGTGAATAGTGTGGAAATACGGAACCATACAGTGTAAGCGAATAGTGTGGAAATACGGAACCATACAGTGTGAGCGAATAGTGTGGAAATACGGAATCATACAGTGTGAGCGAATAGTATGGAAATACAGAATCATACAGTGTGAGCGAATAGTGTGGAATAATCGAACCGTGAAGTATAAGTGCACCAAGTATAAGTGTATCACGAAGTGGAATCGACAACTGATGAAGTAGGACGCCTATCAAGTATAAGTGACTACAAGTATAAGCGAAATAGAGGCAATAACCGGTATAAGCGTATCAAGAAGTGAAAGCGTTATCAAGTAGGAGTTTTAAATAAGTAAAGCGGAGCAGCATGAATAAACAAGTACAAGTATACGTTGTAAAAGAGAATTTGACGAAAACCTTGGAAAACCTTTATACTTAGAAAAATTAAATTTGGTATCCTTTGGTAAAACGAGTTTGAAAGCCTTTAGAAATTCTTTGAAAACTTTCCATAAACTAGTTTAAAATGTACTTTGGCAAAGCAGTATAAGTGAGAGTTTTGAAATAATTGAAAACCTTTTTGAAAACCATTATAGTGTCCTACTCGGTAAAACAGTGTACAGTGTGGTAAAATCTTGTGCATGCGGGTTATCAATCACATATGATTGATATGATAACTGGCATGTTTAACTTGTATCCCCCCCTATAAAACATGTAAAAACATGAAAAAGTTCATTCAGGGGTATGAACTCACCTGTAGTGAGTGTTCTAATGACAAAGTTGGATTTGATGCTAGGTGTCAAGTGGTGACTTGAGTACACACGCGAAGCCTATTTAGCATATATTGGCACATGTATGGATATAATTAGTGTTATGAACAACTAATTGATGATTTTGGGACCATCATAGGGACTAGTAAACACTTATAATGAAGTGTTATAATCATATATGATTGTATGAGGGTTTATAAGGCTATACAAGAGGGTGTATGGCCAAAATACACACTATATGTGTGTGTGCAGCCAGGTGTGCGGCCTAGCGTGCTGCCAGCACTTGTGTGCGGCCCTGTGTGCTGACAGTACTTGTGTGCGGCCAGATGGTGTTGTTGATGTTCTTGGTGTTCTTGGTACCTTTTTATGAAGATCTTCAAGGAGAATGGATGATACTTGAGAGGATCTCGTGTTCTATGCTTGAACAAATGAAGGAAGTGTTCAAAAATGATTTAAGTGTGGCATATATAGGTGGAGTGTGCGGTTGGGAAAGGTGTGAGGCCGCAAACAAGAGTGTGTAGCCGCACACTCAAGTGTGTGGCCGCACACTCCATGTGTGCAAACTTCGTCTAGCCAAGGAGCTTTCCATTATGGATCTGGCATCCAGTTCTCAGTAGCATCCGAATTCGACCCCTTTACGGCATCCGGTCAACCATTCAACCCGTAGACATAATGGTACATAGGAACAAGCCTATATCTTGTTCCCCCGGCAGGGCAATCTGCGATCCAGAACTTTGGATTGCATCCAAGCCTACAACAGTATTAACCATACATCTTGCAGGCGGCCATTTTTCATGTGAAGCTTTCAATGTTTGTTTCTTCCTATGATTAGGAAAATTTGGCTTTTGAGGAACAAAATCAATTTTTGGTTTTGAAACAAATGATTCAGCATAGGAAGTATCAACTGTTGATTTAAAATGTTGACGTTGAGAAAAAAAAACTTTGGTGAATTAGAATTCAATGAATTATCTGAAATTTTTCTTGAAATGTTAGGGTTTGACACTTTTGAAAACTTTGGTGTTGTTTTCACTTCAAACTTAGAATGAGTTTTTGGACGATAAACTTGTTCTACTTTTGAAAAAGATGAATTTTTCACTTTGAAAATATATTTTGGTGATTTTGATTCAAACACATTTTTGTTTGGATGAGCAGGATTTTTCTTTTTGTCTGAATTCACAGACTTAACTGGTTTCGACAATCCAGTTGACGTTTTTCGCGACTCGATTGTTTGCCAAAATATTTTCTTTCTTGCTTGTCTTTTTGAAACTTTATTTTCTTTCGAAAATCTTTCAATTTATTCTTTGAATTATTTTGAATTTAATTTTACCCCACTTTTCGTTTCCTCAAAAATTGGTTTGGTGACTTCTTTCTCAAGTTTTGTTTTTTCAACCCATTTTTTCTAAGATATTTATCTTTGAAAAACATATGAATTCTTTGTTAGGTTGTTTTCAATTGTGCTTTGATTTGCGAAGAACCCTTCATCTGATGTTTTCAAATTGTCTTGTTCCACCAATTTCATGAATTCTGGTTTAACATTTTCAACATTTCCAGTTGTTACGAACACTTGGTTCGGAAACACAACATTATCTGTACACTTGAAAATTGGATACACCATACACCTGGTCAACTACAATTCGAGGAATTTCTTCATCCTTTGAAAATACCTTTAACTTCGAAAGTTTCTCATCTTTTTCATCATCACTATCATCTGTTTGACTGTCTCTAATTTCCACGAAGTCCGAATCACAAACTTTCGAAGTTGAGGGTTGATTAGTATCATTCTTAACAAACAAATCATTAACTTTTTCTTTCCCTTTAGATGAAGATGCAACATTAATAATAGACAACTGAGAACAATCAACATCCTCAAGATCACTAATTTCACTGATATTATCAGAATTATCTTCAATATTAGCAAAATTAGATTGAGCATCAAATATTGAAGTTTCAGTCTTTTTCAAAATGTGAATTTGTTCAGACTTAGTCAAAGTATCATTTACAATTTCAACTAATTCAGCAGCATCAAGAGATTCATCTACTTTGGCTATTCCATATCTATATCTATCATCAGGAACTTTGTCAAATTCAGCTATTTGTTTCTCACAATCATACGAATTCTTATCTACCTTAGCTCTTTCGTAAGCTAAAAAAGGCAATAACTTTCTATGTTTTTCTTTACTTATCTCACAAGAATGATGTAACTTTGTTAATGTCCCATACAATCTCTTAGATGATTTACAGTAAATGTTTCTTTGTGCTAATAACAATTTTATTTCACTTGAAAAATTATCCCTATCAACCATAATGTTCGTAATCTAAAGTTCTAAACAATCTACTTTTGTGTTTTTCAAATCTAACTTCATCTCTGTCTCTAACAACTGCATAGAAAGCTTCTTAGCCTCATTGCTAGAAGACACCACCATTGAATCAAAATAAGTAACAATTTCATCAAAAGATACCAATTCAGAATTATAAGCATGTACTAGAATATTAAAAGATTCAAGAATGTTACATACCTTTGTTGTCATTGGAGATTTGTCTGCAGCCTTTGATACAAATCATCTTCCTTTTACTTCGTATGCTTCTTCATCAGATTCCTCCTCCATCTTCACAAACATTGCTACATGTGTTTGATTTTGCATCTCCTCATCATCTGATCCAGATGAACAGACTTGATACGTTCCATCATCTTCTTGTTCTCCCATAGCAACCAATGACAAGTTTTTCGCCTTCGCACGAACTTCTTCCAGTCTTTCAGCATAATAAGCTTCATCTTTTACCTTATTCTTCTTCTCATCTTTCTTCCTCAACATGCAATCATTGGCTAAATGATTGGCACTGTTATAGTAGTGACAGTCTACTCCAGCATCTCCTTTCAACTTCTCAATCTTTCCCTCAACAAGCTTCATATCCTTCTTCTGATCCTTCTTCTTCTCATCACTTGCAGTTTTAGTCACAAAACTTCCTTTTATCTCAGTTGACTTGATCTTCGAATTGAATGGATTTTTGAAGAGCTTTTTGACACGATTGTTTGAATAAAATGCTATCTCTTCATCATCAGAATTCATGATGAATCCCTCTTCTCCATCACAATCACTTTTCTCATGAACTTCTTTCTCAGTCATTTTAGAAACCAAAGCCAGTGGACCTCCTAAACTCACCTTCGTTTCTTCAGCAATTTCGTTCACTTCATTTTCTTGTGATTTTAATTGATTGTACACATCATTCAAAGTTGACGTATCAAAGCTCTGTTGATTTTTGACCATCATGCTTACATTTCGCCACTCCTTTCTCAGACCCATAACAAAGATAAGATTGAACTCCTTGACTGATCTGGTGATTCCATATCGGTTGCATCGATAGATCAATTCATTCAGACGATCGTAATATGCCTTAATAGTTTCACTTTCTTTCTGTTTGAAGTCTTTCAATTCAACCAAGCATTGTTTCACAGAATTAACTCTAGTCTTCTCACTTCCTTGAAATTTCTCCTTTAGATTGTTCTAGATTTCCTTTGCAGTTTTACAACTCCTCACATAGTTGTAAACATTTGGAGGCAAAGCTCCTTGCAGCTCTCTCATGCATCTCTTCTCCAACTTTTTCTTACGTTCAGTTTGATTCTCTACTCTAGAACTTGCAGAAGATGCTTCAAGTAGTTGAACATTCGATGGAGGATTGATATTACCAGAAATACAAGTCCACAATTCTTCATCTAAACCATTGAGATAATCCTCCATTCAATAAGCCCATTGATCGTAATTCTCAAGGATTAGCACTGGAAGTTTTTGTAAATGACCTTAACAAATGAGAGAATGAAGTCATGGAATTAAGATTGAATGACGCCATTGTTGTACAGAAGAAAACTTAGAGAATTTTGAAGAAAATTTGAGATTTGTAACAACAAACTAGTTGATTCAAATTGAAACAACTAGGAGAACACTCGATTCAACAATTCAAGTGCAGAATCGAATCACAGACTTAGATCCAATGAACTTTTCACTTTTCAAAAAGTGCGGAAACTTTTAAACCAAAAAATTGATTTAAAAACTTTTGAAAGGGTGAAAATTAGATCAGAGATATGATTCCTACTCTGATACCAAATGTAGAATTTAAGAATCGAGTTTGAATATTAATCAGAGTTTGAAAATCAGGAATATATGTAAGATTGAACACCGATGTAAATAAGATCTTGATTTAGCTCGATATTATGCTTTAGGTTTACAGAGTGCAAAGTACACAAGATTGTAAAAACCTTATCTAACTCTAGTAAAGACTCCTATTTATAGGACAATAAAAGCGTACAAAAAGTATACTAAGGACTAGACATCTAAACTTTGAATAATATGCCTTAGTAAAATAGATAACAAAACATACGAAGAGTACATATAAGACTTCAACTCTTTACAACCAAACTATCCTTACACTGGCTACAGATACAGTCGTACGGACTTTACGAGGACGAAGACCCGCATCATCAGATTCTGTCTCCTCATCCGATGACGTCACCACGCGCAAACTTTGCCTCTTCCGAATAGGGCACCACCTCTTCCTGCTTGTACCCCCACATGCAAACCATAAGGAACAAAAAATGGAGAACGAACTAGGGAAACGACCACAACGGTCGGTTGGGAAAGAGATGCAGGCCCACTAGAACCTATATTTCCACCTTACACCAAGAGCAGTCCTGCAAGCTCTCACATGCGTCATTCAGACACAGGAGGAGGAAGAGCCGCTACGATATTGATGTACTAATGGCAAAGCTTACCCTAATAGTGACCACACAAGGCCATTTCCAAACAATTATCGGCTTCAGCACCTGTCAAAACAAACGCCAAAAGTAAGATCTCAAAGGCCCACAAGATACTCTATTCTCACTATTTCTTCAAAAAAATTATAAAAAATAGGGGGGGTGAAGGAGATGAGTTAAGACTGTATCTCACGATGAAGATCTACGACACTTTCCTGCGAGCCCTCCAGGTAGCACTCATACCGACCGCTGCAAGAATGAAATCTTCCCAGTTCTTCACAATGATAGTCATGTTTCCAAGACGCTTACCAAGAGTCAGATTACTCCCAAACAACTTGGGACGACGGTTAGAAAAGTCTCGGGTTCTACGATACCTACTCCCCACAATGTTTTGGTTAACCCAAAGCCACTGTCGTTGCCAATTTTTCCTCGGAGCGTCTTGTTAAGAAATCATCTGACGAATGCCTCTTCTCTTCGCTAAAGTGCAGACCCCGAAATTCGTAGTCAAACAGAAAAAGTAACTAAAAACCCAAAAATTTGGTACATAACCCAGAGATTGACAAATCAGTTCTAAACCCGATGATTTTATTAATAGCGCTCGAGGTCAACTCGTCGACGGAAAGGCGATAGTGGTCCAAAATCATGTTGAAGAAATTAGATATCGCCAAGCGTAACCCTGTTTCAAATAAATGGATTGGAACCCCCACTTTCTCTTGAGGTCGATCGTAGATCGATACCCCCTTTGCCGGAATCATTACACCATGCTCCGGTGAGAAGCCTAAGCGATCTTGCAAAAATTGGAACTCCTCAGCAGTAGGGTCTCTACCGTAACAGTCCATTGTCGAGAAAAGGATGAACAATAGAAGAGGAAATTAAAAAAAAATACCATGATTGATACAACAAAGCCAAAATAGAGATGTAAGTATGAATAGGCTGGGGGGAGAGGGAATTTTAGAGGCGAAACTGGCGTTATGAACTGTTTCCTAACAGGATTGACATGCATTGACAGCGTTGCCTAAGGCTTGTCAAGTGATAGAAGTAATCCTACTCATACACATGGTAGTATGTAAACTCGAACGGCGACGTTGTCTATGACATCCCCATTTTCACGGCCAGAAAGTACCGATTTTGTTTATGCTTTCTAATAAAATCAGAGTAACTTTTTAAAGAAAGTGTTGCGGAATTTGTTCCCAAATATATATATATATATATATATATATATATATATATATATATATATAAGAATTTATGAAAGCATTTCCGAAGAAATGTAATTTCATTACATTACGAAACTCAGGATGTCATTGTCAATACAGATCGATAGCATAAACAAAACGTCATAGGCCTCAAAAAAATATAGGCCTTACAACATTCTCTTTATTTTCTACTGACCTTTGAATCCATAATCTCTCATCAAATCATCCAACTATGCTCTTGCCACTACCTCTAATACAAGAAACTGAGTGGGCCAGGCTGGGGAGCCTGCTGAGCATATAGGGTTTCAACCCACAATAAATAAGTTTATTATTTTTAACAATCATTCAACCCGATTACCCATACCCATTATCCTCACTTTACGTCTATAAAGCATCTATAAGGGACCTATCCTAAGGAATTTCATCGGGATGGACACTGCTCCTAAGGGGATTCCTCAGCCGTATAGGTACGTAACGCAACCATGGGGGAATGTAGTACACCGGTGAACACATCGTTCAAAAAATACCTACAGGTTGCGTGCCTTCTAGCGTTCCACTGGACTTCCTAGAAAAGTATATGGTCGTCATCTATACTTCGCTAGATGACTAGAACATCGTCAATGTCGAGGCTACTCATCATTTTATTTCATCACACACCAACTATTTCATCTACCCATGTTTTACCCAACATATTTGTAGATATAAAATACATATACAGTTCAGTTCTGAAAAACAAAGTTTAAATCCTTCATACAAAATAGATCAAAAAATATAATATATATATATATATATATATATATATATATATATATATATATATATATATATATATATATATATATAGTTTAGATCTGAAGGAAAAAGTTTATCTCTGAAAGAAAAAATTTAGATCTAAAGGAAACAGTTTAGATATGAAAGAAAAAGTTTAGATCTGAAGGAAAAACTTCAGATCCGAAAGAAAAGGTTTAGATCTGAAGGAAAAACTTCAGATATAAAAGAAAAGGTTTATATTTGAAGGAAAAAAGTTCAGATCTAAAAAGAAAGAGGTGTAGATCTTTCGTCTAGCATACATCTCGGGTAAATAGATAATATATATATATATATATATATATATATATATATATATATATATATATATATAATACTTCATATCTATGTGTAAGATGAAAGTGACTACATAATCACTTGATAAGGTGATGATTCGGACATCACTTCGCTTCTTAAAATAATCTCCTTTGATGAAATCGGGAGGTTTTCTTGAAAACCGGGCTTTGCGGAGGCAGAGTTTATAAACCAAAAAACTCTTTTTCTTGGAGCTTTTGGCACTCCGAGGATTTTTCTAGTGTTAGGGAGGTTTCCTAGGCTTCGAGGTGGTTTTCGGAGGCTAGAGAGAGAGAGTAGAGAGAGAAAGTGTGGCTTAATAGTGTGAAAATGAAGGCTACACCTCGCACCCTTTGATAGACCGAAGTTGCTGACTACGTTGCGCATACCTTCGGTGGTACGTTGGGCGTTCCTTGGAATGCTGCGCGTAACAGGGTACGTAGTGCATTCGTACCATTTGTGTGATAACTATCGGATGGTGCATCGTGGCTCAGTTCGGACCTAGTGTTGTGAGAACACGGGGCGTTCCTCCTCTACGCGCGACATTCTCTTCAGACAGTCTCGCAATTTGCACATTTGACTTCAAAAATTCATAAATCTCGCATACAAGCTTTGTTTTTGATGTTCTTTATATTTATGCGTAGGTAGAGAGGTACTCTACAACTTTCGTTTAGACTCCATCGACTAATTTTAAATATATTTTTAAAGTTATACTTTTAACATGCCGAGACAGAAAAAGTCCATTAAAAATTCCTAACTTTTTCATCCGATGTCCGTTTTCGTCTGTCTTTTTACCGTTGAGCTACTTATAACAAGATATTCGATTCTCGTTAAGGTTGTGTCGGCCGAAAACCGTTCGATCTTGTGACAACCTGATATTTCAACTATATGTAAACGACCTAAAAAGTCACGTATTATAACCAAGTTCGTTATAATAAAATTAACTTTGAAAGTAAAATATCCAAAAATCACTAATTAAATTACCTATTATGTTAGATGTCAATAAACCGTGATCGTACGTAAAAAGAACGCCCAAATCCGACTTCGTATAAGAAAGTTAGGAATTTTCCAAGTTCGGCTTAGCAACGGAGAGCTAAAAACTTGAAACAGAGAACGAGCAGCTTTTGACCAGAATGACCTAAACGAGAATCGAAGGTCTCGTCAATGGTTTTTCAACGGTAAAAAGTCTGGCAAAAACAGACATCAGATAATGAAGTTATGAATTTTTAAAGAAATTTTCTTACCGCGACCTTTTAAAAATAAATAATAAAAATAATTTATTAATTTGCCGACGGGATCTAAACGAAAGTTGTAGAGTATGGTCTCACCTACGCGTGGATATAAAGAACGTCGAAAACAGAGTTCGTATGAAGAAGATACAAATTTTTGAAGTTTATTAAATAATAAACATATAAATTTTAATGAAAACTTCGGTATTATCCGAAGGCTGAGTCACGCGAGTCACGCGAGTACGCCCAGCGTACACGGGTACGCCCAGCGTACTCGAGGCCTTGGCCTCGGATCGTCCATATCGCGCCCTATGCGAGGCTATGCCCCGTCCCATCCGGAGTCCGAAGCAGTCGAGGATGCGCTCATGCGTGACGGGGACACCCAGTGTGCTCGTACGCCCCGCGTACCAGGGCAGTTCACACCCCCTATAAAAGGGATGCGAAGGTTCCAAAGAAAAGGGTCTTTCTATCTCATTTCTCTTGCGTTTTTTCCTCGTTTTCCGTATCTGTGCTATCCCGAAGTCCCGATCACATTGCTCAAGTCCCGAGGGTCGTTTGTGCTCCCGAGAATCCCGAGAAAATCCGCTTTCTCGAGTCGAAATTATGTCCGGTTTTCATCCCGCCTTCTCCGATCTTTCAAGTGAGTTCATACCCCTATAATTCACACTTTTAAATGTTTTATGAGTACTTTTATATGCTTTTAAGGGGGGGGGGGGATACAAGTAAAACACTCGATTATTATTGTGTGTAATATACACTTTCACTATACGCGTTTTATCAACGGAATCATATGCGATTTATAACTATTATAGGGAAACTCTCATATGTAAATTATACCACGATAACGTTTTATCTTTTGAAATAAGAAATGATTTATGTATTTATGTAAATCAGCCACTTTGCTTATGCTATATTTATGTGTGTCGGTTTTGATACTACAAAACTATACTTTTCATAACAAGTGAACATTTTCACTAGGAATTACTATACTAACGAAACGCACTTTTAGAAAACTATAATAGGTATAGTTTTACGAGAATACTACGAACTTTTACATACATGGAAATACTATTTCAAGAATTTACTTTCACATACAAGGACAAACGAACATTTTCACACGTAAATCTGTTTTATACTAAGTTTTGTGAGACATTAACTTCACGTACGTTCGAGTACACATTTCAAGTCCTGTATTATATACCAGAATCCCTTGGAGGGGGAGCATGGTGTTTGTGTATAGATCTACACGGGATTGACAACCCCGCACCCTGACTGTTAGCTACAGTACACCATTTGGGGTGACAAATGTCAGAACATTCCAACGTCTGAAGAACGTTGCTTATAGGCATTCCTTGTCAATAACATGGTTATAAAACTCATATAGAGTATTAAAAACACATTGATTTACGGGGGATTTCAGATATAATGGAGGTTTTATACATACATAAATTCATTTATTTTATGCATGAAAAACCCAATTGTGATATAAGTTTGGAACTTCTAACCACTACTCATAGATGGAAAAACATCAACTTTTTAACATATATTGTTCTTGATTTAAAGCTACGTTTATACCAGTAGGAAATATGGGATTTTCTAGGGACTAACAAACAAAAACGAACCATTTCATTTTCATACAAATACTATAATTACGTGCTTATGAAACTCACCAGCTTAAATGCTGATCTACTCTTTCAAAACTACTCGTATGTCCCAGGGACTCAGTAATTACAGATACTGAACAGCTTTTGAAGAAGGAACGTTGCGGCACTAGTTTAAGTTCATATTTTGGCATCATATTGTAATTGGTTTTGAACATGTACTCTTTTAAACAATGTAAACTTTCAATTATATATATGATGGTTGTCTTGCTTTCTTTACTATGTATTCATTTGTTACATTACCACATGAAGTCATCCGCCCCCGAACGTTTCCGCCGTTCCAGTTTGGGGGTGTGACAGATTGGTATCAGAGCAATGTTTATAGTGAACTAAGTATATCGAACCTCATAAGATATACAAACTATAAATGCTTAGGGACTCAAAGTCTCTGACAAAAGTTTTCACACCTAAAATCCTTATTTCATTTAAATAGATTATTATAGGTCATGAAAATACAAAATACATGCATACAACGACATATTTTCATGATGAGAACTATAAAAAAAGTATTAAGACGAGTTGGACACTACGATTAGTTCTCAAGATATGTAATCAAATTTGGGACGAATATAGCCTGATCAACTATATTTATCCGAAATTAGACTAACGTATATCGAGGAATGATCGTAGTGAGCAACAAGTCAAAACTTACCAAAATGGACACTAGTATCAAACGTACAATTTAAATACTATAGGAGTATTTGGTGCATACAATAGATTAATTAGTATTACATGTTCTCAAGTTTTGTTCAAATCTTATAACCTTATTCTCGTATAGTCAAATGACTGGATTTCACCCACAAGGGGACCCCTACTACCCGAACCAGGGAAACGGAGGATGGGTAGAGGAGGATCCGGATGAGGACGAAGAACCTATCGAGTTGGAAGAAGGGGACGACTCTAGTATGGAATCGGAACCAGAAGTAGTCGACCCTCCAGCCATTAGGAGGAACTTCCAGGGACCGACTCCCGTTTGGGAAAGTCACCTCACCCATTGGAGCCAACAACAAGGGACACGCTCTCCCTACGGTATGTGTCGAAACTTCTACGACATCAGGGACGGAGGTTCAGCCGACCGAGCACTTCCGGTCATGGTAGGTAAACTGGCTAACCAATCCTATCAATTGGGGGTCCAAGCAAATCGAATCTGCGAAGTCAACGTGGAAGTACAAGTTCATGTGGCCGATATCCGTCGTCTGGATATGTTGCAAAATGACGCCCACCTCTGCACCGATGCATTCCAAACACAAATGAATGCAACCCTCGCAGAGTTGAGGGAACAACAAGCCGCCTTCGATAGGCATCTTATGGAGTCAAAGAAATCGGATGCAGAGTCAAGCTCCAAGCGAAACACACGTCGCAAGTAGTACTTGCGAAAACATCAAATTTTTTTATAAGTTAGGACCTTGGATAAAAGTTTTTACTTTCTTAAAATTCTTGTAATCGGAGACCCTTTTAAGGGTCAAATTTTCGTGATCGTTGTATCATCTATTATATTAATATAATTCGCACACTATTATTACTACGTTGAGTATCTCGTTCAATCTTTAAAATATTATGGAAAAATCATACGCTTGTTCATATGTTCGGATTTACTAATAATCTTCGTTCTTCTATCTTTGAGACTCATATTATCATCTGATGTTGAACTATAGCAATTTAGTTCATGAGACATATACATTTTCTATACTATGGACTTCTTACCCTTGTCTTTTCAATCTTTAGTTGAAGGATGCCTCCACGTAGAAATCCGAGACGAGACAATGGTGGGGAAACACCGATACCACCACAACCTCAACCTCCTCAATTTGATGTTGCCATGTTCCAGGCAGCAGTCACCGCAGCTGTAGCAGCTGCCATGTTACAGATCAATACCCTTGTTACTATTGGTTCAGGGATTGGCATACATCCTTCCAACCATGGCGATAGTCATGGGCAACCCCGAGAGTGCACCTATAAAGACTTTACGAATGCTAAACCCCGGATGTTTAATGGAACGGGTGGTGTGATGGTTTTAAGACAGTGGATTGAAAGGACGGAATCAGTCTTTAAAATCTGCTCCTGCCCCGAGCACAACAAAGTCAAGTTTGCAACTTACACACTTACTGATATGGCTTTAACTTGGTGGAATGGCCACGTTAAGGTACTTACCCTGATTTTGGCAAACTCAATAAGCTGGGAGAGCTTGAAAATCATGTTGATGAGGGAGTACTGTCCGCGAGGAGAGATTCAAAAACTCGAGCACGAACTCTGGACTCTGGGAATGATTGGTACCGACATAGAAACTTATACCAACAGGTTCTATGATCTGGCAATCCTTTTCCTAGATATGATTGCTCCCGAGAGCAAGAAAATAGAGCGATACATTTGGGGACTGTCGCCCCAAATTCAGTCAAGCGTGTTAGCTTCAAAATCTGACACTTTTGAAAGTGCCAAGGAGCTGGCACAATCGCTTATTGATCACGGAAATCATCAAAACTCAAAAAATTCTGCACCAGAACCACAAAAGGGAAACAACAATAACAATAACAACAAGAAGAGAGGGTGGAATAAGGGGAAGGGTGGGTCTTCCCAAGAATCCTCAAAGAAACAACAACTGGTTTCCATAAACGCTGCGACAGTACCTACTACCGTTCCTACAAATCCCTACCCAACAAAGCCTTATGTGGGCAACCTCCCAAAGTGCACCAAGTGCAATTACCACCACCACGGACCTTGTCGGGAAATGCAGTGCTCCAACTGCAATAGAAAGGGACACACTGTCCGTTTATGCAAGGCCCCCGTAAAGCCGATCACTCAAGTTCCCAATGCTGGTATAGGCCAAGCATGCTACGGTTGTGGCGAGGTGGGCCATTACAAAAGAAACTACCCAAAGACAGCGAATATCGGCGGAGTGGGACGAGTATTAGCTATTGGTCATGAGGAAGCTGTAGTTGATCCTACAGTAGTTGCTGGTACGTTTCTTCTCGATAATTCATATGCATGCATCCTATTCGATCATGGAGCAGAGAGAAGCTTTGTGAGCAAAAACTTAATTCACTTACTTAAATGTAAACCTAGCATATTAGAAGAATCATTCACTGTAAAAATGGCAAATAGAAAAACGGAAAACACTAATTGCATATACATGGGTTGTACATTAACTTTAGACGGTCATTCTTTCCTAATCAACCTCATGCCAGTCCAAATAAAATGTTTCGACGTCATAGTTGGCATGGATTGGTTAAGTCCTCTTCGCGCCGACATCATGTGCTTTGAAAAATCCATTCGTCTAAATCTCCCTAACCATGAAACATTAGTGATTTACGGCGACAAATCAAGTACAAACCTTCGCATCATTTCGTGCATCCAAGCTCAAAAGTGTTTGCGGAAGGATTATTAGGCATTTCTTGCACACATCGTCGATACGATTCGGGAAGTAAAGGATATTAACAACATTCCAGAGGTACGTGACTTTCCCGATATCTTTCCAGAAGAACTACTGGGATTACCACCACAACGCCAAGTCGAGTTCATGGTCGATTTAATTCCAGGGGCTACCCCTGTAGCAAAATCGCCTTATTGTCTGGCACCAGCAGAGATGCAAGAACTCTCTAGTCAGCTTAACAAACTCCACCAAAAAGGATTCATTACACCAAGTTTCTCACCTTGGGGAGCACCGGTCTTGTTTGTGAAGAAGAAAGACGGATCGTTCCGGATGTGCATCGACTACCGAGAGCTGAACAAACTCACTGTCAAAAATCGTTACCCTCTGCCCCGCATTTGACGACCTATTTGATCAACTTCAAGGAGCGAGCTACTTATCGAAGATAGATCTACGATCCGGATATCACCAATTACGATTGTTAGAGGAAGACGTTCCTAAGACAGCCTTCCGAACCCGTTATGGACACTACGAATTTGTAATGATGCCGTTCGGATTAACCAACGCACCAGCAATATTCATGGACATAATGAATAGAGTATGTCGTCCTTACTTGGATCAATTCTTTATCGTATTCATCGATGATATACTTATCTACTGCCGAAGTAAGGAAGAACATAGTCAGCACCTATGAAGAGTCTTAGAAACACTACGATCGGAGAAGCTCTATGCGAAGTTCTCTAAATGCGAATTTTGGATTCGAAGAGTCGAATTTTTGGGCCACGTTGTTAGCGAAAAAGGGATACATGTGGACCCCCTCCAAAATTAAGGCCATTAAGAACTGGTCGGCACTGAAGACACCTACAGAGATTCATCAATTTCTAGGTTTAGCTGGCTAGTATCGTAGATTCATAAAGAACTTCTCTAGCATTGTGAAACCTCTTACTACATTAACCCAGAAAGGCGTGGTCTTTGACTGGGAAGCAAAACAAGAGAAGGCGTTCCAAACACTGAAACAAGCCTTATGCACCGCACCGATACTATCCCTCCCCGAAGGGATAGAAGATTTTGTAGTGTATTGCGATGCATCAAAACAAGGGCTTGGATGTGTTCTTATGCAACGAGGGAAGGTTATTGCTTATGCCTCCCGCCAGCTTAAGACACACGAAGTAAACTATACAACACACGATATTGAGTTAGGAGCAGTGGTATTTGCTTTAAGGATCTGGAGACACTACCTGTACGGAACGAAGAGTACTATTTACACCGACCACAAGAGCCTTCAACACATTTTCGATCAGAAGGAGCTCAACATGCGACAACGACGACGGTTCGAGTTACTCAATGATTATGAATGCGAGATTCGTTATCATCCTGGCAAGGCCAATGTAGTAGCTGACGCCCTCAGTCGAAAAGAATAAACTGGTCAGAGAGTCAAATCTCTGAATATGACCATCCATCCCCACTTATCCACACAAATTAAGGAGGCTCAACTGGAAGCTTTGCAACCCGAGCATGTGATGGGTGAATCCCTGAGAGGAATGGAAAAGAATCTAGAAATCAAGGGTGGCGGAGCCTATTATCTCATGGAACGTATCTGGACACCAAGGCATGGTGGTTTCAGGGATGTGGTCATGACTGAAGCACACAACACGAGGTATTCCGTTCACCCATGTTCAGATAAAAATGTATCTGGATCTTAAGAAACTATACTGGTGGCTTAACATGAAAGCACAGATTGCTACCTTTGTAAGTAAATGTCTTACTTGCGCTAAGGTTAAGGTCGAGTACCAGAAACCTTCAGGATTACTACAACAACCAGAGATACCAGAATGGAAATGGGAATGGATTACTATGGATTTCATAACCAAGTTGCCCAAGACAACGGGTGGACTTGATACCATATGGTTCATCGTTGACAGATTGACCAAATCCGCGCATTTTCTACCAATCAAGGAGACTGACAAGATGGAAAGGCTTACAAGAACTTACATCAGGGAAATAGTGTGATTGCATGGGGTTCCGATTTCCATTATCTCCGATAAAGATAGTAGATTTACATCAAGGTTCTGGTAGTCACTACAAAGTTCCCTAGGGACTAGACTACACATAAGTACATCCTACCATCCACAAACAGACGGGCAAAGTGAGAGAACAATACAAACTTTGGAGGATATGCTGAGAGCCTGTGTGATTGACTTTGGAAAGGCATGGGATATCCATTTACCTCTTGTCGAATTTTCATACAACAATAGTTATCATACGAGCATAAAGGCTGCTCCATTTGAAGCCCTCTATGGCCGCAAGTGCAGATCCCCTCCGTGCTGGACCGAAGTTGGCGGCACACAATTAGCTAAAGGACGAGATATACTGAAAACACTCTCACCGGTCCGGAAATCATACGTGAAACGATAGAGAAGATCGTTCAGATTCGTGAACGGTTGAAAGCATCTAGAGACCGACAGAAAAGCTACGCTGACCAACGGACAAAACCTTTGGAATTCCAAGTAGGAGACCGTGTTCTATTGAAAGTCTCTCCGTGGAAAGGCTTAATACGCTTTGGAAAGCGTGGAAAGCTAAATCCAAGGTACATAGGGCCTTTCGAGATTCTCGCCAGAATCGGCCCTGTAGCTTACAAACTTAATCTACCACGGGAACTTAGTAACATACACCCAACCTTCCACGTATCGAATTTGAAAAAGTGTATGTCCGATGAGACTCTTGTTATCCCACTCGACAAGATCGAGATCAACGAGAGCCTCAAATTCGTGGAAGAACCGGTAGAAATCATGGACCGAGAGGTCAAACAAACGAAACAAAGTCGTATACCCATCGTGAAAGTTCGTTGGAACGCCAAGCGAGGACCTAAATTCACATGGGAACGCGAAGATCATATGAAACAAAAGTACCCACATCTCTTTCTCTGATTCACTTGTATCTTTCTTACTTTAAATTTCGGGACGAAATTCCCTCTAATAGGGGGATGATGAGACAACCCGATATTTCAACTATATGTAAACGACCTAAAAAGTCAAGTATTGTAACCACGTTCGTTATAATGAAATTAACTTCGAAAGTAAAAAATCCAAAAATCACTAATTAAATTACCTATTATGTTCGATGTCAATAAACCGTGAACATATGTAAAAAGAACGTCCAAATCCGACTTCGTATAAGAAAGTTAGGATTTTCCAAGTTCGGCTTAGCAACGGACAGCTAAAAACTCGAAACAGAGATCGAGCAACTTTTGACCAGAATGACCTAAACGAGAATCGAAGGTCTCGTCAATGGTTTTTCAACGGTAAAAAGCCTGGCAAAAACAGACGTCAGATAATGAAGTTATGAATTTTTAAAGAAATTTTCTTACCGCGAACTTTTAAAAATAAATAATAAAAATAATTTATTAATTTTCCGACGTGATCTAAACGAAAGTTGTAGAGTATGGTCTCACCTACGCGTGGATATAAAGAACGTCGAAAACGGAGTTCGTATGAAGAAGATATGAATTTTTGAAGTTTATTAAATAATAAATATATAAATTTTAATGAAAACTTCGTTATTATCCGAAGGCTGAGTCACGCGAGTACGCCCAGCGTACACGGGTACGCCCAGCGTACTCGAGGCCTTGGCCTCGGATCATCCACGTCGCGCCCCATGCGAGGCTATGCCCCGTCCCATCCGGAGTCCGAAGCAGTCGAGGATGCGCTCATGCGTGACGCACGGGTACGCCCAGCGTACGCCCACACACCCCGCGTACGAGGGCGGTTCACACCCCCTATAAAAGGGATGTGAGGGTTCCGAAGAAAAGGGTATTTCTCTCTCATTTCTCTTGCGTTTTTGCCTCATTTTCCGTGCCCGTGCTATCCCAAAGTCCCGATCACATTGCTCAAGTCCCGAGGATCGTTTGTGCTCCCGAGATTCCCGAGAATCTCGAGAAAATCCGCTTTCTCGAGTCGAAATTATGTCCGGTTTTCATCCCGCCTCCTCCGATCTTTCAAGTGAGTTCATACCCCTATAATTCACAATTTTAAATGTTTTATGAATACTTTTATATGCTTTTAAGGGGGGGGGGGAATACAAGTAAAACACTCGATTATTATTGTGTGTAATATACACTTTCACTATACGCGTTTTATCAACGGAATCATATGCGATTTATAACTATTATAGGGAAACTCTCATATGTAAATTATACCACGATAACGTTTTATCTTTTGAAATAAGAAATGATTTATGTATTTATGTAAATCAGCCACTTTGCTTATGCTATATTTATGTGTGTCGGTTTTGATACTACAAAAACTATACTTTTCATAACAAGTGAACATTTTCACTAGGAATTACTATACTAACGAAACGCACTTTTAGAAAACTATAATAGGTATAGTTTTACGAGAATACTACGAACTTTTACATACATGGAAATACTATTTCAAGAATTTACTTTCACATACAAGGACAAACGAACATTTTCACACGTAAATCTGTTTTATACTAAGTTTTGTGAGACATTAACTTCACGTACGTTCGAGTACACATTTCAAGTCCTGTATTATATACCAGAATCCCTTGGAGGGGGAGCATGGTGTTTGTGTATAGATCTACACGGGATTGACAACCCCGCACCCTGACTGTTAGCTACAGTACACCATTTGGGGTGACAAATGTCAGAACATTCCAACGTCTGAAGAACGTTGCTTATAGGCATTCCTTGTCAATAACATGGTTATAAAACTCATATAGAGTATTAAAAACACATTGATTTACGGGGGATTTCAGATATAATGGAGGTTTTATACATACATAAATTCATTTATTTTATGCATGAAAAACCCAATTGTGATATAAGTTTGGAACTTCTAACCACTACTCATAGATGGAAAAACATCAACTTTTTAACATATATTGTTCTTGATTTAAAGCTACGTTTATACCAGTAGGAAATATGGGATTTTCTAGAGACTAACAAACAAAAACGAACCATTTCATTTTCATACAAATACTATCATTAAATGCTTATGAAACTCCCCAGCTTAAATGTTGATCTACTCTTTCAAAACTACTTGTATGTCCCAGGGACTCAGTAATTACAGGTACTAAACAGCTTTTGAAGAAGGAACACTGCGGCACTAGTTTAAGTTCATATTTTGGCATCATATTTTAATTGGTTTTGAACATGTACTCTTTTAAACAATGTAAACTTTCAATTATATATATGATGGTTGTATTGCTTTCTTTACTATGTATTCATTCGTTACATTACCACATGAAGTCATCCGCCCCCGAACGTTTCCGCCGTTCTGGTTTGGGGGTGTGACAGATCTATTATTCGAACTCCGGGCGGTGTACTATTAATCTAGAACTTTGAAAAATCATAACTTCCTCATACGAAGTCAGATTTGGGCGTTCTTTTTATGCACGCTATTGGTTTCGTGAACACTACGAATTTTGTTTAGATCGCTAAGGCTAAAAAGTACTTGATCGTAAACTCACATTTTACATCACGCAGTGTCGTACTGGTTCTAATGTGAAAATTCGACAAGTAATAACTTCTTCGTTATAACTTGGATTTCGGCGTTCTTTATATCTTCGGAACCCTTTTCATGACCACTACAACTTTCTTCATAGGTATCGGGTTTATCTAAGATTTTATTTTTGACGCTTATTTGTATTATATCTTTACAAATAAGTATATAATCACATATAATCACATAACACACATAATATTGAAGTAATTCATATTTATTACTTTAAAATAGGTTACACTGGTTGGCCTTGACTATTACATCATCGAATTAATTCTTATCCTCGAAACACGGCCGCTACAATTCTCTCCCCCTTAGGATGATTCCATCCCGGAATCATGCATCAACATACAAATGTGGATAGCAACTCATCATGTCACTCTCCGTTTCCCAGGCGAGATTTGGCCCATTTGAATGTTTCCATCGCACAAGCACTAAGTCGACCATCTTGTGTAGCAACTTCTTCGTCTTACGGTCAACAATCGCCTCCAGTTCTTCAATTAGCCTCTTATTTTCATCCATCCTTAACTTCGAAATTGGAATTATGTCGGGAACTTCTCCAGTTAACTTCCTCAAATAAAGTACGTGCAAAGTGTTATGAATACCATCTAATTTTTTTTGGTAGTTCTAGCTTGTAAGCTTAGTTCTCAATCCTCTAAAGAACTTTGAACAGTCCAATGAATCTTGGACTCAACTTTCCCCTTTTCCCGAATCTTATAAGTCCCTTCCATTGTGAGACTTTAAGCAAAATCGAATCTCCAACTTCGAATGTCATCGATCGTCTTCTCTTGTCATCATAGCTCTTTTGACGATCCTGAGCTGCTAACATCATTTCCCTAATCACTTTCAACTTCTCATCAGTCTGATGGACTATCTCGAGGCCCATAAAATGCTTTTCTCCAACTTCAAGCCAACATGATAGCGTAAAACACTTTTTTCTATACAAATCTTGATAAGGTGCCATCTTGATGCTCAAATGGTAACTATTTTTGTAGGAAAATTCTACCAGAGGTAAGTGCTCATCCCAGTTAACTTGGAATTCCAGGGTACACGCTATTTGCATATCCTCCAGTGTTTGAATCGCCCTTTCGCCCTGACCATCAGTTTGCAGATGGTAGGTTGTACTTAAACACAACTTTGTACCCAACTCCTCTAGTAGACTCCTCCAAAACCTTGACGTGAAACAACTATCACGATGTGATACGATCGTTAAAGGAACACCGTGAAGTCTTGCTACCTCCTTCACATAAGCATTTGCAATCTTTTCCATAGATCATCTTTCATTGGTTGCTATGAAGTGTGAACTCTTAGTGAACCGATCAATGACCACCCAAATCATGTCATCACCGTCCTTTGTTATGGGCATTTTAGTGACAAAATCCATGGTGACATCTTCCCATTTACCTATGGGTACAAGTAAAGGCTCTAAACTCCCATATGGTTTCTGATGTTGTGCCTTAACTCTCGCACATGTTACACAATCTGCCACATACTTTGCAACATCGAGCTTCATCGTCGGCCACCAGTAGTAGGGCTTCAGATCCTTATACATTTTAGCGTTGCCAGGATGAATCGAGTACATGGTCTTGTGAGCTTCTTCCATCAGAAGATCTTTTATTCCTCCCGTCTTAGGTACCCAAATCTTATCTTGGAATACCTTAAATCCATGATTATTTATATCGAACACCAACATTTTTCCCTAACGCTCTTCCTTTCGGTCATTTTTCTCTGAAGCTTCTTCCTGAGATTTCTTGATGCTTTCCACAATCATTGAGACAACTTCAATTATTAACGTTCTTGGCATTCTCCTTTCAAGGATCACTTTTCGGCTTAAAGCATCGGCTACGACATTTTCTTTACCAGGGTGGTAAAGTATCTCACAATCATAATCCTTAAGCAACTCTAGCCAGTATCGTTGCCTCATATTCAATTCTTTTTTATCAAAGAGATACTGAAGACTCTTATGATCAGTGAAAAGTTTGCACTTTGTTCTGTAAAGATAATGCTTCCATATCTTTAGTGTGAATACTACCGCTGCCAACTCTAAATCATGAGTGAGGTAGTTTTTTTCTCCTTTTTTTAATTTCCTCAATGGATATGCTATTACCTTATCCCTTTGGGTCAGAATACAACCTAAGCTAACTCCAGATGTGTCGCTATAAACTGCAAAGTCTTCAAATCCATCAGGTAAAGAATGAATCGGGGCTTCACACAACTTCTTCTTTAGCTTCTTGAATTCTTCCTCGTGCTTCTCACTCCAGGTATAAGTAACTCCTTTATGGTTCAAAGCTGTCAATGGAGCAGCTATCACAGAAAAGCCTTAGATAAACCTTCGGTAATATCTGGCTAATCCTAGAAAGCTTCAAATCTCCATGGGACTCTTTGTTTGTTCCCACTTCATTACAACTTCAATCTTAGCTGGGTCGAGCATGATCCCTTCTTGGTTAACCAGATGACCCAAGAATTTGACTTTTCGAAACCAAAAATGACATTGGAGAACTTTGCATACAGTATCTCCTTCTTCAAAACTTATAACACTTCTCGTAGGTGTTTTCCATACTCATGCTGGCTCTTTGAGTATACCCAAATGTCATCTATGAACACTATCACGGATTTATCGAGGAATGGTTTACAAACCCTGTTCATCAAATCCATGAATGTTGCTGGCGCATTGGTTAGTCCAAACGACATAACCAAGAACTCATAGTGTTCGTACCTCGTTCTGAATGCGGTTTTCTCAATATCCTGCTCTCTCACCTTCAGCTGATGATATCCTAACCTAAGATCGATCTTTGAGAAATAGATCAAACCTTGCAGTTGATCGAATAGGTCATGAATCCTTGGCAATTGGTACTTGTTCTTTACTGTTACCTTGTTCAGCTCTCTGTAGTATATGCGCATCCTCATGATTCCATCCTTCTTCTTTATGAATAACACCGGAGTTCCCCAGGGTGATGAACTAGGTCTAATGAAACCGTTGTCCAACTTTTCCTGAATTTGCGTCATAAGCTCCTTCATCTCCGTTGGTGTTAATCGGTATGGTACTTTTAATGTTAGTGTTGTTCCTGGTAACAAGTCTATTTGAAATTCTACTTGTCTATTAGGGGGTAATCCAGGAAGATCTTCGGGAAAGACTTTCATATAGTCACTCACTACTGGAATATTTTGTAGTTCCTTCTTTTCTTTCTTAGCATCGACCACGAACGCCAAGTATGATGTGCATCCTTTAGACAGACATTTTATGGCCTTCATCAGGTAAATGATACCAAAATTTACTCTGCGTTTGTCCCCGTACACCATGAATGACTCTTTTCCAAGTGGGTTTAGCCTCACTATCTTCTTTCATAGTATCGTGGCATCATTGGCGTTAAGCCAATCCATTCCCAAAAGGATGACGAAACCATTCAACCCATTGGGTACAGCTCCTCGTGGAATTTGTTTTTGTTCAAGTCGATGACGATATTCTTAATGCAATCGCTAACAGGTATGAATTTGCCACTGGAAACTTCTACAACTAGGGAATTATTGGTTATTTGCATAAAATTATGGTACTTATAGGGATAAATTGTTGTTTGCAGCCAAAGTGAAGCATTTTCAAAGAAAGGGACCAAAATTGATAATTCTCGAAACTTTGGAGACTTGGAGAGTCAAAAGAAAAGAAATCCACGAAATTGTCATATTCACGACGTGAGTAGATTCACGACGTGAATGGAGTATTCTAGAAGATATGTATCCGGATGAAAGAATCCTTATCGAACATGTTTATCTCATATTCACGACGTGAGACTTAGTGGTTCACGACGTGAACTCAGCAAAATCAGGAGTTATAAATACTCTTGGCCATTACAATTTTAGACTTTTTGGCTGATAGAAGGCAGAACTGGAGACGATTTTGAGAGGAGAAGAAGTTATGGAAAAGTTTTTTATCACCTAAGGAGAGGAAAGTACATAAATAGTTTATTTGTTTGGTACATTCATTATGACTTCTATTATGATTTGTGGTAGTTTATCTAAGGCTATGAGCAGCTGAATCTTGCTACTCTTCTTTAGCTAGATGAAGCTTTTGACTTATGGTCTAGCTTATTGATAATGGATTTATTTATTTAGCAACTTGCTTGTGTTTGATTTGTTACTACCTAGCATGTTAATATTTGTTTCTTTAGTTGCTTGAATTCATGTTCTGTGTAGCTTAGTGATTATTAAATTACATGAACTTGAAACCTAGTGATTTAGTCAACATTAAATTGCTAGAGCTAGGATCGACCAAAATCTTAGATAATAATTGAAGTAAATAAATTTAGCTGTGCTAGAGAACATAAATTATGACCATAATTGTGTTTGCCTAATCTTACATAGCAAATTCATAATCTACAACTTATTTTGTGTTTGATTGTGTGAGACCATGCATAGTTTTACATGAATTAGTTTAATATTGGTAAATATAGACTTAAATTACTAATACAATAATAACCAACTTAATCATCCATAATTGTTAGCTAACCATAAAGAAGAAGCGGATTTGAACTAAACAAGAGTGTTTTTAGTAATTGATTGAATTTGAGTTAAGTTCGTCTGATCTTGCAAAATCAAATAAAAACCCTTCATTTGTTAGTAATTAGGTTAATTTAGTGGTAAATAGATTTATCATTTAGCACCGTTCCCTGTGATCGACACCCGACTTACTCGACTATTATATAACTTTGACTAGGTACACTGCCTAGGTGCAATTTAGTTAGTAAGGAAGTTAGGTTATAAATATTAAAATTAGGTGTAGCTAATTGCACACATCAAGTATTTGGCACCTTTGCCGGTGAACGGCTTAATTAATTACTAATTTATTTACTTTAAATTAATCGATCCTTTTGTGGAGTAAAACCAGCAAAGAGTTATTTTTTTCTGTTTCATTTTTCTTGCATTACAGAACTCACGACGTGAGCTTTATTGCTCACGATGTGAGAACTGGGATTCCTAGTTTTATTTGTTTTTAGTTTGTCTTTCCTAGTTCAGATTTATGTTTTTATTTTTTTGTTTTATTTCAGGATTTCATGACCAGAGGCTCTAACACACCTTTGGTGCCACCACTTGAAGATCCAGAGTCGGCCCTTCATAAAACGAAAGATAAGAACGTGAAAGATGATCAAACACCAAAGAAGACACCTTTACAAGAATTCAAGTCAGTGTTCTCAAAGAAGTCGGGAAAAAAAGGGAGAGTCAAGTTCATCTTCAAAGAACAAGAGCAAGGTTGAAAACTTAGATCAAATACCTGTCCAAACTTAATCTGAATACGATATCGAGCCCAATTTTGAATTATTTATGAGTGAACCCGGAAACGAGCCAAGGAACGAGATGGCGAACATTGAAGAAATGTGAATGGGAGCTTACAGAAAGCGAATTAGAGACGATGTTGGTCCAGGTTTAGTACAACCTGTCATACTTGCCACTGCCACATTTGAGCTAAAAGGACAAATCCTTTATGCACTAAAGAACATTCCATTCTATGGAAAATATCATGAGGATGAATTTAAGCACTTAGATGAAGTCAATGACATTGCAGACTATTTTAATGTCCCAAATGTTAATAGAGATATTGTCTTGTTGAGGATGCTTCCCGTTACTTTTAAAGGAGTTGCAAAGGATTGGTTAAAAGCACTTCCACCTGGTACAATTACTACTTGGGCTCAGCTGTGCGAGCAATTTTTGGACCAATTTTGCCCACCATCCAAGACAGTTAAACTCAAAAAGGCAATAGCCAATTTTGAAAAAAACTCGGGTGAGTCACTTTACAAGGCATGGGAGCGTTACAAGGGGTTGTTAAGGAATTGTCCTCAACATGACCTTAACATTCAACAAGAGGTGTCTATATTCTATGATGGGATCAATGTATTGACAAGGCAACTCCTTGATTCTCAAGGGCCACTTACAAAGAAAAATCTAGCCGAAGTTAAGGAACTAGTTGAAAAAATTGCAAAGCATTCTCGGAAATATCACAACCCAAGACAAGATGGAGTAAAAGGCAGTGGAGGTGCACATTCTGAAGAGATGGATGCTATGATGGCAAGGTTTAATACTATGGACCGTAGATTGACCCAAATGGACCAATCAACTCATGCAATATGAGTGGGACGTGAGAGATACAGTGGGCCTCACTTGACTAAGGATTTCCATTTGGATGAATATGGGAACAAGAAAGCTCAAGTGTGTTATTCAAGTGGGGATAAGTATGATGAGGATTGGAGGAAACTAAAGAAAGAGTGGCTACCATATGATGAATACAAGAAGCAAAAGGAAGAGAAATTTAAGCAGACAGATCGAAGCATCTACCAAAAAGAGCAACTGCCACCCGAGAAGAAAGTAGATTTGGAAAACATGTTGACCCGATTTATGGAGGCTTCTGAGAAAATGCATGATGATAGTGATGCAATCTAAAGGAAAACATGAATATGATGAAAGAACAGCACATAATGATGATTGACCAGCAAGCCTCATTAAGACATCATCAAACATCAATCCATAATCTATAAGTCCAAGTTGGTCAAATAACTACTTTGGTGAGCAACAAATTATCCTCACAATTTCCTGAAAAGAATGCCCAATCCCATGTTATGATGATTGAGACTGAAGAAGAAGAAGCAATCTCTAAGTTTTTAGAAGCACTAGAAGTGGAGCCGAAGCAGTCCGATCCAAAGCCGAAGAAGGGTATTCCTATTAATGCCGCTTTTATCGATTCACTTTCGAAAATTCCAGAATACGCGAAGTTCCTACAAGATCTTGTAAACACTTGTTAGCAACTAAAGAAAAATTCTAAGGTCATTCTTAGTGAGCAAAGTTCAAGAGCTGTAGTGGGAGAGATACCTAAGAAGATGGTGGATCCTGGACGCCTCACTCTTCCATGTGAGTTTGGTAACAATTTGAAGACTTATGCTTTACCTGATTCCAGGGCTAGCATAAATTTAATGCCATATTCATTCTGTCAAAAGCTAAATATTCAGAAAATGAAGGCTACAAAGATGACCATCCCCATGGCTAATTGTTCGGTGACGCACCCAAGGGGAATTGTAGATGACGTCCTTGTTAAAATTTAGAAGTTTGTTTTCCCAGTTGACTTTTTTATTTTGGATATGAAGGAGGATGCAAATGTCCCGATCATTCTTGGTCGCCCTTTACTAAATACTGCTAGCGCTTTAGTTGATGTTCATGAATCCAAGATTACATTGAGGGTTGGTGATGATAAAGAAGATTTTGTAATCCAAGATGGGTTTCAAGGATATGATGTTAACAGTGAGGTGTTCAATATTGATGAAGATAATGAACTTGAAGAATTAGAAAAGATTATGGAGGAAGAAAACCCTAATTTTAAGGGCGACTCGGCGATTCCAAGGATGAACTCGGCGAGTCCGAGCGGGATCCGGGTCGAGGAGTAAGTGACCGACTCGGCGAGTCGGCCAAGGTGACTCGGCGAGTCTGGTCTGAACGAGGAAAACCCTAAAATCGGGACTTGGAGCTTATTTAAATGCCTCATTCTCTCCCCTAAGGTTCCTTTACTGCCTCTTTCACCCAGGACATCAAACCCTAGCCGACACATCCATTGATTGAGCCATTTGTTGCCTTGGAAGGTGCATTGAAGCTTGAAGAAGGAAGAAGGAACTTGGAGGAGCAAGAAAGGACTATAGGTCTGGGATTGTGAGTTCATTCTAAGCATTTGGAGGTAATAAACTAGTTCTTGGACCCCTCTTTGCACCTAGATCTATGTGTTGTTGTTGGGGTTTTTAGCCATGATGTTATTCTTTCAAGTTAGAAGCCAGATCTGAACTTGCTACTTCAAATCTAAGCATATGATGGTCTTGAGAAGCACAAAGTATCAGCCCTGAAGTGGATCATGGAGCCTTTTTGCCTTAAACCCTAGTTCATGGTGTATTTTGCCTAGATCTCCTTCTCTACACATAAAGTTTGCAACTTTACGTGAGGAATAGGCTTGGGAAGGATAGATCTACAGTTTGGAGTCCATGCATGCCTCAAAAGTCCTCTGCATGTAAAGGGATTTGAATAGACTCGGCGAGTCCTTTGAGTGGACTCGGCGAGTAGCATGAAGTTGTGGAGCAACTCGACGAGTGGGATGAACAACTCGTCAAGTCAGATGAAGATTGCCTTGTACTCGGCGAGTCTGTTCTTGGACTCGGCGAGTCAGTTTGCGAAACCTCAAACCCTTCGAGTTAAGACTCGAATCAGTGAGTCGGGTGGAGACTCGGTGAGTTGGACAGGTCAGGACTCGGAAATCGGTAGACTCGGCGAGTCATGGACTGACTTGGCGAGTCAAGACGTGAAAGGGAGGAATCTGAACATTTGAATTCGGCGAGTCAGTAGGGTGACTCGGCGAGCAGGGTTGACCTGGAAGGTTGACCTTGACCAGGACTTTGACTTTGACCGGAGTTGATTTGGTTGTCTTTCGGGGGTCAGTCAGGCTCATTGTTGCTTTGATATTGATAATTCGGGGAGCAAGAGGAGCAGGAGTGCAGTGAGTTGCCGGGCAGCAGCTAGTGAGATCATCTACAAGTTCAACCAGTGCAGGTGAGTTTCCCTTTGTGTGAATGGGTCTAAGACCACAATGTCGGCCCATGTAGTTACAAGTAGAAGACCCGGGGGTTAGCCCTAGGCACAGTATGCTAGTATGATATTCGGGACGAGGTCCAGTAATAGCGGGCGGGTGCCCAAGGATTTGTTTATATGATAGTTTATACTTGTTGTCTGTGTGATACATGTATGTGCCTGGTAGGGAGGTGAGTGTGGGCGAGGTCCCGTATCTCACCAATAGCAGAGTGTGGATGGGGTTCCATATCTCATTAGAAGCAGAACAACGGCGGGGCCCAAACTAGAACAGGAGTGAGAGTGGGTTGGGCCCATATCTCACTACCATTAGGAG
The DNA here is from genome assembly GCF_052625555.1 of Lactuca saligna. Classification (NCBI taxonomy): domain Eukaryota; kingdom Viridiplantae; phylum Streptophyta; class Magnoliopsida; order Asterales; family Asteraceae; genus Lactuca; species Lactuca saligna. The sequence continues at coordinate 352,214 of NC_136420.1, read as the reverse complement.
CGTGGACGGGGTTCCATGACTCATCAGTAGCAGGACATGGGCGAGGCCTTAGGACAGAACCAGTTGCATGTGTTTAGTTATGTGTTGTGATATGTTTATGTGTTATTATTTGTTGGCGGGCGAGGCCCTGTGACAGGTGAGGCCTAAGTAAAATAGATATGTATCCGAGCGGGGCTCAAAGCCAGGCGGGGCCTGGAGCGGCGGGGCCGTTGTAGCAGGTGAGCCCCGAGGTAGGGGGAGAGGCCCAAGATAGCGGGCATGGCCCAGTATGTGCAGTATGTAGTTATGCATGGTATGTGGTAGGGTGGGGAACTCACTAAGCTTCGTGCTTACGGTTTTTAGTTTTGGTTTCAGGTACTTCCGGTAGCGGAGGGAGGAGCTCGGGGTGATCGCATGGCACACACCATAGATTAGACAACCTGGGAATGCTTACTCTGATAATGAACATGTGTTTTGAAAACTTATACTCATATTATGTTTTGGAATGATGAGACACCAAAGATTAGACAACCTGGGAATGCTTACTCTGATAATGAACATGTGTTTTGAAAACTTATACTCATATTATGTTTTGGAATGATGACTTTGCTTTAAGTAATGTTTTATTAAAAGAAATTTTTGGTATTAAATTTTGGGTCGTTACAAGTTGGTATCAGAGCCTTGTTTTGAGGGATTCGAACATGCCCCCGGGTGTGTCTGAACTCAAACTGAGGAATTGGTATGGGAGTTTTCAAAACAAAAAGATACTTTTGTAAAAAGAGAGTTTTGAGAAAGAAAACGGTTTTAGAAAAGTAAAAAGAATTCAGAAAGAAAAGAACTTTGAAAAGAGAAAAGAGGTGTGGTGCATGCAATCAACCGAGCTCAAGTAAGCACCCCAAAATACCTATACAAGTCAATGTTTTGATTACCAGTTAATAGAACAGCATGCTAGATTAGGACTGAGGATCTAGGGATGATGCCTTGTGTGCCTATTGTATGTGCTTTTGATCTGCATGATAGTGTTGAATAGATAGTAGCAGGATAGCCTATTTAGGTTATGCCTGAGTTTATGAGTTGTGTTGCATGCTAGTTCAGATTCTTGCTATGTGGATATGATTGCTTGAGTATGTTATGGTTAGATTTTCCCTTTGTCTGAATGCTGCTTGCTTTGTGCATCGTGGGATTCTGAGTGATGGGAGTTAGCCATTAGGTGGATACGATACGTCACATGTGATCAGGGTTGAATAATCTCAGAGTGTTGGATTTGGTCCTATTGCGCAGCTCTTGTTTGAGTCCAACCATTATAGGAACGAGTCCTCTACTTGAAGGATTATCTGAGCCTCGTCACATGCGATGGTATCCAGGTGATGGCTAATTGGCATCACAAGGAGACCTTCAGCAGCTGAGGGCTGGTTTGAGTTGAGTCAGAGGTTTCCCTAGGGTAAGCCTAGGATGAGGTAGTGTTGGGAGCAGTAGTAGTAGAAAAGGGATCTGGTGGAGTCAAAACAGTTCTTGAGGAAAGTACGGATAGATGTGGAAGGTAGTATGGGCTCGTACTACTGAAAGCAGAGGATCCCTACTCGATTCAGGAAAGGCTGAGACAAGACCGGGAACCTGGTAGTGAGTATGTTTGGTCTCGCAGCAGTGAGGAGTATTCTGATGATGGTTATGTTATATTTTTCAGTATGGTGACATTGCGAGAGAGACCAGCGGGCGGATCAGGCACCGCAGAGGGATCAGGTTCGGGTTCAGGGGCCGAGCAGCTCGAGGAGCAGATGAGGGAATTGATATCAGCCGAGGTTATGCGCAGTATTCTAGCTCAGACTCCTGTGATCTTTGGCACGGTCAAGGAGGGTATATTGGAGATTTTGGATGAGAGGCTGGGAGCCTTCCGTACTGAGATGATGCCTTTGTTAGGAGCGTGTACATTGACATTTCGAGAGTTTAGGGCTTGCGGGGCACCAGATTATCATGGGGCTAGGGATCCCATCGCTAGCAGCAGATGGTTGGATGATGTTGCCAACGCGTTCCGTACGAGCCGGTGTCCTGAGGAGGACAAGGTCAGACTCGCTTCCTGTCTTCTGAAGGACAGAGCGAGGGATTGGTGGGAAGAGATTGGTCATGCTTTGGGTGATGATGTCGCATTGGACGCGATGACTTGGAGCGATTTCTCAGCTAGGTTCAGGGCGGACTTTTTGGCCGATTATTGAGGTGCAGCAGTTGGCCCGGGAGTTTCAGGATTTGACGCAGACCACTGAGACTGTGGCGGAGATCACCGCCAAGTTCAGGGAGAGGGCCCTTCTTGTTCCGCAGTATATCACGGATGAGAATATGAAGAAGGCCCGATATCACGAGATGTTGAGGGATGACATCAGGGAGTTCGTGAGCAGGTCCGGTTGTAAGATGCTGGAAGATATGATTTCTCGGGCCAGGGAGAGGTAAATTGATTTGGAGCAGATCCGGAAAAGGAAGTCGGATGAGGTTCAGGTAGCCGCGAGTTCGGGGAAAAGGCCCAAGGGATCGGATTCGAGATCGAGGGACTATCAGGACCGCAGTCGATGCGGAAAGTGTGGCAGGGCGCACCAGGGCACGTGAAAGAGTGGTAGTGGTGGTGAGTCTGGCTGCTTCAGGTGCGGTCGGACTAGTTAATTTAGCAGGGATTGTACTGTTACCATCACTCAGGGATCAGACTTGATATGTTTTCACTGCAATCAGCGGGGCCACAAGAAGGCCCAGTGCCCCAGTTTGTTTTCAGTAGGAGGGGTGATGGCACCTGCCCCTGCAACCTTGAGGATCACAGACGGCCGTCAGGGTCGTGCGTAGGCGCTTGCGGTAGGAGGCAGGGCTTTTCAGATGGCTACCTTGGAGACGCAAGCAGCGCCGGACGTTGCAGGTATACGATTTCCGTTTTCAGTTCTTCTGTTTGTGCTTAATGTTATATTGTTATGGTTCTGCATCATTATGTGTATGAGCATTTCATTTGAGCGGTTTGATTGTGATCAAGTTATATGCCATCTGCATACCTTGGATATTTGGATAGTGGTTAAGGGATGAGTTCTATTGGAGAAGGTTACTTAGGGTGCAGTAACTGTAGCATGCCTTGGAGGGACTCGGTATGTCTCGCTAGTTCGGAGCCCTATAAGTTTTAGAATGGACAGGTTAGATACCTAGATATGGTAAGCTTGGGATTCCTCAGCGGATTGATTATGGAATGGTAGCAGGGATTGGGATTTCTCTTTATTGAGCATCGAGGTGTAAGCAGGATCGAAGTGGGGGATAATCCTCCGAGTGTACAAGGGCAAGAGCACGCAAATCCAGAACGAGTACGTGATTTCTGAGATGGAAAAGAGGTAGTTCAACATTGGATGGATTGAGTAGTTCAGGGTTGGGGGGGGGTTGAGAAACTCCCCATCAGTCTGTGCGTGTAAATGGTAATGGTGAGTATGTAGTTCGGATTCCGGTGAAGGATCGCCTGTAGGACTCATGTGAGTCGGAATGGAGATCTTGAGGTCAAATAGCATGGGATGCTTTCGTGTTGGCCGTCAGTGGCAGAAGCAGCAGGTAGAGCATGGAAGAGTGGCGGGAGAGCCTCGGCTTTCTTCAGTAACAATCAGTGGTGGAAAGTGATGTAAGACTATGGGGCGGCCGTAGCAGTCAGTGGTGGGAAGTGTTGTCAGACTACGGGGCAGCCGTAGCATTCTGTAGTAGCTTCGTTGGCGGAGTCGGGGGCAAGGCCCTTATCTCCTAGCAATCAGATAGGGATTGGGAGCGGGTAATGGATGAGAATGGTAAGGAGTTGTCGTATAGCCTTTGAGAGGTGAGAACTTGGGAGAGGCCACTCTAGGATATAGTCGGGTGAGACCCGTGGGCGAGGCTCGTATGAGAATAGCAGTATAGGTGAGACCTAGAGCAGGGTTGCTCAGTAGTATGGTTGGGTGAGACCCGTGGGTGGGGCCCGTGAGTTTTAGCAGCACAGGTGGGACCTAGTAAGGATCTTAGTGTCTAGATAAGGGGATCGGGGATCCCAGGAAGTTGTAATGCCAGCATGGTAGAATAGATTGAGCAGTATAGGTGGTTGAAGTTTCTTCGAATGTCGCTGGGAGCGACTAGTGGGTGTGTTGAGTCAGCGACCGGTGGGAGCCGGTAATGCATATATTGATAGGTTGGTAGGGACCAGGGTGGTTTCAGTTCATCCGGAAGCCAGATATGGAATAGCAGAATTTTCAGTCAGTAGCAGTGCGAGTATGCAGCGTATGGTAGGATTCAGTCAGTTGATCGTGGGGTGCGTGACACCAAATGGTAGTAGAAAGAATGTCCAGTGGATACTGGCGATGATGACCCGTACTGGGAGTAGCGGGAGTAATAGATTGGGTGAGGAAAGGGTCTTCACAGTGGCAGATGGAATGGATGGTTATGGAGCATTGCCATGGGGAGGCAGGGAAACCGCGCAAGGAAAGAATGGGTAAACCCTTATGGGGTCAGTGCAGTATTTGGAGATTACCAGAAAGATTGTCGGTTGAGTAAGTTGTGTTTCCAGAATGTTCAGGGTCAGGATGGACCCGAGATTATTATCCGTAAGGATTGACATTAGTCTGAATGACTGAGCGGAAGTCTGAATGATGGTGATGATGGAGAGCATCCTGGTGCACAGTCTAAGCAACAACCACAGCCAAGGCCTCAGAGGAGGAATGTGCAAGGACGAGGAGAGAGACGGCAACCGGTGCATCAACCCGCACCCATGGGAGGACCAAATTTTGGGGGTGATATGGTCGGGTATTTCGATCAGCTTTCGTTAAGTGTCAATTGGATTGGAGGGACTGTGGAAAATTTGGTACAACATTTGCATGTGGAGCAACCTCCTCACCTGGGGTATCATTACCCAGTTTTCCCTAGGTGGAGTGAGTATCGAGGATAAGGGGGAGATGGAGCCAGTACAAGTGGAGCACGGGATGAAGAAGATGACGATTGAGTTCTTATTTAGTTTTTTTTTCGTTTGGTTTGAATTTGTTTGGTTTTTAAACTTGTTATGGTTTGTAAGACTTATAAGCTATTATGTTACTTTTAGTTGTCCTTTGGTGGCTTTATTTTAGATTTGCTTTGGAGTCTCGGAAAAGAAGGTCGATTCGAGAGCGTATGTGTCTAGCCAAGGGTTGTCTAGAGTCTAGAGTCTAGAGTCGCGATTTGAGACCTACAATTGAAAATAAGTGTGGGGTGAGTCAAGAGAGAGGATGAATATAGCAAAACGTCATAGAAATTATGCATTTAGAAGTGTCTCTATCCATTAAGATATTGGGGTGGAATGCTAAAATTATTAAGAAGAATGGGCAGTTTTAATTTTCAGTCACCCAGTTCTCACGTCGTGAGGCTATATTCCTCATGCCGTGAGTTGGGTTACGAGGTGTTTCGGAATACGCATTTCATCGGCTTCACGTCATGGAACATATTACTCACGTCGTGAGTTTTCTATTTTCACCATATTGAATCCTTTTCATTCTTATGCATTACAAGGATCACCACCATTACATTTGGAGTTATTATGAAGATAATTATGGCTCGTTTCCTTCGTTGTACAATGTGCCATTGCTTTCCCACATTATTATTTACACCTTTGAGATTTGCACCACTTTTATTGAAGGTTGAAGTTTCGATTCCGTATGTTGTTGGCACATTATATATTTCGTGAGTTCAAGGTTGAAGTTCCGATTTAGAAGAGTTCCATGTTCGAGATGCATTAAGTTTAACCACACGTCGGGAGTTCGATCTCGCCACTACTATCCCAGGGGATTCTGTTCCTTTTTCTCCCTTTTCTTGCTTTTATTTAGTTTTATTACATACAATGAAGGCATTGTATGAAATAAGTGTGGGGTAAGGGGTCGAAAAAGTAAAATAACTAGGAAATTTGGTAAATTTTAAAAATTTTAAATTCTTAATAATTGAATCTAGTAATAATAATTTGAACTGTAGTTGCTACTGTTATATGGGATGATCTGATGAGAGCTCAAATGTTTAGTTGAGCCGATACACGTTATAGTGCATTTGTGGCCTCCCTTATTCTAGTGAAATCATGAGACAAAAACACAACCTTGCTTAGTTTGAGGAATGCAATATGTTTAGCATTGTGTACTAGAAATCTATCCAGGAAGGCTTTTATCTTAACCAATAAGGGTTGAAGTTAAGCACCATTGCTTAAGCATGTAGGTTGTGAGAGAAAAAGTGAGTTATACATATAAAACAAGAGAGAAATTAACGAAAAGTGAAAATTTTGAATATTTTTGGAGCTATCAAGTTTGAAGATCAAAAGATCCAAATTCTGAAAATTCAAAAGTTGAAGATACCAAAAATCACACAAAAAGGTGATGAATTCAAAGTACAAATTGAAGATCAAATGTCAAAGAAAAAAAAGAATTCAAGAGCTCCATTGTGGTATCTAAAAGTTGTAATTCTCTAGATTATGTATGTTTGGGTAGCTTTGAAAAAAAATCTTGAGGTTAAGGAGGTTTTCTGAGGATTGATTCGGAAGGATGCGTAAAATGAGCGTTGTTCGAAAGAAGTGGGCGCATGTTTATGAGGATTGTGAGTATTTAGAGTATGGGGGTCCTTTAGGAAAAAATTTAGACACAAATGCATGCGTTGAGGTCTTGGCATAATGGCTGAGCTGGAATTGGATTGTTTTATGTGATGCTAGTGATGAAGGTTTAAGTTTAAATTAAGTAGATTTTCTTGAGGGCAAGCAAAGCATAAGTGTGGGGTATTTTGATATTTCCATATTTATACATATTTTTAGGCAATATTTATTTACATTTTTATTAATATTTTGGTTATTTGTATAGAATTATGGTACTTATAGGGATAAATTGTTGTTTGCAGTCAAAGTCAAGCATTTTCAAAGAAAGGGACCAAAATTGATAATTCTCGAAACTTTGGAGACTTGGAGAGTCAAAAGAAAAGAAATCCACAAAATTGTCATATTCACGACGTGAGTAAATTCACGACGTGAATGGAGTATTCCAGAAAATATGTATCCGGATGAAAGAATCCTTCTCGAACATGTTTATCTCATATTCACGACGTGAGACTTATTGGTTCACGACGTGAACTCGGCCAAATCAGGAGTTATAAATACTCTTGGCCATTACGATTTGAGATACTTTTTGGCTGATAGAAGGAAGAACTAGAGATGATCTTAAGAGGAGAAGAAGTTCTAGAAAAAGGTTTTTATCACCTAAGGAGAGGAAATTACATCAATAGTTTATTTGTTTGGTACATTCATTATGACTTCTATTATGATTTGTGCTAGTTTATCTAAGGCTATGAGCAGCTAAATCTAGCTACTCTTGTTTAGCTAGATGAAGCTTTTGACTTATGGTTTAGCTTATTGATAATGGATTTATTTATTTGGCAACTTGTTTGTGTTTGATTTGTTACTACCTAGCATGTTAATATTTGTTTCTTTAGTTGCTTGAATTCATGTTCTGTGTAGCTTAGTGATTATTAAATTACATGAACTTGAAACCTAGTGATTTAGTGAACATTAAATTACTAGAGCTAGGATCGACCAAAATCTTAGATAGTAATTGAAGTAAATAAATTTAGTTGTGCTAGAGAACATAAATTATGACCATAATTGTGTTTGCCTAATCTTACATAGCAAATTCATAATCTACAACTTATTATGTGTTTGATTGTGTGTGACCATACATAGTTTTACACGAATTAGTTTAATATTGGTAAATATAGACTTAAATTACTAATACAATAATAACCAACTTGATAATCCATAATTGTTAGCTAACCATAAAGAAGAAGCGGATTCGAACTAAACAAGAGTGTTTTTAGTAGTTGATTGAATTTGAGTTAGGTTCGTTTGATCTTGCAAAATCAGATAAAAACCCTTCATTTGTTAGTAATTAGGTTAATTTAGTGGTAAATAGATTTATCATTTAGTATCGTTCCCTGTGATCGACACCCGACTTACTCGACTATTCTATAACTTTGACTAGGTACACTGCCTAGGTGCAATTTAGCTAGTAAGGAAGTTAGGTTATAAATATTAAAATTAGGTGTAGCTAATTGCACGCATCAGGTACCTGAAGTGACATCTAGTGCATCCTTCACGGCTTCCAGGGTCATCTATAAAGCTCTCACCTTCGGCTTCGGTGGGATATTGGGCCTTGCTGCCTCTTTCTTCTTCAGGCAGTCCCTCAAGAAGTGTCCTTCCTCATTACACCCATAACAAAGTTTCTTGTTGAAGGTACACTCATTGGCATAGTACCCAGGCTTTCCACACTAAAACGAGTGACCTCCTCGTCACATTTCCCATTGTGCTTCTTTTTGCACTTTTCACTCCATTTCAATTCGCCTCCTCCTCCTCCTCTCGAACCAGACATCAAGGATTTACTTTTCTTATTGGATCTCGAAGATCCATCAAACTCCTTTTCTCACAAACCACAGTTCTCTCCAGACACCTTTCTTTTAAATGGGTCTTAACATTGTTGGCTGCTCTAACGACTGCCTTCAACGTGCTTGCCATTTTGACTGTTGGGCTAAAGTCTGATGGCAGTCCGTTAGCAAATTTCTCTATCTTGGAGACTTCAGTCGACACCAAGTATGGAAATAACTTCATCTTCTCGGTGAACGCAGTAGCATAGTCATCAATGCTTATTTTCCCCTTCTTCAAGTTCTAGAACTCATTGTTTAGATCTATCAGATCTATGTTGGAGCAGTACTGCATTTTTAACTGCTCTATGAACGCTTCCCAAGACATCTTCAAAGCTTTTCCTCGTGGCATCGTATCCGCTAATAACTTCCACCAGCTTAAAACTCTAGTCATTAGTTGTCTAACTACAAAGATGGTTTTATGCTTGTTGCTACAATTACAACCTTCAAATACCATCTCCATTTCGGAGATCCAATCCATAATCTCTACTGGCTTTGGGCTTCCGGAAAGACTTGATGGTTTGGCACCCAAGAAGTTCTCATACATACGTCCATCTCTGACGATTTCCCTCCCCGGGTCATTCCTTCTTGCCACTGGGGGTTCAACTTGGTTGACAGTACGACTATAATTCCCTTCCTCTAAGTGGCCGTCATTCACTTCTAGTTGTTCAATACGCATCGAAGGTTTATACCTGTTATTCAGCAACAATTGTCTCATTTCTTCCCTTAGTTCAGCCATCATAGCCCGAATCATAGCTTGTACCCCAGCCATTGTGACTGGCTCAGGTGCAACTTCTACTACTGGCACCTACTCAATCACTTGGGGACGAGGCTGTCGATTCCTATTTTCATTCGCGTTTCCAGCTCTGCATCGTATTTTTTTCCATTTCGATCTATACACCAAAGTAGGTGAATTTAGATCTTTATTTGTGATAGACGTTTAAATCATCCTTGTCACTCTGAAACGTTACATGCTAGTTCTAATATTGTAATCGTATGCTTAGAATCTTGAACAGATAAGGTTTCCAGATCCGTTCGGCAACAGACCATAGATCCGAACAAATAGTAGCATATACGGAAAACATAAAGCATTTAGCACATAAAAGCATTTTAGGCATCTTTCCTAAAATGAACTAGTGCTTGTGTCTAAAATATGGAAGACACTCATCTCACAATCATCACTTATCATTCTAAGTTTAAGTCTACAAATCCTACAAATTCCTAGTCGCTTAAACTAATGCTCTAATACCAAATGTGACATCCCCATTTTCACGGCTAGAAAAGACTGATTTCGTTTATGCTTTATAATAAAATTAGGGCAACTTTTTAAAGAAAGTGTTGATGTATTTGTTCCAAAAGAAATATAGATAAGAATTTATGAAAGCATTTCCGAAGAAATGTATTTTCATTACACTACAAAACTCGGGATGTCATCATCAGTATAGATCAAAATCATAAACAAAACATCATACGCCACAAAATAAATTTCCTAAAAAACAATATAGGCCTTACAACATTCTATTTATTTTCTACTAGCCTATAAATCCATAATCTCTCGTCAGATCATCCAACTATGCTATTGTCATTACCTGTAATACAAGAAATTGAGTGGGTCAGGCTGGGGAGCCTGGTGAGCATATACAGTTTTCAACCCACAATAAATAAATTTATTATTTTCAACAATTATTCATCCCGATTACCCGTTCCCGTTATCCTAACTTTACGTCCCTAAAGCATATATATATATATATATATATATATATATATATATATATATATATATATATAGTTTAGATCTGAAGGAAAAAGTTTAGATCTGAAAGAAAAAAGTTTAGATCTTGAGGAAAAAGCTCAAATTAGAAAACAAAGAGGTATAGATCTTCATCCAGCATAGATCTCAGGTAAACAGATTTTATATATATATATATATATATATATATATATATATATATATATATATATATATGTGTGTGTATATATATATATACATATATATTTATATATATATATATATATATATGTATATATATATATATATACACACACACACATAGCACGTAATTTATATAAAATACTTCATACCGATGTGTAAGACGAAAGTGACTACACACTCACTTGATAAGGTGGTGATTCAGACAACACTTTGCTTCTTAAAATAATTTGATGAAACCGGGAGGTTTGCTTGAAAATCGGGTTCTGTGGGGGAAGAGTTTCTAAACCGAAAAACTCTTTTTCTTGGAGCCTTCAGGCACTCTGGGGCTTTCTTCTAGTGTTAGGGAGGTTTCCTACGCTTTGGGTGGTTTTGGGAGCTAGAGTGAGAGTAGAGAGAGAAAGTGTGGCTTAAGTGTGAAAATGAAGGTTTCACTTGGCACCCTTTTATAGGCTGAAGCTGCTGACTACGTTGCGTGTACCTTCGGTGGTATGCTAGGCATTCCTCAGAACACTGAGCGTACGAGGGTACGAAGTGCGTTCATATCGTTTGCGTGTCAACCATCAGATGGTGCATCGTGGCTCACTTCGGACCTAGTGTTGCGAGAACACGGAGCATTCTCTTCGGACAGTCTCGCAATTTGCACACCTAACTTCAAAATTTTATAAATCTCACATATTATCTCCATTTTCGATGTAGTTTATATCCACACGTAGGTAGATACGTACTCTACAACTTTCGTTTAGACTCCGTCGGCTAATTTTGAATCTATTTTAAAGTAATATTTTTAACAGGCCAAGATATGAAAAGTACATTAAAAATTCATAACTTCTCCATCCTATGTCCGTTTTCATCTATTTTTTTACCATTGAGTTACTATTAACGAGACATTCGATTCTCTTTTAGGTTGTGTCGTCCAAAAACCGTTCGATCTACTATTCGAACTCGTGGCGGTGTACTGTTAATCTGAAACATGGAAAAGTCATAACTTCCTCATACGAATTCAGATTTGAGGGTTCCTTTTATGTACACTCTCCGTCTAGTGAACACTACGACTTTCGTTTAGATCGCTAAGGCTAAAAAGTACTTTGTTGTAAACTCACTTTTTATGTCACGCGGTGTCGTGCCGGTTCTGTCGCGAACTTCGACTTGTCTTAACTTCTTCGATATAACTCTGATTTCGGCGTTCTTTATATCTCCAGAACCCTTGTCACGACCACTAAAACTTTCTTCATAGGTATCGGGTTTATCTAACATTTTATTTTTGACGCTTATTTTTATTATATCTTTACAAACAAGTATATAATCACATATAATCACATAATTCGCATAATATTCAAGTAATTCATCTTTATTACCTTAAAATAGGTTACAATGGTTAGTCTTGACTATTACTCATCGAATTAATGTTTAGCCTCGAAACACGAGAGTTACACTGTCAAGCTGACACATACACCTACGAGTCTAAGGGACTTGTTAACGTATCCCTCTCGGGAACGTCAGAAAAGAAGTCAAACTAACACCGAGCTTGTCCTAGTCCGAATCTAGTCGAAAGCCAAGTCTAGGCTTTCGCCAACGCGAAAAGCGTTGATATGGCGGTTAAAGCACAGAACCGCGCCTTAACCCTTTCTCCAGGAAGTTACATCCACGAAAACGTGGCACTAATCAGAGAGTCCCATTCACCCATTAGATGATAGCCATGATCTTCGTAAACATTTAGAAGATCCACTCCCAGCCAATGAGGGAATGAGGCAAAAGACGTGAAGAAGAACCCTCCAATATGGGTCCGCCACGTTGCACCTCACGAGGGAATCCTCAACAGAATCGGTTGAGGGACATTCCTCCAAAACAAGTTTAAAAGGATCCTTCTTCCTCACAAGGAAGGGGATATAGTTCTCTTTTTCGTGTAATCTTCTACCATCTTTCTCAAATATCATATTGACTTAATCGTCGGAGCTTCGTCCCAGGAACTCCTCCCACACGTCCACTAACGGTCATTTCTCTCTTTTTCACTGTGATAATCTGAGAAGATAGCTACATGGATTCCCCCTACAGTTCCGACTCCAACCTCTCCAACATATCACAACAGTTATAAATGTTTTGTTGTGTGAATATATATATATATATATATATATATATATATATATATATATATAAGTTAGCATGTTTAGATGTTTTAAAATATTATATCATGTAATTTACATCTAACAGAAGTACAAGAACATTTGGTATGATAAAGCCAAATTTTCTAGTTTTTGGTCTTTTTCACATCACTAACCTATAAAAATTTAGGTTGTAAACTTTGTAAAATTTATTTTTACCTTTTTGTGGGTATTAAGTCAAACTAACCTTATATATTTAAAATAACATATTTAGGTCAATTCTCACAAAAATTATACCATAACTTAGTCATGACCATTTTTGCTAGAAAAGCCCTTCTTTTACATAAAAATGGTGGGTTTTTAAGGTTTTCTTTTTTGTAAAACCAAATCTTTGGTAATTTTAACTAGTTTCATAACACATCATCAAAATAACATATTTTGATTTGTATCCCATAAAAATAGTGAAATAACTTGGTTAAACTCAGTTGTGCTAGAAAAGTCATATTACATTCATAAAAATAAAATAATAATAATAAACATAATTTTTATAGTTTTGTTTTTGTGACTTTTCTCAGGGACATATAGTACGTTTATACTCATTATTCATAGATTTTTGCATTTGAAACAACATACCACACGTATATGTTCATAATACTAGGTAATAATATTATTTCATGTAAATAATACTTTTACACAACTTGAAGACTAAGCATGCATAATAACTAGTGTTATTATACAAGTTTACTTGTATTCCCCCCTAAAACTTGGAAAAATAAAAAAGGAATGGATATGAACTCACCTTATGTGTGTTTCTTGGTGGATAAAAGGTTGCAGATAGAAAGATTCAAGTTAAGAACACTTGAAGATTTGAAGATCCTATGAATAGTTACTCATGGTAATGTGTATAAATGGATTGAAACTAGTTTATAAGTGTGTAGAATCACTATATTAAGAACGAAGTACTTACCAAAAACTCAAGAACCAACTTGGAAGAAATTAGCTATGAAGATGAGAGCTTTTCTTGGAGAAGAAGGTGAAAAATAAAGAAGATGGTGATGAGAGAGGGAATGGGTGGGGTGGGGTGGGTAAGGGGTATGTGGGGACATGCATCGGACTAAATGTGTAATATTTTATGGGAGATGCTTTTGCATTTAAGGTGGTAGTTATGGTGGTGAATTTTTATAAAAAAGAAGTCAAACATTTATAATACTTTGGCATTGTGGTATTTTTATAACGAAATATGGTATATAGGATGTATAATTATTTAATTTGAATTATAAAAATTCAAATTATTATAAAAACCATTATTATCAAAAATAATAATATGTTACATGAAAGTTAGGTTGGAATTTTAAATTCTTTCCGTTAAAAATTGGGTGTTTAGCCGGATATAGAACTTGTCGCATTTTGGTGACGAATTCACCAAAAATTTTGTGTTTGTAACCTTCGATATGAATTTTTCATGTAGTATAAGATTTATGAATTCCACTACATTGAGTTATGAATATTATTTATACTAAAATAATATAAAATTGAATTACCGAATTGTTACGATACTAACCTTATTTCGGATTATATTTTATAATTGGCAACCAGAGAGGTACTGTGTATTATAACTTGTTAATGGTATGTTAGAAACATTAGAGAATATCACATTTCTCCTAAAATTCTAGTACGATTTGAGTTTACCTGGTTGACGTTTATTGACTTTGTTTGACCAAAAATTGACGGTTGTCACATCGTCCAACTATTAGAAGGAATTTCGTCCCGAAATTAGCATTCTGAGTGGGTCTTCAAGGGTTAGGGAAATCTGTGGGTATTTATGTTTTGTTTGGTCCTTGTGTTCCCAAGTAAATTTAGGTCCTCGCTTGACGTTCCAATGGATCTTTACTATTGGTATGTGGTTTTGCTTTGTTTTTTTTGACTTCCTTGTCCATGATTTCCACAGGTTCCTCGTCGAAGTGGAGGATCTCGTTCACCTTGATCTCGTCAAGTGGGGTGACAAGTTTCTCATCAGACAGACGCTTCTTTAAATTGGACACATGGAGAGTGGGGTGCACATTTCTAAGTTCCTGCGGTAGTCAAGTTTGTAAGCTACCGAGATGATCCTGGCAAGTATCTCGAATGACCCTATGTACCTTGGATTTAGTTTCCTACATTTTCCAAAACATATCGGTCCCTTCCAGGGTGAGACCTTTAACAACATGCGATCACCAACCTGGAATTCCAAGGGTTTACGTCATTTATATGCATAGCTCTTTTGTCAATCCCGAAATGCCTTTAGTCGCTCACGGATCTGAGCGGTCTTCTCTGTCACTTCTTGTATGATCTCAGGACTGGTGAGGGTGCTATTGGTCGTTTGACCCCTTAGCCAGTTGGGAGTCCCCAACTTCAGCCCAACATAATGGTGATTTGCACTTACATCCGTATAGTGCCTCAAATGGAGTGGCTTTGATGTCGGCATGGTAGTTACTGTTATAAGAGAACTTAATCAGTGGTAGGTGAGCGTCCCATGCTTTCCCAAAGTCCATCACACAAGCACGAAGCATATCTTCCAATGTTTGAATGTTTCGCTCACTATGACCATTTGTTTAGGGATGGTAAGTTGTACTCATGTCGAGTTGGTTTCCCAAAGACTTTTGTAACGACTGTCAAAAACGCAAGGCAAATGGACTATCCCTATCCGAGATAATGAACAGTGACACATTGTGCGGTCTCACAATCTCCTTGAGATACATTCTTGTCAGCTTTTCCATCTGATATGTCGCTTTGTTTAGTAGGAAGTGTGCGGATATTGTTAGTTTGTCTACGATCACCCAAATGGTATCATGTCCATCCGTAGTCGTGGGAAACTTTGTCATGAAGTCTGTGTTAATCTACTTCCACTTCCATTCAGGTGTTTCTGGTTGTTGTAACAGACCAGAGGGCTTCTGCTATTCTACGTTGACCTTAGCATAGGTTAGGTACTTACCTACGTAAGTGGCAATCTCTTCTTTCATGTTTGGCCGCCAATACACCCCATTCAAGTCCTATTACATCTTCTCTACCCCAGGGTGAATGTAGTATTTTTTTTCTTGTGTGCCTTGTTCATGATCAAATCCCTAAGATCGCCAGACTTTGGTGTCCAAATTCGATTCATGAAATATTGTATTCTGTCATCTTTGATTTTAAAGTTCTTATCCATTCCCCGCAGTACTTCCTTCTTTGTTGACTACATGTCCTAGGAAGTCTACCTTTCGTAACTAGAACTTGCACTTCGAGAACTTTGCGTAAAGTTTCTCTTTGCGTAGTAATTCTAGTTTTAATCGTAAGTGTTGCATATGCTCCTCCTTACTTCATGAGTACTTTAATATATTATCAATGAATATGATCACGAATTGGTCTAGGTGTGGTCTGCATATGCGATTCATGAGGCCTATGAATACTGTAGGAGCATTGGTCAATCCGAATGGCATAACTTACAAACCTATAGTGGCCATATCGTGTTCTGAAAGCCGTTATAGAGAAATCTTTCTTCCTGGACTCTATGTTGATGGTATCTTTGAGAAGTAATTGGATCCTTGTAATTGGTCGAACAGATCATCGATCATGGGAAGTGGGTAACAGTTCTTGACGGTCAGCTTGTTCAATTCCTAATAACCAGTACACATCCTAAAGTATCCATCTTTCTTCTTCACGTATAAGATTGGCGCTCCCCAGGGTGAGAAGCTTTGTTTAATAAATCCCTTGTGTAATAATTCGTGTAGTTGACTAGACAATTCTTGCATCTCCATCGGGGCCAGTCTGTACGGAGACTTTGCTACGAGGGTTTCTTCTACGATTATGTCGATTCTGAACTCAACTTGTCATACACATGGTATCCCCCGGGAGGTCTTCTGAAAACACATCAGGAAAATCACGAACTTTTAGTATGTCCAAGATTTCCTTCACCTCTTTCTTCTGGTCCACTATGTGTGCTAGAAATGCATAATACTCTTTGTGCAAGTGCTCGTGTTCCTGGATGCGCGAGATGATTCGGAGACCCTTGCTGTGTTTTTGGGTTCTGGTTTAGTAGTTTTTTGAACTTATGACTAACGGAGTTTCTTTCGGCACCATTAACATAAGTGTACAGACATAAGAGTTATTGACGAGAAACATACCATTTACAACAACAGGTTCATGTATTGCTACTTTCGCTCCAATGACTAAGACTCTACCTTGATCACCTTCACTTGAACACTTAGCCTTAGGACAATCCCTCTTGTAATGTCCAATTTTGCTACATCTATAACAGGCATGGGTCACCCCTGAGTTGGATGTCTGATTGTCATCTTGGGTTGGGGTCTTATAAATTTTGGAAGTATGCCCCCTTTTGTTTACAGTTGAAGCAGTACATCTCCCTACATGCGCCAAAGTGATGACAAGGGCACTTGTCACCTTTTGGGATATTTTTGGCGTATTGTTTTGGCTGGTTGATGGCTTCAGGGGTGGTAGTGGCGACGACTGTCACCGTTCCCCTGCTTCTTCTGGGTGGGTGGGGGGCTTATTTGGGGTTTTCTTTCTTTTTATTCCAGAATTCCCTCTTTTTGTTCCTCTCCTTTGGGATGGTCGGCTTTCTTAACCATGGTTTTCTTGGCGGATGCCTTGGTCAGTCAACTGATGAGCGATACACTTTGCGCTGTCAAGGGTGGTTGGTCAAGAAGAAATGACCATCCCTTGGATTTGTGGGGTAAAACCCCATATGTATCTCTCTATCCTTTTGTACTCGGGAGTAACCATTCCTGTGCATAAGACAGCCAAATCATTGAAGCGATTGATGTAAGTTGGATATCTCAGAATTCTTCCTAGTGAGATTCCAGAGTTCTTGTTCTAAGTCTTGCATCTCACTCTTTGGTTGTTACTGTGAGACTTGTGGTTATTGTGTCTTGATCCTTCATGCTTTTCGGTATTAAAGTTTGCTACGACAGTCACCACCCTTCGTGCGATTATTTCTTCGATTGCAGTCGCGTCCATTAATGTTGGTATTCGAGTTCCTGTTGGGTGGTGTTGGTATTGGGGTTGGTCCTGAACGAAGTCTTGCATTTTGCATGGGTGGCATGACTATGTTCCAAGTATTAAGGTTTGAAACAATTTGCAAGAAACTAAAATTGTTACTAGTCGTATGCCATAAGTATGTCGTGTTATTGTTGTTGTATGATTTCCAATGTCTTGACCAACATTGTCAGGGATGTACTTAGGTTAGTAAGTGGTAGTAGTAGTAGTAGTAAGTATCTTACTGAGATTTTGGTTGTAATTCAGGACTTTAGTGTGTACTCTGGTAGGTACGGTGAAGACTATATCTCACAAAATTGTATCAACAGGTTTACATATAGTGTAATGAAAACCCTTTTATAAGTGGAAATATTGTCTTTCCATTGTAAATACAGAGTGTAAAATAATTATGTGCATTGTATCCCAAAACGATAAAATAGTGTCAATGACCCATAAACTATATCTATTATAGTTTATTATAAATGTTTTGTTGTGTCCATATATATATATATATATATATATATATATATATATATATATATATATATATATATATATATATATATATATATATATATATATATATATATATATATATATATATAAGTTAGCATGTTTAGATGTTTAAAAAATTATATCATATAATTTATATCTAACACAATTATAAAAACATTTGGTATGACAAAGCCAAATTTTCTAGTTTTTTTTTTTTTTTTTTTTGCCTTTTTAACGTCACTAACCGATAAAACTTTAGGTTGTAAACCTTGTAAATTTTATTTATACCTTTTTGTGGGTATTAAGTCAAACTAACATTATATGTTTAAAATAACATATTCTAGGCCAAGTCTCACAAAAAAAATATATATTATAACTTAGTCATGACCATTTTTGCTAGAAAACCCTTCTTTTACATAAAAATGATGGGTTTTTAAAGTTTTCCTTTTTGTAAAACCAAATCTTTTGTATTTTTAACTAGTTTCAAAACACATGATCTAAATAATATATTTTGGTTTGTATCCCACAAAAGTAGTGAAATAGCTTGGTTAAAATCATTTGTGCAAGAAAAGTCATATTACGTACATTTAAAAAAAACATAGTTTTTATGGTTTTGTTTTTGTGACTTTTCTTAATGACATATAGTACGTTTATACTCATTATTCATAGATTTTTGCATTTGAAACAACATACCACACGTAAATGTTCATAATACTAGGTAATAATATTATTTCATGTAAATAATACTTTTACACACACGTAAATGTTCATAATACTAGGTAATAATATTATTTCATGTAAATAATACTTTTACACTGCTTGAAGACTAAGCATGCATAACAACTAGTGTTATTATACAAGTTTACTTGTATTCCCCCCTAAAACTTGGAAAAATAAAAAATGAAGGGGTATGAACTCACATTATGTGTGTTTTCTTGGTGGATAAAAGATTGTAGATGGAAAGATTCAAGTTAAGGACACTTACAGATTTAAAGATCCTATGAATAGTAACACATGATAATGTGTGTAAATGGATTAAAACTAGTTTATAAGTGTACAGAATCACTAGATTAAGAAGGAAGTACTTACCAAAAACTCAAGAACCAACTTGGAAGAAATTAGCTATGGAAGATGAGAGCTTTTATTGGAAAAAAATGTTAAAAATAAAGAAGATGGTGATGAGAGAGGGCCTCTAGGCCATGAATAAAAGAGAGAAAGGGAAGGGGGTGGGGTAGGTAAGGGGTATGGGGGACATGGATAGGACCAAAGGTGTAATATTTTATGGGATATGCTTTTGAATTTAAGGTGTTAGTTATGGTGGGGGAACATCTTAGATTGTGGTGAATTTTTATAAAAAAAGTCAAACCTTTAAAAAAAACTTGGCATTTTTTTATAAAATAGTGGTATTTTTATAAAGAAATATGGTATATAGAATGTATAAATATTTAATTTGAATTATAAAAATTCAAATTATTATAAAAACCATTATTATCAAAAATAATAATATGTTACATGAAAGTTGGGTTGGGTTTTTAAATTCTTTCCGTTAAAAATTAAGTGTTTAGTCGGGTATAGAATTTGTCGCATTTTGGTGGCGAATTCACCAAAAATTTGCGTTTATAACCTTCAATATGAATTAGCCACGTAGTATAAGGTTTATGGATTCCACTACATTAAGTTATGGATATTATTTATACTAAAATAATATAAAATTGAATTACCAAATTGTTACGATACTAACCTTATTTCAGGTTTATATTCGATATTTGACAACCAAAGAGGTACTTTGTATTATAATTTGTTTACTTTTACTGACTTTGTTTGACCTGGTTTACTTTTATTGACTTTGTTTGACCAAAACTTGATGGTTGTCACAATATATATATATATATATATATATATATATATATATATATATATATATGTGTGTGTGTGTGTGTAAAAGATCAAATGAGAACCACTAAATGTTAAGAACCCTAAGAACCACATATTTTTAATCTATAATTAAGGTTATTTTTATATTTTAATTTTTCTTACGTTTTTTATATATAAAAAACACAATAAATGTATAATGGTCTTTATGCAAAACTAATTCTATTACTTCTAATCAAGAGTTTGATCAATAACATTCTTTCATCATAGCCAAGAACAAAAAAAAACTCTCTTCTCCTTTAACCATCTCTGGTGAACACCACCATAAACACTACCGCCGACGGCGATCTCGCCATCGTCGGCAGCGACCTCACCACTGTCATCACCGTCGATGACATATTTCAGATCTGTAACTATGGTTACTTCCTCTCTGTTGCATCGTCGGTGTACCGTCGTCATCTCCTCCCATCGGTGAATTATGTCTTCAGATGTACAAGCTCTAGTCAATTCCAGATCTGTGATTTTCGGCTCAAATCTACAATATTGGCCTTTAGATCTACGATTTTCTACTACATATATGAAGTGCTCAGGTCAAGATCTATAATCTCTGGTGATTTTCACTTCTCTATAGTTGCTCCGATGAACTGATGTCGTGAACGACACTAAACAACCACCAGATCGGCAACCATTGTT
The DNA here is from genome assembly GCF_052625555.1 of Lactuca saligna. Lineage (NCBI taxonomy): Eukaryota > Viridiplantae > Streptophyta > Magnoliopsida > Asterales > Asteraceae > Lactuca > Lactuca saligna. Next base: position 331,697 of record NC_136420.1, on the reverse strand, counting down.
GCCAACTACTGTTATATCCCTCTAACAACAACTATCATTGTCGAAACACCATATCCGACTTTCTAGACCTTTTTTGTTTCTGAACTCTGACCTAGCCAAAACACCATAAAACGTAACATGTTGTAGTTCTCTCTATTTTTCGATGCTCTAACATCAACAACCTCCTTTTTACAATTCTACAACTTCGGGGAGCGATGAGGATCTACCAAAACTATGTCCCTCTAAATATTCTTTGTCTCTAATTCATCCATATCAGCAATGTCTCTGACCACCTCCATCTATCTTTTTCATCTCTAATCAACGCATTTCCCATTGTCTTCGTCGATGCTCATGCTCTCTATCTCCCATGATCTGAAATTTTGTCCATCACAACAAGTATTCTGTAAATCCACTGGAGTTTCACCCAATTCGAGGTAATATGATTTCAAATTTGTTTTTGACCTTGTATTAAACTATGAATTTTAAAGTTAAAAACCACTAAGTAATAATGTTATCTTCAAAGTTAAAAACCTTTGGGTCAAAACCTTTGTCCTCTAAGTGTAACATCCCAAAATCCAAGACCAAAAATTCCATTTTTAGTTTAATAATTCATAAAACAAATTATTGAAAACATCATTATGTTATCTCATATCATAAAAACCATAAGTTAATGACTCGGGACACTTCGACCCAACTCGTTGAGTTCCTTTATTGACTTGACGAGTTTTTCAATCTATTTAGCCATCTTAATAGATTAAGCTCTTATCCTTCAGAATCTAAGTCCCCTACTTCATCTACATGTTGAAAAATGTCCTCTTAAGGGTAAAGTTTCCAACTTTACCCGTTAGTAACCCTTCTTAATGCGTTTAGCTCAAACCCTAGTTCTTTAAGACTTAGATCTTGATCCAAAAGCCATAATACTTCACACTAAAGCATAACAACTGAGATCTAGTCCCTAGACACCATATGAACACGTAAAGTCCCTGACTTTCCCTCCATGCATGGCCTTTTGGAGCTTAAAAGGCCAAAATGGCATCCTAAAGCTTGCATGGGACTTCCATGGCCATATAGTTTGCACCTTTATGTCATGAAAGTCCTTCGAGACCACAAATTTGAAAGAGTAATCACTTGGGACATCCAAGTCTCAAAAGCTAGCATAGTTGGACCAAAACATGGAGAAATCACTCCAAAACTAGATTTAAACATTTAATAGACAAGATAGGAGCTTTATACCTCCAATGAACCAAAAATGGAGCTCAACTTCTGGATCTACTCTTCTCCTTCATTTCCTTGCCCTTCTTCAAGTCTCTTCTTCTTCAAAACCTCAAGAAAGCACCAAGAATGGCTCAAAACTCTCATAAACGTATTAGGGTTTTGTGGCTAGGGTTTGGGACGATGGATGCTGCAAACGAGGCTAGCCTTTGGAGGTTAAGGTGTTTAAATAGGGTGCTAAACCCTGAAAATTAGGGTTTCAATCTGATAGCCCTACTCGTCGAGTGATGGATGCTGCAAATGAGGCTAGCCTTTGGAGGTTAAGGTGTTTAAATAGGGTGCTAAACCCTGAAAATTAGAGTTTCAATCTGATAGCCCTACTCGTCGAGTTAAGTCCCTCAACTCATCAAGTAAACTTTAGGTTCCGCGTCCAAATTATGTTCCTACTCGATGAGTTGGGGCCTCCAACTCGTCGAGTTCCTATACAAAAAAAATGAATAAATTGATTTAAAATACATACTAGGAACCGGATGTTATAAATCTCTTCCACTTATTTTAAACTTCGAGGATGAAGTCTGTTGTTAAATTTTGAATGTTGATCCAACATAAACCCACCCACCGTATTTGTTTAAATTATAGTAATATTGAGTTATACACCTAGGTAATTCTAAAACTAATTACATATTTATCATTATTCTTTAAAATTTGTAATAATCATATTATTATGAGTAGGGTAAATCATAAATAATAAAAGAACTTCAATTTTTTTCAAACGTACATAATTTTTTTCTCTAGGTTTTCTAGGTATACAAACAAACTGAAAACAATACTATTAATATTATATTATATCTCTTTATTTATTGAAGCATAAATAGACAACCCTTAATAGCCGAAAAAGTAGACACGTGCAACCTTAATTGCAGCCATCATAATAATAATAATAATAAATAATTATCGTTAATACAAAAGAAATTGGCAGCTTATCTACTATAATAAATGAAGGTCTTTTTGCCACATGTTCTATTCTTATTTATTTGGATACATGGCAATTTCTAGAAATTTTAAAATTTTTATTTTCCACTTGTCATTTTATTGTATTTTTTATTTTATTAAATTAAAATTTCACGTTTAATGTGTAAGGTAATATATATGTAAAGTATTTATTAGAAAAAGTTTATATATGTAATGTATTTAATATATTAAAGTCTCATTAATTTTAATAATTCAAACTTTTCTTATTTTTCTTATAAATTCAAACTTTTCAAATTATTAAAATTTTATATTTATTTTTTTTTAATTAAACCCATGTAATACATGGATCTCACACCTAATTGTTCAATTAAACAAAAATTACCCTTCTTGTTTTTTTTTTTCAAATTTACATAATATAATAAATAAAATCATCGTTTTATATTATAATTTGGAAACTTTGTATTATACTAATCTTCTTAACCTAATATTGATTTACGAAAGATAAAGTAAAACTAGTCATGTTATTTACATTTATAAATATATAAAAATTATAAGATTTATCATATTTAAATATATTGTGAACTTTTACAACAAATAATATCAATTACAAATATTATGCTTATTTATTAAATTTTCGAAGACATATTTGTATAAAATTCTTACCTAAAGTGTGAATAAAATAATGTATGTAAATATTTTATGAATTTTTTGTTTGCTTGTGAAATATAAGATGAAATAAGCATTATACACACATTTGATTTTATCTAATTTTAAAAAAGTATGTAAAATTTAAACTATGATAAACTTTAAAGAAAAAAAATTAAAAGAAAAAACACTAGCTTATAGATTTGAAGTATAAATGTAAGTGTTAAGTTGAAATAAGGTTGGGAATATATGATGTATATGTATTAAACAATGCATTTATTATATTAAATTTGTGTTAAAATATGATTGATTTATGTATGAATGTTTGTATTACTTTTTCTTGTAAATATTTTTTTGTGTGTTGAATAAATATGTAAGAATATATTACTTTTATATTTATTTTGCATTAAACTTTTAATTAGTAAATTAATTCATTTTTTAAATTGTAAATATAATATTTAAGCTATTAATCCGTGATTTTATATACATATATAATTTGGAATGAATGATGGTTACAAAAAGTGGCACATATAGTTGGTGGTACTGGTAGAGTTTCAGTTTGACTTATTTGAATTTATGAATTAGCATGTAATGAATTATATTTTGTAGTGAATTTTATGTATTAAACTAAAAATTGATTGTATTAAGTTGTATATATTATATAAATTTTATGTTGAAATATGAATGAATATAGCATGAATACTAAACTATGTATTAATAAATTAATGCATATGGTAATTTAAATAGTGAAAATATCTTATAAATGATACATTTTTTTAAAGAAATTATACAATTTAAAAGAGTGAAAATTGAATTTTTAAGATATAACTTTTTTTTTATTAAATTTTCTATATTTGGCTGCAAATATGAATTGGTTTGTGTTAAAAAGAATTATCAAATAAATGGGAGTTACAATGTTTGTTCTATTAAATTGCGAATACGATCAGAAAAATACCATTGAATTTGGTGTTAGTCCGACGATGATTTGACGGTGGTCTGACAACGGTTCGACGGTAACACGACCACAATAGAAAATGAAAATGTTTGATTAATACAATATAAATGTTATATTTGTCTAAAATGTCTTTAATGAAAATATTTAAAAAATTGTTTTTAAACTTTTTGGATTCTCATTTGATCGACTCCCAATATATAAACTGAATCATTTTCTTCTTCTTCCTTTAAGAACAACCAGAAACGGGTGTCTTATATTATTTATGATACATGATACATATGCAAATGTTGATGGAAACCAAAGGGATCAGTTATTCGTTTTATTATGGGTGTATTATATATCATCATTGATGCAAAAGCAAAACCTATACTGCTGCTATAAGCAATGGAAAGAAAGAGGAGAAATATTTGAGCGAGTGATTTTATCTGGAGACTTGCCACAATACATAATCTCCCAGGGCAAGGGCAGGCAGACTGTAGAAAAAAAGGTTTGATTTTGATATGCACAGAAATAGGATAGGAGTGGGTGTGGGTGTGGGTGTGGGTGTGACTATAACTTATCTGCAATTCTGACCATGGCATCGGCGAGCTTATTAAGCACTGCAAATAGGGTATTTGCATGATCTTTTCGTTGGTCCCTGTCTAACTGGGAGTTGGTGTTTTGGATTTCTAGTTGGGAGCTAAGCAATCTGCCATTTCTTTCCATGGCTTCGATCAGTTGCTTCTGTAAAGACATCTCCTCCTCTTCATCTTCATCTTCATCTGCATCTACATCTATGGCTGGACGCTTCCTCTTCCTACTGCTTCCTTGATGAGCCGTTCCATCAGCAGCTTCATCAGGATTTATTGGGGAACTTTTTTTATCTTGCATCAAAAAAGCAATGCATTATCCATGTTAATCCAGGTGGTTGGTTGTGTAATGCGTATGCCAATTGGCTCAAATACCTGCTGCTGCTGCTGCTACTGTTGGGACTGGATGATGATGATCATGCTCCGGAACCTCTTGTGAGAAAGGCTCATACTGTGTCGCTGCAAATTAACAATTCAAACATCCACATAATCAGTCACTTCACACACACACGCACACACTTATCAAACAAAAATATCTTACAAACAGGGCGGGATCACCTGAAATTGGGGTAGGAGCTTTCTCCGGACTACCTATGACCTCATCAGAAAACAATCCATCATCTACCGCTGCCGCCGTCCTCCCACTATCAAACACAACCTCGTTCTCTGTCTCAGCAGCCGAAGGCGCTAGGGAAAGAACCAACGACTTGTCTCCCTCCGCCTCCGCGGAAGAGGGTCCTCCACCATCCAGTATATCATAGACTTCTCTATCGAAAAATCCAGGCAACTTCCTCTCTCTCCTCAAATCGTTTCTCATGAGCCAAAAAGATTCTGCTTCGTCTTTGATCTGGGACTCCCATTCCTTGATTTTCTTGAAATCTCCGGCGAGATTGCTCCATCTTTTCCGGCACTGAACGGGTCCCCGGTTAACCCCGTGACGCTTACAGTAAGAAGAGACGGAGGACCACTTGGGCTCGACCTGAGCGGAGCCGAAAGCGAGAACGGCGCTTCTGCCCCTGCGAACCCGGTTCTCTGCGACTCTCTTGCCTTGGATAAGCACAAGAAGTTCTTGCCTGGTCCAGCGAGGCAGCCTGGGAGCTTTGTTGAGGTCTTCGCCGCCGTTTCCGGTGCCGGTGTCAAGAACGACGGGAGCGAGAGTCAATCGCTCAAGCGCCATGAAATGAAGCAGTGCACGTGACTTAACGGGAAAGACGGTTACCGGGTAACGGCGTTTTGGTAAGAAATAAGTAAAATGGTTATGGTAGGAGGGGTCCGTCCGTTTGGAGTTTGGAGAAGGGAAGGGTCCTTAATCCCATTCCTATATCTATCGCATCTTTATTTTTAATAATAATAATAATAATAATAATAATAATAATAATAATCTGTGTTTATTTTATTTTATCTTCAACAAACAACAAAAGCAATCGTTGTTATGTTATGTTAGGTTAGGTGGGGTGAGAAAGAAAGAAAGAAAGAAAGAAAGAAAGAAAGAAGAAGAGGAGAAAGGAAGGAAGAGGTGGTATAATTAAGGATTGATCTTGTGTTCGAATTGAATGAAGAGAGAGGTTAGTGGAATCCTGCTGCTAATGACTTTCTTCTTTCTTTCTCTAATCTCTACCCACCCGGACCCCCCATCGCCTAAAGATTATCTTCTCTCTTTTTTTTTAACAAAATTAATACGTTGTTTTCAATTTAAATTGTTTTATTATATAAACTACAAAGAAAAAAAAAAGTGTGGGTAGCCTTATCTCCAAATGGGCAGGCACCCTTCTTTCCACTTCCATTGTTGGATGTCCCCACCCACCCTGGCCCACATCCATCTTGTATATAATTTAAGGTCGCTATCTTTAACATTAATAACAGGCTAACGCGTTTATAGCAAAGCATAATTCCAATGGTATTTGCTTTAACAAAACCACAATATTTTGTTGATGGACCACAATCACAAGACATACATACATGTACTCAGAAATAAAGCATCTTTTTTTACCGCCTTATTATTAATGATCTTTGTTTGTGTGGTCTCGTGTGTTATCCAACTAACATCAACATTATTTAATCCCCTCAAACTTTTGTTATTATTATGATTATGATTAAACACACCACTACCGATTACATGGGATGAAGTAAGAAATACGTATGAATGATGTATCTAGAATAGGACCAGACCGGACAGCCCCCATGGTATATATATATATATATATATATATATATATATATATATATATATATATATATATATATATATAACTTCTCGCGCGTTGCGCAGCGTAGATTTATAATATATTGTTAAAATATTGAAAAATATATATTTAAAATGGTTATGTTATTGATATTAACTTTGAGATAATATTTTTACACTAATATATATATATATATATATATATATATATATATATATATATATATATATATATATATTAGGGGTGTGCGCGGTGCGGTTTGGTGCGGTTTCGAGTCAAAACCGCAAACCGCACCGCATATGCGGTTTGAATATTTTAGAAACCGCAAACTGCACCACAGATGTTCAAACCGCATGATGCGGTGCGGTTTGATGCGGGCGGTTTATGCGGTTTAGTTGCCGTTTGTGGGGTTTGATGAGTTGTTTAACATTAAATCTATCAAAAAACTAAAAACCTGACCGGGTTAAAAAAATGATTGCTTTCATTTTATAAAAACAAATACAATTTTCGAGTTAAATCGTTTTTAATAAATTGTGACTCATGTTACTATAGTTTTGTAAGTATCATTGTTATTGCTTTATATTGCCATTATAATTTATATATTCTTGTAAACCATGAGATCTTGATCTAATAGTGATTTAATGTTACGTTATAGATATTTTGTTATTGTAAGAAATATATTTATATACATCATTTTTAAATCGTGATTTGAAGTTATAACAAAAAAAAGAAAAAAAAGTATATATATAACATGCGGTGCGGTGCGGTTTGAACCGCAGTTTTATAAATACAAACCGCAAACCACACCGCATAGTGCGGTTTGATAAAATGATGAACCGTAAACCGCACCGCGAAATTCTAAACCGCATTATACGGTGCGGTTTGGTGCGGTGCGGGCGGTTTGTGCGGTTTGTGCGGTTTTTTGCACAGCCCTAATATATATATATATATATATATATATATATATATATATATATATATATATATATATATATATATAATCTTTATTATTTAGGACAATAATATTCATTGATATCAACCTACATTATTCATTAATAGAATTTAATATAATTATCTATTTAGTATTATTGTTAACATTTATTATTATTGATTAATTATATTTTTATGTATGCGATCATTTTCTAATTTTAATAATGATGTTCATTTAAAATACAATTTATTTATAGCTAAATGTAATTTATAATTTGATGTTATTATCATTTAAAATTGTTATTCATTGTTTTAAACCACTTATTATTATTAATAAATTAAAGAAGACTTTTAAGAAACACTTAATATTATTATTAAAATATGAAACATATACCAAATAATAAAGTGATAAGATAGACAATTTGCATTTCAAAAGAAACTTACATGGATTATATAACATATCCATGTAATTTGATTTTATTATTTATAATTATTGCTTATTAATTTTAAAACCACTTGTTATTATTAATAAGTGAAAGAAACTTTTAAAAAACACTTATTATTATAATTAAAATATTAAACATATACTAAAATATAAAGTGATAACATAGATAATTTGTTTTTTAAAAAAAAAATTACATGGATAATATGGATAATATGACATATCCATAATTTTTAATTAATTATTGTTTTGAAGCAACATGAAAACATGTATACAATAATCAATTAAATATTATATACATCACCTTCCATAATATATGATTGATAACATGAATCTAATCCAATTACATTAAAATTTCAACCACAACATACAATTATATTCTTAAAAGAATACTTAAATCAAGAAAATACAAAAAAAAAAAAAAAAAAATTAGTATATAACAAACTTACAAATTAAAAACTTCAACATCATAACATGACTCCAAAAATTGTTCAAAGCCCTCAAACCAACACAAAAAAAAAAAAAAAAAAAAAAAAAAACTTTAAACATGTTTTCTTTGTGAATTTTGTATGTGATTTGTATTTGTGTGTCTACTAAAAAAGATTGACCTTTTTATAGTAGAGTTGTAACATCCGGATTTTACCAGGTATCTTGTAAATTTAATTTTGTTGAATTGTGAGGGGGACTCGGCGAGTTGGAACTCAGACTCGCCGAGTAGGGACGCGGATTTGGGCAGTGGAGCGCGCCTGGACTCGGCGAGTCCAGGATATGGACTCGGCGAGTCTGCGCTGTGTAATGAAACCCTAAATTTCCGGGTTTGAGGCCTATTTAAGGGGCCTTATGGCCGTCATTTGTGCTCACCCAACCCTCAGTGAGAGACCCTTGTGTTCTTGAGCGATTTGTGAAGAGAAAGGAGCATTTCTTGACCTTGTGTGTGTTATTTAGCAAGAAGAAGGAGACTCTAGGCAAGAGGAAGCAAAGGAGGTTGCTATTTCGTGGAGTTGGAGCTTAGATCATCACTCTAGAGGTATGATCTCGGACTATTTTCTGTTTGGTGAAGCATTATGCAATTTAGGGCTTATGATGGTCATTTATGGGATGATTTGGTGCCCATTGGTTCCCTCCTTGAGTTGAGGTTATGGATCTGGACCCATAGAGATCCAGGGAGCCTCACTCATCAAGCTTTATGTATGACAATGGAGTCCATGACCTTGTGTTGTAGTAAATGAGTCAAAAACATCATATATGGTCATATAGAGGTTGTATGTGCATCAAGATTGTAACTTTACGTGCTAAATGAGCTTGGAGGGACTGGATCTATGGATTAATGGACTGGATCTGACCTTTAGAGCAAGATTGAGTCAGTGCATGGCACGGACTCGCTGAGTCCGAAGAACAGACTCGGCGAGTAGCATGAATGTTGCCCGACCACACAGTGAGTGGCCTCGCCGAGTTGGGGAGGGTGGACTCAGTGAGTCAAGGGGGAGTCAGAATGGACCGGTGGATTGAGTCAAACTGGACTCGCCGAGTTGTTTTGAGACTCGGCGAGTTGAGTCGTGGTGGCCCCACAACTCATGCCAGGTGGAACTCGTCGAGTTGAGTGAATGCTCGACGTGTCAAGGGAGGATTCCAGGGAAATTGGTGTACACGCCCAGACTCGCCGAGTCGCCTTGGTACTCGCCGAGTCCGGTCAGAGTTGACCGTTGACCGTTGACTAGAGTTGACCAGTGTTGACTCCTTATTGATAGTCAACCTTAGAGATATAAAGTGTTAATTAGAAGCATATAATGTTATAGGAGGATTAGAGCTCGGAGGATCGAGCACGAGGGATTCCCAGGATTCGTGAGATACCGAGATACGCGAGGTGAGTCTTCTCACTATACTTTACCTTGAGTAGGTAACCAGAGTTATGTGATAGAGTATTTGTATGCTATGTATGTTGTGTGTTGTACTGCATGATTTCTATGTGATTTATGTGGTGCATGTTTATCAGAGCTAGAACCTGAGGGTTCACAGAGTTTGGGTGCACGGACCCACAGAGTTATAGCCTAGAGTGGCTAATATGTGTTATATGTGGTATTTTGGGGAACTCACTAAGCCTTGTGCTTACAGTGTTGATGTTATTTGTTTCAGGTACTAGTGACGACCGCGAGAAGGCGTCGGCTTGATCCGTATACACACACATTCGGAGCTTGATATTATGATCTTGGGATTTTGTACTGTTTTGTTGGATAATTAAAATGGTTGTTTTTATGAATATCGATGGAATTATGTTTTATAAAAATTGAAAATTTTGTTTGAAATTTTCGGTGTTACAAGAGTATCCATTAGTTGTTTATTAAATATATTATATAAGTTATAAAACCTTTGAATTGTTAATTATTATTAAGATACTTTTGAGTGGTATTCATTAAAATAAGAGGTTTCAAATGCATGAGGTGTTTGCAAGTTTTTATGGGGGTTTCAAATGCATGAGGTTCAAAGAAAAATGATATATATATATATATATATATATATATATATATATATATATATATATATATATATATATATATATATATATATATATATATATATATATATATATATATATATATATATATATATATAGGAATAGGATCAAATGAGAACGCCAAAAAGGTTGAGAACGAGAGAACAAAGTATATTCATTTGTGATTCCATGTATTCATTTGTGGAGAAATTATAATTTGTTACGCCTTTAATTTCAATTAAAGAGAAAAAGCATATTAATGTTGATTATGCGTAAAAATTTATCATTTCTGCACAAATGAATACATAGTATCACAAATGAATATATTTATTTTCACGTTCTCAACCTTTTAGGTGTTCTTATTTGATCATTTCCCTATATATATATATATATATATATATATATATATATATATATATATATATATATATATATAATGAACCACATCCGAATTAACCCATATGTAATGTATTGTATAATTAAATAATTACATTTAATTTTGGGGACACTTGACATGATCAAGCATATATATTCTTTTTATATAAATATACTAGATATAAGATCCATGTATTACATGGATTAATTAAAAATATATATATATTAAAATGTAAACATTAAGTATTTTTTAAAATTAAATTTTAAAATAAGAAAGGAAAAAACATATTTATTGCAATTTAAGATAATATTTATTATATTTAACACTTTACTTATATAGCTATATGTATTGTGACTTTTTAATTTTAAAATTTACAAAAACCTTAAAATTAACATGTAGATATTATTTATTTCAAAAATACTACAAAATGATAAATGTTGAAACTCATGAGAGATTGATATGTGTCAAAATGGATCTTCATTGATTATAGTAGATTGTTATTAAAGTAGATATATTTAAAAAAAAATCATACACTAAGCGTTTACAACACAAGTGTGATAAGTTCGACTGCTGAGGGGAAAAAGTTATTAGTTGTTAAGATGATAACATATCCAATGGACACAAGGAAGGAAGGTCTTTCATGAATAAATAATACAATTGATTGGTAAAGAAAGGGGGAGACTAATTAATACAATCGATTGCGACAATCTGATGTCCCGCAATGGCATGGCAGCGTCCTTACAGTGCCATTGTTGTCTACAACACTGTCAAGGGCGTAACCATAGTCATAGGTAAGTTCCTGATTCAAACAAACAATCTCATCAAAAAAAAAACCACATATAATATAAAATAAAATAAAAAGCTTCCTTAATAATAATCAAGAAAACGTACCTGCATGGGGGGTATATTGTCAGAAGCAAAGAGAAGTATTCGAGCAAGTCTAAGATGATGGTGTTCACTTAGAACACATTGAACAAAAAGGTTTGGGTCGCAGCTGTGGTTGATGAACCTGGCAACATTTCCAACACGCCCTGCATCTATGCAGAACTCAGCCTCACCCTCATTCATGCTCTTTTCATCCAATTGACTACTTACAGATTCAGATACATCTCCCAACCTCCTCTGAAATTTATACCAAATATCCCCATCTCAGAATATATATATATATATATATATATATATATATATATATATATATATATATATATATATATATATATATATATATATATATATATCTTTACTATCTTATAAAACAAATCTCACTATTTCTAAAAATAGATTGAATAAAATAATAATATTTTTATAAGACGTCCAAATCATTAAGCTAATTGTACAACTAATCACTAATAAAATAATATTAAAATTTAAACAAACTCCTATAAATCTTCTCTTCCAAGGTTTTGACCATATCTTTTTTCATCCAAATAAATACTCAACACCCTATAATTTGGTCATTTCATGAATTTTCTTTATTTTTAATATGACATGTTTCCTAAAACAAACTAATGATTGAATTGAAAATAATCATTTTCCATCGAAAAGAAATTAATTGTCGAAACAAACTATTTGTCGTCCGCCGCTTTGCGCGGGCAAACGACTAGTGTATATATATATATATATATATATATATATATATATATATATATATATATATATATATATATATATATATATATATATATATATATATATATATATATATACCTCTCTTCCTCCAATCCCTTTGATTGTTTGGCAGCAATCGATTTCAAATATGTAATCATTTTCAGCAACATTATCCAGCTCGTTTGTCCTCCTCAGCTCTCCAATATATTCACACACCGGGGCACCACAAGGGATAAAATCTTTGCTCCTCACAGCCCATCCTCTATTCGAGGTACGGAACACCTGTTTCCATAACCATTAATCAATCAATCACCTAACTAACTAGTAATGCATAATACTTTAATACTCGAGTGTAAAACAAAAACAAAAAAAACCTCAAGTTGATATTTTATCCCTCGCTGGGATATGCGGTTGATGCAACCAGGTCCACATCCACAGTTTGGCCCACATTCAAACACAACATCCTTGGCTTCAATCAATCTACAAGTATGTTAAATAAACTCTCATCATAAAATCTTTTTACTTCAGTACAAACCAACTAGTATGTTATATATATATATATATATATATATATATATATATATATATATATATATATATATATATATATATATATATGCATTGGGTTGAATACCATACAAAAGCAATACCTGCCCCCAGAGCTTCGTATATATATATATATATATATATATATATATATATATATATATATATATATATATATATATATATATATATATATATGCATTGGGTTGAATACCATACAAAAGCAATACCTGCCCCCAGAGCTTCGTACATATGGAAAATCAAAGCCGTTAAGTTTAGCGCAAGCACAGGTCCTTGGATCCGTACAATTTCCTTTGCATTCGCATCCTTGAGCATTTGTAGGGAGGCTCAGATTGCTCAAAACTTGATTATATTTTGTATACGTAAACCCTATCATATTTTCAAAACAACTTCCATAACACAAATTTATTTGCTACAACCAAACTCATCATAACAATCTCAGTAGTCAACTTATTTATTGACTTCAACTTAACCATGTGTCATGTGATTGTGATTGAACCGTAAAAACAAGGTTTGAGATGCAAGGCTCCATTATGTAAGAAAAAAGATCATTTATGCATCACTATCCAAACTGATAGGAACGTGAATCCAATAACAGATGAATGAAACTAAAATATGAGGTATATAGATCTAGGTAGCTATTTGATTACTAAATGGAAATAAGAACAAATCAGAAAGGAAATCCAAATGATTGTTCTCCTGCCCTAATCAGAGAAGTTCTGTCAAGAGAAACCTCCTGCACAAGCTAAAGCCGATACTCAAAGCTACAAAATACTGTATACCTCACTACTCTATTTATGCTATTCTAGAGATAATTCTAGATAGGGTGCAAAATAGATAATAATAATAATAGATATTACAACTAAGTCCCCCCTGTTTACCCATATATTTATATAAGACCCATAGCACATTCTCTATCACAAACAAAAAGACTCGGACAAGTATCAAATTGCAGCTGAAGAAAGGAGACTAAAACTTACACAAACAGAACAGAGCAGGAGGCAATCAGTGAAGGTATCATCCAACCTTCATTCATACATCAATATCATACTTATCCAGATTGAAAGGTAACAAAAAGTTAACTGGTTTATTACAAGACAGGAATGTGAACGTCAAGGGATGATAATGTCTTTAAAGACGATGAATATCAATATGGAATTAAATTTTTCTGACGATTACAAATACTAAATATAGATATAGTAGCTGAGTGTGCATGCTATAGTTGCTAATGTATTGGATATGGTTTGATGCTAAAAAAAATGTGTTATTAAGTCAAATGTAAGTCATGCAAAGTGTGGAATAATAGTTGCACAGACAAACTTACCGGTAATAATGGTATCATCAATTGTATTGATAACAGGTATACACACATCTTCTTGACCTTCAGTTATATCCAGGCACACCAACCTTGCAAACATAATCATCATCATCATTTTTAAGCAGTAAATATTTTCACAGGCATGCATAAGCATTATTAAATGCAATAGTCATACTCAGGTGCTTTAATAGGAACCCTTGAGGAACGGCCGTTGCTGCACTGAACCTGTATGATTATCGATTCAAATGCAAAGTAGATATTAATATAAGTAATGCATAACAAGGCACATCAGTGAAACTTATCAAACCCCCCTCAAATAGTTAGTATTTTTTATGTTATTCACAAGGAAAGGATGGGGGGTCACATTAACTCTTTCATCCTACTCAGGACACCATCATAATCTGTGTTATGTTACCTTTAGTGCCTCATGAAAATGTACGTTGACATATAGAGCAACATTTGTATATGTGATGAAACAGATTGTATGAAGAATAAGATAAAGTAGGAAAAAAGAAAGAGAAATTAGGTAACCTGATTGGTTGTCAATTTGGGCTGTCCTTGAAGGCGCTTCAGGCGATACTTATAAACAAGCATACCGGAGGCGGAGACACCTTCTGCAGGCCAGCATTCAGACACCTTGTACAAGCCGTAATACGTGTATAATCTCAAACCCAAACTCAACGACTGATGCTCACGTGTACTTGTGTGTCTGTGTCCTCCAACAACCCTCACAGGTACACAATGTTCAATACTGTTCTGTGTACATACAATCACAGACATATAAATATAAATATTAATCAGACGATGGTGGCAGATGTTCTCATCCCCTTGCCCTTGCTTGCACCTTATTACTTGTGAGTAAATTGTGCCAGAATCAGCTATGCAAAGCAAAAATCACATTGATAGCTTACAACAATAGCCCAACATAGCATGGCAGTCAGCCTTATTTCCCATTGCATGCATACTCGTAAACAAAATATATTTACTTTTATGGTCAAAATCAGCAATTTCCTTAAAATAAAAATTCCTTCAGCCATCAGGAAACAAGTTATCATCAACATTAATGCAAGTGCAACGCTACACCAATCCATGTATCTAATTTACCAAAGGGATTAAAGACTACTATTAGTTAAATGATTATAAAAGGAATGTTGGAAGCAGATAAAACTCACCTTTAAAGCCAAATCACCACATGCCATCTTTCGATGTTTATTAACCATTACATCATTTCCACCTTGACCAATATAAACAATATCTTCTAAGTTATCCAGATCATCTTCGCATTGGGCGGACAATACAACTGCCACAGCTAATGGAAATGTGTACCCTTTCCCTTTGAACTCCTCCTGCAAATATTAAAGAAAAGTAAACTACAGAGAAAGAATGATAAGAGGTTACAAAAAATCTGGATACCATTTTGCTGTACGATTCTCCCATATAATCAATGTCATTAAGCCAGTGACTATGAAGACCTAAAGCAACCATTTCAGCTCGTGAATAGAATTGATAACCAATGTCAATACCTGCAATGCAAATTAAACACCAAAAGTTCATCAAATGACACCTTAACCAATTAACTGAAAAATCCATTGTGATTGTTAGTAATTCATTTTTCACCAAATATCATTCGAAAAAAGGAAAATAGAAAACATTGAAGCATGTTCTATGCTTTGTCATGGAAATTTCAATGATTTTATGTACAAACTACAATTAACTATATTCTTCTTCAACTTGCAGTTGGCCCTTGTATATATGTTTTTTTCTCAACAATGTGTTTCTATTACCAATATTTGAAAAGCTCGTAGATCAAAATAAAGTCTGTGGACCAAATGTATGGCCTAAACAGTGGATGGTAACGCCAAACTAAGCAAGAGACTAGGGTAAGAAGTTGAGATTTAACACCTGGTGACACTATAATATTATATGAAAGGGAGAGGAAATTTGTCACACATAGTATGATTAGTGTAGTGGATTCATGGCAACAACACTTTGAAGCTACCTAGGTCTGGTATAGAATAGAAAACCAATTACCAAGGTACCTAAAGAGAAAACTGGAAAAAGAAGAGATGTTTACAAGGCATGACAGAAAAGTTGTGATTATTTTTTGCAACAGAGCATCAGGCTCTCCGGAAATTAAGCAATTATTCACCTACCAGGCAAGCCCCTTCTGGCTTCTGGGGAGGAGCTTACCAACACACTAAATGTTGGGACTTGGGAGAGTGAAAAAATAAATGTTGTAGCACGAAACTGATTAGTACTTAGAAGACAAAATTAAGCAATTATTCACCTACCAGGCAAGTGACCAAATCTTTTTGTAGGGTACAAAACTTCATTAAACTCCAACATCTGCATCATTTACAGGTCAACACCATCAATATACATACCAAACAGTAACATCACACAAAAAGTTCCAACTTTAAAGCATCCCACAACACATGCAAAAAGGTGTTTGTGTTTCCCTCCCACTCACATAATACACCACATGCCCTAACAAGTACAACACTGCAACATACAGCACATAAACTAACTGGGATTCAAAACAATAAAATAAATAGCCATGTAAATGCAATTATTTTCCATGAATTACAATCCCATGCAAACAAAAGATACCTTAGATATGGCCTTCAAATCAGGACGCTTGATAGATCGCACACATATACCCTCTTTCTGCATGTGTTTCATGTTAGTGAAGTCCATAGCAATCCCGCAATAACATAGATTGAACATGTGAACTCATGAAGTCAAATCATATTTCAGCACTAATAAAATGAAATGCAACCAACAACACAACTATGCAAAAAAATAAATAAATAAACACCTTATATATATATATATATATATATATATATATATATATATATATATATATATATATATATATATATATTTATATAATTACCTTCAGATCAAGATGCTTTGCAAGTCGTTTACCATCATATTTACATACACCCTGCTCCTGCATGTGTTTCTAATGTCAGTGCAATAATGCAAACAACTAAGAAGAATCTATTGGAGCAAATACAGCACACAGAAGGTTATAACGCACTCGAACTTATGAGGTATTGAGTTATCTTCAAGAATTTTGTTAGACCTTCCCTATGCCTATGGGTTACATATTTTAGGAGGAGATAATGAATGCAGTCATAATTCAACAGCTTAGTACATTGGTACGATAACAAGAAAAAAAAAAAAAAAAAAAAAGGAAATCAGGGCGAATCATCATTCGATGAAACTGATCCAAATAGTTTGATTTTTAGAGCAAACCGCTATTGTGCCCTAAAGTGCTTGACAAATGAGTTGTTGAAATGCATGAAAATGTATGAATGGCGATGTTCTGAGATATAATCAATGGGATGGCATCCAACCCGACGGGGTAAGAATGGGAACTGGGGACAGTGAGAAGGGGTCTGGGATCTGCAAGGGGGTGGTTCTCCATCTTAAGGAATTGGATATCACAGAAGATTTCCTTCCCTTAAGGCTGCGCAGTTCGGACGTAATCCTGGGAATGCAATGGCTGGAGAACCTAGGGCTAACAAAGACAAATTGGAAGGAACAAACAATGGAGTTCGAAGTTGATGGAAGAGTAGCGAGAATTGAAGGAGACAAGTCTCTGGGAAGGTCAATGATCTCCTTAAAGGCTATGGCAAGAACATTGGGGAAAGGGGCTAGCGGAGTCCTGGTGGAATTCAGCAACATCGATATGAACGAAGGAAAAACCACTCCCATCCCCCTTTTCTTACAAGACATTATTGGTCAGTTTGTATGCCTTTTCCGGGAACCTACCGGCCTACTACCTCCTAGGGCCCGGGAACACCAAATCGTTCTAAAAGAAGGCACAGCCCCTATCAGCATCCGCCCCTATCGATACCCTCACTATCAGAAAAATGAGATCAAACGAATGATCAGGGAGATGCTACGAGCCCAAGTGATCCAGCCAAGTAACAGCCCCTACTCCAGTCCAATAGTCCTTGTCAAGAAAAAAGACGGTTCCTGGAGATTCTGTATCGATTACCGAGCTCTGAATCGGGCAACGGTCCCCGACAAATTCCCCATTCCGGTGATTGATGAGTTGTTGGACGAGCTCCATGGGTCGACTGTTTTCAGCAAGTTGGACCTAAAGTCTGGGTACCACCAAATCTGAGTCCGAGTGGAGGATGTCCCTAAAACCGCTTTCCAGACGCACGACAAGCATTATGAATTCCGCGTGATGCCGTTCGGCCTTACAAATGCTCCGGCCACCTTCCAGGCGCTCATGAATGATGTCTTTCGTCCATACCTTCGAAAATTCGTTTTGGTCTTCTTCGACGATATTTTGATTTACAGTCCCACGGAGGAATCACATAGGGACCACGTGTTAACATCCCTAGAGAAATTGAAAGAACATCAGTTGGTGGTCAACTTCAAAAAATGTGAATTTGGAAAGCGAAGATTATCTTACTTAGGGCACGAAATCTCGTCTGAAGGGGTATCGGCTGAGGCTAACAAGGTCCAAGCAATGCAAGAATGGCCCACCCCGACAAACCTGAAGGGGCTGAGGGGGTTCCTGGGCCTTACGGGCTATTATAGAAAGTTTGTGAAAGGGTACGCCAACATCGCCAAGCCCTTAACTGAGCAGCTGAAGAAAGACAGATTTGGGTGGAATGGTGAGGCAGATGAAGCTTTCCGACTCCTAAAGAAGGCAATGACTACAGTTCCAGTCTTGATCATGCCTGATTTTAACAAAACTTTCATCGTAGAGACGGATGCCTCAGGGCATGGTTTAGGCTGGGCAGTTAATAGCGCCGAGATCTCGGTGAGATCTCGGTGGGATAACATTTCTCGGGTGTTTGCAAAATCTCGGTTT
Source organism: Lactuca saligna (assembly GCF_052625555.1). Lineage (NCBI taxonomy): Eukaryota > Viridiplantae > Streptophyta > Magnoliopsida > Asterales > Asteraceae > Lactuca > Lactuca saligna. The sequence goes on along the minus strand of NC_136420.1, from coordinate 312,607 downwards.
CAAATAGCGTTCTGAAATATCGGAGCCGAGATTATCGCCGATATCGGCCGCTATTTCACTGATATTTCAATACCGATATCCCGGTTTTTTCCCGCTATTTGATATTTTGGGATTTTTATAAAGATTTATAAAAAAAAATTAGTACTTTATTATAGATTAGCCCTCAACTTGTAATATTATAATCCTAATCACCTTTTTGTGACCTAATTAGAACTCGGAAATACCGGATGGAAACAAATTTGAACAAATATAGATATTAAGACTCAATTAATTTGTAATTAAACCTCAGTTAATGCATCTAACTTGTAATTGTAATCAAACCTCAGTTATGTATATCATTTGTAATTCTTTTTGTGCAACAAGTTATAGTTTTATCTTGTAAACAGGTTATATATATATATATATATATATATATATATATATATATATAATTTTTAAAAACCGCAATCCCACCGCTATCCCACCGCGAGAACCGCTATTTTAAATCGCGGCAAGTGACCGTTATGAGATTTTAGACCGCGATAACTGCATAGGGTTTAGGAGTAGTCTTAATGCAGGAACAACGGCCGGTGGCTTACTACAGTACCACTCTAGGACCCCAAGCCCAGCTGAAATCAATATACGAAAAAGAGCTTATGGCTATAGTGATGGCGGTCCTCAAATGGCGGCCATACCTCATGGGGAGGCATTTCATAGTTCGCACGGACCAGTTAAGTCTCAAGTACATCCTGGAGCAACGAATGATCGGGAGTGACTCCCAAAAATGGATATCCAAACTCATGGGGTTTGACTTCGAGATCCAATACCGACCGGGAGCCAGCAACCGGGTAGCCAACGCCCTGTCACGGAAAGAAACTCTAGTCACCTGTAACAACATTAACGTGGGAGTTTGGCAATTTTGGACCAACTAAAGACGGAGATTACTCAAGATGAGTTTATACAGAGGATCAAAACAGAGGTTGAAAGAGACCCCAGCTCTCATAAGGGTTTCTCCATCTACCAGGGAAATCTTTTATACAAGGGCAGGTTAGTCATTCCCTCTTCTACTTCTTTAATGCCAGAGATTATGGCTGTCTTTCATGACTCTCCGATAGGAGGGCATGCGGGAGAAACGAAAACATACTTGAGGGTAGCTGCAGAATTCTTTTGGCAAGGGATGAGATCCTCCATTGGAGAGTATGTCAAGCGTTGCAAAGTCTGCCAAACTCACAAAACTCTTAATGCCTCCCCGGCTGGCCTATTGCAACCCATTCCCATTCCCACACAAACTTGGGAGGAAGTCACAATGGACTTCATTGAAGGTCTCCCAAAATCAGGAGGGTGGGACATCATATGGGTGGTGGTGGACAGATTAACAAAATATGCCCACTTCATCCCTTTAAAACACCCGTTCACAGCAACAAAGGTAGCAAATGAGTTCATTAAACAAGTGGTGCGACTTCACGGGTTTCCTTCGTCCATCATCAGTGACCGGGATCGAATTTTTCTAAGCCAATTGTGGAAGGAACTATTTCGCCTCCATGGGGTGCAATTGAAGCGCAGTACGGCCTACCACCCCCAAACGGATGGGCAGTCGGAGGTGGTGAACCGCTGCCTAAAAACATACCTGAGATGTTTCTGTTCAGAGAAACCCAAGAGTTGGTCAGAATGGTTGTCTTGGGCTGAGTTGTGGTATAACACCTCACACCACTCCGTGAAGTCGATATTTAATAATCTTGGTATATTGGTCAACAATAATTAATGATATAAAAGTGTTTGGGAGAAATATTAAGTAAAGTATTAATAGTTGAGTTATAAACTTTGGGCAGAATTTGAGAAAAAAGTTAAATTTGAGAGCTTAAGAAAGCTATATAAACTGGGTTATGTATTTCACTTCAGGCTGCTATTGCACCACAATTGACTGCAGGTAAAGATAAGGTAACAATCACATTGCAAGATGTTGATACCACATTTTGAAAACCAATACCACACAGGAGATGGCTTATTTGACAAATTTTAAGCTGTAGCACGCCAAATCATTGGTGTCTATATGCTTGTGTGTGTGTATACATATATATATATATATATATGTATATACCGTTTTTTTATCATTCTTTCACTGGGTTGCTGTCTATATATTTGTATGCATAACACAAGTTTAAAAGTATGAAGACTACATGCTTATATGCGTAAGTAATGCCACTTTTTTGTTAAATTGCTGCCTTCCAGGTTATATGGGTGTTACAAAATTAGTAATTGATATCGATAAAAACTAACAACCAGATAAGATAACAAAGTAGAAAAGATGAATGACGACCAAGTATTGATGGTGAGGAAGAAAGAAACGATAACAAAACAAAAACAAATTATCCCTAGACCAAAAGATAATAAAACAAAAACAAGATTCATCTACAACCATCAATTTTCCCATGGTCTTACTATGCTTTCACAGGATAAACTTAATATAAATACACATAAAAACAAGAATAACTGTGATGAGCAGTGATGGGAGTTATCAAATTATCTTGTGTCTGTCCTACGCCTCCCAAACCCCAATGATGAATGCCAGTGACATAGTCACCACCAATCAGATCCACAGAATCAAACAATTCATGAAAAAGAAGGGTCTCTTGGGATTAAAACAGATCTCAGATGATCAGTACGCATAACATACGTCTTACCTAGTTGCTCATAGGTTTACGTTTACTACTTGGATAGGTCAAATAATTGGTAGTAACGCATGTACTAGGTGCACTCAGCCCTACTGCCGGAAGTAATTCTCAAAAACAAGAGATAATAGTCATACAAGTTAAGTTGTGGATGTCAAATACCTGGAAAAAGTGAAGGTAATATTTATTGTATATTCTAAGAGCTTTTTTGACCCTTGCTTTGTCATTTCTGGTGTGAGTCACATATGAAGTAACACAGCAATCCAACGATTTCTTCTCAGTAGCCGAATCCAAGCCACCTTTGGTTATGCAAGAAGCTGAAGCTGAGGCTGAGGCATCCAAAGCTGTCACCATGCTCTTTAAAATATTTGGCTTACAACTTGTTGGGGAACATTTGATCTTTCTTTCAACAACACTAACAGCATCTTTCTCATGCAATTCTAATAAACTCTCAAGCTTTGCAGCATCAGAAGTGATAAAGTCGATTGGGTGCTGTTGTGAGGCCTTGCGAGGGGGGCCGTAAAAAGGTTTTTTACCCTCAGGGATTTTTCTTAACCGCGGACTACATCTTTTCTTCACAGGACATTCCTCGGACACCATCTTCTGGACTCGCTGCCCAAATTTTTTGGTCACGTAGACATCCAGTGTCCCATTGCACAAAGATTTATCAGAGCCCATAGAAAGCTGCCAAAAATTATCCCTTCGATCTCTCAAATAGGGTTTTTATCACTTGTAAAATCAAAACCCTGAGACAGAGACACAGCATTAGCATAATAAGAATTAATTTGCTACCACCAACCCCCCCCCCCCCCCCAAAAAAAAAAAAAAAAAAAAAAAAAAAAGCAAGGGTTTTCAAATACAGAAACATTCATCGGTGTTGACAAATTGGTATGTAGATGTTTATGGCTTTGGAATTGAGAGAGAACTGACTCATGCATAGGATGGGGGAAGAGTCGAGATCGCAATTTCAGAAAATATAATTTGAAATAAATAAAGAAAAAAATATATCGCATTAAGAAGAACCTGCAATGCACATAGGGATGAATGATGGACGATCAACGAGGGAATATTGCGAGGAGATGAACTTGGGAGTGTAAGAAAAATGATTTGAGGATCGTATGGATTTTCTTGGGCTTTGAGGAAGACCGAAGAACAATCGACAATTCAAAAAGATGCGATAGCTGCCATTTCCAACAAGCGGCAAGCGGGAGATACATGATATGGAAACATGAAGTCATGAAGGACCCGCCCGAGAAAGATCAATACTTACTGTTGGGCTCTCGCATATCGTCGTAATGGATATTAGCCCATTTCAGCCTTCTTTCTTAGAAACACAAATGACAAATGAAAAATGAAAAGGGTGCAATGGTGCAAGAGTAAGGTCAGTACATAATAATTTTTTTCATATATAAATACCTATAATCATAAATAAAGGTTATTATGTATTGGAAAAAAACTATTGTAATATCGTTTTCCATTTTGAATCTTGGGAACCACATATAATATTGTTTATTTATTTTCATGTCAAATATTCGATTAGTATTATATCCGTACCTTAGATAGTTGATTGGTGTAATAAAAAATATTGATTTTACTTTCTTCTATATCATCATTTTGTAATTTGTTCCCATATTAACATTGTACAATGATAAATCTATCCAATTAAACAACATATGAACGAATAAAAGAATAACAATAGATTAAAAGACAATAAAATAAAAAGAATAGCAATAGATTAAAAGACAATAAAATAAGATATTCAAGTAGGTCTCACAAAGTATATTCGATATTCAAGTGGGTCTCACAAAGTATATTGTTATTCAGTTACCATCTATAACATCCCAAAAATCATAAGTAAAAATTTCATTTTTAACTCAATCCAAACCATTAAATATTCATATTAACCATCCAAAAATATATCATAGTAAAATAGTCATCAGAATACAATTCCCAAAATCATAAAAGTGCGGAAAAACATGAGTGGATGCGGTGTGATCATGTCGGGTCCTTCCTTTTGAATTGAAATTACTTAAAACCATAAAGATAAAATTGTAAGCACAAAGTTTAGTGAGTTTCCCCAAATACATGTCATACATACAGAACAGTCAAAACATAACTAGCTCTATTTCACCCCCCCCCCCCCCTTCAGTCTCTTTCAACCGGTATTTGGTCTATTTCATCCCCATTTGGTTTCTTTCAACTGATATTGAGTCTATTTCACCCCCCTTTGGTTTATTTCAACCAGTATCGGATCTATTTCACCCCTACAACTAAGCATGCAATCATATCAGCAAGAGTCACAAATATAACAAGCACATACATGTATAACTATCAGTGTCGCAAAGACTACTATCATCCTACACATATAATCCAGTGTGCCAGCATTGGTGCCTTAGACAAACCACAATCCTCGGCTGCTGCTACTACAGTTCCTCACACTGAACATTCCAAATTAACCCTAATAAATAATCGGGGTAATAACCCATAAAAGGTCCAGATCACCATCTAACATGCCAAGGGGTAAAAGACCATTTTACCCTTTCCTTTAATGGGCCCCTCAACCTATTACCCAAGCCCAAAGGACTTAAGCTCCAACTAGGCCCAAGAGACCTAAGGCCTAACAATGGCCCAAAAAGGCATAAGGCTCAATAATAGCCCAAACAACCTAAAGCCTAAAAAGGGTTCATGGTGAGTACACTAAGCATACCACTGTTACACTTGGTGTACCAACTTTCACCGAAAAGGTAAAACGGGGGCTTAAGCACTTATGTACGCCCCGCATACGTCCTAGCTAGCCAAAACCTCACTAAGCACTTAATGCTTTAGGTTTGTAACATCCCAAAATCACGATAATTTTTTTTCATTTTTAAATCAAGAGGAATCATTGATTTTCAGACAAAGACCAAATCAAAACCAAACGTTTACAAAATATTGTTCTCAAAAGTAGAAATCATATATCAGAGTATCCCAAATCAGTATCATAAAAACCAAGATAATGTGCACGATCACGCCTTTACTTTCCCACTATCATCTGAAGTGCCTAAAACATAAAATCCAAACTGCAAGCCAAAGCTTTGTGAGTTCCCCCAAAGTACCACACACACCATATAGATAACAACATGCATATATGAGCCTTCAACCTGAATGGACCACTACACCAGGCATGCAACCTATCTAGACCATCAGAGCCTTTAGCATAACCAGGCCTACATTCTATCTGGACCGCTCTCCGGGCCTTCTGACTAACTGGATCGCCTTGCAGGCATTTAATCTACCTGGACCACCCTGAGTGTTTTGGCCTTTAGCACTAAGCAGGACCAACTCAACCTAACAAACCACAACATGTTGACATATATAATAACATTCAAATAACCAACAACACAAATAATCATACAGATCTACCAGTATAACACATACTCAGTGAACACATGTAATCATACATATCTACCAATCTAACACATACCCAGCATAACATCAATCCAATATACCAGGATACACAATCCATTGGGTCGACATTGGTGCCTTCAACCCATAAGTACAGTTACAAAAAAATCACCTCTTAGTCTAAGCAGATAACTGAATAGACATCGTTCCAAATATCAGCTCTATTAGTCACTTGTATATCAAATAGTGACCAATCTCAATTACCACTCAAAATACCTAAAAATACCCTTATGTCAAACTTGGTCAAATCCTGGTAAAAGTCAAGAATCAAAGAAACCAACTAAGACGACTTAGCTGAGTACGTCCAATACTACCTTCCACACATATCCATACTTTCCTCAAGAATCATCTCAAATACTCTAAGTCACCTTCTTAAACTGATGCACCAAAACTCACTAAACAACGTGACTACAATCGTTGCAGCACTCCCTGGGCTAACCTAGGTCCTCGACCTCACCCTGTCATCAGCTGTTGAGGAACTCCCCATGATGTCAGTCATCCACCTCATGAATACCATCATATTCACTTAGTAGCTGACTTTCATCATCTAAGAGTTCCACAAAGCACAAAGCAAGCAACATTCGTGCAGTAACACTCCAATCCATAAAACGATCATACAACATTTAACCCACACACCACCACTTATGCTAGAAATTCCACCCTTATTGTCGGTTGCTTGTGCATGCAAATTATACACAAAACAATATCAAATAGATTGTCGAATAACAGACTCTACCCTAGAACCACAACCTAGCAAAGAACAGGAAATAATGTCAAATCAATTAATTATTCTAGAGTTATAATATCCTAATTGTATACAATTTTTAAAGCATACACTTAGCAATTACTGATTTCAATAGATATTCCCATCTCAGCATAACATCCAATTCACCCAATGCAACAAGGTATCAGATATCAAGCCAAACTACCACGAACTAGTCAGTGCTAGCATGCATACAAAGGCATCTTTCATAGCATTCTATAATGCAAGAACTGAGCAGATCCTTATCACTAACTAGTATGCAATTCATAGATTCATAAACCAAATCATAACAGATAACATGTATGGGTATTATGGGGAAACTTACTTGAGTTCGACTGATTGTATGCCCCACACCCTTATATTATCTTCGAAAACTCTTTTCTTGAAAATATTTTCTCTTTGAAAACTTTACCAATCCTTAGTTTGAGTTCAGACACACCTGAGAGCATGTCTTAATCCCTCAAACAAAGGCTTTGATACCAACTTGTAACATCCCGAAAATTAGGACATATTTTTTTTGTTTTTAGATTAATAAATCATTAACACAGATTGTTTCCATAAAAACAGAGTAACCAATATTTAGCAAAACATCATTAAACCAGAGTAATTCACAGAATGTGGAAACATGTGATGTGTGCTCTGCAATCATCCCGAGTTATTCCATTTGAAAATCGGAGTACCTGAAATGTAAAATGAAAATCGTAAGCACAAAGCATAGTGAGTTCCCCAAAATACCATACCACATACAACCATAGATTATCATGCACATAGGTATAGTTGCTATGGGCTCCCCATGGTCTTTATCTATTATTCCATGGGCTCCCCCATGGTCTTTACCTGGAATGTTATGGGCATCCCCCCCCCCCCCCCGTGGTCTGACATCATATTGCCATGGGCTCCCCTTAGGGTTTTCCACGCAAGTATCACATAGACAACTAGCAAACCACATAGCACGTAATGGGTCGGCATTGGTGGCTTTGACCCATGCATATAGTGAAAAGACTCACCTCGTACTGTTGAATCATATAGAAACACCCTTGGCTGCTGGCTGGTAGATCCTCGAACTATCAATAACAAAACAACACCCAATTAACAATTGGGTTCCAATCCATAATCACAACTCCCTAGGGTCAAAATACCATTTTACCCCGAACCTAGCCTTGCCCAAATCTAATACCCAAACTTACAAACTGAAAGGCCCAAAGGCCAATAAATCAACCAATGGCCCAATTTTCCAAATTTGACCCAAAACCCTTACGTGGGCCTTACCTTATGTCACACCCCCAAATCAGAACGTCGGAAACGTTCGGGTAGATGACGACATGTACAATATCATAACAGTTGAGTAATGGTGAAGAAAGCAAATACAACCATCATAAATATAATTTAAAAGGTTACATTGTTGCATGAGTTACATGTTTCCAAATAAATTACAATATGATGAAAAAATGAGTTTTGAACTGGTGCCTTAGCATCCCGTCCTTAAAAGCTGTTGATTACCTATATTATTGATTCCCTGAGAATACTAGTTGTTTTGAAAAAGTGTCAACAATTAAGTTGGTGAGTTCATAAGCGTTTTGTATGAGAAAATGCAAACTTTTCCGTGTAAAGTAATCGTGTTTATTTCCGAAAAATCCGATATTTTCCATAAAATGAGTTGTAAGTCATTTATTCGTAAAATAATAGTGTTTGTACCAGAAAATCCAATATTTTCTATAAATTGAATTGCAATCTTAAATGTTCCAAGACCGAAATGTAGAAGTATTTTCCATACTTAAAATAGTGTATGTAGTTTTATACGTATATAAAACCATTTCAATGTTTGTTAGCCCCGTAAACCAAAATGTATTGTGGTTTCACTTATGTTTTTGGCTATATATGATACAATGCAACAAAGTTACAATTATGGTTTCACTTATATTTTTGGCTGCGAATGCTTTATTAAAAACAATTGTGATTAACTCACCAAGTTTTAACCCAAAGCCGATGAAGCAATCTTTTTGGGACACTCAACAAAATCCAAAGCCTACAGAGTTCTTAATCGTCAAACTCGTGTATATGAAGAAAGCTTTGATGTCATTTTTTATGACAACTATGTTTGGAATTCTGGCCCAACTCATGTCATAACCCACATCATGGATTTTGGTGCTCCATCTCCAGGATCTCCGAATTCCTAAATCATATGTGAAGTTTAATTCAAAAGCCTGTTCGGACCTTTAGAAACTGCTCTTGACTCTGAATCTTGATCAAGACCGTCCTCATCAACTGCATCTCCAATCACTCAAAATGTTTCTAGTCTGACACCACCTTTTCCTCCATTTGATTCCAAACTATTTCAACCTTCTCATGTTGAGGGGGAGAATGACCATCCTTCCCTCAAATCAAATATGGATGGATTTCAATACGCAACTAATCAATTCACTGAATTTGATTCTATTCCAAAAAACAATGAAGACGATTCTCACTTCTTTGACTTTTTGCTTGAAAATGATGTAGACATATCTGGTTCAGAAGTTCAGGTGGAGCATCATCCTCAAATTCAAACTGTTCAGGGGGAGCAACACAACCCCATTGTTATCGGATCACCTGTTACACAAGAGCTACCCAGATTACACATTTGGATAAATGATCATCCTCCAAACCAAGTCATCAGAAAGGTTAACACTGGTATTCAAATTTGTTCTGCTACAAACATCCAAAATGAATGTCACTTCTTGGAATTTATCTCAATGGTTGAACCAAAATCCATCAAGGAAGCATTAGAACATACTGACTGGATTATATCCATGCAACAAGAGTTAGCAGAATTTAATAGAAATGAAGTGTGGACTCTTGTCCCTCGTCCACAGGATCATCCTAATGTTGGCATAAAATGGGTCTTCTGAAACAAGCTAGATGATGTCGAAGTAATTATCAGAAACAAAGAAAGATTGTTGGCCAAAGGATTCACGTAGACTGAAAGGACTTCATTACGAAGAGACTTTCGCTCTTGTTGCTCATCTTGAAGCCATTAAAATCTTTCTTGCTTGCGCAACTCACAAAGGCTTTAAGGTTTACCAAATGGACGTTAAAAGTGTTTTTCACAATGGTGAATTAGATACCGAAGTGTATCACCAACATCCACTGGGTTTTTTCAATCCTTTATATCCGAGTTATTACTACAAACCCCGAAAAGCTGTTTATGGCCTTAATCAAGCTCCACACGCCTGGTACGAGACTCTCATTGCAGAAACCATCCTCTTCCAAGCCGGTTTACGACTGATATTGCCATATTTATACATATTTTTAGGCAATATTTAAGCACATATTTATATATATTTTGGTCATTTGCATAGAATAATGATACTTATAAGGTTAAATTATATTTTGCAGCCAAAAAGAATGCATTTTGAAGAAAGGGACTAAAAACGTTCAAGGATGGAACTTTGGAGGTTGAAGGCTTGAAAGACAAGAAAAAAACATCGAGAAAATACGTACTCACGATGTGATAATTTGATGGTTCACGACGTGAGTATAGAAAGTTAGAAGATAAGCATCTTGGGAGAGGAATCCTTGGCGATCACGATAACTTCGAGTTCACGACGTGAGTTTTTAATTCTCACAACGTGAACAGTGATTTTCCAGTGTGTGTGTGTGTGTGTATATATATATATATATGTATATATATATATATATATATATATATATATATATATATATCTTTCTCCATTACGATTGAGAGGACTTTTTTGGAAGAAAAAAAAAAGAGATTCCAGGAGGCAAATTACAACAGAAGAAAGGTTCTGGAAAAGGTTTTTCAACACCAAGAGAGTAAAAGTTCATAATTTGTTTACTTGTTTAATACTTATGAACATGTTTTCTTATTTCAATTGTGTTTATGTGTTAGTTGCTACTATCAGCAGCTGAATCTAGCTACTCTTATCTAGATAGATGAAACTTCTAACTTATGAATAGCATAATTTTATATGGATTTATTTAGTTGGTGAATTGCTTGTGTTTGATTTATTGTTACCTAGCATGCTCATGTTATTACTTTAAGTTGCCTTAATTCATGTTGTGTGTAGCATAGTGACCATTAACTGCATGAACATGATAACCTAGTAATTTAGTGAACATTGAATTGCTAGAGCTAGGATCAACCATAATCTTAGTGAGTAATTGAAGTAATTAACTTTGCTGTGCTAGAGAACATAATTGGTGACCATAATTGTGTTTGCATGATAAATCTTGCATAGCATATTCATAACATAATTGGTTTTGTGTTTAATTGTGTGTGACCATACATAGTTATACATGAATAAATTAACTATTGGTAAATTTAGCCCTAAATTACTAATATAATAACAACCAACTTAATTATTCATAATCATTAGCTAGCCATAAGGACGAAGTGGATTAGAACTAGATAGGAGTGTTTTTAATTATTGATTGAGTTTTTGTTAATGAATTAAGTTCATCTAAACTTGCAAACTTAGATAAAAACCCCCTTTTAGTTTATTAATAATTAGATTAATTTAGTAGTGAATAGATTAACTAATAACACTGTTCCCTGTGATCGACACCCGACTCACCTAAGCTATACTGCAATCTGAATAGGTACACTGCCTACAAGTGCATAGTTAGTCTAAATTTGTTAGGTTATAAATATTAAAATTAGTGGGTACTTTCGTGCACACCAACAACTTTGGCATTTCATAATCCTCCTTGGAACATGAAGACGAAGAGATCCAAATTGATGAAAAAGTTAAAGACACTTAAGTGGATGAAACATAAACAAACCCCCATCAAGGAAATCAAACTGAGGCAAATCCCTCTCCTTCCGAACCACATGAAGACAAAGGTGGTGATAACAATGATGATAAGTTGGACAGTTCCACCTCGAACACTGGCTCCTCGGATGAGAACATCGCCGATCCGTTTGCCCTCATGGAACTTCGAGATAATGTGGCAAGTGTTATCTAAAAATTCGACTCTCTTAACAAAACTATGGCTCAACTTGACTTACGCTTAATCATAAAGTCTCTAGCCTTGACTCCACACTTGATGTCATTCTTAAATCTCTTTTCGAGATCAAGGAAGCTAGCCCCTCGGAAGTTAAAATTGCGGATCAACTTGATTAGCTCATCTCTCTCATATCCAAGTACACCTTAGAAAAATTTAAACAGAAGTATAATGTCAGCCTTGATCACCACCTATAATAATAATAATAATAATAATAATAATAATAATAATAATAATAATAATAATAATAATAATAATAAGAAGAAGAAAAAGAAGAATATCAAATCAAGAACATTATTGTAGGACTCCAAGTTCCCAAGGAATATATAACAAAGGTTCTTTCAGAAGAAGAAAGAAGGATACAATATGTTGTTTCTTGGCCATCATCCTTGGCAGATGTACTCCAAAGAAGCCGTGAAAAGGATAAAATCAAGACGAATCTCACTGTTGATGCCTTCCGAGCTACACAATCAATGCTGCCTCCAATCCTATCTCCAAGAATTGTTTCAATCGATGAAGGTTATCCTATAAGGAAACCATAGGATACCCCATAAGAGCCCCTGATCACTCCTTTTCCAGATTTCACCATTTTATAAATGATACAAAAAGTCATCGCTAAATTAAACAAACCACACCAAGATAAAGGGAAGAAAGTTGCCTCCGAACCAAGCAGCCTTGAAAGAACATTCAGAAAGTTTGAAGGCTAGTCCCAAGAGCAGATAAATCAAGCACTGGAATAAAGCATCAAGATTCAAGCCTTGAAAGATAATCCAAATCTAATGTTGGGCATATCCCCTCTCTTCCGAGAAGCGATCATCAATGATCAAGATATTGTTCCCTTCATGTACTTCCAATCTCTCCATTCATAAAATACGACATCAAATCCGTTCCTATTCATCTAAATGATGATCCACAGACTACCATCAGGACTGAGCAAGAGAGGTTGAGAACATTTTATTCCATTAACGCACGTCCTTAGAAATAAGAGTGGTCTCAGAAGCGAATGGCAAAGATTATTGGTTTTGGAAACAAGGTTCAAAGAAAATTCGACCTTAATTACATGTTGTACATATACTACATCTCTCGGAACAAGGAAGCTACAATCACAATCATGGATGCCAACTTTCCATAGATCAATCCAAATAAAATTCTCATCATTGCGACTCACCTCCGAGATCGCCAATCCAATCACTCGATCATCGGAGCATACAGTGCTACCATGAACTTCCTAAAGGACTATGTAGTTGAATTCTGAAGATTCGACATCGAGTTTGCATACTTGTTCAAAACTGAAAATGTGTTGGATAAGATAAATTATGAAGTGCCTGAAGCTCAAAACTTGGCAGAAGGTTCGATTGAAGAACCTAAGCTCGGATACATCTATATGAGGAATAAGAACAACAAAAAAGAATTTTTTTCAGAACCTTTGATAAGAATCTCATTCCTTAAACCATTCTTCAAAAGCTCGTCGCCAATGGTGCCAAAAGTGATGCTCCTGATCCTATGAATAAGAAATTCATTTATCACCTGAAATGGTATTTGGAAGTCCGAAGTTGGCTCCACAATGCTTACATTTTCATATCTGAAGCTGCAATCGAGTTGACAGATTGCTAAATTCACTTAGGGGGAGATTGTTAATGCATAAGAAGTGAACCTCTAGCAATCTAAAGCAAATATGAAGTTAACTCTATTCCAAGATGTGAAGTAGATCTAAAGCTCCTTTTAATCCGATATGAAGTCTTTATGAAGTTAGAGTATGTACAAGAATTTAATGTTTTTTTTTCTTTTATTGATGTAACAGTTCTTAGGACTTTTTCAGCAAATCTTTGAAGTGTCAGATTTGTCAAACTCATTATATTAACTAGTCCTTAGATTGTACTTCGGTTTGTACCATGTTCCTCCATTCCTATTTAAGTAGTGAATGTTTCATGAATTAAACTTCAAGAATAGATGCAATCACTATTCTCTTCACATCAATTCAAACTCTCTTATAAGTCACTTTCTTTTACTTACATTCTACTTGTTCTAAATTGTCTTTACTTTGATTATACTTAAACTTAATTTTTTCTACTTGAATACTTTGTTGATATAATCTTCAAGTCTTGACTGGTTTACCAGACTTGACTGGACCAACTAATTAGAAGAAAACATTGATCTTATAGATTAATTCAAGGTTTGAGTTTTTAAACCTTGTCCGCACATTGATTCTTGTTCTCAAACTATCCAAAGGATCATCATGAACATAGTTGCTGACAATATTGTTTCATAGATTTCTCTGCAATACATATTAGTAGGAAGTAGCGTACATCAAATGAACACATAGTTTAGCACCAATAATGTGAATGCCTCAAATGGAACCACAAATCACCAGCAACAAATGTAAGAACTAGAGAGAGGTTATTTGCACACACTAATTTTGGCTAGCACTCTTGAATATGATATAGTAGTCGATTTCATGCAATAGAGGGCTTCTTATATAGTGTGGCTACATTAGGGTTACACCATGCAAACCCTTATGTGCATGACTTTCCATATTCCTCATGCTCAATGGGTTTAACCTCCATGGAGTATCATGGGTCACCACATGGGTTTAGTCCATAAGTAATCATGGATCATAAGTCCACTTTATAAAAATGATTGATTTACACAATCAATCCTTATATATTTAATTAGTCTCTTTTGATCAAAAAATTAATTCCAAATTAAGTCTTAATCAATATTCAATACTAATTAAATAATATGATTTCATATTAATATATTAGAACTTATAATATATTAATAAATCATAAATAACTTCATCTCAAAAGTCCATCCTTACAAATTGTTCCGGTGAAGTGTAACCCAAATGGACCATGCTACTATCGGGTCAAGTACATACCAAATATAGTTATGGACTTAGACACCATATCCAATAGTATCCCACTTGGATAAGTCTAATAACTATAGTTGTAAGTATAACTTCAGGATCTAACTAGCAATCGTGGCTCTTAAATGCCTTTGTCGAACTTTGACGTACCATTTTATATAAGTGATCATAGAGTCCTCTGTTCTCAAGATATCAGCTAGATAAACACATAGAACACCGTCAATCTTATTATCCATCAGTTTGTTTCCCGATTTCTGATTCGTTTGACATAGAACTTAATCGAACACATCAATTTAGGTCTGACCGGGCGTGACACATAAGTCAAATCAAAATCTTCGAGGGGCCCAAGATATCCCTTTTAATCCTCCAAATACTAAAAGGAACAGATAAACTTTGACAACATATGCTTGTACTAACTATTCACTAAACCATACACAACAACACATTTTATAACATCGAGTTATCGATGTGTTTTCGTACTATCAATGTACAACCAACTAATAGTCAACAACTCATATATATAGGTTTGAAGGTTATACGATATTATCATCTCACGATCACTCGAGAATAATTCCATGAAGTGATACAAGTGACCATGGGTTAAATCCAATACTAAGACCTTATGAGTAGTTATGAATGTCATAACAATGTATAACCATTCATGATAACCTACAAGCCAAATTCATGACAATCTTGCTTCAATACCTACTTCCAAAGTATGATCAACTGTGGATGGTTTGAATAATCCAATTATTCTGGAAGTCAAAACATGTAAAATGAAACAATAGTAAACAATTGACATGAGACAGTCCCATACTGGTAAATAAAAAAACACCTATTATTTAAGCATCAAATGTCAATTACAGTTTAACTATTACAACTTTCTAATGATCTATCTAATCATTAAAACTAATATCATCCCCCATCCCAATGCGCCTCGCATGCTGTAAATGCATAAACCTACTTAGTCCCTTCATGAAGGGATCTGTCGGGTTCTCATCTGATGATACCCTATTTGCCATGAGGAGTCCTTCTATCTTGTGTATTATGAAGTGATATTTCCTGTCGATGTGTCTGGACCTGCCATGATCCCTTGGTTCCTTGGCTAAGAAAACCGCACTATCGCTATCACAGAAAATCTCCACATGCTCCTTTATAGCTGGTACATCTCCAAGGTCTTCGATGAAGTTCTTCAGCCACATTGCCTCTTTCGTCCCTTCGCTTGCTGCTATATACTCTGATTCGCACGTTGAATCAGCTACAATCTCCTGTTTAGAACTTTTCCAATTAATTGCTCCTCCATTCAAGGTAAACACCCAGCTCGATTGAGAGCGGAAATTATCTCTGTCGGTTTGAAAGTTGGTGTCACTATACCCCACCACTCTCAAGTCATCACTCCCACCAAGTGTAAGGACCTAGTCATTAGTCCTCCGCAGGTACTTACGAATGTTTTTCACTACAATCTAGTTAGCCTCACTAGGATTCCCTAGATATCTGCTGACCATGCTCAAAGCAAAGGCCATATCAGGGTGATTACAAGTCATAACATACATGATCGAGCCAACCACGGAAGCATATGGTAATCGACTCATCTCAGCTATCTCATCCTCTATACTCGGACTCTGAGCTTTACTCAGTTTGGCATTGATCTGGATTGGTAAGTTACCTTTCTTGGAATTATGCATGTTGAACCTCTTCAACACCTTGTCCAAGTAAGTACTTTGACTAAGTCCAATTAGTCTCTTACTCTTATCTCTCAATATCCTTATCCCTAAGAGATAGGTAGCTTCTCCAAGTTCCTTCATAGATAAACATTCCCCAAGCTAGGATTTCACCTTTTGTAAGGTTGGGATGTCATTTCCTATTAGTAGTATGTCATCCACATACAGTATCAAAAAGCTAACTATACTCCCACTTTCTCTGACATATACACATGACTCGTCCTCATTTCTCGAAAAGCCAAACTCTTTGACTTTCTCATCGAAACAAAGATTCCATCTACGAGACACTTGTTTCAATCCATAATTGGATTTCTCAAACTTACACACTCTATTAGGGTATTCGACAAAACCCTCTGGTTGACTCATGTAAACATCCTCAACCAACTTCCCATTAAGGAAAGCGTTTTTGACATATATTTGCTATATTTCATAGTCATGAAATACAACAATGGCTAGCATAACCCTAATAGACTTAATCTTCGCTACTAGTGAGAAGGTATCACCATAGTCAACTCTTGGAATTTGAGTAAAGCCCTTTACAACCAGTCGCGCCTTGTATGTGTGTATTTTCCCATCTATGTCGGTCTTTTTCTTGAAGATCTGTTTGTATCTGATTGTCTTACAACCCAATACATTGTCAACCAAGTTCCAAACTTGATTGCCATACATGGACTAGATCTCGTTGTCCATAGCCTCTTTCTATTTAGCAGACTTGGGGCCTACCATGGTTTCCTTGTAGTTGTTAGGTTCATCCAGATTTACTAGTGTGCTATGACTGATAAATGTATCACCTTATGTATTAATACGGAAACCATAAAAATCAGGTGGAACTCTAACTCTACTGGAATGCCTCAGAGGTACAGACTCACCAACCGACTCAATAGGAGTTTCCTCCTCAGGTTGACAGATAGTTTTTGAGGTTCCTTCATCGGTTAACTATTGAAGTTCTTCAAGGTTAATTTGCTTCCCACTGTCCCCTTGAAAGATAAGTTCCCTCTCTCGGAAAACCCCTCTCCTCGCAACCAAGAGAACCTTGTCACACAGTTTGTAGAAGAGATAACCAAAGAAATTTTGTGGGTAGCCGATGAAAATACACCGCTCACTCTGAGGTTCGAGCTTGTTGTGAATCCCGCACCTCACGAAAGCCTCGCAACCCCAAACCTTGATGTGTGCTAACGAGGGAATCTTCCCTGTCTACATCTTGTGAGGTGTTTTGGCAAGCTTTTTAGTTGGGACTCGATTAATGATATGGGAGGCAATCTCCACGGCATATCCCCAGAATGAGATTAGTAGTGAAGCTCAACTCATCGTGGAACGAACCATGTCTAACAAGGTTCGGTTGGGTCTCTCAGCCACACCATTAAGCTGTGGTGTCCTAGGTGGCGTCAACTGTGAAACAATTATGCACTCCTTAAGATAGTCCAGGAATTCGATACTAAGATACTCACCACCCTAATCGGACCAGAGCATATTTTTCTTCCTGCCCAACTGCTTTTCCATTTCTTGCTTAAACTCTTTGAATTTCTCAAAGGTTTCTGACTTATGCTTGATTAAGTAGACATAGCTATATTTGGCGTAATCATCAGTAAAAGTCACATAGAAGTGGTTTGCATCCCTTGCGATGGGTCTGAAGGGCCTGCAAACATCGGTGTGTAAGAGATCCAACAAACCCTCACCCCTTTCACAAGAGCTAGTGAAGGATGACTTAGTCATTTTTACAAGAAAACAAGACTCGCAAGTGTCATCTGACCTTAATTCGAATGAATCTAAAACTCCAGCCTTCTGGAGTTGGCCTATGCGCTTCTTGTTGACATGTCCAAGACGACAAATCCACAAGGATGCCTTATCAAAATCATTAGAAGAATCAATATGCAACACATTATTTCCTAAGTTGTCTACAACCATCACAGTTTCATATACACCATTACAAGGTAATGCTGTAAAATATAAAAAAAAAAAAAAAAAAACATTACAGTAAGCATTTACTGCACCGATTTCATTATCAAACCCCAATATGAAATCGCGTTTGTACAAACCACGAAAGGAAATAATATTTCTCGCCATATCAGACGAGTTGCAATAATTATTCAAACCTATGTCTAACCCACTACTAAGCAATAAAGAGTAAATTGTAATCTTGGTGACAGGTGAAATATTCCTATTCCCCATGATCAAGTTTATCTTCCCATGCTCCACATCCTTACTTATTTTTAGGCCATGCGTATCAGAACAAATGTGAAATCCACAACCCGTGTCAAGCACCGAAGAGTTAGTATGTGATGAGTTTTTAGATAGAATAGTATAAATACCTTCATAGGTGGGTTTAACCTTCCTATCCTTAACATCCTGCAAGTACTTGGGGCAGCTTCACTTCTAGTGCCCTTTTTCATGGTAATAGAAACACTCTGCTTCTTTTGGGATGGTCAAGGGAGTAGCAGAACCTCCTTTGGTTCCACTTGAAAAGGATCTATCAAGAGACTTCCCCTTACGACTCTTGGAAGGAGCCTTCCTCTTCTTCCCCTTACCTTGCCTAATTGCCAGAACAGGGGCATTAGCAGTAGGAATGGTTACAACAAATTTATCTTTGAGACCACTTTCAAAACTCCTCAAAAGGCCCTGAAGCTTGCTTAGAGTGACTTCCTCCTTGTTCATATGATAAGTCATGCATAACTTATCATAACATGGAGGTAAGGAGTGTAGAATCATATCTATAGCCAGATCCTCATCAAAGTTCACATTCAATTTTAGCAGACGGTTCACAAACCATTGCATTTTCTGCAAGTGGCCCGTGATGGGTTCACCATCCTTCATCTTTGTTGTAATCATGGAGCAGATGATTTCATACCGCTCTTGACGAGCACTCTAATGGTATCTCTCCATCAGGTTCTGGTGCATCTCAAAAGGGTAGAAGTCCTCATAGGACTTTTGGAGTTCAGGAGACATGGTGGCAAGCATGATACAAGCTACCTTGGTGGCATCTTTCTCATGTTCCCTAAAATCAGTAATCTCCTGAGGAGTAGCAACATACTCATCGATTTCCTTAAGCTCCTTATCGAGGACATATTCCTTGTCCTTGTAGCGAGTGACTATCCTCATGTTCCTAATCCAATCATTGAAATTAGTCCCATCAAAGATGATTGTCCCACAAAGGTTCATGAGAGAGAAGGAGACGGTAGGGTTTAAGCCAAAAGTAGTGTTAGAAGACATCTGAAAAGAAAGAAAGACAAAGTTTAGATTAGATAAAGAGTCCTTAATATAACACCCAAAATGAAATATTAAGGCTAGGACCCAACACAATATTTTACTATTTATAAGAGAGATGTCATAATCCAACTTGCAAAATATTTGAAGTAAGTAAATAACGATTTACCAATTTCCACCATGAAAACGAAATTTGTTAATTAAGTTTTAATTAGATTTGAAACTCCTAGATCCTTTGAGGTTCATTGAAGTTTTCAATTGCATGTTTAAATCTTGATTATGCCCTTCAGGTTTGTGACTGGGATACTGATGATCACAAATAAGTTGTGAATAACCATGCAAATGTACTTGGTACTCTCAATGTCGATTATCACCTTAATTAATGTGTCGGTTAACCACACATGCTCCATTGACCTTATGATAAACATTAAGCTACCCTTTGTCACCCTTACTAGTCCAAGTTAATGTGTCGGTTAACCACACATGCTCCATCAACGACTTGGTAAGGTGCAAAGTGTAATTTCATGGATTAGCATCAGCTTCACATTTTCCTAAAGTAACTAAGATTGAGAATTTATAAAAGGTTTAGTTACTTTATTATTATCATTATACTTTTAATGAGAATTATAGTCTTTGTCCTACCCGTTCGGCTAACGACCCTCCATCAGTTTCACATTTTCCTAATGTAGTTATTTTACTCAAATTGCCATTAATGTATACTTATTATTATACGTTACTCATGCATGTTTGTTGTAGTAAACAATATTATATATATATATATATATATATATATATATATATATATATATAATTATGGCTATTAGTTGTTTTTAGATATAAAAGTGTTCAAGAACATATAATGCATCTAAAGTTCAAATATATAAGGTGATTGATGCTATTCTAAAGGCATTAACTTTTACTTTGGTTGGGTAAACAAACGATAAATGTGTGATATTTGTTTGGCATATACATACAACATGCTCAAGATTCCCACATATTATAGTGGAGGCATAAGAAGCATGAATGACTAACATATATGGTACACGTCTTTATGGTTCACATATGTTTCACATCTATATGGTTAACAGTACCACACCTTGTGTCCATCTATTTTTATTTTGGGTAAATTACATGAATGGTCCCTATGGTTTTGGGTAATCTGCATGATTAGTTCCTAAGAAGAATTTTTAACTTGAAATAACCTTATTGTTCGTTTTTGTTGCGTCTTTAGTCCCTGTTCAACCTAAAATTACTTTTTTTACCCATACTATTTTCTTTATTAATTAATTTATTTCGTATTTATAATTCTAAAATAAAAAACCCACCCCACCAAGGCTTCACCGGTTCATCTCTACCCCACCTTTCTCATTTCCCTCAAATCAATGAAAAACATAAAACTATTAGACCATGCCGCCGTCAACCTCCACAGCTCCTCCAACAACCTTTATTACTTCTCTGCCACCGAAAAAAAGGTAGGTATTAGACCAACCCAACAAACTCGTCTTCTTCCCTCTATGATAGAAGACCCAGTGATACCCCATCCAATTCATCTCCAACAAAGATGATGAATGTCAAAGTCAAACCTATGCAAGTCAAAATCAAACCCGAAGGAAATGAAAACCAAAACTAATGTTAATCGAAACTAGACTTGATGATAATCAAAACCAAATCAAGTAATGAAGATAAAAATCAAAATCAAGATGAAAATAAAAATCTAATTCATGAGGTTGCTGAAACAATTTTGGTGGTGAGACAAGATCAGAGCGTATACCATCGCCCCCACCCTAAATATGACACCTGTAACAGAGGCAAATAACCACTACCAGCACTCGACTGTAGATACAAGAATACAAAATTATTCAGATCGATTTCAGATCGGAGAAACAGTAGTCTTTCTACTTCCCTTTATCGATTTGGATCTCCAACACCAAAAGTTAGTGATCCACCGCAATAGACGAACTTAGATCTCTGGCACTGACATTTTGATATTGCAGGGGTTAGGGTGTTTACCAAAGTTCAAAAAGTGAGACGAGATGAGAGAAGTTGATGATGTGGAGTTGAGAAAAGAGAGAAAATTATGCTCTTCTTTCTCCAGAAACATCCAAGGCACTTGCAACGTTTGAGGGAGATAGGGAGAACGGTAGGGTAGGAATGAACTAGTGAAGCCATGGTAGGGTTGGTATTTTTTTATTTTAGGATTATAAATAAGAAATAAATTAATTAATAAAGAAAATAATAAGGGTAAGAAAGTCATTTTAGGTCGAACAGGGACTAAAGATGCAACAAAAACGAATAATAAGGACGTTGCGAGTTAAAAAATCTTCTTAGGGACTAACCACGCAGATTACCCCAAACCATAGGGACCATTCTTGTAATTTACCCTTTTATTTTCTTTTATTTTGTGCAATAAACAAGAAAATAAACTCCAAAATCCAATCCATTAGTGTGTATTGTAAATGACTTTATATTGTATTTAATTAGATTATGCATTTATAAAAATGTTCTTAAATAAAATTAATGGTTAATTAAGGACAAAAGTTACAATAGATATATTTTTCCAATATTTGATTAAACTAACCATAATTAATGTAAATTAAAAAAAAAAAAAATAAAAAAAAAAAATAAAAAAAAACCTCAAACTGTGACATCCCCATTTTTCTAGGCTAGAAACGACCATTTTCTTTATGTTTATTTTAACAAAAAAGTTTGTTTATAAATGTGAAATTTGTCCTATAAAAAGTATTTTCAAAGAAAATGTTTTTTGTTGATTATTAAAACTTGAGATTTCATAACTAATACAAAACATAAGCATGAGCTTAATTATCATAGACCTTACATTAAATTATTGTACTCATGAGCTAAACTTTTTGAATCTTTCAGTGGATTGTATATTCGTACCGCTACTTGTGTTACAAAGAAGCTAAGTGGGTCAGACTTGGAAACCTGGTGAACACATATGGATTTCAACAAATAATATTATCATTATCTTTTTTAAGTATATTTTAACATGCCAAATAGATTCAATCTTAATAACCCATTCATGTTTTTCTCACTCTTTGATCCTAAAATGATAATCTCAAGGATCATATCCTAAAAGATCTCTCTAACAACGAGAAAACAACACTACTTCGGGGAATCCTTAGCAATGCATGTATGTAAGGCAACCATGAGGGGGATAAAGTACTCTAATGAACCCATAATCCATAATCCCAGATAGTATGGTTCATTAATTCATACAGATTGCGAGTATGCTAGTGTTCCACTAAACTGCCTAAAAGAGTCCATGGTCGTCATCAATACTCTGCTAGATGATTGCTCTTAGTTGGGCATGGTCTCTCGCTATTACATTATCTATGGTTTGGTTTCTCACCACTATTTTATCTATGGCATGGTCTCTTATCATTATATTATCTCTTTTCACTTTGTACCCTTTTTTACAAGATACAATATAAGTATAACAAAATACATATATAATTTATTATAAGTAAAATCATGATCTCATCTAGCACAATTATTAGGAATGCTGATAATAAGCACATAAGGCATCTAAGCAAATTACATACTTGATATCTATGTGTAATGTAACAACCTAAATTTTTAATAAAAATTTTCATTTTAAAATAGCAAATTCATTTCCATAGATTATAAAATTCCAATCACAATTGTTTTCAAAATCCATAACATCAGATATATTATTCATAAAACAAGAGTGTCCCAAATGAAACACCAGATAGTGCATATCGCGCCATCACGCCGGGCACTTGCCCTTAGATCCTGAAGTACCTGAAACAACCAACAAATTGTAAGTTAACGCTTAGTGATTCCCCAGAGCATACCCCACACAATCCACATAATCACATAACCCATATTAGCTATATCAACTACATATATCAAATAAACCAAGCATACAAACATATAAGGATGCCATGGAAACCCTCCAAGGTCTTAAACTGGGTGCCACTGTAACCCCCATGTGGTCTTAACCCACTTTCATGGGAACCCCTACATTATCTTGACTACCTTCCATAGGAACCCGCGTATGGTCTTCACTAACTACCATGGGAACCTCCACATGGTCTTAGCTAACCAAAGAAATATCATGCAAAAAAAACATATAAACATACCAGGATGCCATGGAGACCCTCCAAGGTTTTACACCAAATGTCATGGGAACCCCCACATGGTCTTAATCTACCACCACATGAATCCCACAGGGTCTTCCATGCAAATTTCATACCAACATAACACATAGCCAACTAACAATACACATATCACATAATGGGCTGGCCTTGGTGCCTTTGACTCATTGGTATGGTGAGAAGACTCACCTCTCAAGGAATGCTGAACCAGTAAAAATCAAATCCCAACTCACAATTTTGAACTCAACCACCTACAACCACCCTGCAACTAACTTCAACAAAACCCCAAATTAACAAAGATACCCTTAAAGTCAAACTTGGTTAACCCTGGTCCAAGTCAAAGTCAATAGTGAAGGTTAACAGTCCATGTAGACCCAACTCGTCGAGTGCACTTGTTGACTCGTCGAGTTCCTTCAATTCTTAGATAACCAGGGAAAACCCTAGCCAACTTGCCAAGTTGACAGGACTACTTGTCGAGTTTTCCTTATGTCTAGAGGATTGGGGAACCTCGAGTTATCTCGTTGAGTTGGCAGGGCAACTCATTGAGTTTTCCTAGTCTTAAAACATTCAGCCACTTTTCCAGCGAGTCCAAATCCCCAAACCATAAATTTGATCCCCTATGATGAAAATACCACGTAAATTTGCTAACTTTACGTCCATGCATGGCGTTAAGGGGCTAAAACACTAAATCATAGCTTCTTAAGGGGTTTAGGGCATGAAAGAAGGCCATGAACTGATAAAGATGGCAACTTTACGTCAAAAGACGCCATGACATGTCAAGATCTGAATTCATAGCTTCATGACATGGTCAAATCCAAGAGTAGTCCCAAAATAGCTAATAATGACCATACATTCCCACATGAAGAAATCGAGTAAATAAGTGACCAAGGTATCAACTTTTCACCTCAATATGGACTACACAACATCAAAGACACCGAATCTATAGGTTGTCCCTTCAGCTATGCACCTCCTACTTCAAGCCTTCTTCAAATAACCATCAAAATGCACAATTTAAGCTCTCACAAACTCAAAAGGATAGGAAAAGCACGAACTAGGGTTTATCTGGACGAATTGGCAATGAGGGAGGCTAACAGATAGGTTTAAGGCCTTTAAATAGGGTACAAAACCTGAAAATTAAGGCTTTCCTTTCCAGCGTCTACACGTCGAGTTGGGGTTCCTTAACTCGCCGAGTAGAGTCCTTAACCCGCGTCCAAATGAATCTTTACACGGCGAGTTGGAGCTCCCTAACTCATCGAGCTGCTGTCCAAAGCCCAAAAATATTGAGACATGAATAATACTTGGACCAAGCATTACGAATCTCCCCTACTTGAACTAGACTTCGTCCTCAAAGTCTGCTAAGCAAAAAAGGTCCGGATAATTCTTCCTCATCTCATCCTCCGGCTCCCAGGTCCATTTAGAGCCTCTTCAGTGCTGCCACTGAACCATAAATGGCCTCACTTCCTTATTCCATATGGCTTTCATTTTCTGGTCTAAAGTCGCTATTGGCTTCTCCACATAATTCAGTCTCTCATCAATCTGAATACCATCCAAAGAAATGATTGTGGCCTCATCAGTGACCCAGTTCCTATGTTAAGACACATGGAAGGTGTTGTGGATCTGACTAAGCTCGTCCGGTAAATCCAATCGGTATGCCACCTTGCCAGCCCGAGCAGTAATCCTGAATGGGCCAATGAATCGGGGACCTAGCTTGCCCCTCGTCCGAAACCTAATGTCACCCTTCCATGGTGACACTTTCAGCAACACGAAGTCCCCTACTTGAAACTCAAGGTTCGAGCGAAGCCGATCAACATAATTTTTTGACGGCTCTGCCCGACTCACAGTCTGTTGCACACCTGTTGGATCAACTCGGTGGTATTGAGCACCACCTCGGTACTTCCCATGACTCGATGCCTTACATAGGGGTGTAAGTGAGATAAGACAACTCGCGAGAAACTCGAGACTGACTCGAAAAATACTCGAAATCGACTCGATCTTTATCGAGTCGAGCTCGAGCTCGAGCTACTCGAGTACCTTATCGAGCCGAGCTCAAGTACAAAAATACTCAGCTCATAAGGATCGCGAGCTTAGTCGAGCTTAGTGTAATTCACATATATGCCAAATCTGTATAATTGTTCATTTATAACATATATGTCATTTCTTTATAATTATTCATTTACAACATATATGGTTGATGTTATATTGATATTAATTGATTAATAGTGGTTTTTTTGGTAGTATGGACATTTACATGTTGAATGTTTAATATTTCTTACTCAATTTAGTGATTTTGATTTTTTTTTTAATATTACTCGAGCTAAGCCGAGTCGAACTCGAGACTGTCGAGTATTTCACGAGCCCGAGCTCAAGCTTAAAATCAAGGGTCGAGTCAAGTTCGAGCCGAGTTTCGAGCTCAAGTATTTTAGTCGAGCCGAGCTTCGAGCTTGGTAGAATTCAGCTCAACTCAGCTCGTTACACCCTTACTTACCTAGGGGTGTAAGTGAGACAAGCCAACTCGCGAGAAACTCGAAATCGACTTGATCTTAATCGAGTCGAGCTCGAGCTCAAGCTACTCGAGTACCTTATCGAGCTGAGTTCGAGTACGAAAATACTCATCTCGTAAGGCTCGCGAGCTTAGTCAAGCTTAGTGTAATTTACATATATGCCATTTCTTTATAATTGTTCATTTATAACATATATGTAATTTTTATATAATTATTCATATATGACATATATGGTTGATATTATATTGATATTAATTGATTAATAGTGGTTTTTTGGTAGTATGGACATTTACATGTGGAATCTTTAATATTTCGTACTCAATTTAGTGATTTTGATTTTTTTTTAAATATTAGTTGAGCTGAGCCGAGTCGAGCTCGAGACTGTCGAGTATTTCACGAGCCTGAGCTCGAGCTTAAAATCAAGGCTCGAGTCGAGTTCGAGCTCAAGTATTTTAGTCGAGCTGAGCTTCGAGCTTGGTGGTATTCGGCTCGACTCAGCTCGTTTACACCCCTAGCCGTACCTCGCCCCAGCACACGGGAGTCCTGCACCTCCAACCATACAACATCTCAAACAGGGGTCAGTCAATACTAGCATGATAACTATTGTTATATGAAAACTCTGCTAGTGGGAGGTATGTATCCCCAACTCCCTCCAAAGTCCAGTACACATGCTCGTAGCATATCCTCGAGCGTTTGGATCGTCCGCTCGCTCTAGTCAGAGACCACCAACACTGGCACCCCGTGCCTAACCACCACCTCTCTCACATAAATAGATGCTAATTTCTCTGTAGAGATACTCTCGGAGATTGGAATAAAATGGACACTCTTTTTCAACATGTCCACAATGACCCAAATGGCATCCACGTCCCTTGTTGTCATAAGTAACTTCGTGATGAAGTCCATGGTGATATCTTCCCATTTCCACATGGTAATGGTTAGTGGTTGAACCTTGTCATGAGGTCGTTGATGTTCGGCCTTGACCTTCCTGCAGGTCAAGCACCGCTCCACAAACCAGACAATCTCCCGTTTCATGCAGAGCCACCAGTAACTCAACCTTAGATCTCCGTACATATTCGTGACCCCTGGGTGAATAGATAACTTGGATTTGTGCACCTCCTCCAAGATCGTTGCCTCAGTCCCTAGATATTGGTACCCACACCCGGCCACACTGTTTCAGAAGACCCCGACCATCCCGAACAAACAAAGGGATCTTCCCACGAATCCGTTGTATCTTCCAGTTTTCATTCTTTACACCCTCTACCCGAGCCTCCTTAATCATATCCAACTAAGGGGAAATCATTTTCATCCTGAAACAAATGTCTCCAATCGGAGCACTCCCGCCTTGCAATTGAAGTCAATGGCCACCACGTTGGCCTTCCCTGGATGGTAAGAGATCTCGCAGTCATAATCTTTCAGTACATCTAACCACCTCCTGTGTTGCATGTCAAGGTTTTGCTGATCTGTCACATACTTCAAACTTTTATGGTCAGTAAAGATGAAGCACCAGACTCCGTACAAGTACTGCCTCAAGATTTTTAGTGCAAACACAACCTCCCCCAATTTCAGGTCGTAAGTGGGTAGTTATCCTCATGAGGCTTCAGTTGCCTCGAAGCGTACACAATCACAAAACTTACTCATATATCAGCACAAGGCTGTATCGGGTCTATTTTACCCCTAATCGATTTCAACTTATATGTCGGCACAAGGCTGTATCGAGTCTATTTCACCTCCACATACATATAACAAATAGATACACATACATACAACACATATGGTAGGAGTCACATACAAGCACATACAATCCCTAGTGTCCTACGATATAGTGATCAAACTCACCTCAGTCTGTTGTCAGTCAAATAGATGCTCGGGCTGCTGAACTAGAGAATCCTCGTACTAACCAACCAAATGAAACTCTGATTAACCATAATCAACACTTTAATTAATTAATCCCTAGCCCAAGGTAAAAGATCATTTTACCCTTCCCTCAATTGGCCCAAAAGCCAAGGCCCACACTCAATGGCACAAAAGCCAGAGTAATGGCCCAATTCCTAACGGACTCCCAAAGCGCAATATGGGCCCAAATCCAAGAAGACCGAAGACCTAACATTGGGCCATAATCAGAAAGACTTGTGGCCCAAAAAATCCCAAAACCCTAAAGTCCAAAGATGGCCCAAACCACGAAAATCCCAAGAATAGGTTGCGAACGCTAAGCGTTCTAGATATACCCCCAACATACAGGGTGGTTATGCCTGATCAGGGACTCAGACGCGTACGCTTGCGTACACCCCCTGTTAAGCCATTATTCCATTAAGTCCTTATTGCTTAATATCAAATGTCCAAATTTTAGATCCAATCCTTGAGGAATGTCTTAATCCATAAGTCACTACCATGGAGCCTTTGCATGGCTTAAATGAACTTAAACCCTAGATTTAGCATCATACTTTCACCAAGTGGACATAAAATCATACATGGTTGATCCTCAACCATCAAAATGTTAACTTTATGGACTAGGGATCTCAGAAACCTCAATAAGAGCAACTCATAACTTTTGGAATGGTAAAATTCCACTAGATCTCATTCATGGGACCAAAAGTAACCAAAACTCCATAATAACTAGATCTAAGCATAAAATGAGAAAGGTCTAAGATTTATACCTCAATGAAGCTAGAAATGATGAGTGAATTATCGATCTTCAAGCTCCTCCTCCAAGCTTCTTCTTCTACTTAGACTTACACCAAACACATACCAAAACACATACAAAAATCAACTCTCTCTTGAAATGAGCTAGGGTTTAAAATGGGACTCTAAAGGGCAATGGATGTCGGGAAATAAGAGAGTCTTAGGATATAAGGTTGCTTAAATAGTGTCCAATCCCTAAAATTAGATTTTATCCCATGATTACGTACGCTCAACATTCTAGACAAACACCTAGTGTACGCTCCTACCTCCCAAAATTACAACAATGCCCCCCTAAGGACTAAAATTTCAAACTAATTACACACCAAGGGTCCAAAATGAAAATACCTTGAATCGGGTGTTACAAAATCCCTATGTTGTTGAAAAATATAACTCTAAATAAGAGGATGATGAGAGCAATAATGAAGATGAGGAAAATGTCATTGATAATGAATCAAACACTGATATGGGAGAAGCCTCTATTAAGGGAATGACTAACTATCCCACAAGATTGAACCATGACAGTCACTTTTCTTTCGTAGAAGATAAAACACTACACGGATCATCTGAAACTCAAGTGAAAACCATTAATCCACTTATTCAAGTTGTGAACTCTCCAAGACCATCATTTAAGGGGGAGTCTAGTTCCAACATTTAAAATTGTGTGCTCTCCAAACTCTCTCTGTTGGTTAAGATGACTTGGTCTCTTGGAGAAAGACTGACCAAAGTGGAAAACAATGTGGTTGACATCAAACGAATAATGGCTTTGGTTTTTGATGATGATGATGATGATGTGATGATGGAAGATAATCCTCCTAGTTCTCCAAGTGATGATCAACCACCTCCATTACCACCACCATCTGGTAATAATGCACCTCCTTCACAACCAAAAACCCATCTCCTTGTACTCCCTCTCCACCTCAAAGTTATCCTTCCCAAGCTAATGATGCCAAAAAAGGGTAGAATAATCAAGATAATAAAGAAAAAATGGTTGTATTTCAGTCTAAAACAATGAATGATGACCAACCTATTCTACACGGTAATGATGTAATGTGACAACCCTAAATCTATTCCCGTTACAAATCCCATTTTCACTAACGGAATACGTTAACGTACGTTATTTTATGTAATATTTGGAATCGTTAATATCTGAATATCTAATTTTATGCATGTCCTAATATCATTATAAGTAATATAACTCATACGTGTTAATCTAGTTTAACCTAATAGAGTTGTATTACTGTTTCAACCACTTCACCCGGGTAAAAAGTTTTAACCCCGTTAAAGTTTAGCTTCGAGTAGCCGTGTATCGGGTACAATACCCGAGACATATAAAAACACTTGAACACTTCAATTGGACTCTTTTACCACAATTACACCTCTCTCTCACTACTTTCTCTCTCTAGACCCGAAATCGACTCCAAATCCGTGAATTTCCGACTTCCAAACGTAAGGATTCATCCCCTAACTTAATCTAATCATACTTTACTGCTTTTAAGAGTCCAAAATCATGAGAATCAAGGACCATAAAGGAGTTTACGGCCTAAGAAGCTCCTTAGGCCGTAAACCCCCAAAATCATGCCAAAGGTCAAGTTTTTCCTCATGATAAGCTAGTATACTAATTAAGGCATGTATCTAGAAGGGTTTGGACACTAAAACACATGGATTAGACATGCAAAAAGGAGTTTACGGCCCAAGCATGTGCTTAGGCCGTAAACACCTCAAACACCCCAAAAACACTTGTTTAAAGCCCCAAAAACTCATCTAGGGTGTTTGGCAATTTAGACTTGACAACAAGGAAGGCTTAAATGCATCAAACAACATCATTTGATGGCAAAAAGAGGAGTTTACGGCCAAGGCTAAGCTTGGGCCGTAAACACCCATATTTTTGTGTCAAACAAGTCCCAAAACCCCTCAAATGCATGTAAGGATTTTAGCTAAGGCCTTTGGAAGTGTGTTGTACCATTAAACTTCACATTTGGACACAAAATGAAGAGTTTACGGCCAAGGGTGTTCTTGGGCCGTAAACTCCCCAAAAATATATGCCAAATTGTCCCAAACTCACTATATGGCCTTCTAGAATTTATCTAAGGTGTATGAGACTTTGTTGTACCAATAAAACATACATCTTGAAGGGTTTACAAGAGTTTACGGCCCAAGAACAAGTCTTGGCCGTAAAATCCCCAAAAATGTCACAAATTATGATGTTTAATCCCTTAAAATGGTCCAAGACACACACCACTAAATCAAGGAAGTGAAATAAGACCTTAAGCATACACTTTGGAGTGCCACAAGAGTTTACGGCCAAACCTAGGGGGTTTACGGCCGTAAACTCCCAAAGGATGGATTTTGGGCCATAAACTCCAAGGGAGTGAGCTCGTGAACCCTCACGTAAATCATTCATGACTTTGTACCACTCCCGGGAACCCCTTCTAGGCCTTAAGACCCCGAAAACGATGCTAGAATGTCCAAATACTATAATGAAAAGCATAAGATGATTAACTTCTTGTAAAATACATATTTCATATGACATTAGGGTCCTAGGAGGTGCTCAAGAGGTTATTGGGTACCAAACGCTCAATCGACACTTTTACCCGATTTACCCGATTTCCGCGATTTCAGGTGAGTTCATACCCCCTAATGAACCTTTCAAATGTTTTATATGTTTTAGGGGGAGATACAAGTCGAATATACATGTTTATGAAAAGTTATACAAAACTATTTTTCAGATTTCAGAGTTTATCACATGTGATTCCCAATCTGTAGTTCAAATCACATGTGATTTATCACTATGCTTTATAAATAAGTCAATTGTTTTCAAAACTATCTGGGATTAACAAACAAGTTTTAAATGTTCCTTTCGTACAATACTTTTGTCAAATAAAACTCTTTATGAGAATGTAATCATACTAATATATTTATATAAGTAAGACTTGAAAGACTTAGGACCGATAGCTCGCCTTATTTCCTGTTTCTTGTTTGATTGTGGACTTAGGGTAGTAGTTATCCATCAGACTGTCATTGATTTCTTAATTATATATCTCATATATTAGTACAAATTATGAGTACTTCTTAATTCATTAATTACCTGAATCACTACTTGACTAGAACCACATACACTAAATTAACTATAATGGGTATAGTTAAGGACTCTATCCCTAGTTTCCACTATTACTCTACACTACTATAATTCTCTATATTATGAAGCAATACACTAATAAGAGAATACAATACAAGTTATACGAAAGATTACTACGCTATAATACAAGAGAATGCACTAATCATGAGATAACTCACTAATCCACTTCGGGATACTCTATACGCTATTCACTATGCCCGAAGTTTTCCGACAGGAAGACGACACTATATGTATAGATCTATACGGGGCAGACGCTATTACATCCCGACTGATAACTTCAGTCCGAGCCGCTCAGGCCCAGGGATGCTTTTACTCTACTACTCTATGCATGACTGGGAAGGTCATGAGGGTTCGCTATTACTCACACTATTGGGAATATACTAGAAAGACACTATAACCGCACTAAAATACTAAAAGAAAGATGAAGTAATATCCCGAAGTAAATAAGTATCTAATACTAAAGGATGCTGCATCACTATTATATACTCTAAGAATAACTCACTATATTACATTACTTAATGTTCTGGAAAATATGGGATTTTCTAGGTTTCACCACTATTTATGATTTCAAACTTCAGTTTTCATAATAATGACTTTAATGCTTTTTATACAAGTACTCACACTAAAACTCTTATGAACTCACCAGCTTTATGCTGATATTCTTTTCAAAATAACTTGTATCTTCAGGTCAAAGATAGACAGGTACAGCAGCAACATTTTTTGGAGAAGATGGAGGATACAAGACCCATTTCTTATTTTTGTTTACTTTTGGTGTTTGTCAAACATTACAAAACACACTTGTAAATACGCTTACTATGTAAATGAAATGGTTGTATGATTCTTGTTTTTACTATTATACAATTATGATGATACTGTACACTACGTCATCCACCCCGAAACGTATTCCGCCGTTATCGGTTTTGGGGTGTGACATGTAACGCCCGTGTTTCAAGGCTAAGCATTGATGTGATGATGTAATTGATAAGGTCAACAAATATAACATATTTCGAAGTAATAAAGATGCATTATTTGAGTATTATGTGAATTATGTGAATTTTTGTGCTTTGTACCTGTTGATAAAGATATAATAAATTAAGAATCAAAAAAGCATTAAAAATTAAATGTTAGATAAACCCGACATCTATGAATAAATTTGTAGTGGTCGTTACAAGGATTTTGGAGATATAAAGAACGCCGAAATCTGAATTATAACGAAGAAGTTATGACCTATTGAAGTTTCGCGACAGAACTAGCATGACATTGCGTGACGTAAAAAGTCAGTTTACGATAAAGTGATATTTAGCCTTAGTGATCTAAATGAAAGTCACAACATACATTAAACCGAGAGTGTACATAAAAAGAACGTTCAAATCCGACTTCATATGAGGAAGTTATGAATTTTCTAAGATTTGGCACAACAGTGTGCAGCCGGGAGTTCGAATTTTAGATCGATCGATTTTTAGCTGACACAACCTAAATGAGAATCGAAAGTCTCATTAATAGTAGCTCAATAGTAAAAAGACAGACAAAAACGGATATCTGATGAAGAAGTTATGAACTTTTAACAGATTTTTCCTATCCCAGCCTATTAAAAATATAACTATAAAAATAACTTCAAAATTAGCTGATGAAGTCTAAACAAAAGTTGTAGAGTATGGTCCCACCTATGCATGGATATAATGAACGTTGAAAACGGAGCTCGTATACAAAAGTTATGAATTTTTGAAGTAAGAGGTACACATTTCGAGGTTATCCGAAAGGGAACGCCCTGCGTACCCTTGGACGCCAAGCGTATCGAAGTATGCCCTGCGTACGAAGACCATACGTTGCACAGTCTCCTTTTCTTTTGCGGTCCCAAAGCAGCCACAAGGGGGGGGGGTGCAAGGTAGCCTCATTTTCTAACACTTTTCTTCATTTCTTTATCTCTCTACTCTCTTTCTAGCCACCCTAAACCATCCCAAAGCCTAGGAAACCTCCCTAGCACTAGAAGAAAGCCTCGAAGCGCCAGAAGGCTCTCAGAAAAAGAGTTTTTCGGTTTAGAAACTCTGCCCCCGCAAAGCCTGGTTTTCAAGCAAACCTCCCGGTTTCGTCAAAGAAGATTATTTTAAGAAGCAAAGTGTTGTTCGAATCACCACCTTATCAGGTGAGTGTGTAGTCACTTTCATCTTACACATAGATATGAAGTATTTTATATAAATTACGTGTTATGTGTATATATATTATTTGTTTACATGAGATGTATGCTGGATAAAAGATCTATACTTTTTCTTTCAGATCTATACTTTTTCCTTCAGATCTAAGCTTTTCAGAT
Source organism: Lactuca saligna (assembly GCF_052625555.1). Classification (NCBI taxonomy): domain Eukaryota; kingdom Viridiplantae; phylum Streptophyta; class Magnoliopsida; order Asterales; family Asteraceae; genus Lactuca; species Lactuca saligna. The sequence continues at coordinate 278,197 of NC_136420.1, read as the reverse complement.
CCAAACTATATTTATATTTTATACATTGAGATCTATGTTGTATGAAAGATTTAAACTTCTTTTTTCAGATCTGAACTATATATGTATTTTATATCTACAAATATTTTGGGTAAAACATGGGTAGATGAAATAGTTGGTGTGTGATGAAATAAAATGATGAGATGCCTCAACATTGACAATGTTCCAGTCATCTAGCCGAGTATAGATGACGACCAGGGACTGTTCTAGACAGTCCAGTGGAATGTTAGTAGGCTCACAACCTGTAGTTGTTTGTGAATGATTTGTTCACATGTGTACTCCATCCCCCTCGCAGTTGCCTTATGGACACTTATGGATAAGGAATCCCCAACAGTAGTGTCCACCCCGTTGATGACCCTTAGGCTATGTCCCTTTTTTTATGCTTTAGGGATGTAAAGTGAGGATAACAAGAATTGATAATTGGGTTTTTTTTGGTTTAATGCAACTTATTTATTGTGGTTTGAAAACCCTATATATGCTCACCAGGCTCCCCAGCCTGACCCACTCAATTTCTTGTATTACAGGTAGCGGCAAGAGCATAGTTGGATGATCTGACGAGAGATTATGGATTTATAGACTAGTAGAAAATAAATAGAATGTTGTAAGGCCTATATTCTTTTTGAGGCCAATTTTGTTTTGTGGCCTATGATGTTTTGTTTATGCTTTTGATCTGTATTGACAATGACATTCCAAAGTTTCTAATGTAATGAAAATACGTTTCTTTGGAAATGTTTTGATAAATCTTAATCATATTTTGTTTTGGGAACAAATTCTGCAACACTTTCTTTAATAAGTTACTATGATTTTATTATAAAGCATAAACGAAATCGGTATTTTCTGGCCGTGAAATTGAGGACGTCACAGTTAGTACCAGAGCAACTAGGAATTTGTAGGATTTCTAGACTTAAACTTAGAATGCTAAACGATAATCGTGAGATTAGTGTCTACCATATTTTAGACACGAGCACTAGTTTATTTTAGGAAAAATGCCTAAAATGCTTTTGTGTGCTAAATGCTATATGTTTGCCGTATATGTTATTATTTGTTCGGATCTATGGTCTGTTGCAGATAAAATATGCAAACCTTATTTGTTCAGGATCCTAAGCATACGACTACGATATTAGAACTAACATGTAACATTTTGGAGTGATAAAGAGGATTTAAATATTTATCGTGAATAAAAATCTAAATTCCTCTAATTTGGTGTATAGATCAAAATGGAAAGAACCCGAAGCGGAGCTGGAAATGCGAATGAAAACAGGAATTAGCAGCCTCATCCCCAAGTGATTGAGCAGGTGTCGATAGTAGAAGCTGCACCTGAGCTAGTGATAATGGCTAGAGTACAAGCCATGATTTGGGCTATGATGGATGAACAGAGGGAAGAGATGAGACAACTATTACTGAATAATAGGGATGGACCTTCGATACCTGTTGAACAACCTGAACAGAATGACGGAAAATTAGAGGAAGGAAATTACAACCACAATGTCAGTCAAGCGGAACCTCTAGTGGTAGAAAGGAATGACCCGGAGAGGGGAATTGATAGAGATGGACGTATGAATAATAACTTCTTGGGTGCTAAATCACCAATTCTTTCCAGAAGCCCAAAGCCTGTAGAGATTATGGATTGGATCTTCGAAATGGAGATGATATTTGAAAGCTACAACTGTAGCAACAAGCTAGAAAACCGTCTTTGCAGTAAGAGAAATGAAAACCGGAGTTTTAAGCTGGTGGAAGTTATTAGCGGATACGATGCCACGAGGAGAAGCTCTGAAGATGTCTTGGGAAGCGTTCATAAAGCAATTGAAAATGCAGTACTGCTCCGAAATAGATCTGATAGATCTCAACAATGAGTTCTGTCACACCCCAAAACCACGAACGATGGAAACGTTCAGGGGTGGAGGACGTCATGTACAGTATCACAACAGTGTAATATAATAAACAAGCAACAACATCATCCATTGCATTATAAGTAGAGTTTTAATACATGTGTGTTCTTTCTTAATATACAACAATAAAATGAATAATCAAAATAAGGCGAGTCTTGTCTGTGCTCCATCTTCTCGATAACCTGGCCATCTCACCTGTCTAACTGATGACCTGAGAATACAAGTTATTTTGAAAGCGAGTATAAGCTTTAAAGTTGGTGAATTCATAAGTAATTAAGGTGTCATTGTCTGGCTTATGAAAATCTATTATGAAGGCTATGTAAACCTTTAATGAAAATGTTGATGTAAGTATGAAAAACCCTAGAAAATCCCTTGCTTTCTATAAGTATGAAATGTAGTCTTCTACCAAGACCCGAATGTCTTGTTATGATAATGTAGTCTTCTACCAAGACTCGAATGTTTTGTTATGATAATGTAGTCTTCTACCAAGACCCGAATGTTTTGTTATGATAATGTAGTCTTCTACCAAGACCCGAATGTTTTGTTATGATAATGTAGTCTTCTACCAAGACCCGAATGTTTTGTTCTGATAATGTAATCTTCTACCAAGACCCGAATGTTTTGTTATGATAATGTAGTCTTCTACTAAGACCCAAATGTTTTGTTAGTAAAATGATAGTTTTTCCTTCAATTGTTTAGTACTAAAATACTTAGTCTAACTCATCATTTATGTGAAAGTATCACAAAATAAAGTAAACAGGAAAATGTACTACTGTAAGTGTTGTCACTGGGTACTAGGACTAACACAACATCGCGTTAAGCGAAATATGTAACCTAATGAACATCCGAAGATTGTCTAGAACAAGTATTAATGTAAGTGTCATCGCTGGGTACTAGGGGTAACACAACATCGCAATAAGCAAAAAGTATAACATAATAAACATCCGAAGATTGTCCAATTGTCCTCTGTAGCAGCAGCATGTGGGTGGAAGGGTTAGTCCCCATCGATCTACCTAATATAAGTAGTAACCTTAGACCTCCGTAGATGGTCATCGACCACTGGTGCTAATCAGTGGGGTTCGGAATGGTAAGTCCCGCCGAGCTATCCCATTGAACCGAGATAGGAAAGATAATTTACACAGTAACTACTAATAAATCATCCTCGTAGTCCTAAGTACAAGTATCCAGGTAAGTGAATGCAGGATAATGCACCTATGTAACAGTGTTCCTGTATGATATTCATGTAAGTGTGTTCGTGTAACAGGTAAGTATATGTAAACATATTCATGTATCATGTAATCCTAAGTAAGTGTACTCATGTATCATGTAAGGTATTGGTATAGACTCATGAATGAACTGACTCTTGTGTGATTCCTTGTAGTAGTAATAATATTTGATATCTTCTAACTATCCCTATGACAGTAAAATGAAAGGTAATTGGTTGTTTACGTAGGTTTATGCACTCTTGCTACCCAAGAGTATTAAAAACTAAATGAAGGGTGAAAACTATAATCTCTAACATATATATGACCATATGCGCATAAGTATAGTTTGATCCAATAAGGTAAAATAATGGTTTTGCAAGATATCTAGGAGTTTTGAACAATAATTAAGAATGACTTGATGCATTTTAATAAACATTTCAAAACTAATACTTTTGTTATCAAGGTATTTTAAGATAGAAAATCACTTCATGTGTCACCTTTTGAAATATGTGAAATCTACTGAGTGAAAACACAGTTATAAAATACATAAGATTGATTTAATAACATATTGTTTTCCACTTGTATTCCCCCCGCCCCCCATTAAAATGTTTAAAATCATTTAAAACATTGATTAAGGGGTATGAACTCACCTGTAGTTGGTGATTGGGATGAACTGAACGGTATAGGATTGCTAGGTGTCAAGCGAGGACTTGTACACACACTACGATCCTAATGAACATATAATCACACATATATGCATTCAATTAGACTTAAATCACTAATTGATAATGTTAAGACATCCTAGACACCATTAAACACCTTATATAAGTGTTTTAGGCCCTAAGGATTGCATCTAAGCTAATGTGGGACAAGGCACTTGTGTTTTAGGGTTCCAAAGGACCCTATATGTGAGTTTACTCCCCATATACCATCACACATGGAGTTTACGGTTGTAAACTCTTGAGTTTACGGCCGTAAACTCCCAACCATGGGGGTTTGGTGTGTTTTGAAGTCCCTAATGATTCCTAGAATTATTCCAACTTGGTGGCTAAGCCCTTGGAAGGGTTTAAGGTCTAGAAACACTCCATTTAGGAGTTTATGGCCCTAAGGCCATTCCCCTTAGAGTTTACGGCCGTAAAATCTAACTATGGTGTGTTTTTTATGCTTTCAAGTCTCTTGCACATGTGGTATAGGTTCTGGACTTTTATTCCAAGCATATGAAGACCATTGACACACTTTGGTGCCCCTTTAATGAGTTTACGGCCCATGAACCATGTCATGGCCGTAAACTCACTTTGAAATGTGATTCTTATGCGTTTAAGGCCTTAGATTAAATGGGAACAAGTCTAGTTTAGAAGTCTAAGGCTTTAGGTGCCTTAAAAGCACCATTTTGAGCTTGAAATTGGAGTTCACGGCCTAAGATATTCTTGGGCCGTAAACTCCCAAACTTGGGTGACCTTTGCTTGATTTCATGTCCCTAACACACTTATAAATGAGTCTAGGCAGTAGCATAACACAAGGGTCGGTCTCGGCTTTGTTTCGGGAGTTTACCGCCCAAGAACACCTTGGGGAGTAAACTCCTAAATCTAGTGATTTAGCCTTCTAAATCATGTTATAACTACATATAATGCTTTCTAACACTACTATAAAGAGGTACTCACGATTTGGGATAAAAACCCGAAGATCCGTGAGAGAGAAAATGGCTTTTCTCTAGTTGGAAATGCGAATAATGAATGAATTTGGTTCAGAATTCTATTTATAGTCCTGAGATATTTTTGGTAGAAGATATTTTTATTCCTGAAATGACCTCTAATATAATAGAGTGATGGAATAATAGAGTTGCACCTAAACCCTAGTGCATCCACTCTCCTGATATCTCCTCAAGTGTAAACCCTGAATTACTCAAACTTACGCGAGAAAGTCTGAAAATTAACTGTGATTGCTATAACTTCTATAGAAGTGATATAGTTTGTACAGAATGGAAATTTTGGATTGTCACAAGTTCCAGAACTTGAAGAAGGGGAAAATGAGCATTAATGACTATGCTACAACGTTCATCGAGAAGATGAAGTTATTTGCTTACCTAGTGCCAATTGAACTCGCCAAGATAGAGAAATTTGCTAATAGATTGCCATCAGACTCTGGCCTAACAATCAAAATGGCAAGCACGTTTAAGGCAGCCATTAGAGTAGCCAATAATGTTGAGACCTAGTTAAAGTAAAGGGATCTGGAGAGAATTAAGGTTGGTGAGAAAAGGAAGTTCGATGGATCTTCGAGATCCAACAAGAAAAGTAAATTCTCAAAGTCTAGTTCAAAAGGTGGAGGAGGCGAAGCAAAATGGTGTGAAAAGTGCAAAAAGAAGCACCATGGGTAATGCGATAGAGAGGTAACTTGTTTTAAGTGTGGAAAGTCTGGGCACTATGCCAATGAGTGCTCATTCAACAAGAAAGTTTGTTATAAGTGTAATGAGGAAGGGCATATCTCGAGGGATTGCCAAAGAAGAAAGAGGCAGCAAGGTCTAATATGTGACGACGTTGCTTCGTCCTCTTGACCAGTCGGTCGAGGGTCACTACGGTTCTAATACGGAGTTAAGGATCTCATAAATCTCGATCTCGTCGAGAGGGCTTACGAAAGTCCTAACGAAAAGATAGTGTTTCAAGTTCGAGGCGCGAAGGGTAACATGTATGTTATTGAGTTCGCGGAGTAGGTCTAGTTTGTGAAATGCAGGACCGATTCTAGTAAGAATCTCGGAGGTCCTAACTACATTGGATTTTTAGCTTTCCATGCTTTTTGAAGCGTATTAAGCCGTTCCTAGAGTGAGGTTTCCTAAAGAATTTGTTTTCTCACTTGGAATTCCAAATGTTCTTTCTCTCGCTTACTTCCCAGTCAAGGGCCATCTCCTGTTGGGTCAAAGTCGAAAGGGTTTCTGAAATTTGTGGGGAGTTCCGAAGGGACTATGATATTAGGTCTGTAAGGCCTAGAATTTGGCGAATTTTCTATCGGTGACTACGGTGCCGACAAATTCCAACGATTTTGGATAATTTGATAGAGTATTCAAGAATTTCCACAACACTAATAGTGTGTCTCAAGAAATTTGTTTCTAAATTCCAAAACTCTTTTTCAGAGAACTTTATGAAGAGTATCTCCGAGGGTAATGTTTCTATGGGTTCTTTCTTACTACGAGGGTAGATATGTAGTGATTATATGGAGAAATGACGAACTGATCCCAGTAAGAAAGGCGTACTCCACTCATATAGCTTAGGAATACTATGGGCGTATTGGTCCTATCCGAGGGGTATCACTACGGACTCGAAGTGTCCGTATCGAGTTCGGAGGGTAGTCTTTAGGACATCCTTCCCTAACACTTGAACTGGTGATATTCGGATCTCAGGTCCATTTTTGAAAGTAACACTTTCCATGTGGTTGCTCAATTAGCTCTTCTAAGCGAGGCAGAGATAACGATTTCTAAAGGAAATCTAAACGAAGTCTTCGGTCGTCGAGGTACATATGATGCACTCCATCGACTTCTGGTAAGAGTAGACCGGAGCTCTCAAGGGTGAGAAGCTTGGTCTTCGAATTCTATTGTTGAGTAGTTCATGGTGTTGTCCGGACTGTTCTTGTATCTTCCGTAGGTGTTTAGACTGAATGCGATCTGTTATAAGAGTCATACTGGGTTCTAAGTTGGTTCCTATGCCAATGCAATTACTCGTACTCCTGGACAGTCTCCGTCCTGAAGTTTATATTATAATTCACACGTGATTCAATGATCACAATTTCGTGTATACGAGTCGTATATAATTAAGACTGAACAGGTAGTCGAATAACTGATTCTTCCTTAATCTCACATCCCATCGAGGGAAAAGAAATTAAAGTGGAACCATCAATTTTAAACCTGTAGAACATTAATTATATATCACTCTCATGCATACATTCGTCAGTGATAGATCAACTGTATGAATCCTGGAATTGAACTAGACGTACTGCACGAGTGATAATGTGGGGATTCCTTTGGGAAGGAAAAGAACTATAAGGTACTCCTGTTATGAGTACTTCGGTGTTCTGATATGACGGCTTCGCTAAAAGACGTTTACTGAGAAGGAGATGTACTTATGAAGCTGGTATTGCGAGGATCGAATTGAATCGAGTCGTATGATAATGTCGGAATCATAAAGAAACTTAAGGACATTAGATTTGAGCATAGAACGTTTACAAACAAAAACAACCGTGCAACCATGATTAGAGTTACAGTACTTTAGATTTGCTACAAGACTATTGCTGCGAATCAGATATACTACAAAGGACAAGTATACGCAGCACGAGCATCCCTATACCGACAGGATCCTGCAAAACATAAGACTCTAGTTTCACTAGTTTTAAACATGTTTTTGAACATATAGCATACTGACGACTTGGAAGGAACCTATACTATATTAGGGTCCTTAACTGCCTCTTTGCATTCTGAGGTCAAACTCCTCTGGATTTGCCGTTGTCCTTCTCCGATGGACAATCCCTCTTGAAGTGTCCCATGACGCCACATAGATGGCATATCTGAGAGGTTTCGACATTTGTGGTTGAAGTGATGTGTGGGATCGGGATATTGCAATAACGGATGGTGTGTCCCTTTTTGTCGCAGTTTAAGCACTGCATCTCCCAACAAGGTCCATGGTGGTGACAATTGCATTTGATGCATTTTGGGAGTTTTCCTGCATACGGCCTGACTGGGTTATGGTTAACTGGGATAACAGAAGGGATGGTAGTTGGAGGTGCTGATGTTGTGGCTGTGAAGGTTGTTACTGATGGTTGTTTCCTGTTCGCCCTTCGAAGCGACTTGTTCTTAGAGTTAGTCCAAGTCTTTCGTTTGATACTCTTGGTCTTAGGACTTGGGGTATCGTGGTATTTTGTTGCTTGTTGAGGCACTGGATTGTTACTTGGGTTGGAATTGTCGTTAACAAACCCGCTAACACTTGCGTTGTTAGCGTTCATGTGGGTCAGAAAAGCAGACATGGCAGCCGAGACTACAGCTTGAAAGGTAGATGCATCAATTTGAAGAGTTGGTGTTCGGTTGATGGGCTGATCATTCTTCTTGGGAGCCATGATTCTGTTACTGAAAGGAAATGAATTTACGAGTGAAAATGGTTGAAACTAGACATAGTTCGATCGCTCATGCAAAGAATAGAAGTATGTTTTCTAAGGTTCGACCTACATCCCTATGATAAAGTCCTAGTACGGAATGGAAGTATGTTTACGATGGTTTGACCTACATCCCTATGATGTAGTCCTAGTAAAGTTCGGAAGTAAGTTCTTACAATGTCTCAAGATGTTTTTCGTTCTAGTCGAGATATCGCTGGTTGGCGTATAACGTGATCCAACCATTACCAGGGACTTGGGGATGTCTCCGGAGTTAAATTGCTATAGTCCAATGACTTGACTAGAGCGTGTTTCAAATAGTCTCTAATGAAAGTATGATAAGAGTATTCGAATAAAGAATGACACAGAAGTTAGTCGACTGTCAATATCTTTGATATTCATGACGTACAAGTTCGGGAAAATGACCTTGTAAAAAGGTCTTACATCATATCCAGAGAAGATAGTTATTGACAGCATAAAGTCCTAACTAAAGTACTTACAGTACAAGGTAGTTTCATAGAAAATGCCACATCGGGCATAGACAGGAACATGATTCCTTTCTAACAAGGAATATAAAGTAAAGCATCCACTACTGGCGATGGCCATCCCTCTGGTGAACTCTCAGTTCAGCCAGTTGGCGTTCCACATCAGGTAGGTGTCTTTCGTACACTCTCTGGCGTACCCGAAGTTCCATGACTTCGGCTCGTGATTCAGCCAGTGCTTGCAGCAGGGTTTCATGGTCTCTCTCAGACCTCTCACGAGCATGTTCAAGGCAACTGGTGCGAAGCATATGCATTCCTCCATTTGTATCAACTTCTGCGATACGTTGTAGGGCTGTCCTACCCTGAATTTCATTTCGGGCAACTCTTCGGATCAGAATTGGTATGATTTTGTCTGCTGAGCCCCCATTGATCAGGTCATAGAAGCTTCGGTCTCCATTAAATGACATGGGTTGATCTTGTCCTTGGCTCCATGTTTCCAAACATTCCACCCACTCAGGCGTCGGGCCATGAAAAGCCGGACGAGGGTTAGGAATCGGAATGGGAGCTGCCTGGGTTAGGTTCTCAACCTCGGGTTCGGAGATGGCATCATCTGAAAGGTCGTTAGCATGGTGATCATTCAGAGGGATTGGATGATCATCATCTGGTTCTTCTCCAAACCATCCAGCAATCACTTCGTTCGGAAGGAACAGGTTGTCGTGGGGATGGAATCCAACCATGTTATCTACGCGAGAATTGAGGTAAGAAAATAATTATTAAACGAACTATCTAGATAATTATTTAGGAAATCTTCATTAGTTCCATCACTATTTGTAAAGTGCATATCAGTTATATGTAATCAACACAGGATAGGCCTTCGATTAAGTGACCTCAACTCCAAATTCACAAGGAATAGGGGTAAAGCAAAAATTTCACCGATTCTAAGTCTATAACATCGTAGTTACATATAACTTTAGCGTATCCACTTAGAAATTATCAACTTAGGAATGGAGATTCCATTTTAGTTCTCAAGTATAAAGTACTTATAGTAACACAAAATACCCCTATAGTATTTTAGACTTAGGTTCTATTATAATGTTCTCATTGTGGTAATGTTGGTAAGTTTTTAGACTTGTTGCCATATCACAACCATTCTTGGGCATGTGTTAATCAATCTGTGGAACAACATAGTTGATCAGGCTATGCCACTCCCAAGGCTGACCATACATCCCCGAGCTTACCTGTGATATTCAACAATCGTAATACTTTTGTTCTTGTCATTGTAACACTGATTTTAGTATGAATGCAGGCACGTACACTTTGTTAAATGTTTTATTATTTATAAGCATAAACTCTTAGACAAAGTGTTTTAATCCCAATGTGTTTATAGTTAGTATATCTTTTATGGGTTGATATACTTAATTCACTATAAACAATGCTCTGATACCAATCTGTCACACCCCAAAACCATGAACGGTGGAAACATTCAGGGGTGGAGGACGTCATGTACAGTATCACAACAGTGTAATATAATAAACAAGCAACAACATCATCCATTGCATTATAAGTAGAGTTTTAATACATGTGTGTTCTTTCTTAATATACAACAATAAAATGAATAATCAAAATAAGGCGAGTCTTGTCTGTGCTCCATCTTCTCGATAACCTGGCCATCTCACCTGTCTAACTGATGACCTGAGAATACAAGTTATTTTGGAAGCGAGTATAAGCTTTAAAGTTGGTGAATTCATAAGTAATTAAGGTGTCATTGTCTGGCTTATGAAAATCTATTATGAAGGCTATGTAAACCTTTAATGAAAATGTTGATGTAAGTATGAAAAACCCTAGAAAATCCCTTGCTTTCTATAAGTATGAAATGTAGTCTTCTACCAAGACCCGAATGTCTTGTTATGATAATGTAGTCTTCTACCAAGACCCGAATGTTTTGTTATGATAATGTAGTCTTCTACCAAGACCCGAATGTTTTGTTATGATAATGTAATCTTCTACCAAGACTCAGATGTTTTGTTATGATAATGTAGTCTTCTACTAAGACCCAAATGTTTTGTTAGTAAAATGATAGTTTTTCCTTCAATTGTTTAGTACTAAAATACTTAGTCTAACTCATCATTTATGTGAAAGTATCACAAAATAAAGTAAACAGGAAAATGTACTACTGTAAGTGTTGTCACTGGGTACTAGGACTAACACAACATCGCGTTAAGCGAAATATGTAACCTAATGAACATCCGAAGATTGTCTAGAACAAGTATTAATGTAAGTGTCATCGCTGGGTACTAGGGGTAACACAACATCGCAATAAGCAAAAAGTATAACATAATAAACATCCGAAGATTGTCCAATTGTCCTCTGTAGCAGCAGCATGTGGGTGGAAGGGTTAGTCCCCATCGATCTACCTAATATAAGTAGTAACCTTAGACCTCCGTAGATGGTCATCGACCACTGGTGCTAATCAGTGGGGTTCGAAATGGTAAGTCCCGCCGAGCTATCCCATTGAACCGAGATAGGAAAGATAATTTACACAGTAACTACTAATAAATCATCCTCGTAGTCCTAAGTACAAGTATCCAGGTAAGTGAATGCAGGATAATGCACCTATGTAACAGTGTTCCTGTATGATATTCATGTAAGTGTGTTCGTGTAACAGGTAAGTATATGTAAACATATTCATGTATCATGTAATCCTAAGTAAGTGTACTCATGTATCATGTAAGGTATTGGTATAGACTCATGAATGAACTGACTCTTGTGTGATTCCTTGTAGTAGTAATAATGTTTGATATCTTCTAACTATCCCTATGACAGTAAAATGAAAGGTAATTGGTTGTTTACGTAGGTTTATGCACTCTTGCTACCCAAGAGTATTAAAAACTAAATGAAGGGTGAAAACTATAATCTCTAACATATATATGACCATATGCGCATAAGTATAGTTTGATCCAATAAGGTAAAATAATGGTTTTGCAAGATATCTAGGAGTTTTGAACAATAATTAAGAATGACTTGATGCATTTTAATAAACATTTCAAAACTAATACTTTTGTTATCAAGGTATTTTAAGATAGAAAACCACTTCATGTGTCACCTTTTGAAATATGTGAAATCTACTGAGTGAAAACACAGTTATAAAATACATAAGATTGATTTAATAACATATTGTTTTCCACTTGTATTCCCCCCGCCCCCCATTAAAATGTTTAAAATCATTTAAAACATTGATTAAGGGGTATGAACTCACCTGTAGTTGGTGATTGGGATGAACTGAACGGTATAGGATTGCTAGGTGTCAAGCGAGGACTTGTACACACACTACGATCCTAATGAACATATAATCACACATATATGCATTCAATTAGACTTAAATCACTAATTGATAATGTTAAGACATCCTAGACACCATTAAACACCTTATATAAGTGTTTTAGGCCCTAAGGATTGCATCTAAGCTAATGTGGGACAAGGCACTTGTGTTTTAGGGTTCCAAAGGACCCTATATGTGAGTTTACTCCCCATATACCATCACACATGGAGTTTACGGTTGTAAACTCTTGAGTTTACGGCCGTAAACTCCCAACCATGGGGGTTTGGTGTGTTTTGAAGTCCCTAATGATTCCTAGAATTATTCCAACTTGGTGGCTAAGCCCTTGGAAGGGTTTAAGGTCTAGAAACACTCCATTTAGGAGTTTATGGCCCTAAGGCCATTCCCCTTAGAGTTTACGGCCGTAAAATCTAACTATGGTGTGTTTTTTATGCTTTCAAGTCTCTTGCACATGTGGTATAGGTTCTGGACTTTTATTCCAAGCATATGAAGACCATTGACACACTTTGGTGCCCCTTTAATGAGTTTACGGCCCATGAACCATGTCATGGCCGTAAACTCACTTTGAAATGTGATTCTTATGCGTTTAAGGCCTTAGATTAAATGGGAACAAGTCTAGTTTAGAAGTCTAAGGCTTTAGGTGCCTTAAAAGCACCATTTTGAGCTTGAAATTGGAGTTCACGGCCTAAGATATTCTTGGGCCGTAAACTCCCAAACTTGGGTGACCTTTGCTTGATTTCATGTCCCTAACACACTTATAAATGAGTCTAGGCAGTAGCATAACACAAGGGTCGGTCTCGGCTTTGTTTCGGGAGTTTACCGCCCAAGAACACCTTGGGGAGTAAACTCCTAAATCTAGTGATTTAGCCTTCTAAATCATGTTATAACTACATATAATGCTTTCTAACACTACTATAAAGAGGTACTCACGATTTGGGATAAAAACCCGAAGATCCGTGAGAGAGAAAATGGCTTTTCTCTAGTTGGAAATGCGAATAATGAATGAATTTGGTTCAGAATTCTATTTATAGTCCTGAGATATTTTTGGTAGAAGATATTTTTATTCCTGAAATGACCTCTAATATAATAGAGTGATGGAATAATAGAGTTGCACCTAAACCCTAGTGCATCCACTCTCCTGATATCTCCTCAAGTGTAAACCCTGAATTACTCAAACTTACGCGAGAAAGTCTGAAAATTAACTGTGATTGCTATAACTTCTATAGAAGTGATATAGTTTGTACAGAATGGAAATTTTGGATTGTCACAAGTTCCAGAACTTGAAGAAGGGGAAAATGAGCATTAATGACTATGCTACAACGTTCATCGAGAAGATGAAGTTATTTGCTTACCTAGTGCCAATTGAACTCGCCAAGATAGAGAAATTTGCTAATAGATTGCCATCAGACTCTGGCCTAACAATCAAAATGGCAAGCACGTTTAAGGCAGCCATTAGAGTAGCCAATAATGTTGAGACCTAGTTAAAGTAAAGGGATCTGGAGAGAATTAAGGTTGGTGAGAAAAGGAAGTTCGATGGATCTTCGAGATCCAACAAGAAAAGTAAATTCTCAAAGTCTAGTTCAAAAGGTGGAGGAGGCGAAGCAAAATGGTGTGAAAAGTGCAAAAAGAAGCACCATGGGTAATGCGATAGAGAGGTAACTTGTTTTAAGTGTGGAAAGTCTGGGCACTATGCCAATGAGTGCTCATTCAACAAGAAAGTTTGTTATAAGTGTAATGAGGAAGGGCATATCTCGAGGGTTGCCAAAGAAGAAAGAGGCAGCAAGGTCTAATATGCCACCAAAGCAAAGGGCGAGAGTTATCCAGATGACCCTGGAAGCCACGAAGGATGCAACAAACGTCACTCAGGTACCTTTCTTGTAAATGGATTGTTTGCCAATATATTGTTTGATTCCAGAGAAAATTACTCCTTTTATATCACATAAATTTGGTGGAAGACTAGCATTGCCTAAAAAAACTTGATAATGCTCTAGCTATAGAAGTTGCCAATGGAAAATTCATACTTGTTAGCGATTGAATTAAGAATATCATCATCGACTTAAACGGAAATGAATTCCACAAGGAGCTGTTACCCATTGAGTTGAATGGTTTCGACATCGTACTGGGAATGGATTGGCTTAGCGCTAATGATGCTGAGATATTGTGCAAGAAGAAGATAATTAGGGTAAACCCGCCTGGAAAAGAGTAATTTATGGTGTATGGGGACAAGGGCATAGTAAATTCTAGAATCATTTCCCTAATGAAAGCCACAAAATGTTTACCTAAAGGATGCACATCATACTTGGCATTTGTGATCAATGATAAGAATGAGAAGAAGGAAATGCAAAGTATACCAGTGGTGTGTGACTATCTGGAAGTCTTTCCCGAAGATCTTCCTGGATTACCCCATGATAGAAAAGTAGAGTTTCGGATATACTTATTACTAGGAACGACACCAATAGCAAAAGCACCATACCGACTAGCACCGAAGGAGATGAAGAAGCTTATGAGGTAACTTCAGGATTTGTTGGACAATGATTTCATTAGACCTATTTCACCACCCTAGGGAGCTCCGTTGTTATTCATAAAGAAGAAAGATGGAAGCATGAGGATGTACATAGACTACATAGAGTTGAACAAGACAATAGTAAAGAACAAGTACCATTTTGCCAAGGATTGATGACATGTTCGATTAGCTGCGTGGTTCGAGCTATTTCTCAAAGATCGATCTTAGGTTTGGATATCATCAGCTGAAGGTGCGAGAGCTGGATATTGAGAAAACCACATTCAGAACAAGGTGCAGACACTATGAGTTCTTGGTCATATCATTTGGACTAACCAATGCTCCAAGAACATTCATGGATTTGATGAACAGGGTTTGTAAACCATTCCTTGATAAATTTGTTATAGTTTTCATTGATAACATTCTGGTTTACTAAAAAATCCAACAGCAGCATGGCAAGCACCTGCGAGAAGTGTTAGAAGTTCTGAAGAATGAGAAGTTGTATGTAAAGTTCTCCAAATGTGATTTCTGGATTTGAGAAGTCCAATTATTAGGTCATGTGGTTAACCGAGAAGGGATCATGGTTGACCCATCAAATATTAAAGTTGTGATGAAGTGGGAACAACCGAAAATTCCCATGGAGATCCGAAGCTTTCTAGGATTAGCTAGATACTACCGAAGGTTTATCCAAGGCTTTTCTTCGATAGTTTCTCCATTGAAAGCTTGGAACCATAAAGGAGATACTTATACTTGGAGTGAGAAGGATGAGGAAGCATTCAAGAAGCTAAAGAAGAAGTTATGTGAAGCACCAATTCTTTCTCTACTCGACGGAGTTAAACACTTTGCAGTTTATAGCGATGCATTTGGAGTTGGGTTAGGTTGTGTTCTGAACCAAAGGATAAGGTGATAGCATATGCATCGAGACAACTCAAAGAACGTGAAAAGAGATACCCCACTCATGATTTGGAGTTGGCGGCAGTAATATCCACACAAAAGATATGGAGGCATTATCTTTACGGCATGAAGTGCAAACTCTTCACTGATCATAAAAGTCTCCAGTATCTCTTTGATAAAAAAGAATTGAATATGAGCCAGTGACACTGGCTAGAGTTGCTTAAGGATTACGACTATGGGATACTTTACTACTCTGGTAAAGCAAATGTTGTGGTAGATGCTCTAAGTGGGAAAATGAGCCTTGAAAGGAAAAGGCCAAGAGTGTTAAGAATTGAAGTTGTCTCAACCATTGTGGAAAGTTTCAAAAAAGCTCAGGAATAAGCTTTAGATAAAAACGATCGAAAGGAAGAACGTTTGGGCAAAACGTTAGTCTTCAGTACAAACAATCTAGGATTAAAGGTATTCCAAGATAGGATTTGGGTACCTAAGATGGGAGGAATAAGAGATCTTCTGATGGAAGAAGCTCACAAGAACATGTACTCGATTCATCCAGGCAGCACAAAAATGTATAGGAATATGAAACCCTACTACTGGTGGCCGATGATGAAGCTCGATGTTGCAAAGTATGTGTAACGCCCGTAGATCCGGGCTAGTCAATTTAGAGATAATAGGGGTTGAAAACGACTTTTCGACAAAAGATTATTTAGAATAAATAATCTTAACCAAGTTATAGAATATGTCACAAGATTTCCATACATATAAGGAACGCTAAAATCCGAGTTATAACGAATAAGTTATGACCCATCGAAGTTTCGACTTAGCAGTGTACAACCCGAAATTCGAATATTTGATCGAGCGGTTTTTAGCCGAAACAACCTAAACGAGAATCCAATATCTCGTTCATAGTAGCGTAACGATAAAAAGACAGATGAAAACGGACGTCGGATGAAGAAGTTATGATTTTTTAACGGATAAATCCTGTCCCGGCCTGTTAATAATATAACTTTTAAAATAAAGTCAAAATTAGCCGATGGAGTCTAAACGAAAGTTGTAGGTTACGTTCACACCTTCGAATGGATATAAAGAATGTCAAAAATGGAGCTTGTACACGAAAGTTACAAATTTTTAAAGATTTTAGTCGAATTTACGAAGCCTGGTGAGGAGCTAGTGACGTGGCAGCATCTGGGCCACCTATCGCTGATGAAGAAACGTGCTTCGGATCACGCCACGTAACCCTCGCTATTACGCCCACGTCCGAGGTTGGTATGCCTAGCGTACCTTGGTTCTTATCCATCCGAGTCCGAAGTGTGAGCCAGCTGGTGCGAGCTGGCAACCCTATCCAGAGTTACGCCCAACGTAGTTCGAAGTCAGGCGCCTATAAATACCATGCGAAATGCTCCGGATTTCTCACTTATTTCTTCATTCTTTCTCTTAATACTTTCTATCTCTAGCTCCTCTAAACCCTCCTAAACCCTAGATAACCCCCTAGCACCCGAAGGAATCCTCGAGGCTCCCGGGGTCCCGAGAAAAAGGGTCTTTCGGTTTCGAAACGCTGCTCCGAGCAAAGCCCGCTTTTCTCTAAAATCCGTTGTAAGTGAGCTACGTGTACGCAATTTTTAATATATCTTTCAAATAATTATAGTAATATTATTAAGTTCTTAAAATAATTATTTGGGCTATTATTATGAGTTATATTGAGTGTTATTTAACGCTTATATAATAATAATAATAGTCAGACTATTAATTTGTCGCGGGTATCGTTAGACTAAACCCTAGTGGTATTGATACTAGGTTTTATCGAAGGAAATTGTTTTGAGAGTATCGAAGCGCTGTTCGAGTGCTGAGTCACCACCTTTCAAGTGAGTGCATAGTTACTTTCATCTTACACATAGATATGAAGTATTTTATATAAATTACGTGCTATGTGTACATATTACTTGAATACTTGTTGTCTATGTTGGATGAACAAGTTTATACACGTTTTAAATAATTTAAACTGTATATGTATTTTATATCTACGATAATGTTGGGGTAAAACATGGGTAGATGTAATAGATGGAATATGAGTTGGATGATGAGTTGTGAGGTGTTATAGACCACGAGGTTAGGGTGAGAGGTGGACGATGTGAGAAGCCTTTTTCCCAAATGATGGCCTCGTCATTCAGCAGAGTACGGATGACAACCACTGACTATTCTAGATAGTCCAGTGGAACACTAGCAAGCTCGCAACCTGTAGGTGTTGTGAACGACGTGTTCACCCGGTGTACTCTAAACCTACCATGCAAACTTGGTGCCTAAACCTTGGTGATCATGCAGACTTGATGCCTAAACCCTGGCGACTATGCAGACTTAGTGCTCGTTGTGTAAACCATGGCAACGATGGATTTCTTGCCAATTCCTTAGGATAATCCTTAGGAAGGAATGAACGAGGAATAGTTGATTTTTAGGGTAGATCCTTAAGAGTAAAGAAGATAATGGGGATGGGTAATTGGGTTGATTGTTTGATGTTTAAACATAATAATTATATTATTGTGGGTTGAAAACCCTATGCACTCACCAGGTTTCCCAACCTGACCCACTCAGTTTATTTATATCACAGGTGTTGATATGAAGTCACATTACACTGGGAAATTAAAGAGATGTAGATCACTAGTGTAAATAAATGTAAGTTCTGTTTATGCTTATGTTTCTGTATTGACGATGACATACCAAACGTTTTAAAAGGGAATAAAATACGTTTCTTTGAAAATATTTTGATAACGTACTTATCGTGTTTTTCTAGGAACAAATTTCGCAACATTTTTATGAAAAGAAGTACTCTGATTTTTATAAAGCATAAGCAAAATCTGTCTTTTCTGGTCGTGAAAATGGGGATGTCACATATAACCAGGATACCGACCTAACTGGTTACTAACATAGCATCATCCTATATACCAGGATACCGACCTAAACCAGGTCACTAGACATAATACCATCCTAACTACCAGGATGTAGATCTAACGAATCAATAAACATATCAAGCAAGTACCAGTATACAATCCGAAAAGGTCCGGCCTTGGTGCCTGAGATCCTATTGATATAGTGAGGATAACCTACCTCGCAATGTCGATCTGAACTGGAGTATCAACTCCCAAATTGCTATCTCACCGGAAATCCCGAACTATCACATGATAAATAATAAGTCATTACAACATAACAATCGTGACTAAGGGGGGTCCATGCAGTCCATTTTGTCATTTCTCCAATTTGGCCATGGCCCAATACCAAAACAAGACCCAACACTAGGTAGGCTTTCCAAGCCCACTAGTGGTCCACTAATCGCCCAATTTCCTAAATTGGGCCCAATCCCCCTAATGGGCCTTACCAAAAGCCCAAACATCTTCTTGGCTTACATTAACTGACTTTGGATGGCCCACTAAGACCTAAAGAACCAAAATCCCCTGTATGGGCCAAACCGAGGCCGAAAACTCGCAAGGCCCATATCTGATGAGTACGTTAGGCGTACTCCTATGTACGCTAAGTGTATTGGCCAAGTGATGCGTACGTTGGGCGTACCTGCATGTACGCTTAGCGTACTCCTCTACTAATTCCATTTCTTATTAAGTGCTTAATACTCCGATTCAAAAGCTACAATTACAGATCCATGTCGTTTTCATCGTCCTAATCCACAAAGTCACTGACCTGGTGACTTTACTTATCCCAACCAAGCCCAAACTCCAAAAATTATGTATTACTTCCATAAAGATGGTCTTAACTCTTGCATGAATCCATTAAGACCATCAAGGTGACAACTTAAGGCCGTAGGGACTCATTTAGCACTAAGGGTGGGAACCCTTCGCTTGGAAATCGGATTTGGGCTATAAAGCTTCCACCTTTGGACCAAAATTACTTCAAAACTAAACCCTACTAGATCTAAGCACTCTTAGATAAAGTTATGAACTTTATACCTCTAAGGAGTTCCAGATGATAATGTTATCCCATATCTATGAGCTCCAACTTCCCAAGTTCTTCCTTGCCAACTTCTTCTTTTCCTCTTCCAAGATTACACCATCAAAATGAGCTTCTCAAGGTCAAGATCACCCAAATATGGGTGGATGAGACATTTTAGGGTTTCTCTGAGGTTGGGGTGGCGGATAAGGAGGCTAGGCTTTGAGCCATAATGTTCTTTATATAGTGGTTAGCCCTAAAATTAGGGTTTAGGGTCTCTGGGAGTACATTGGGCGTACTTCTCGTACGCTGTGTGTACTCCTCCTACACCCGCGGTCATTTAAACTTCTACGCTGGGCGTACCCCAGCTTATGTTGGGCGTACTCGCCTAGTTGCTAACTTTTAATGCTTGGTCCTTTCTTGCCACTTCCTTCCAACCCAAAGGCCATAAGTGACATAATTCAAATTCGAGGGATGAATATGAAGCTACTTGAAAATAGGATGTTACAACTCTCCCCCACATAAATTCGATTTTGTCCTCGAAATCATTCCTTACCATCCCTAGCAACCAGACATCCTGAGGGGTACCTCCACAACCATGGCATCCGACGACTTTCAAAGGGGACTAAACCCAATGGAATTCTTTTCATTCCAGAGAAGATGATTCCACAATCCCATGCGACACACAACCCTTCACCACCTAAAACCTGCAATCTGGAAACCGGAATTCGGTCTGACTCCCTGTCTGACCACTCATACTATCCATCGCTAGTTCTCTTCCCATTACTACTAACGGACTATTCAGCCCTGGGAACCTAAAGTTCCTACCTGAAATAGAACCATGGGTCATATTCTGTTGAATCCCTACCCCTACAACTCGTCGTTCGCCCGTACTGGGTATCTTGGCCTACTGCATAGAGCAGGAACCGCTTCAGCCCGATCAAGCACAACATGCCATCTAATAGACCATCAGAGTAAGATGTCCACATAATACCGATGATAATTTACCATGTCGTTCCTTGCCATCCACCACTTCCATAGAATACAGTCCCACAATCTATTACCACCACTAACATACCTACCACTACCGGCCAACCAGTACGACACTCATATCTAGCCCATACCACCCTTCAAGTGGGAATACCAATATGCCAAGTCTAAATGATCATAGGTTCTGGTCATCCACGTGATGGAATACCCTAGATTGGAATACCAACATGTCGAATCAATCCAACCATTTAGTTGAAACTCTCAGGGTTTGTTGGCCTACCGCCTCAACCCTACCGCTCCTATTGAGCCTTTGTGCCTGCAACTTTCAGTCGGCCCGCACCCGGTATCTTGGCCTACTGCATAGAGCAAGATCGACTCAACCCTACCCATATATAATGTGTCATCATAGACGATCAGGAGAAAGATCTAACCTGAACGGGCTCCTACAAAAGACATAATCAACACAATCTCTATGCCCACATCTTATGACTATAATACTCTTACATGGTCCGCAGCATAGGTCTGGATTGCCTCTGAGCCCGCAACATGAGTCTGGTATGTCCACTCTGGCCCTCAACTCATGACTGGAATGCTCTCGATAACCTATCGACACTGTTGTCGTCACTTCAGTTGTCTCAACGCTCCATCCTGGAGATTCTCACATCCTCCGTTACCCAAGAGGGCCTAATCAATGTCCTTCACAACACCAACAAGTGTCACAGTACTGAAACCTCACCCCACACTATCCACCTATAGAACAAGTTGTTATCCCAAAACACATATATACTCATAACCTGATCATATAACTAACAAAACCCACACAATGTCTCCAGCATACTCCATCAACATGTTCAATACTTAAGGGCAGACCGACTGATTGTTATAGCATAGCAACATGCTCAATACCCACACATAGATCTACAAACACATACAGAGTCTTCAACATGACTGGACCACCTCACCAGGACTTCAGTCTATCTGGACCACTCTCAGAACCTTCAACATGTCTGGACCGCCTCTCCGGGCCTTCATCCTGTCTGGACTATTCTCTGAGCCTTCGGCCTAATTGGTACACCCTACCGACCTTCAGTCTATCCGAACCACTCTAAATTGTTAAGCATCTCCCTGGACCACCCCTCTTGGTGATCTCTCCCATGTAGACTGTTCTTACCCACTTGGGCTTCCGAACTCCTGATCCATTATGTGGACTCTAACCTCGGCCTAACCCTAGGCCTCATGTCGATCGACCTCCCTCTCGGAAATCCATGGTCTGTTCCCTGATCCGTGTGTCTACCATATATGCTAAATAACCCACACAACCATGCCAAAAACTACTGTTGACCCCTGAAAACTAACAAAACCCTCAATCTATAATTCTAAAAAAAACCTCAGAGTCAAGCACACCATCGACCGAATACTTGAACTGAACTCAATTCATGACTAAAACTCCAACCTGGTTCCCAAACTTCTGCTATCAAGCACCAAGAAGACGTGATACACATGTTGAGGAGTTTTACCGAACTCCCAACTCACACAACCCTCAAACCAAACAGCCACTTGGTTTGTCTTCCTTCCTGACAACAATGCAAGACTTATCCCATTTTCAACACTGCTCCTACTTCTGTATCCCGGGACGATTCTCCCCCACTTAGAGTCGACTAAGTCTTAACAATACATGAAAATTTGAGGATTCCAAATCCTTCTTACTTCCGACCAATCAGTTCGTTGACAATAAACTCTTTTCAACTAGTGCTTCATTACTAGCCAATCCCAATTGACCACACACTTCTAAGAACCAGATGAACACTTCCCGAATCCTAGTGAAACTGACAATCACTAATGCTTGAATGATCCCACACTCAAATCTTGAGGACCAAAAGACAGATACTCCAACTAATACCTCAACGACGAGCTGCTTCCTTTGGCGCATTCATCCGCCAATCAATAACGGTTACTAAAACCACTGATTCCTGACAATACTGAATAACCATCATGTGGAACCCTGTCTACAGTCCTCCGACATAATACCCCTTTTCTAAAGGCGCTCAAAAAAAGTCTCCAACCTCGGGCTCTAAAAATCTTTTCATTCAGGGTTCGCACCCTAACTCACTCACCCGCTTAAACGTCCATAGCTGAAATGCAGAAGCTGAAGCAACCTCTACCCTAAACCAAACTACAAACTACTCACTAGACATAGTCTACAATCCCAAAAGTGAAATATTTCGCACAATCAATCCTTACCACCCGATACAAGAGATCCAAGGTAAACCGAACCTCACAAAATACTTATGCCACATCGACCCCACCTTTGCTCAATGACACTGAAAAAATGTCTCCAATCCCTTCAACCACTGACCCCGAGCCGGAATGCAACCTAATCCTGGGATCACAAGCCTGTTCACTCCTTTGAGCTCGAAAAATTCAAAGGGCACAATCCTTGCCCTTCAAAACGGCAGTCCAATCCATCAGTTAACCATTCCACTTCCAGCTGCAAAACCCCAGCTAAACATAATCATCACTCCTATCCGGAGTCCCTATGACTCACATTCTGGCCTCGAGCAAAACCCCAGAGCCTCAAATCTATAACTCATGTGCTAGCCTCTCCTACTCAACCCGCATAATGCAATGAGTACAAAATATCTCCCTGCCTCCGCTCATTAGAATATGTCCCATAAACAACTCCCAACATTGTATCTGTATTTGTATGAGAAACCCTTGTATGTATACATGGATACCACCAGTTGTAGTGAAAGTAATGTATTGTAATAGTGTTTGTATAATAACCTTTGTAGAAATACCTGGTATTCACCAGTTTTAGTGAA
Source organism: Lactuca saligna (assembly GCF_052625555.1). NCBI lineage: Eukaryota > Viridiplantae > Streptophyta > Magnoliopsida > Asterales > Asteraceae > Lactuca > Lactuca saligna. The sequence continues at coordinate 255,006 of NC_136420.1, read as the reverse complement.
AAGTAGTGTACCATAGTAGTATTTGTATGAAAACCTTGTATGAATGCCTGGTTACTACCAGCTATAGTGTAAGTAGTGTAATGTAGTCTTATTAATTAAAATAAATCCGTTGAAGTAGAGTTAATCCTGTAAACATCCTTGTTAGTTATACTGTTGTGAGTTTCATATAACCATGCTGATATAACCTAGTGACCTCTAAGACGTTCTTTAAGCGTCCGATAATTATGACATTTGTCACCTCAGGTCTGCCGACCTAGCTGTTGCAAGCAGCTCTGCCGATAATTATGACATACGAAGGCACACTAATGATACATGAGAGAAAATTTTGGCAAGAATTTGGCACACACACACACACACATATATATATATATATATATATATATATATATATATATATATGGGGTGTTCGGCCTTATTGGGCCTCAATTGGAGTGTTTTCGGTCCTTTAGGACCAAATTCCTTCATGAAATCGGCCTTAAAGTCAACAATTGAAAGAATGTTCAGTTTCTAGTCAAAGTAAGATGGAGAATTCAGCTTTTGAGCTAAAGAAGGAAATGAAATCGGTTTCCAAGTCAAAGGGAACAAAGAATTCGATCAAGCCTTAAGTCTAAAATGGGAATTCAGTTTTTGCTTTCATTTCAAAAAGGGATTTCAGTTTTGTATTGTATTTTGATTCCAAAACCGATTTCTAAATATATCTATTAATATATTTTAGAATTTCCTTTAAAATGTTAAGTTTAACCCCTTAACTTGCACTAGTGTACATATGATTTGTTTTAAGCTTTTACATGTTTTAAAAGGTATAACTTTCATTTAAAATTTCTTGGAATGAAACCGCAACTATACTAAAATATAATATAAATCAAGCTAAGTATTATACTTTGATATGAAATAATGCAACTCTTTGTTTGATCTAGTGTAAGATTTGTTTGATCTAGTGTAAGCTTTGATTGAACTATTGTGTATTTCATTGACTTTTATTGACTCGAAACGATGGGTTGTTACATTATCCCCCTGTTAGAGGGAATTTCGTCCCTAAATTGTTTCTGTATTGAATACATTATGGACTAGGGAAGATGTGACAACCCTATATTTTCCAAAAGCATTGTAACGCTCAATAGTCAAATACAACTAAATTAACCTTGAAAATAAAGTGTTCAAATATCTAAGTTGGGATGCATCAAATATTAGATAACGTGTCAAGGTTTCCGAAAACATAAAGAACGCTCAAAACCGGGTTATATTGAAGAAATTATAACCACTCGTATATTTACGACACGCCGTTAAAACATTATTTGACGTAAAAAGAAAAATCTCAATAATATGCATTTAAGCCTTAAGTATCTAAACAAAAAATCGTAGATCTCGTCGAAAGGTGAGCGTGCATAAAAAGATCGCCCAAATTGGACCTCGTATGAAGAAGTTACGAATTTTCAAAGTTTCGTAACAGTAGTAGAGGGCTAAAAACTCGAGTTGAAGATCGAGTGTTAATTAGCTAATGCAATCTAAATGAGAGTTGAAGATCTCCACAATAGGAGCAAATTGATAAAAAGACAAACGGAAACCGACGCCGAATAAAGAACCTATAAATCTTTAACGAACTTTAGGAGGCCCGACCTATTTAAAAGTATGTCATTAAAAATAAATTCAAAACTAGCCGACGGAGTCTAAAGGAAAGTTGTAGAGCATAATCTCACCTACGCGTGGATATAAAGAACACGAAAAATGGAGCTCGTACGCGAAAGTTACGGAATTTAGAAGAGGACGGGCCAGATTACGCCCCGCGTACTCTGGGAGTACTCCCCGCGTACTAGACCCAGAGTCGAGTCCCATCGGCCCGCCCACTCTACGTTTAGCTAGCCAAGAGTCTTAAGCCATGACGCATTGTTACGCCCCGCGTAACCGAGGTACGCCCTGCGTACTGCCTACGCCCCGCGTACTTCAGAGGTACACGCCGCGTACGGGGGTTTCCATCCCTATAAATAGATGGCATAAGCTCGGGTTTTTGCACACCATTCTCATTTCCTCAGTCATTCTCTCATACTTCTAAGCTCCAGAGACCCTCCCCTCACCTCGGTTTCCGCACTCGAGCCCCCGAAGAAAGATTTACGCTACAAAGATCCTCGAAGAGCCCGACGACGCAACTATCCGCGGTCGATGTTCTACTCAACTCTAGCCTCCCTCTTCAAACCTAACGAGTGAGTTCATACCCCTACTTTTCAATTCTTTTTCATGTTTTAGGGGGGAAATACAAGTACATTACACGTTAAAGTATCGTTTCATAAACATAAATGAAATTTCTATCTTCAAATATCGATACAAACAAATTATGTATACAAGAGCTATTATATCACTAAGTTATTTTCACCAAATGGAACATACTATCTGAAAAACTATAATGGGTATAGTTAACGAGTCAGTTGTACATTTTACATATATATCTTGAAAAACAAAACACTTTCAAAAGAAGTAAGGTCATTTCATTGTAAATCTATTTATACTAAGAAATGTGAGATATTCAAACTTCAACGTACATTTTTGTATGCATTTCAAGTCCTGTATTATATACCATAATCTCTTAGAGGGAGAGCGTGATACTGCTGTATAGATCTATACGGGATTGACAATCCCGCACCTAAACTACTAGCTATAGTTAGACCGGCAGGTCTGGGGTGACAAATGTCATAACACTGCAACACCTGAAGAATGTTGTTACAGGCCGTCAGTGTCAATAGTATGGTTATAAAACTCACATAAAAGTATAACACAAGATTGATTTACGAGATTCATATGTGCATTTCAGTTTTCTACATTATTTTTCATACAAAGTTGTTTTTATCATTCAAGTACAAAAGATACCAACACATTCCAACTTTGGAAACTTTTTGAATCATTTATATAAAATATTGGATTTTCCAAAAACCTCTTTTACCAGTTTGCTACCAAAAAGGATATTCTTTTCAACTCAAAACACTCATGAACTCACCAACTTAATTGTTGACACTTTTTCAAAACCACTTGTATTTCTCACGGAATCAGTGATACATGTAACTACCAGCTTTTGGGAGAAGGAACACTAAGGATGTTTTTATTATTGAACATTTATCATCATATTGTAATATTCTTTTGATAACATGTATAACGCAACAATATACGTTTTCATTATATATATATATATATATATATATGTTGGTTGTGTTACTTTCTTTACAATATTCAATTGTTGTGATACTACGTGAAGTCATCCACCCCCGAATGTTTCTGCCATTCTGGTTTGGGGGTGTGACAGAAGAGATGCAGGTACTTTTGTTGCATTCGGTCTTCTCATTCCTAAGTGAATTCAGGTCCCTGCTTGGCAGTCTAGCGAACCTTCACTATCGTTATGCGACTTTGCTTCGTTTGTTTGACTTCCCTATCTATGATTTCTACTGGTTCTTCCATGAAGTTAAGACTCTCACATATCTCAATTTCGTCAAGTGGAATCACAAGAGTCTCTTCAGATACATTTCTTTAGATTTGACACGTAGAAGACGGGATGTATGTTGTTAAGTTCTTCTGGTAGACGGAGTTTGTATGCTAAGGGGCTGATCCTAGCGAGGATCTCGAATGGCCCAATGTACCTCGGATTCAACATTCCACACTTTCCGAAGCGTATCATGCCTTTCCAGGGTGAGACCTTCAATAGAATGCGGTCACCAGCCTAGAATTCCAAAGGTTTTCGTCTTCTGTCTGCGTATCTCTTTTGTCTATCTCTTGAAGCTTTCAACTTTTCTCAGATTTGTACTATCTTTTTCATGGTTTCTCAAATGATTTCTCAGCCAGTGAGTGTGCTATCCGAGACTTTCCCTTTAGCTAGTTGTGTGTCACCCACCTCAGCCCAACATAGAGAGGATTTACACTTACGGCCATAAAGGGCTTCAAATGGAGCAACCTTGATGCTAGTGTGATAGTTGTTGTTATATGAAAACTCGATCAATGGTAAATGGGCATCCCATGCTTTACCAAAGTCGATCACATAAGCTCTCAGCATGTCTTCTAGAGTTTTAATGGTTCTCTCACTCTTCCCGTCAGTTTGAGGATGATAAGTTGTGCTCATGTCTAGCTTAGTTCCAAGAGCCTTCTGGAGGGACTGCCAGAATTATGAGGTGAACCTACTATCTCTGTCTAAGATAATCGATATAGGAACACCGTGTAGTCGTACTACCTCTCGAATGTAGGTTCTAGTTAGCTTCTCTATTTTGTCTATCTCTTTGATTGGTAGGAAGTGGGCAGAGGAACAAAGAGATACTGGAAACACGGGGAGGAACATTATCAAAAAGAATGCATGCATAAGAGTTGTCGAGGAGGAACATACCTGTGACAACGGTGGAGTCTGCAACTGCTTCCTTTTGACCCATGGCTAGAACTTTCCCCATGTTTCCAGTATCTCTTTCCTTGGGACAATTCCTCTTGTAGTGCCGAGTTTCACCGCACCCATAACATGCTTTGCCAATTCTAGCTCTGGAGGTCTGGGCATTTGGTTGTGCAGGTGCCCTGCAGAAGCGGGCCGTATGCCCCTTCTTGTTACATCTAGTGCATAGCAACTCCCGACAAGGCCCATGATGATGAAAGTTGCATTTGTCATACCTTGGGAGAGTTCCAACGTATCTGTTGGGAGGTGCTTGAGTAGTGTGAACAGCAGCAGTAGGGATGGTAGCAGCATAGACTACCATTGTTTGTTGCTTCTTTGAAGGCTCGTATGAAGATCGGCCCTTGCGTTTGTTCCAACACGTTTTCTTCCCACTGCTATCTTTGTGTGGTTCGGGAGTGGCTGTTACGAGGTCGTTGTTGTCCCTGTGATTTATTAAGGTTTGTGCCAAATGCTTGACACTATCAAATGTGAGGGGTTTAGCAGCTAAAACATTCTCCTGAGTTAAGGGTGTTAATCCCCATATGTATCTTTCAATCTTGTTTCTTTATGGGGTGACCAGCCCTAGACACAGAAGAGTCGGGTCATTGAACCTAGCAGTATAAGCAACAATGTCAGAACCTTTCAGCTTTAGGTTTTAGAGCTCTTGCTCTAGTTTTTGCAACTCACCATGCGTGTAGTATTCAGCCAACATCAACTCTTTCAGGTCATCCCAAATCATGGCATTGGCTACCGGAAGAGTTAGGGATTTGACTTGGATGTTTCACCGAGTTAGCACCCTGTTAGTGAAGGTGCATGTCGTAAACTATACCTTGCTCGTCTCGGGGCACGCACAGATCTTGAAAATTGACTCGGTTTTCACAAACCAACGATTCAGGACAATGACACATCCAGTGTCATCGAAAGACTGAGGTTTGGCGTTAGTGAAATCCTTGTAGGAACACTCCCTCGGGTGTCCTTGACTGTCTCCATGGTTGGAAGGGTTGACACCATGGCCCGCCCTGCTTGTGCTACTTGCGTTAATATGTGACATTATGGCAGCCACGGCGGCTGTAACTGCTGCCTAGAACACAGCAGGATCGTACTGAGGAAGCGGCGGTGGTGGTGGATTGTTTTTCTTTCGGATGGACTCCTTCTTCGGAGGCATCTTTCTCTAAAATAATGTTAAGATAAAAACAAAGATAAGTCCTCTATAGTGGCCAGGAGTTAGGTGATATTGAACAACGTATATCTTATCCTGACAGTTGTAGTGTTCTATCAAGCGATTTACGATGGAAGTCTACTTAACATAAGTAAACAATCGTTATGAATTTATAGCAACACTTGAAATGAAATATGTACAATGTGTTTGGCTCTAGTATCGTAGTGCTACCAAATACTCCTACAGTATTTTAGTTTGTATGCTTTGTTCTGTTGTTCACTTTTGTATAGAGTTTGGTAAGTTTTAGACTTGTTTCAACACCACTATCACTCACAAACTCATGTTGGTCGTTTCTCAAATAAATATAGTTGATCAGACTATATTTATCCCAAATTTGATTACATAACTGCCCAGGCTTAACCTTAGTGTCCAACATCTAAATACTTTTGTTTTTTTTCTTGTGATACTACTTCTGGTATGTATGTAGTGTTAGTATACTTCTTATAAAACAATTAGATTTTAAAAGTATACTTTTAGTTCAGAGCGGTTCGGCCTCTTAGTTTTTATATATACCATGTAAGGTTTGATATACTGAGTTCATTATAAACAATGCTCTGATACCAATCTGTCACACCCCCAAACTGGAATGGCGGAAATGTTCGGGGGCGGAGGAAGTCATGTACAGTATCACAACAATTGTATAATAAGAATCAAAGCAAACATAACCATTACATTGATAAAGTAGAGTAGTTACATTTGTTCAATACATAGTTGTATGACATCAAAATGAATTGCAAAAATATAGAAGACGTGACTCTAGAAAGCTCCGTCTTCTAAAAATCTTGCGGGTGTACCTGTCTTATCGATTCCCTGAGAATACAAGTGATTTTGAAAGTGTATCAACATTAAAGTTGGTGAGTTCATAAGTATGTTTTAGTGCTGGAAAACTTGTCTTTGTACTTTGAAAATATTAGTGTGTTTCTCAAGAAAATCCAATATTTTCTTATAGTGATTGTAATGTAATATTGTTTAGAAAACATTGTATTGTATCTGTATTTGTATGAAAAACCCTTGTATGTATACATGGATACCACCAATTGTAGTGAAAGTAGTGTATTGTAATAGTGTTTATATAATAAACTTTGTAGAAATACCTGGTATTCACCAGTTTTAGTGAAAAGTAGTGTACCATAGTAGTAACTGCATGAAAACCTTATATGAATGCCTGGTTACTACCAGCTATAGTGTAAGTAGTGTACTGTAGTCTTATTAATTAAAATAAAACCATTGAAATAGAGTTAATCCCGTAAACATCCTTGTTAGTTATATTGTTGTGAGTTTCATATAACCATGTTGATATGACCTAGTGACCTCTAAGACATTCTTCAGGTGTCCGATAATTATGACATTTGTCACATCAGGTCTGCCGACCTAACTGTTGCAAGCAGCTCTGGTGTGGGATTGTCAGTCCCGTATATATCTATACATAAAGCTCACACTCTCCCTCAGGGAGACTCTCGTTATACTTTATAGGATTTAGTTTCGTACCCTAAAGGATACTAGTGAAGTAGTGTCATACAACCCTATATCAACTAGTTTATGTGTAGTGTTGTAGTGTCGTAGTGTTCTCTTGTATTAGAATATAGTATATATTGTCTCGTATTAAAGTATCTTGTAGTGTAAAATAATTATACTTAAATAATTATTTTGTTAGAGTATATGTGTATCAATGTACTAGAGTAGTGATTTCCAAACTATACCTATTATAGCTTGACTGTGCATTTTTGTTTCGTGTATCGTACTTAGTAAAATGGTGTAACGAATCCCAACTATATCGACTGTAGTTTAAATGTATGTTTCGTAGTGAAATAAAAATATCTGCAATTAAATTGTATAAGTAATTACCCTTATGCTCGACATAATAGAAAAGGGTTAAATATATAAAATATATTTAGGAAGTGTAGGGATAGCTCGTTTTGAAACAATTGTAAAGGTTTTTAAAAAAATTAAAAATATTTGTATAACACAATAGACCTTGTGTTTTACTTGTATCCCCCCTAAAAATATTAAAAACGTTAAAAATATATGGGTATGAACTCACATTGTATGTGCGTTGGCGTCGGAATTTAACATGTTGTAGAAACGATCCCTGGGTAAGCGTACGCGCTAATAAAGTTACCCTAAAATAAATGTATTTAGCGGCATATTTAAATTAATAATAATTTAATTTATATAGTGAATTGAATAATTAATTAATTTAATAATACATACTAATTAATTTGGAGTATTTTGGAAATAAAAGGGGTGATTTCGGTGGAATTGGAGTTTTCGGTGGGGGATATAGGGTGTTCGGTGTTATTGGGGAAATTATGGGTTTTTGAATGGTGTTCATGTGTTCTTGAGGAAGTGCTTGAAGATTTGAATAATATTATGAAGATTTGAAGATTCTGGGTGACAACTCTTGAAGATTTGAAAGCCCACTGATGATACTTGAGATAAAATGTTGGCAAGAATTCGGTGGCAAAAATGAGAAATGAATTGGAAATCGGCCTAACACACACACACACAGATATATATATATATATATATGGGGTGTTCAACCTTATTGGGCCTCATTGGAGTGTTTTTGGTCCTTTAGGACCGAATTCCTTCATGAAATCGACCTTAAAGTCAACAATTGAAAGAGTGTTCAATTTCTAGTCAAAGTAAGATGGAGAATTCGGTTTTTGAGCTAAAGAAGGAAAGGAAATCGGTTTCCAAGTCAAACGGAACAAAGAATTTGGTCAAGCCTTAAGTCTAAAATGGGAATTCGGTTTTTGCTTTCATTTCAAAAAGGGATTTCAATTTTGGATTGTATTTTGATTCCAAAACCGATTTCTAAATATATCTATTAATATATTTTAGAATTTCCTTTAAATGTCAAGTTTAACCCCTTAAGTTGCACTCGTGTACATTTGATTTGTTTTAAGTTTTTATATGTTTTCAAAGGTATAACTTTAAAATTTATTGGAATGAAACCACAATTATACTAATATATAATATAATTAAAGCTAAGTATTAGACTTAGATATGAAATAATGAAACTCTTTGTTTGATCTAGTGTAAGATTTGTTTGATCTAGTGTGTATTCCATTGACTTTTATTGACTCGAAATAATGGGTTGTTACAACTGGATCCTGCTTATGATCCAAGTTATCCTTCGCTGACTAAATGGACCAAAGATCATTCGAAATCACAAGTCATTGGTGAATCATGTGTAGGAGTTCTTACAAGATCTCAACACAAAGCAAAACAAACTGCATTATTCTCTAAAGTGGAATTTTGTATGTTTAATTCATTCGTCTCCAAGGTTGAACCCAAAATTGTGAATGTTGCTCTCGATCACTCTGATTGTGTGCAAGTAATGCAAGATGAGTTCAATGAGTTCGAAAGGAATAAAGTATGGAGATTGATTCCCACTCCATCGGATGCATCTGTTGTTGGTCTTAAGTGGGTGTTCCATAACAAGTTAGACAAAGAAGGGAACGTAATCAGAAACAAAGCGAGACTTGTCGTTAAGGGCTATTGTCATGAAGAGGGCATACACTACGAAGAGACCTTCGAACTTGTTGCAAGGTTGGAATTTGTTTGCATCTTCCTTGCATATGTTGCTCACAGAAACTTCGAGGTGTTTCAAATGGACGTTAAATATGCATTCTTGAATAGAGAACTATAAGAGACCGTGTACATGGAGCAACCACCTGGATTTGTGAACGAGAAGTATCCTAATGATTGCTACATCCTATAAAAAGAAGTTTATGGTCTAAAGCAAGATCCAAGAGCCTGGTACGAAACTCTCACTTGTTTCTTAAAAATGTCTAAGTTTAAACAAGGTCCGGCTGACCCAACCTTCTTTCGAAAGAAAGAGGGTGACCACTTAATGATCGTCCAAATTTATGTTGATGACATTATCTTTGGATCCACTTGTCCCAGCCTAACAGTTGAATTCCGAAAGCTAATGGAAACAAAATTTGAGATGAGTTCAATCGGTCCTATTAACTTTTTCTTTGGATTGAACATAACACAAAGTCAGGAAGGTATTTTTATAAATCAAGAGGCATATACGAAGACATTGCTCACCAAGTTTTGGATGTTAGTAGATTCAAAGGTGAAGGTTCCAATAGCATTCAGAACGAAACTTACACCATCTCTAGATAAACCGACTGCAGACATGACACTCTATCGTCAAATGATAGTTCTTTAATGTACTTAACTACGAGTCGACCAAATATTATGTTTTTCGTTTGTTATTGTGCTAGGCTCCAAGCGAATCCTCGAGAACCACACATGGTAGCGGCCAATAACATATTCCGATACATAAAATGAACATCTTCACTTGGAATATGATATCCATCGAAGACTGGTTTCTTTGTACAAGCATTTTTGGATGATGATCTTGGAGGATGTGGGCTAGATAGGAAAAGTATACTAGGGGATGCCAATTCTTGGATGGCAAGCTCGTAAGTAGGCATTCCAAAAAGCAAACTTGCGTTTCTTTGTCCACAGTTGAAGTCGAGTACATTTTTGATGCCTTGTGTACTTCACAAGTCATATGGATTCAAAGTCAACTTTGTGAATATGACCTAAACATGAAGTGAATCCCATTATATTGCGACTCTGAAAGTGCCACTCATATTTGTCACAACCCAGTGCAACACTCAATGACGAAACATATAGCACTGAGGTATCACTTTATCAAGGATCATGTGGAAGATGGCAATGTTGAGATACATTTCGTAAGATCCGCTGATCAGTTAGCTGACATATTCACGAAAGCCTTACCGGAAACAACCTTCAACAGAATAATTCAAGGCCTATGAATGATGGAAGTTGAGTTTGTTCCGAAACCACTTTTGACATTCATAAAGTTGTCATTGCGAATCGGTACGAACACTCGTAGTGGTTCGCAGTCTACTTTGACACTGCCAATCGGTGTAAATGCTCGCAATGGTTCGTAGTCAACTATTCATTCGTTGTGCGGATCCACTTATATCCTTTTGTATATGTTGTACATTATTGTATTTACCTATTTTATTATTATTTTCTTTCTGTTTTTATTTCTTTTTTAGAAAAACAAAAATAAAAAATTACAAAATATTTTTCATTGAGTTTTATTTTATTTTCTTTTGTTTCTCAAAATTATAAAATACCAAAAAAATTAGATCATTGAGAAGTTCATATAAGGCACACATTCGTAGTCATTCTCAGTTCGTAAGATGGGGCATGTATAAGTTTCTTTACCTTTGTATTAGCTAAGTGTTCCTAGATGCATGTTGTTGTATGTTCTCCGGAGCCTTAAACGACTCTATGTGAAGCCTTAATGAATCAATCATACCCATCGTTTCTTCCTAATCAGGCTGTAAAATTCACATTACTCATGAGCTACCTTACTCTTCACATTTTGAGTCAAGACTTATCTGCTTGGTCACTTTCGCATAGTAGAGGTACATTCACTTCTTATACATATATATAATAATTAACCATTAACGTTATAAATAGTATAAGGGTTGAATTTTAACTATTAAAACTCTAAGTGTTGGAATTAAAGTTTATTAAAGTGTGTGAAACTTTACAAATTCCAAAACTTGAGGGCAAGTTTTGTAACTTTGCAAAACTCTTCATTTCATAACTTATGAATTAAAGGTTCATAAAAATGAAGACTCTTCATTTTCATGTAACTTATGTGTTTTAAGTGTGTGTTAAATAAGAGTGACCTTTGGAAATCCATAACTTGAGGACAAATTATGGACTCCATTAAAACACATAAATGATAAAGAATTAATCCTAAACAATTCAGCAAATAATTCCTATCATTTTCTAAATTCATAAGAACATGAACATGGTCATCAAAAATTCAAGAATTATATGAACACATAAAATCATGGAATTTTGATATATGTTATTGCAAATGGATTAGAACAACCATTACACCAACTAAAATAAGTTTTATAACACCAAAACAATTTAGGGCAATGTTTCTATTCCATTTCCAGCAGCAAAAGTCGAGAATCTGCACTCTTTCGATCCTACTCGTCGAGTGCATGAACTGACTCGTCGAGTAGGTTGAAGTTTGCCTTGGACTCGTCGAGTCCCCCCAATGGACACGGCGAGTCCACCATGCAAACAGCAACGATTTCGACTTTTTTCACTATTTTGCATCAAGTATCAAACAAGCAAGCCTAGGCTCTGATACCACTGTTGGGTTTTGAGCAATCTAACACTTCCTAAGTGTGCATGCAACCCTAATAAACCTTGGATCTATGTTTGTCTAAATACATGCAAAATAATAATTTTCCAAGGTTTATAACCTATCTAACATGGCATAGGGAACATTTCAACATAAAAGAGTTAGAAGAGATTACATACCTTTTGGTGAGTTTGGTTCTAAGGAGTTTGAGGGCCAAGCACCAATAGTGTGAATGCCTCAAATGGAATCACAAACACCACAAACTCTTGGAAAACTTTGAGAGAGTATACACCTTGTATAAAATCGGCCACACACATGCACACACACACTAGTTCACTAGTTTTCTCTTAGGCTCCATTTCATGCTCCATAAGCATGCTTATATAGTGTGCATGGTTAGGGTGAAACCCTAATAACCCATGTCTTTTCCTTTCCAAGGATCCATGGGTTAAAAGCTCCATGGATCATCCATGGACTTCCACATAAGCCTAACCCATTAACAAATGAGTATTAGCCCACACTATATAAAACAAATAGCCCATAATCTAATTAGTCTTCCTTTTAATCTCTAAATTAATTCATAATTAATTTAAGACTAAAACTAATTAAATAACGTAACTTCATATTAATATATTATAACCCATAATATATTAATAAACATATGTGTATAACTCTCATAAAATTATCCATAATAGTTTGGATGAGATGCAACCCAAATGGACCATGCCGGTCGGGTCAAGTATATACCAAATAAGTTATGGACTTAGACACCTTATCCAACAGACTCCCACTTGGATAAGTCTAATAACTGTATCTACCTATAACTTCAGGAACCAACCAGCAATCGTAGCTCTCGAAAACTCCCTCGAACTATGAAGACTCTGTCGAACTATGAAGCGCCATTTTAGATAAGTGATCACATAATCCTCTGTTCTCATGATATCAGCCGGACAAACACATGGAACTATGTCTTGCTTATTGTCTAGCAGTTGTTTCTCGATTTTCCGATTTGTTTGACGAAGAACTTCACTAAACACATCGGTTTAGTTCTGACCAGGCCTGGTACATGGGTCAACACAAAATCATCGAGGGGCCCAGATATCGCTTCTATTTCTAGAAGGAACAGATAAACTTCGACTGATATGCTTGTTCTACTACTTATTGAATTGTACACAAAGACACGTTTTATAACATCAAGTTACTGATGTGTTTACGTGCAATCAATGCACAACCAACTCATAGGTAACAACTCATATCTCTAGGTTTAAAGATTTATATGATGTTATCGTCTCATGATCACTCGAGATAAATTCCATGAAGTGATACAAGTGAGCATGGGTTTATACCAATACTCATAACTTATGAGTACTCATGAATGTTGCAGCAACCATTGCTATGTCTAAACACCTTTAAGGCATCTAAAAACCCAATTCATGACAATCTTGATTCATACCTACTTCCGACGTATGATCGATTGTGGAGGTTTGAATAAATTAATTATTCTGGAACTCAAAACATGCAAAACTGAAACAATAGTAAATAATTGACAATGATAGTAACACTTTACTCATAAATAAATCACAAATTTTATTCATCATCAAACGTCGATTACATTTTACAAGTTTCAGGAAAACTATCTAATCTGTAAAACTAATATCGTCCCTCAGCCCGATGCGTCTCGCATGCTGAAAATGCTTAACCCTCGTCAGTCCCTTCGTAAGGGGATCTGCAGGATTCTCATATGACGATATCCTCCTTGTCACAAGGAGTCCTTCTTCAATCTTGTGTCTTATGAAGTGATATTTTCTATCAATGTGTCGGGATCTACCATGATCTCTTGGTTCCTTGGCTAAGATAACCGCACCATTGTTGTCACAGAAAATCTCTATAGGTTCCTTAATAGCTGGTACAACTCCAAGGTCTCCGATGAAGTTCTTTAGCCATATCGCCTCCGTCGCTGCTTCACTCGCTGCTATATACTCTGATTCACAAGTCGAATCAGCCACCGTCTCCTGTTTGGAACTCTTCCAAGAAATTGCCCCTCCATTTAAGGTAAAGATCCAGCCCGACTGAGAGCGGAAATTATCCCTATCAGTCTGAAAACCAGCATCACTATACCCTAATACTTTCAAGTCATCACTGCCACCAAGGGTAAGGATCCAATCCTTAGTCCTCCGCAGGTACTTGAGAATGTTCTTTACCGCTGTCCAATGAGCCTTGCCAGGGTTCCCCTGATACCTACTGACCATGCTCAAAGCAAATGCCACATCAGGACGGGTACACGTCATAGCATACATGATCGAGCCAACTTCGGAAGCATACGGTAATTGGCTCATCTCAGCTATCTCTGCCTCTGTACTCAGACTCTGAGTCTTACTCAGCTTGGTATTGCTTTGGATCGGTAAATCTCCTTTCTTGGAATTCTCCATGTTGAACCTTTTCAACACCTTATCCAAGTAGGTACTCTGACTAAGTCTAATTAGTCTTCTACTCCTTTCTCTTAATATCCTTATCCCTAGGATATAGGTAGCCTCCCCTAGGTCCTTCATAGCAAAGCACTTCCCAAACCAGGACTTAACCTCCTGCAAGGTTGGGATGTCATTTCCTATGAGTAGTATGTCATCCACATACAATACCAAGAAGCTAACTATACTCCCACTAGCTCTGACATACACGCAAGACTCATCTTCGCTTCTCGAGAAGCCAAACTCTTTTACCTTCTCATCAAAACAAAGATTCCAGCTACGAGATGCTTGTTTTAATCCATAAATGGATTTCTCAAGCTTGCTGATGTGTGTAAAACTCACTTAGTTTTAATCCTACTTTAATTATCAAATAACACACAAAAGGCAGTGTACCTATCGATTAGTAATATAGTTCAAGCAAGTAGGGTATCGAACACAGGGAACGGTAAACAATTAAAATAAATGCTAATATTATCTAAATAAAACAAATAATAGAAAGGGGGTTTTCTCTAGTTTTGCAAGACTAGAAACTTAAACAATTAACTAAAACTTAAACTAAGAAACTAAGAGCTAAGCAGATAAAAATCAACTAAATTCAATAATAAAGAGGACTTCTGTTTAGGTTCGACTCATTTGTTCCCATGGATGATTTCAATGTATCGGATTAATTCTTCATTGGCTACCGACTAAGATGATTAGTTTCACGTTTGCTATTACTAATCCTTAGGAAACAAATTAACTCAAGTAGTGTCCAGTTGTCTAAATCAATGAATTTCCTAGTTTGTTGATTCGGGTTTATAAAGACTTGTAATTAGCTAATCAAACTGGTGATTCAATTAACCTCTTGTTGATGGTGTATCAAACAAGCTCACACATTAACTTACCTATCTTCAAGTTAATTCTAGTTTCACATTCGTTATTCCTAGACATACAACTATGTGGTCACGTAAATCATATGAAATTAGCAACTAAGAAATGTTCATACAACTTAATTACTGATTTATTAACAGAAGAATAGTTATTGTCAACACATAAGGTTCTTTAACAAGCTTAATAAAACATAATCACCAATTAAAATTAATCATAATCAAATAATCAATCCATGTTCACAAATTCATCTACCTAAACAGAAGTTATGAGTTTTTAGCTCATAATTACAGCGGAAACAAGCTCAAAAACGAAATCAATTGGTAAAAACATAGTTCAAACAAGAGATTAGGTAAGAGTAAACTTGATTTTGACTTGATTCTCCTTAAAATTGAATGTAGGGTTGATTCCCTTGCTTCCCATGCTCCAACAGCACCTTTAGTCGACAATTGGCCTCCAAGGGTTCATCTATCTCCTAGGGTATCGATCTGAAAGTCCCTTTATATAGATTTTTACAAAACAGGGGCTACTCGGCGAGTTCAGTGACCTACTCGGCGAGTCCATCACTTAAAACCCGTGTACGGCAAGTCAGCGCGTCCAGAATCGCGAAACTTCTGACCAACTCGACGAGTAATCGGCCCTACTCGCCGAGTACGTTTTGATTCAGCATTTTCTCAAAACACGAAAGTCGTCCGAAATAGTGTCTACTTTTCAGAACATTTTGAATCTCATCAATCGGAGTTACGGTTCATGAGATATGGCCAAAACACTGACGAGGGGTCAAACTGTCCAGCAACATCCTTCTTTCTTCAAAATCCAAGATCCAAGCGTCCAATCGCTAGTTCCGCTTCCTTTTCCATCCGAGCATGTCATCATTGCTAAAAAATTAAATTTTAAACTAATTAAGCACCTTTTGTTCATTAAATGAGACAAAAACAACATAAAGTATTAAGATAATGCATGAAGTTTATAACTAAATATGCTCATATCACTTGCATACTCTATTAGGGTACTCTGCACTGACAAAACCCTCTGGCTGATTCATGTACACATCCTCAGCCAACTTTCCGTTAAGGAAAGCGGTTTTGACATCCATTTGCCATATTTCATAATCATGAAATGCTGCAATGGCTAACATAACCCTAATAGACTTAATCTTTGCTACCGACGAGAAGGTTTCATCATAATCAATACCTTGAGTTTGAGTAAAACCCTTCGCAACCAGTCGAGCCTTATAAGTATGCACTTTTCCTTCCATGTCTGTCTTCTTCTTGAAGATCCATTTGCACCCGACTGTTTTACGGCCTGGTACATGGTCAACCAAGTTCCAAACTTGATTGTCATACATGGACTGTATCTCGCTGTCCATAGCCTCCTTCCATCTAGCAGACTCCGGGCCTGCCATGGCTTCCTTAACACTGCTAGGTTCATCCAAATTTACCAGTGTACTATCACTGATGAACGTATCACCTTCCGTAGTAATATGAAAACCATAAGAAAACGAAGGTGTGTTCCTAACCTGTGTAGAACGCCTTGGACGTACAGACTCGTCAGCTGGATCAACATGAGTTTCCTCCTCAGGTTGATTGCTAGTGTTTGAGGTTCCTTCACCAATTGATTCTTGAATTTCTTCAAGATCAATCTGCCTCCCACTGTCTCCTTGGCTTATAAATTCTTTTTCGCGAAAGATCCCTCTTCGTGCTACAAAGACCACATTCTCACTGGGTATGTAGAAGAGGTAGCCGAAGGATTTCTGTGGGTAGCCGATGAAAATACACCTTTCACTTCGGGGTTCAAGCTTATCATGAGTTTCACGCCTCACGAAAGCTTCGCAACCCCAAATTTTGATGTGGTCCAAATTGGGAACCTTCCTCGTCCACATCTCATGAGGTGTTTTGGTAACCTTCTTTGTAGGGACTAGATTAAGGATGTGGGCGACAGTCTCTAAGGCATACCCCCAAAAAGAGATTGGTAACGAAACTCGAATCATCATAGAGCGAACCATGTCCAACAAAGTTCGATTACGCCTCTCAGCTACACCATTCAGCTGTAGTGTCCTGGGAGGAGTCAATTGTGAGACAATCCCACACTCCTTAAGATAGTCAAGGAACTCGGTACTAAGATACTCACCACCTCGATCGGATCGAAGCATCTTAATGTTCCTGCCCAATTGATTTTCTACTTCCTGTTTGAATTCCTTAAACCTTTCAAAGGTTTCTGACTTATGTTTGATTAAGTAGACATACCCATATCTACTAAAATCATCAATAAAAGTCACATAATACCGATTAGCATCCCTTGTGGCGGTTTTGAATGGTCCACATACATCAGTATGTATTAGGTCCAACAAACCTTCACCCCTCTCACAAGTTCCAGTGAAGGGTGATTTTTTCATCTTTCCAAGTAGACAAGATTCACAATTATCATCCGATTTAAGGTCAAATGATTCCAAGACTCCACTCTTTTGGAGTTGGCCTATGCGTTTCTTGTTTACATGTCCAAGACGACAATGCCACAATGATGCTTTATCTAGGCTAGTAGAAGAATCAATATACAACACATTATTTCCTAACTTGTCTACAATCGACACAGTTTCATACACACCATCACAAGGTAACGCTTTAAAATAAAACACATTATTAAAGAAAGCATTAATACCACCACATTCATTATCAAACGAAAAGGTAAAACCTTGTTTGTACAAAGCATGAAAAGAAATAATATTCCTCGCCATTTCAGACGAGTACACACATTTATTCAAATCTAATTTTAACCCATTATTAAGCAACAAAGTATAAACTCCAATCTTGGAGACAGGTGAAGCCTTCCTATTCCCCATGATCAAGTTTATCTTCCCATGCTCCACATTCTCACTTCTTCTTAGGCCCTACAAATCAGAACATATGTGAATACCACATCCTGTATCAAGCACCCAAGAGTTAGAATATGTTGAGTAATTAGACAATATAGTGTAAATACCTGCATGAGTGGGTTTCACTTTCCCATCCTTTAGATCCTGCAAGTACTTAGGGCAGTTTCGCTTCCAGTGTGCCTTTTCATGGCAATAAAAGCATTCAGCATCCTTGGGAATGGCAGAAGGAGTGGCAGGACCGCTCTTGGTCTTTGATGAGGAGCCTTCAAGAGACTTTCCCTTGGTACCCTTCGAAGGGTGCTTCCTCTTCTTCCCTTTGCCTTGCCCGATAGCTAAAACAGGGGTAGATGTTGGAGTAGGAGTAGTAGAGGTAACAACCGCTTTACCCTTAAGACCGGTTTCCGCGGTCTTCAAGAGTCCTTGAAGCTTGTTGAGGGTAACTTCCTCCTTGTTCATATGATATGTCATTCGAAAATGGTCATAACAAGAAGGCAAGGAGTGCAAAATGATGTCAATTGCCAACTCCTCGGGGATGTTAACATTCAACTTCAGCAAACGGTCCACATACCTTTGCATCTTTTGCATGTGGCCCGTGACGGATTCACCTTCCTTCATGCGGGTAGTTATTATGGAGGAGATTATTTCATACCGCTCCTGACGAGCACTCTGATGGTACCTTTCCATCAGGTCTTGGTGCATCTCAAAAGGGTAGAAATCTTCATACGACTTTTGGAGCTCGGCTGTCATCGTGGCCATCATGATACATGCCACCTTAGTAGCATCTCTCTCATGAGTCCTGAATTCAGCGATCTCCTCAGGAGTAGCAGTAGACTCATCAAGTTCTTTTAACTCCTTATCGAGGACATATTCCTTGTCCTCATAACGAGTAACCATCCTGATGTTCCTAATCCAATCCATGAAGTTGGAACCATCAAAGATGACCCTCCCACAAAGATTCATGAGAGAGAAAGAACCAGTTGGGTTAGAGCCTGAAGCATTAGTGTTGGAAGACATCTGAAAAGAGAGTAAGTTTAGATTAGATATTTAGGATCCTTAATAAGACACCCAAATGTGATATTAAGGCTAGGATCCAATCACAATATATTACACTTAGAAGAGGGATGCCGTAATCTAAGTAATAATATATTTGAAAGGTAGGTGAATAACGATTCACCAATTTCCACCACGAAAACGAAATGATTTATTAGGTTTAATTGGATTTGAAATTCCTAGATTCTTTTGAGATTCATTGAACTTTTCAATGGCATGTTTCAATCTCGATTGTGCCCTTCAAGTTTTGTGACTGGGATGCCGAGGATCACAAAACAAGGTGTGAATAACCATGCTAATTCACTTGGTACCCTTAATATTATCACCTAATCAATGTGCCGGTTAACCACACACGTTCCATTGATCTATGACAAACATTAAGTCACCCTTCGTGATCCTTACTAGTCCTAGTTAGTGTGCCGGTTAACCACACACGCTCCACCAACGACTTCGTAAGGTACAAAGTGTGAATTCCATGGACTAGCACCATGTTCACATTTTTCCTAAAATAACTAAGATTGGAAATTAAAAAAGTTTAGTTATTTTATAATATTCATTATACTTTTAATGAGGATTTAAAGTCATTGTTCTACCTGTTCGGCTAACGACCCTCCATCGATCAAGAAAGCGGTGGGTGAGAGTATACACCCATTAAGTCGCCATTTTATAGGCAACAACCTTATACCCACCTTATAGACCGGCTTCGTGAATGAGGCCTACTAACGGTAAAACGACTTATTCTTATACATATATATATATATATATATATATATATATATATATAATAATTAACCATTAACGTTATAAATAGTATAAGGGTTGAATTTTAACTATTAAAACTCTAAGTGTTGGAATTAAAGTTTATTAAAGTGTGTGAAACTTTACAAATTCCAAAACTTGAGGGTAAGTTTTGTAACTTTGCAAAACTCTTCATTTCATAACTTATGAATTAAAGGTTCATAAAAATGAAGACTCTTCATTTTCATGTAACTTATGTGTTTTAAGTGTGTGTTAAATAAGAGTGACCTTTGGAAATCCATAACTTGAGGACAAATTATGGACTCCATTAAAACACATAAATGATAAAGAATTAATCCTAAACAATTCAGCAAATAATTCCTATCATTTTCTAAATTCATAAGAACATGAATATGATCATCAAAAATTCAAGAATTATATGAACACATAAAATCATGGAATTTTGATATATGCTATTGCAAATGGATTAGAACAACCATTACACCAATTAAAATAAGTTTTATAACACCAAAACAATTTAGGGTAATGTTTCTATTCCATTTCCAGCAGCAAAAGTCGAGAATCTGCACTCTTTCGATCCTACTCGTCGAGTGCATGAACTGACTCGTCGAGTAGGTTGAAGTTTGCCTTGGACTCGTCTAGTCCCCCCAATGGACTCGGCGAGTCCACCATGCAGACAGCAACGATTTCGACTTTTTTTCACTATTTTGCATCAAGTATCAAACAAGCAAGCCTAGGCTCTGATACCATTGTTGGGTTTTGAGCAATCTAACACTTCCTAAGTGTGCATGCAACCCTAATAAACCTTGGATCTATGTTTGTCTAAATACATGCAAAATAATAATTTTCCAAGGTTTATAACCTATCTAACATGGCATGGGGAACATTTCAACATAAAAGAGTTAGAAGAGATTACATACCTTTTGGTGAGTTTGGTTCTAAGGAGTTTGAGGGCCAAGCACCAATAGTGTGAATGCCTCAAATGGAATCACAAACACCACAAACTCTTGGAAAACTTTGAGAGAGTATACACCTTGTATAAAATCGGCCACACACATGCACACACACACTAGTTCACTAGTTTTCTCTTAGGCTCCATTTCATGCTCCATAAGCATGCTTATATAGTGTGCATGGTTAGGGTGAAACCCTAATAACCCATGTCTTTTCCTTTCCAAGGATCCATGGGTTAAAAGCTCCATGGATCATCCATGGACTTCCACATAAGCCTAACCCATTAACAAATGAGTATTAGCCCACACTATATAAAACAAATAGCCCATAATCTAATTAGTCTTCCTTTTAATCTCTAAATTAATTCATAATTAATTTAAGACTAAAACTAATTAAATAACGTAACTTCATATTAATATATTATAACCCATAATATATTAATAAACATATGTGTATAACTCTCATAAAATTATCCATAATAGTTTGGATGAGATGCAACCCAAATGGACCATGCCGGTCGGGTCAAGTATATACCAAATAAGTTATGGACTTAGACACCTTATCCAACACAAGCAACCCAAAAGCAACTATACACAAGCAAAAGCACACCGCCACCGAACACGACAGTTGGTGGCGGTAGCCACCACCATACGGTGGTGGTTATGAGTTTTCTTTTTTTATTATTCCTACATCGATTACAATTTACAACACAAAATTCCAAATAACACACACACACACTAAGATAACACAACCACCCTTGTGGTGGCCGATGGTGGTACATGGTGGTAGCCACCATGGTTGGCCGCCATGGTGGTTCCTTTATAGCTTCGGTCAACAGAAAATGAACATAACACGATTAGCGACAACAACACTCGACTCTGTATGCTAAAACGGACGTAGCCACCCACTTGGTGGCACATGGTGGCGGCAACAGCGATACCAACGACGGTCATGACATTTGGCAACAACTCACAGCGAGACAACACCACATGAACACGACAACACCTTCGATTGGGCTATCTACGACAAACTGGCGACATCCCTGACAGAGACGACGCCTTGACGATAGTTGTTAGCTTTAACGACGATGATGACAACTGGTAGGTCTTGAGCGACAGCAACAATAGTAGCGGTTATCGGCAACAATGCAAAAGTGGGACGGTGGTGCTCCGATGGCGAAGTAGCGAGTGATGGACGAGGGTCTTGCACAATGGTCGCTAGCTAGTTGAAAAAACAGGGTACATGGATGGCGGCGCCGGTGGGGAGACATAAGGGTGGTGGTGGCGGCTGCATCCTTTCCTTTGGGTTAGGGTTTGTGACATGTTGAAGGTTATATACTCGGTTATGAACTACTTTCCCATATTTACATTATCAGCTCCTCCAACCTAATTCCTTTCAAATAAAGCCCATAATTTACTCTTCATATACCTGCCCCCATAATTCCTCTCATATTAAGTCCAAATGATACCAAACAACCCCTGGCTACTGCAAATCTTTACAAAATTACTCCCAAAAATCCACTTTAACCCCCAAAACTCTACATCATGTCATTTGACTCCCCGAAACCAACACCCCGATAAATATTATGGATTTTAGGGCTACAGTTCATTCACCAAATTTTATCTATTTATTTATTTAACAAACAAGATGTTACACAAGCCCATATATAAAACAAGTGAAATTTATCCATATGTTCCACGGGGTGACCAATCGTAGAAAGTTGATCACACAGACCTTTGAATTTACTACCAAACTCAAAAACACAGGAAGACCCTTTGTCAGTTGTCTAAGCTGGACGTGAAGACTTTTAACCCATTCAATACATGAGTTATTATAGATATGTTTGAGTGCAGTCCAAATCTCAGCAGAGGTGGAGAGACCCAGAACTTTAGAAAGAGCTTCCCCAGAAAGAGAGGAGTTTAAGATGATTATTGTCTTTTGATCATTATCGCACCAGGTAGTGTAGGCCGAATTCACGACTTATTTACCCTCTTGAATGATGGTTGGAGATGGGGCTTTAGACAAGCCATCAACGTGCGCCATCAATTTTTGATATGTGAGAAGATGTATCATGCGATTTTTCCATAAGAGATAATCAGAGGAGGTAAGCTTGTGGTAAGCATATGAAGAATAGTAACCATAGAAAAAGTACCATCAGAAGAGGAAGAAGCCATAGCAACGATGAATAGGAGGGGCGACTAGGGTTAGAATCAAGAAGAAGAATAAGACGTGATAGTTGGCTGATACCATGTGATTGTGGTAAATCTTACCAACAAAATAGGTGGAATACATGTATATTTATATAACAAGAAATTACAATAATGGTATTTGAAGAATAAAATAAATACAAGATATACACAAAATATTATTTTAGGCTAACTGCCGTTTTGGAGAAAATAGTTATTTTTCAAAAAACAAACAAAGATTTATTTTGTTAACATGTTAGATTTAAATATGTTAAAATATTAGCAACCACCCACAATGTTTTACAATTTACTATTTAGTAAACAAATTACTAAGGCTATGTTTGACATACTAGTTGAAAAGTTAGTTGTTAACTGAAAAACTAGTTACTAGCTGAAAGCTAGCTGTTAAATAAAAACCTAGTTGATAACTAAAAAACTAGATAAGAAAAAATGACGTTTGGTAAAACTAGCTGTAAAATATGAAATGATATAAAGAGACATTTAAAAGAATGTGTTTTTATAATTAATTAAGGGTTATATTTGGAAAATTTTAAAAAATCTCATAAAAAGCTAACTTATAAACTACTTTTTAGTTTGTCAAACATGACAACTTAAAAAACCTTGAAAAATAAGCTAGTTTTTCAGCTAGCAATGACATTCCAAACGCAACCTAAATTCCGATGACTTAAGCTTATGATCACAAGTACTATAATTTTATCCGCGGGAAAATGAATCTTAAGGGTAACTAACTGTTGCGTTTGTTCTCATCTGATCATTTTCATTTTTTTACTCAATATACCAACGAACTTGTTGTTTGTGTTTATTATAACCCTTTTGACCGATTTTTGACCCGTGATACCCCGTCAAAGGGTTATGGTGAATACAAACAACAAGTACGATGATATATTGAGTACAAAAAAAGAAAATGGATAAAATGAGAACAAATGCAACAGTTTGTTACCCTTCTGATTCATTTTCCCTTTACTCATTTACAACAAATCTCACATCATCTCCTACTGATATTAATGATTTTATGAAATTTATTATTGCTTCTTTTCAAAAATAACCCACGAAAGAACATTATTCATAGATGTACAATTTTGTAATGCACTTGAATATTTAGTAGGTGATGATTATATTTACATTTCCACCAAGAATAATAACGCAAAAAAGAACATAAACACTGTGTATATAAAAAAATTCTATATATTCGGTATTGGTGTTTATGATAGCATTCAATGAAGACCCAATTTTTTCAACTTATATTTACACCGGATGAATGAGTGGATTTAGTTTATAAACCAAAAATTGACTTGCATTAACTCCAAGTAATTAAACCAAACCAGTTTGCCGTCAATTTTGTTCAGAAACTTAAATTTGTTTGTAATCGATGATCAAAAACCGAATTACAGATGTATATTATATGGTTAATCGCAAATGTCTAAAGATAAAGACAATGGAAGGAAATTAAGTATATTTGTGTGATTGAAAGAAGGTGAGTGTTGGTTAATTTAGGGGTTGAAGATGTCAAATTATACACAAGATAAAGAAACACACTGGAGATGTGTCTGTGTAGAGTCATAACGAACCAAACAAACCGGCGTGTGTTGTGGGTGGCTAACGGCGTTGAATGTAATAACGGCAACCTGCCCAACCCCAACCCAACCCAACCCGATCTATCTCCCTCTCTCCTCTCCTTTTTTCTCTCTCTCACACACATGACATGACGACATGATCATCTGGGATTTTCATTAATCTTCGTGAACTTAGGAGCAGGAGTCTTCTTCATCTCCGGTCTTCAATTTTCTTCACTTTCTCTCTGTTTCAATTTCTTTGTTTCTTTTGTATCTTATTTTTTTTAATAATTCTTTCGGCAGATTATTCCTCTCTCTCTTTCTCTCTCTCCCTCCCACCCACACACACACTCCCTCTCTCTCTCTCTCTCTCTCTCTCTCTCTCGACGGGGGGAGCGGACTGAGGGCGTGGGAATCTCGCCGTTAAACGCAGAAAGACCTCCGCAGGTTCGTACGCTCCCTTCTTTTTAACATTACAGGCAGACAGATGGGGTTTCTTGTGAGTTAAAATTGATCAAGACTTGTGATATTTAAATATTCAGCTAATTTCATGTGGTTAACGTGCATTGTAGGGAAAAAAAGTAGAGAGAGAAAGACAGAAAACACACAGACACAAGGTGGAGAGAGATAGAGAGAGAAAGAGAAGAAGGCATCAAAGGAAGCTTTGGAGGTTCTTGCACGGCACAGAAACCTAGATCCCTTCTCCAAATCTCCTTTCTCCCTTGCCTTATGCCGTAATCCATTCGATTTATCTCTTTCCCATTTAATCCTTTAAATTCTCTATCTCTCTCTATCTCTCTCTGCATCTCCATTTCATCTTCGGAAATTCTCTCTTGATCTATTATGTCGTTTTTAGTTTGATAAAGGTGCGTGCTTTTCCCTTTTTTTTCTTTGCCTTCTCACAATTTTTGTTGCATTTCGTGATCCTTTGATCCGTTAAGTTTGAACTTGTTAGTTTTTTTTCTCATATTTTTGAAGAAGAGAAGACAAACTATTGAATTTGATGCTGAATTCTGGGGTTTTGTTGTTGATTTCAGCTCCAAAACAATTTTAGTTGTTAGATCGGCTTTAGGATTCACGGCTGTTGATTTTCAACTCCAAGGCAGCTCTACTTGTTACATAGATCGGCTTTAGGTTTCATAGCTCTTATTCTCAACAAAGATGCTTCCTTTTATGTTTGTTCGGAAAAAATTAATTGCGTCTTTCCTTAAACTGCTGAGATTTTAGTTCCTTAACAAAAAGAGCCCGTCTTTAATCAATTTTGAATTTTAAGGCTTGTCAGAAAAACGGATTTGTTTTTCTGAAATTTTGTGGAAGCTGACCGTTTATTGGCCTAAATTAATATCAAAATCTTAATCCCTTGCTTGTAATTAATAGGAAGTTGAGTGGTTGAATTGAATTGGTGAAACCCCAAAGGAAAGAATTTTGTGTTTGTAGCCTTTTGAGGGTTAAGCATGCCATCTGAACTAATGGACTCACATGGTTTGTCCCCATCTTTGTTCTTATCCGAAGAGGTGCAACATCCTAATGAGGTACTTACTGCTGCATCTCCTTCCCCTTGCATTGTTTGTTTCTTCCGGATCAGGTTTTCTTTTCTTCATTTGTATAACTTCCATTTGCATTTGCAGAGACAAATTGGGTTCAGGAAGACAGATGGTATGCCTGACAACTACGGTGAGCAGTGATGGATACTTGCTTTAAAAAAAAAGAAAAAAGAAAAAAAATCTTCATCAACTGATACTATGCGGTCTCTGTTCAGGTCTAAAAGATGGCAACGTATATGCAGTTGGTGACAGTTCGGTTGTGGAAAAACAAAAACAGATGTCATCTGATTCTCATATGTTGAAGCGCTTTGATGTCCCTAATCTTTACCGTAGCCAAGACCATAATAAAGTTCATATTAACTTATTAGAGAATAACACAGTGGGAGTGGGAGCAGGGAGAGCAACTAGCCATTCTTTGAGGAGAGCTGTTGATAGTGATAAAGGAAACAGATCTAATCTGAACACGGAACATAAATCTTATTATCTTAATGCTATGGGCGAACACTACGAGAATGGCCTCTTTTCAAGTTCATTATCGGATCTTTTCAGTAGAAAATGTAAGTTACCCTATTCCATTTCCATTGATGTTGTTACACACGGAAATTTATGTTTGTTTGTTTGTGCAGTGAGATTATCAGCAAATAATAATAAGAATAATAATGGCATGTATGGTCATTCTGTTGGAGCTGCTGCCTCCCAGTACGAAGAAGAGGAACCATTTGAATCTCTTGAAGAGATTGAGGCCCAAACTATTGGGAATCTACTCCCAGACGATGATGATTTGCTCTCTGGGGTGACTGATGGGCTTGACCTTGACTGTAAAGTGCAACAGCAACCAGGCAGTGGTGATGATGTGGAAGAATTGGACTTTTTTAGCAGTGTCGGGGGGATGGAGCTTGGAGAAGATGGCGGACAAAGAAATTATGAAATTTCTGGGGAACAACACCACCCCCATGGAGAAAACCCATCAAGAACACTTTTTGTGAGAAATATCAACAGCAATGTGGAAGATTCCGAGTTACGCATCTTGTTCGAGGTATGTGTCTATGTTTCTTTCATTCTTTGTATTTGGATTATATATATATATATATATATATATATATTGATGCTGATGACTGTGCAGCAATATGGTGAGATCCGCACTCTGTACACAGCCTGCAAACATCGTGGGTTTGTGATGATATCGTACTATGATATAAGAGCAGCCCGACGAGCCATGCAAGCTCTTCAGAACAAGCCATTGAGGCGTAGAAAGCTTGACATTCATTACTCCATTCCAAAGGTTGTTTTTTCCATCCTTGTGTATGATATGGTTTAGTTCATGGTCTTGTTGTGCCTAAACACTCGTTGGTTTCAGCTTATCTATACGTCAGTGTGCTATGATATTGTTATATTAAAGAAGTTATATTGCTATAGTGTTTTGATTATATACAGTGTTTTTTTTTGTCAGGACAACCTCTCGGACAAAGATGTTAATCAAGGCACTGTTGTGATATATAACCTCGATTCTAGTGTCTCTAATGATGAACTTGGCCGTATTTTTGGCGTCTATGGTGAGGTTAAGGAGGTAAGATTGATTTTACGATGATTGTGTTTTGAGGTGAGTGTGAGTTGGTGGTAGTATAATAATAGTTCTCCTGGGAATGGGATGATGCAGATCCGTGAAAATCCACAAGGAAGTCGTCACAAGTCCATAGAGTTTTATGATATTAGAGCTGCAGAAGCTGCTTTATGTGAATTAAACAAGAGTGACATTGGAGGAGGGAAACAGATGAAGCTTGAACCCAGCTGTCCCGGTGGTTCTAAACGGTATAGCTGGTTGTAAGTTTGTAACCAACATTCTTTTCTTATTACTATATATATATTTATAGATACATATATATGTGTGGTGTTGATGTTAACAGTCCATTTCCCGAGCTGGATCTTGATGAAACTAGTGCGTTGTTGCAAATGTGTAGCCCTCCTACTGATTTCACAACAGAAATATCTGGTATGATATCTGAGTCACACCACTCTTGGTTGTAATGTACCTGATGTAGATTTTATTTATTTATTTATTTATTTTTAGCAGGACCAGGTTCACATGTTCGAGTTAACATGGACAATGGAACTCGGTTGGGTGTTCATTCTGCAACTGCTGCTGCCACTCAACTATTAGATGTGGAATTCCAACATCAACATCAACATCAGCATCAACATCAACATCAACGTGGCATCGGTATTGGCATCATCCCATCACTGAAATATGATTTCCGGAGCACACCAAATTACCACCCTCACTCACTTCCAGAGTATCAAGATGGATTGACCAATAACTTTCTATGCAATTCTCCTAGTACCATGGCTGGCAGAATGTCTGAAAGGGTGGCGGGGAACAGGCAGCAGCAGTTTAACAGAATCGGTGGTGGTGGCTCAATTGGACGCTCACTTGAACTTAACGACACTGGTAAGGAGGGTTGTATCTATATATAGCTATATATATCTTGGTGAATCCAGATCATGATTTGACTCGGTCTCTGGTATCTATCTCAGTGTTTGGCAGCTCTGCTGGGAATGCTGCCACTCATCCGTACATGTGGAATCCTTCTCCCTCTCCACATAGCCATAACATGATGTGGCCCAATTCACCATCTTTAATGAACGGGGTCGGAAATGCTCATAGTGCTCCACTGGTGCATGCTCTTCCCAGAGCACCAACTCATGCTGCCAACACTTTTCTGCATATCAACAACCAGCAGCAGCAGCAGCAGCAGCATGTGGGATCCGCACCCTCTGTGAATCCTTCTATCTGGGATAGACGCCACTCTTATGCAGGGGAATCCCCTGAAGCATCAGTTTTCCATCCAGGTTCTCTTGGGAATATGAATATGAGGGTTCCAGGTCTGGATTTTGTGTCTCATTCGCATAATATGTTTCCTCCTCATATGGGTGACCTGCCAATTCCATCAAAAACCATCCATCATCAGAATAATGTAATGTTTCCTACTCGAGGACAACTGATTCCTATGATGGGTTCGTTTGATTCTTCTTCTTCTGGTGACCGGGCTAGAATCCGTAGAAATGAAGCCACTTCAAATCAGGCCGACACCAAGAAACAATTTGAACTCGATCTGGACCGTATAATGCGTGGGGAAGACAGAAGGACCACACTCATGATCAAGAACATCCCTAACAAGTATGTATATTTATTTATTTATTTCATCCATTCATTTTTATTGAATGTGGGAAACTGCAGGTACACTTCTAAAATGCTGTTGGCTGCAATTGATGAACGCCATCGTGGAACATATGATTTTATCTACTTACCCATTGATTTCAAGGCTAGTACATATCAATATATAATTTTTTTTTTGTGATAGAAATAGAATGGCAGAGATTAACAAACAGTATGCTGTTTATGTTGGCAGAACAAATGCAATGTGGGTTATGCGTTCATCAACATGACTGAGCCTTCCCTTATCGTTCCGTTCTATCAGGTATGTATGTATGTATGTATGTATGTATGTATGTATGTATGTGTTTTACTAAAAGCTAGCCTAGCTACTGCTAGTATTTGATTAATGAATGAAAGAATGAATTACAATTTACAACAGGCGTTTAATGGGAAGAAGTGGGAGAAGTTCAACAGTGAAAAGGTGGCATCCCTTGCATACGCTCGCATACAGGGAAAAGCTGCACTGATTGCCCACTTTCAGAATTCAAGTTTGATGAATGAAGATAAACGCTGTCGCCCAATCCTTTTCCACACTGAAGGTCCGAATGCAGGGGATCAGGTAACGCCATTGTGCTTTTAGTTGCATATTCTTGATTCATTTCTTCTTATAATGTATGAATTATGATGTGATGTTTGGTATGCAGGTGCCTTTTCCGATGGGTGTTAATGTTCGATCTCGAGTCAACAAAAGCAGAAACAGCAGCACAAATGAGGATGCGGGAAATGGCGAGGCCTCTTCAAATGGTGGGGACTCATCTTCAGGTTCCACAAAGGATTTTGAGTGCTGAGAAAGCCCAAGGCTGCTGCTCCTTTTTGTCGTGCTTGCTAAACGCTAACCTTCTTCTACTTCTACTTCTTCTAGATAACAAACAACAAACAAACAAACAAACAAACAAACAACATTACCATAATTAATTGAAAGCCAACCCACCTCAAATTTTCTAATGTACATTGAGCCATGGGTGGGGCCAGGAGGGAAGAGCAGCTTAAAACAAATGACATTCTTTTTCTCTACTTGTGGTGCTGACTGAGAAGAAGCTTCTAAATTTTGGGTTGTTACTTGCAAGGAGAAGAGGCTTATAGATTTTGATGAATTAAGAGGAGGGTACCCTACTGATTTATAGCAGTTGATAGGCAGACCGGGGGAGGGGATCACATCAACAAAGCCTCTTATGGTCTGATAAATCGAGTATCCTGTTTTTTGACCCTAGAGCCCTCCCCTTTGCTTCTATCATTTCTGCTTCCTTTTTGTCCATGTTCATTTTTGCTTGACATTTTTTTGCATTTTGTTTTGGAGATGCTTGCATGAAATCCTTGTTTTTTTTTTTTTTTTTTTAATGAAGTTTTTGAACATTTTGTAGTATATCATATGCTTGATTTGTTTGCTGTTTTGGTTCTTGTTCAAAATCAGGCAAAATCGAATAACTATATTAGTTTTTGATCCCCACATCAGCAACAAAAGCTGTGACGGATAGGTTCTATTGATCACTCATTAAACTGTTTTTTTAAAAAAAAAAAATCTTTGAGATCACGAGCACACCTGAGATAAGACCCAAATAACATACTATTCAGCTCTCATCATGCATAAAATAAATCCACAAATCTTTGCCAAAGATGACGACTTGTCCTTCAAATGTTATCTAGCTATAAATCAGATGAACTAGTGACTCGTAACATTCTAGTCCTATGTGAAGGGTCGGTTCATGTTTTTTGGAGTGTGAAAAACTTTCGGAACAATGGAAGAGACTCCTGATTTTCTCCATGTTAGCCTTGTAAATTGGCTAGGCTGAAAAGAAAATGCAAACATGATTCACAATGTGGACATGATCATTTGTTATCATAGAATACAATGCATAATACTTAAACCTATATATATATATATATATATATATATATATATATATATATATATATATATATATATATATAAAACCAAAACTAACATTTATCTCTTAAAGAAAAGAAAAGAATAAAAAGAAGATAATGATAGAAATTATCACTCATGATAACAAGGATAATACCGATTCCTATACTCCCCCCTCAAGCTGGAGCATGAAGATTAGAATGCCCAATTTGACTGCAAGAGAATGTAGATGTTCTGAGCCTAATGGTTTAGTTAACAAATCTTGCAAGAGAATGTAGATGTTCCGAGCCTAATGGTTTAGTTAACAAATCTGTTAACAGATCATGAGAGTTAATTCAAATTGGTGTTATTTCTTTTGATTCTATTCATTCTCTTATAAATCTCTACATATTTTTTTCGTTCATGAAAGACAAGATTATGAGTTATGTGACATGCTAATTCATTTTCACACAAAAGGGGTGTCGGCTTATTTATGTGCTCACCAAAATCCACCAAATGTGTCGTGAAAATCCACACCTTCCATTTGAGTATATCCCTTTGCTACGAGCCGAACCTTATATCGTTCAACGTCCCTGTTTGGTTTGTACTTAATTTTGTATACCCACTTGGAGTCTATTGCCTCTTCTTTCCTTATGGTAAGTGTTCAAGTTGCTAGGTTCCATTTTGTTCAAGTGCACCGACTTTTTTTCTCATTGCTTCTTTCCACCGTTCATCATGCACAACCTCACTGAAAGACTTTAGCTCATTGTGTGTAACAATGGTAGCTAAGAATGCTTTGTGAGTCTTAGAAAAATTACTATAAGAAACATAGTTAGTAAGAGGATGTACCGTTGAGACAACAAAATTGGCGTCGGGTAGTGAATGATGTATCGATAGGGTTTATTTAGTTTCATAGTTCTTGAAGCGTGCATGTTGCATTTTGGTTCGTTTTCCCCTTTGATTATACACACCATCACTTTCTTGGGTTACTTCCAAATCCGTTTGCATGGGAACATCATCAATCTGTATGGGAGGGTCACATAAATTGGGTGGCTCAAGTTCTTTTTGATTCATTTGCTACCTCATGATTACTTGTGTAATCATCGTGAGTGGAGATCTCGTTGGCTGTTGGAAAATGATGAGTGGAGGGTGACGTTTGATGGTATGGTGTTACACATTCATTAGAAAATTGAAATATTTCATCACGAATCTCCTTATCGGTGTGTATGCGTCTCATGGGAAAATTATGTTCAAGAAATTTAACATGTCTTGATATGATTAATTTATTGTGTTCCATGTCATAGATTTTATATCCCTTCGTGCCTTGTGGACACTCAACGAAGATCCCCGGTCTTCCACATGGTTCAAATTTGTCTCCATTTGTTTCCGTGCTCCGATAATACGCTAAACATCCAAAATACGCATGCAATCATAGCTTGGTTTTCGATTGTAGAGTATTTCATAGGATGCGACAACATGAATGACCTTGGAAGGAAGACAGTTGATCACATAAGTGGCTATTAAAATGTATTCCCTCTAAAACGTCTTTGGCAAGTTTTGTCACACCCCAAAACCAAGAACGGCGGAAACGTTCTGGGGCGGAGGACGTCATGTACAGTATCACAACAGTGAAAAGTAGTAAACAAGCAACAACATCATCCATTGCATTAATAATATAATTTTAATACAAGTGTGTTCTGTCAAATTATAATAGACACTAAAGTATAAACAAAATGAAAGATGAATCTTGAACGAGCTCCATCTTCTCTAAACCTTGCATCCGTACCTGTCTATTAATGACCTGAGGATACAAGTAATTTTTAAAGCGAGTATCAGCTTTGAAGCTGGTGAGATCATAAGTATTTTAGTGTCTTAATTTATATGTAAGAAATTGTTTGTATATGAACTGTAAGTATTGAAAATGTATATGAACTGTAAGTGTGAAAATGTTTTGAATGATCCTAGGAAACCCTATGTTTCCTACTAATCGTATCCTTCTACCAAGGCATCTAGTGTCTGTGTGTGTGTCTCTGGTAAGAGTGTGTATTTTCCCAAATCCGACTATCATTAACCAAAAATATAGTTTCTACATTACCGTGCATCGTGTGAATGTTCACGAAGTGAATATAATGGGAAAATGAAATAGTACTATGGTGTAGTGTCGAACTACAACCGTACTAATTACCTTAAGTCTAGGGTAATCTCGTAAGTACTGCAATATTTGTAATAAGTGACTGCCTCTGTACTCCTATTGCCTTATTTGAGGGATAAGGCCTAATGTGATGGCTAGATCCTAGGCTAAACGCTCCACTGTCAAAGGGATTTTGAGACCTTTACACGCCCATGCATATATGCATGCCGTGAACATCCACATTACTATGATCATGTATACCCGATATAACTATCACAATGCGTTGCGATTCATCGGTATAGTTAGATCCTGAACTTGTTCTATGCTATAGCACCTAGTGATGTCTGTCCTATCAAAGTATATGTAACCGCACTTATGTAAACGTATATATGTAAACGCACTCATGTAAGCGTAATCATGTGACAACCCAAAATTTATTCCGTTACATTACTCCGTTTCCGTTAACGGAATATTCCATTTTATAAAAGTTCCGTTAATTAGAGGCCGCCAAATAAATAAATGTTTTGTTTATTTATATTTATGTCGTTATAGTCGTAATAAAATAAGTAAAAGCATGTAAATTACATTTCCATATTAATTTGGAAAAAGTTAAGTTTATTACGACCACTAAATCGGGTGCGGCCAAAAAGCCCCGTTTAACGGCAGTATCGGGTAGAATACCACTGAGCTCCAACTCCAACCCATATATAAGGGAGAATGGACTTCATTCCACCCTTTTTCACCCTCTCTCTATACTCCCTCTCATAAAAGCTCGTTTCCGACTCAAATCCGCGAGTTTCCGCCTCCAAAACGTAAGATCTTCTACCCTAACTTGTTTTAGACATTGTTTAGTGTTGTTTTAACCCAAAAATAGCCCAAGAAAGCCAATTAGAAGGATTCACGGCCTAAGAACCTCCTTAGGCCGTAAACACCTTAAATGGTGCCAAAATGCCCAAAACTCCCCCCCTTAGGCTTGGAAACTAATTTGGGATTAAGCCTAGAAGTGTTTGAACCTCAAATCAACAAGTTTAGGGGCTTGAAATAGGGTTTACGGCCCAAGAGCATTCTTAGGCCGTAAACTCCTCAAAATATGCAAATCAAGCCTCAAAATCACTTCCAAATCACATTTAGGCTTAAGATATGGCTTAGGGGCTTGCTATTTTGGGTTTGGAACAATTAAACCCAATGAAATAAGGGGTAAAAAGGAGTTTACGGCCCAAGCACATGCTTAGGCCGTAAACACCCACAAACCATGTCAAATGATAGTTTTTGTCCCCAAAATGGCCTTATACCTTCACTAGAAAATGCTAGGGTTGAAACAAGGGCTTAAAATCAAAGTTTAAAGGGTTGCATGAGAGTTCACGCCCAAGCCAAGAGCTTGCGGCCGTAAACTCCCAAGGAGTGGTCATTTGGACCGTAAACTCCAAGGGAGTGCACTCTTGGAACCCTAAACACTCCTATGGCCTTGAATAATTACTTAAAGCCAATTCTTGAAGCACTTGGGACTTGAAATTAACCTAAAACAATCCTCCCATGAGTTTACGACCGTAAACTCATGGGGAATATGGTCTCCCAACCGTGAACTCATATAAAGTGAGTTTTAGGAGAGTAAACTCCTTATTTGAGCCATACACGCCCTTAGATGTTACTCGGGACACCCCGAACGCTTAATTAAAAGTGTTTTCGCACTTAGGAAGCGTATACTTGTTTAATCAGTATTAAATGTACTAATTGTATGTAAACATATGTTATCATATGTTAATAGGTCACTAAGTGTGTTCAAGTCCTTACTTGACACCGAGCACCCAACCAACGCCTTCGTCGGATCCACTTACATCAGGTGAGTTCATACCCCTGAATGAACCTTTTAAATGTTTTTACATGTTTTATAGGGGGGAATACAAGTTAAACATGCCAGTTATCATATCAATCACATGTGATTGATAACCTGCATGCACAAGGATTTACCACACTGTAAACTGTTTTACCGAGTAGGAAACTATAAATGGTTTTCCAAAATGTTTTCACTTGTTCAAAACTCTTACTTATACTGTTTTATCAAGGTTTCATTTTAAACTGGTTTATGAAAGGTTTCCAAAGAATTTCTAGGGTTTCCAAACTTATTTTACAAAGAATACCAAGTCGTGATTTTCATAATGTATAAAGGTTTTTCCAAGGTTTTCATCAAGGTTTTCTTTCATGTTGGATACTCTTACTTGTTAGATACCACTGTTTCGCTTCTACTTAGTTTAAACACCTACTTGATAACGCTTTCACTTCGTGATGCGTTTATACTTATTATCGCCTCTATTTCGCTCATACCAGTAGTCACTTATACCTGTTAGACGCTCTTACTTCACTTATTGTCGCTTCTATATCGTGATACGCTTACACTTGTTTGACGCTCCTACTTCACTTGTTAGACGCTCTTACTCACTCGTTATACGCTCATACTTGTTAGACGGTCCTACTCACTCGTTATACGCTCATACTTGTTAGACGCTCCTTCACTCATTAGACGCTCTTACTCACTCGTTAAACACTCCTACTTCGTTAAGCACTTCGGTTAGTTAGATGTATGCCTGTGCTTGTATAGATGCATATAAATAATGTTTGAAGGACTTAGGAAGGCTTGTTCTCCCTATTTCCTTTTCTTTGTTGAGATGTGGTCTGGTGGGATCGGATGTCCGTCCGAAGGTCGTTTGATCATTAATTATATATTATGTATACAAGCATTGTCATATGGGTTTACATTAGTCAGTTCGGTTATGAGTCTCTATCACTAGTTCAGTATTTTTACATCAGATCTCACTACACGAGATACAACTTCAGTACACGACCTTCTCCGTTGTCAGGATAGTAACCAGAGTCTCTTGTAGGGAGAGCGGACATTGTGTGTATAGATCTATACGGGATTGACACCCTCGCACCCTGACTGCTAGCTACAGTCCACGACCTACCAAGCCAATGGGTAACAAATGTCATAATTATACCGACGCTTGCAGGGCGTCAAGATTCTCTAGTGTCGATCAATATGGTTACGAGTATCTCAGGGTTACCTTATAATTCATGGCTTTAAGGTAACGGGTTTTATACACAGTATTTCACTGTATAAACTGTGTTCACTGTATTGGACCTCACTAACTGTATCTTTCATTTGATACTGTCTAAGGTCTATCTCTAGTTTAGACCTTACTAGCTGTATCTTTCATTTGATACTGCCTGGGGTCTGTATTCTCTGTTTTTAGACCTTGCTAGCTGTACCTTTCATTTGGTACTGACTGGGGTCTGTGTCTCCCTTTGATTAGACTGAGCCAGGCGTGTCGTTTGTTCAATACTCTCCTGGAGTCTATGATTCCTTTTGCCTTAGTCAGCAGTCTTCACTGCTGAGGCATATGTTATTTCCCTGATTTCTTTTGCTTTCTTTAAT
Source organism: Lactuca saligna (assembly GCF_052625555.1). Classification (NCBI taxonomy): domain Eukaryota; kingdom Viridiplantae; phylum Streptophyta; class Magnoliopsida; order Asterales; family Asteraceae; genus Lactuca; species Lactuca saligna. The sequence goes on along the minus strand of NC_136420.1, from coordinate 218,344 downwards.
AATCAAATTCTGTATTTTGATAATGATAGCGATTAAGGGAAAACTACTTTTTACCACATAACTCCGTCTAGTCTTGGTAGAAGACTGCTTTTATTAAAGAAAATATAGGATTTTCTGGAAAAGACACTAATTTAATGGATACTCTAAAACCACCACTTTTATTAAAGATATTTGAATAAAATGACACTAAATACTTATGAACTCACCAGCATTTGTAAAAATGCTAATACTCGCTTTTCAAATAACTTGTATTCTCAGGTTTGCAAGAGATAGGTACATCCCTGGAGCTTTTGACGAAGACAATTTAGTACCAAGCTGCACCTATATTATTACTTGTATTACTTCGATATATTGTAATGGAAACCATTTAAAACTATTACTATTAATGCAATGGTTGTTGTACTTTGATTACTATAATGCATGTGTTGTGATACTTGACATGATGTCATCCACCCCAAACGTTTCCGTCATTCCGGTTTTGGGGTGTGACAAATCATGTAAAACATATCTATGTAATAGTATAGTAATGTACTGTAATGTTCTACGTGTGCTAGCTGTAACATGTGTTCTCTCTCTATATAGCATGTATAGTAATGTACTGTGTGTACTAGCTATAATTTATGTTCTCTCTATCTAGCAAGTATTGACTCATGAATGAACTGACTCATTGTATGATATCACGTTCTAGTAATAGTCCTAGTATCTTCCTAAACTACCCCTATGGTAGCTTACTAGTAATATAACTAGTACGTATGAACATGGGCGTATACCCTTACTACCCAAGGGTATTGAATGAACTGGAAGAACCTTTATGACTATATATGTACACATGATATATAAATAATATTTAAACGAGCTTCGGACGGGTACCCGATATCCCACCAGACCACATCTCAAGCGCGAAAAGGAAATAGGGTGGATAGCCTTCCTAAGTCTTTTAAACATTCCTTATATAAATATACATATATAGGCATGAAATTTATAATATAAAAGCATAAAGTAAGTTTTGTAAGACCTTTGAACATAATTATTATCTAAGAAAAGATTGACTTGTTGTCAATCTAGAAAACGGTTTGAAGGCATGGGTTTGATAAAACAGTTTAGTATAAAGAAACATTTGTTTGAAACACAATTGTAAATGAGTTTGAAATGAAACATACAGAGTAAAATGTACAGTGTAATAAGGAGTTTTAAACACATAAAGTATTTATGAAAAACATTTGAAGTAAACTGTTTGGTAAAACGGCTAATGAGTAGCCAATCAATTGAATGCTGCTTACTAATCACATGTGATTGATATAGTAAATAGCATGATTCTACTTGTATTCCCCCCATAAAACATTTAAAAACAGTTAAAACGTTGATTAAGGGGTATGAACTCACCTGTTGTGGGTGATACGGATCAACTGAAGAGGTAGGACTGCTAGGTGTCAAGTGGAGACTTTAGACACACACAATGGTCCTAATTACATATGAAGACATATGTATATAAACAATTAGTGATTATAAGACTAATTAAACATGTATAAACATCCTAATGCAAGGAAAACACTTTTGGTCAAGTGCTAGGAGGCTAATAGGTTGCAACAAAGGAGTGCAAGACCTCATATGGAAGTTTTGATGGGTTTTGGTCATAAGACATCCTATGTTCTCATACAAACCCTAATGCTTGGATCTAGGTTTCTCTATTGTACATGCTTTGAATCCAAGACTATAAACCCTAATTCTAGCATACAAGTAATCATATTAATATGTAATTAGGTTTAAGATCATACCTTGATTGTTATGTAGCAATAACAATCACAAATCTCCTTGAATTGACTTTGGAAGGCTTAGAGTCACAAGTGTCACTCCTCTAATGGTTCACAAACACCATAAGCAAGAGGATGAAGAGGAGAGAGGTTGGAGGCTGCCAAAAACGTGTGTAATCCCTTACAAGAAGCTTAGCCACGTTTTTGAGCCTTAAGGGGTCTTTATATAGTTGGGCTATTAGGGTTATCTAACAAGGAAACCCTAATTTGGATGCTTAAGCCCTAAGCAACCCATAGACTCCTTTTATCAAGCCCATGGACGATTTCCTTATGGGTTTCCCATTAGAATTCGTCCATCCCTTAATACAAGGCAATCCATGGCCCAAATAATAATTATCTTATAATTACAATTCCAGTCCCTTAAGTTTAATTAATCTCTTTTAGTCACAAAACTAATTACCAATTAATTATTGACTAATATTAATTAACCAATATGATTTATCCTTTAATATATTATTCCCATAATATATTAATAAATCATATTTAATCCTTACTCTCCATAATTCATCCTATCAAGTTGCTTTGGTGAAGGCAACCCAAAAGGACCATGCACCATCGGGTCAAGTACATACCAAAATAGTTATGGACTTAGACACTAATCCAACAGTCTCCCACTTGGATAAGTCTAACAACTATTCTGCGTATGAATTCAGATCCCGATCTGCAATCGTAGCTTTCCAAAGCCGCTGTTAACTCTGATCCTATCAGATACGCGTGTCCTTAGATAAGGGATCATATATTCCTCCATTCTAGATATCGTATGAGATATGATTTCAAATCATTCTCTTTGTACTATATCTCGATTTCCGATTTATGACGACAAACTAATTGAACAAATCAAATTAGCCCTAGCCCGACCGAGCATTTACGTATGTCATTACTAAACCATCTGTAACAGCTCAAATTTTCAAATAAATTTTTCATTTAAAATAAAACATCATTATTCGACAAAAGAGTTTATTCCAAGTTTATTGCAAAAATATAAATAACGAATCCTCAAGATCTTCAACAATGGCAGTGTGTACGTGTCACGCCGGCGCCTTCCCACGGTCATCACTAGTACCTGAAAAACATAAACACAACTAGTAAGCATAAATACTTAGTGAGTTCCCCAGTATACGACTTACCCACGTACGCCTTCCGGCCCGGACCTTTCGGTCCACATAACATTGCCTTCCGGCCCGTAACATAATCGCCTTCCGGCCCGTATTATATTGCCTTCCGGCCCATAGTATTTTACCTTCCGGCCCATAATAGTATAAAACATAACACATATAACATATCACACATAACACATAAGTCATACATCATACCGTTCTTTCTATCACATAAAGTCTCGCCTTCCGGCCCGTATAAGCATACATCACATATAAAGCATCTACCTCTCTGGACATAGCATAAATATAACACATACGACCTTCCGGTCACGCAGTCAAACCCTTCCGGGTGAAGTATAGTGAGGAGACTCACCTCGTAGTATGCAAGCTATAAACCCTTCGAGCCACTCGCACTCGATCCGCTAATCTGCAGACTCCCTATAATACCACATACCTTTATTAATGATCTTATCAAACAAGACAACCGACCCTACTAAATTACATACAGGTCAACGGTCAACTTGACCGGACTCGTCGAGTGCAAAGGCAACTCGGCGAGTCTAGACACCCCGACTCCACTCGCCGAGTCTAAAGAGCGACTCGACGAGTTCCAGTAGGTCTTCAAGCTACTCGCCGAGTCTGAAGAACAACTCGGCGAGTCCTAGTGAATCTTCAAGCTACTCGCCGAGTCTGATCATTGGACTCGGCGAGTCCTTGCCATGCAGTCAATCAACTGCCTCCTGTAATTCGCATGATTTCGTAATATATACATATGGGGCTTCCTGGACCTTCACATATACTATTACAGGGGTTTAAACACTTGTAACAACACTATAATCTATCAAATCCTTAAATGGGTTTCCTAAACCCTAGATTCGTATACAACGCCAAAACTACAGAAATGATTCGAGGATTACCTGGAAAACGTGTTCCCTGTGTCCCCAACCTTCAGAGCTCGACCCCCTTGAATCTCCTTTGATAACCACCTTGCCTCTCCTTGTCTAACAACCTCTTCAAGCTTCCACTAGCCCTCACCCTTGCTCCAGATGCCCACAGACTCCTAAGTTATCTTCAATCGGCCAAAAGACGAGACATGACGGCCCTAAAGACATTACATACGATTCAGAATCAAAACGGCTAGGGTTTCAGCTGAACAGCGTCGACTCGCCGAGTCCCTAATGGACTCGTCGAGTCCAGTCGCGAATCTGTGACCAAGACCGTGGTCCTACTCGGCGAGTCAGGCACCAACTCACCGAGTCCCCTCCTAAATATGCCCCAAAAATAATTTAAAGAAATACCTAAAATTCCGGGCTGTTACACCATCGAGGGGCCCAAAGATATCGCTTTTATTCTTTGAATAAAAGGAACGGATAAACTTTGATACAATGCTTGCTTGCACTCACTAACCAAATCACACACAACAATATGTTTTATAACACCAATTTACTACCGCGTTTACATATTATCAATGTGCAACCGATTAGCAAGATACAACTCACACATCTCGGTTTGAAGAATATAAGATGTTATCGTCTCACTAATCACTCGAGATAGTGATCCAAGTGAGCGTGGGTTTAATCCAATGCTCAAATCATATTCATAAGCACTCATGAACGTTGCAGCAAACATTTGCTTATGTCTAATACTGGTCTCTCGGCGTAATTCATAAGCACTCATGAACGTCTCACTCTCCGACTCCCAAGTCATCTCCGATCCCTTCCGATGTCGCCACTGAACCAACACCAAAGGTATCTCCTTGTTCCGCAAAACCTTGATCTTCCGATCCCTGATAGCTACTGGTCTCTCGGCGTAATTCAGGCTCGCATCCACCCGAATATCCTCTAACGGAACCACTGCCGCTTCATCGGCTATACACTTCCTCAACTGTGATACGTGAAAGGTATTGTGAATCTGACTCAGCTCCGCTGGCAACTCCAACCGATAAGCTACCCGACCTACCCTTGCAATTATCCGAAATGGACCTATGAACCGGGGCCCCAATTTTCCCCTCTTTCTGAACCGAATCACTCCTTTCTAAGGAGAAACCTTTAGGAGAACGAAGTCGCCAACCTGGAATTCGAGCTCGGACTGGCGTCTGTCCGCATAACTCTTCTGTCGGCTCTGGGCGGTCAATAACCTCTGCCTCACCTGTTGAATCTGTTCGGTCGTCTGAAGTACGATCTCTGTACTGCCCATCACTCTCTGTCCCACTTCTCCCCAGCAAATGGGAGTCCGACACCTCCTACCATACAACAACTCAAAAGGTGGCATACCAATGCTCGAATGATGGCTGTTGTTGTAGGAAAACTCAGCCAACGGCAGATGCGCATCCCAGCTACCCCCGAAGTCTAACACACACGCTCTAAGCATGTCTTCCAATGTCTGAATCGTCCGCTCGCTCTGACCGTCGGTCTGGGGATGGTATGCGGTACTAAAATGCAGTTTAGTACCCAACTCCTCATGGAATTTCTTCCAGAACCTGGAAGTGAAACGTACATCGCGGTCCGAAACAATCGAGGTCGGCACTCCATGCCGAGATACTATCTCTCTCACGTATAACTCTACCAACTTCTCTGCTGATGAACTTTTGCTAATGGCAAGGAAGTGTGCACTCTTTGTTAGCCTATCCACAATCACCCAAATCGCATCGACTCCCCTGGCAGTTCTCGGCAATTTGGTGATGAAATCCATCGTGATCTGTTCCCACTTCCACTCAGGAATCTCCAAGGGTTGCAACTTACCGTGCGGTCTCTGGTGCTCGGCCTTAACCCTAAGGCAGGTCAAACACCTCTCAACGAACCAGGCGACGTCTCTCTTCATGCAAGGCCACCAGTACTCCTTTCTCAAATCCAAATACATTTTCGTAGCACCGGGATGGATCGAGAATTTCGATCTGTGTGCCTCCTCCATCAAAGTAACACGCGTACCGCCCACGAATCGTACCCAGATCCGACCCTGAAACGTCAGAAGTCTCCGTCCATCCATAACGAACTCTGAAATCAACCCGACGACCCGCTCTTGTTTCTGCATCCCAGATTTCACAACCTCGGCCTGTGCCCCACGAATAGCATCTAATACCAGAGTCATCACCGTCAATCTCAAACATACGTCCCGCAATGGAGTGCTCTCCGCCCTACGACTCAATGCATCGGCTACCACATTAGCCTTGCCAGGGTGGTATAGGATCTCACAGTCATAATCCTTAACCACGTCTAACCATCTCCTCTGACGCATATTTAGGTTGGGTTGATCCATCAAATACTTCAAACTCTTATGGTCCATGTATATGGTACAACGAACTCCGTACAGGTAGTGACGCCAAATTTTGAGGGCGAACACTACTGCCCCCAACTCTAAGTCATGCGTGGGATACCTCGCCTCGTGAGGCTTCAGCTGCCTCGATGCATAGGCTATCACATGGCCCCTCTGCATCAACACTGCACCCAGTCCCGAAATCGATGCGTCACAATATACGACAAAGTCCTCCATCCCTTCCGGGAGAGCTAATACTGGGGCTTCGCACAGTCTCTGACGAAGTGTCTCGAAGGAAGTCTGCTGCTCGGGTCCCCATGAAAATGTAACACCCTTCCGGGTCAATCTGGTGAGCGGCACCGCGATCTTGGAGAAGTCCCTAATGAACCTCCGATAGTACCCCGCCAACCCAAGGAAACTCCTGATCTCAGAAGGTGACTTCGGTGCCTCCCAACTCATCACTGCTTCCACCTTGGCCGGATCAACCAATATCCCTGCCTGATTTACAACGTGCCCCAGAAATTGGACCTCCCGTAACCAGAAGTCACATTTGGAGAATTTTGCATATAGCTTCTCCGACCTCAGCACCTCAAGGACCTCCCTCAAATGTCCCTCATGCTGCTCTCTAGACCGCGAATACACTAGAATGTCGTCGATAAATACAATCACAGACCGATCCAGCATCGGCCTGCATACCCTGTTCATGAGGTCCATGAACACTGCTGGGGCATTGGTGAGCCCAAAATGCATCACCACGAACTCGTAATGCCCATACCGCGTCCTAAATGCTGTCTTCTGGACGTCCTCATCCCGCACTCTTACCTGATGGTACCCTGATCTCAAATCAATCTTGGAAAACCAAGATGCCCCTTGCAACTGATCGAATAGATCATCGATCCTCGGTAACGGATAGCGGTTCTTAACCGTCACCTTGTTCAGTTCCCGGTAATCGATACACATCCGGTGTGAACCATCCTTCTTCTTGACGAACAGAATCGGTGCTCCCCACGGCGAGCTACTCGGCCGAATAAATCCCTTTCCCAACAACTCCTGAAGTTGCGAGGACAACTCTTGCATCTCTGGAGGTGCAAGACGATAAGGCACCTTCGCAATAGGCGCAACCCCTGGAACTAGATCGATACCGAACTCTACTTGCCTCGCAGAAGGTACTCCCGGCAAATCCTCGGGAAAAACATCTGGAAACTCGCGCACCACTGGAACCTCCTCCACTGTCTTCGGCCTCCCGGGAGTCTCCCGCGTATCCATCACATGCGCCACAAAACCGTTACATCCCTGCTGTATGCATTGCCTCGCCCTAGCGGCCGAACAAAAAGCTGATCCCGAACGGGTACCCTCGCCGTATACCGTAAGAACTCCCCCACTAGGGTCTCGTATAGTCACCAGCTGACGCTCGCAGTCGATAACAGCGCTGAATCGGCTCAACCAGTCCATGCCTACGATGACACAGACGTCCCCCATCGCAATAGGAACTAGGTCAATCGGGAACGCGACCCCGAAGATCTCTAGCACACATCCCCGAAGAACCTCCGTAGCACAAATCACCCTCTCGGCCGCAATAGAAACACTCAAAGGTCGACTTAACGGCTCACGACTAGTGCCGATATGCTGACTAAAGGCTAACGATACAAACGATCTACTCGCACCCGAATCAAATAACACTAGAGCAGGCATAGAGTTCACAAGAAAAGTACCTACACATACATTAACATAAGCATAACGTTTCGACCTTTAAGTAAATACGTGAATGATAACATACCTGCCACAACATCGGGTGCAGCGCGGACCTCCTCCGCAGTCAGCTGAAAGGCTCTTCCGCGAGCCCTCGGGGCCTCGACCTTCGCCGGTTGGGTCTCAGTAGTCCTGGTAGTAGGCGTAGCTCCCTGACGAAGCTGCGGACACTCGGCCTTCCGATGGCCTGTCTGGTTGCAGTGAAAGCAAACCATAAACCCCTTAGGGCAATCCCTGGCAATATGTCCCTCCTTGCCACACTTGTAGCAACCACCAGCTCGACACACCCCCTCGTGACTCTTGCCGCACTTCACGCAAGTGCGACCCTTCGGACCTCCCATCCTCGAATCAGCGAACTTAGTCCGCTTGGCTGCCGGCTGAGACTGAGTCGGCCGCCGATCCACCTGCCGAGACTCAGCCTCCTCCCTCGCCTGAGTCTCCAACTCGATCTCGCGCTTCCTGGCGTTCGCCTGAAGCTCAGTGAAAGTACGATAGGTGGAGTTTGACACAAACTCCCGGATCTCCCTCTTCAAAACGCCCAAATACCGGCTCATCCGTGACTGCTCCGTAGATACCAGCTCGGGGAAGAACATTGCCCTCTCATGAAACTTCCGCGTGATCACCGCCACAGAATCAGTACCCTGCTTAAGGGTCAAGAACTCCTGAATCAATCGCTCCCTCTCCACCGGGGGAACGTACTCGTCCCTGAACATCTCCGTAAACCTTTCCCATGTTACCGCTGAAATCTCCGCCTGAGTGAAGTTCGCCGTCACGAACTTCCACCAATCCTTCGCTCCCAGACGGAGCTGGTTCAAGGCGAACCGTACCCTCAAGTGCTCCGGGCATGAGCAAGTATAGAAGCATCCCTCAATGTCGGCGATCCACCTCATAGCCGCAATCGGATCCTGCGTCCCATCGAACTCAGGGGGTTTCGTGTTGCTGAATTCCCTGAATAACAACGAATCACCCCCTTGCGGCCTAGCAGCAGCCACAGCTGCGGTAGCGGCAGCGACTGCAGCTTCAGTAAGTGCGGCGTACCGCTCCTCAAACTCCTCCATCAGGGTGGTCTTAATAGACCCAAACATCTCCGGGATCTCAGCCCGAACCGCCGCAGCTACCTCTTCCTGAATAATCTGACGAATCTCCTCGTCACTCGCACCGCTCGAACTCGCCCCATTGCGTGTGATGACCATGATGTCTCTGAAATACAACATAAAATCATCAGAGACTCCACCAAGTACAATTGTACTCGATACGCGCCCTACTCAGTCTCCGATTTCCAGGGATTCTTACTTGGGTCTTCCATTGATCCGGTGCCTTCGGTACTACGGGCCCAATACTACCGACCACACCGTATCAGTATTCGTCCCAAATCTTCCTCCCCAAATCCCGAATAATGAGTACTCTACCTCTAGTATGCACTATCTACTTGCACGCTACCAAATATCTCATATAAGCAATCTCCCTAGACTAAGGCATCACAAAACAGGCAATTCTAGTCCTATCATGTATACCTAGTCTTCTAGCATGCATAACAATTCATAATTCCGTGCATAACATAACATTGTAAGGTATTCTGGGGATCTTTACCGTTCGGGCGCTGGATGATCGTACACACTGCTCCATTCTTGTTTTACCGCCTTACCATTTATGAAATGTTGTGTCCTTATTATTTTAAAAAAGGTTTTTCCTCAAATCCCCGGTCTGAGTTCAGTTGCACCCGAAAGTACACCCGAATCCCTCAAACCAAGGCTCTGATACCAATTGTAACAGCTCAAATTTTCAAATAAATTTTTCATTTAAAATAAAACATCATTATTCGACAAAAGAGTTTATTCCAAGTTTATTGCAAAAATATAAATAACGAATCCTCAAGATCTTCAACAATGGCAGTGTGTACGTGTCACGCCGGCGCCTTCCCACGGTCATCACTAGTACCTGAAAAACATAAACACAACTAGTAAGCATAAATGCTTAGTGAGTTCCCCAGTATACGACTTACCCACGTACGCCTTCCGGCCCGGACCTTTCGGTCCACATAACATTGCCTTCCGGCTCGTAACATAATCGCCTTCCGGCCCGTATTATATTGCCTTCCGGCCCATAGTATTTTGCCTTCCGGCCCATAATAGTATAAAACATAACACATATAACATATCACACATAACACATAAGTCATACATCATACCGTTCTTTCTATCACATAAAGTCTCGCCTTCCGGCCCGTATAAGCATACATCACATATAAAGCATCTACCTCTCTAGACATAGCATAAATATAACACATACGACCTTCCGATCACGCAGTCAAACCCTTCCGGGTGAAGTATAGTGAGGAGACTCACCTCGTAGTATGCAAGCTATAAACCCTTCGAGCCACTCGCACTCGATCCGCTAATCTGCAGACTCCCTATAATACCACATACCTTTATTAATGATCTTATCAAACAAGACAACCGACCCTACTAAATTACATACAGGTCAACGGTCAACTTGACCGGACTCGTCGAGTGCAAAGGCAACTCGGCGAGTCTAGACACCCCGACTCCACTCGCCGAGTCTAAAGAGCGACTCGACGAGTTCCAGTAGGTCTTCAAGCTACTCGCCGAGTCTGAAGAACAACTCGGCGAGTCCTAGTGAATCTTCAAGCTACTCGCCGAGTCTGATCATTGGACTCGGCGAGTCCTTGCCATGCAGTCAATCAACTGCCTCCTGTAATTCGCATGATTTCGTAATATATACATATGGGGCTTCCTGGACCTTCACATATACTATTACAGGGGTTTAAACACTTGTAACAACACTATAATCTATCAAATCCTTAAATGGGTTTCCTAAACCCTAGATTCGTATACAACGCCAAAACTACAGAAATGATTCGAGGATTACCTGGAAAACGTGTTCCCTGTGTCCCCAACCTTCAGAGCTCGACCCCCTTGAATCTCCTTTGATAACCACCTTGCCTCTCCTTGTCTAACAACCTCTTCAAGCTTCCACTAGCCCTCACCCTTGCTCCAGATGCCCACAGACTCCTAAGTTATCTTCAATCGGCCAAAAGACGAGACATGACGGCCCTAAAGACATTACATACGATTCAGAATCAAAACGGCTAGGGTTTCAGCTGAACAGCGTCGACTCGCCGAGTCCCTAATGGACTCGTCGAGTCCAGTCGCGAATCTGTGACCAAGACCGTGGTCCTACTCGGCGAGTCAGGCACCAACTCACCGAGTCCCCTCCTAAATATGCCCCAAAAATAATTTAAAGAAATACCTAAAATTTCGGGCTGTTACACCATCGAGGGGCCCAAAGATATCGCTTTTATTCTTTGAATAAAAGGAACGGATAAACTTTGATACAATGCTTGCTTGCACTCACTAACCAAATCACACACAACAATATGTTTTATAACACCAATTTACTACCGCGTTTACATATTATCAATGTGCAACCGATTAGCAAGATACAACTCACACATCTCGGTTTGAAGAATATAAGATGTTATCGTCTCACTAATCACTCGAGATAGTGATCCAAGTGAGCGTGGGTTTAATCCAATGCTCAAATCATATTCATAAGCACTCATGAACGTTGCAGCAAACATTTGCTTATGTCTAATACTCTTTTAGACAATCCACACACCAATTCATGACAGTCTTCATTCATATCTACTTCCCACATATGAACGACTGTGGCCTGTTTGAATAATTCGATTATTCTTAATAAACTCAATTATTCTGGAAGTCAAAACATGCAAGGTGAAACACAAGAATAATAATACTAATCCCATATGGCCTCAAACCTTTGAGTATAAACAAAACACGTTTTATTTATCACCATATCGATTACTCATTATCTGTCGTTTCGGGTAATCAACTTCTTACTTGAATTCCAACACTTGTCCCATGCTCCTAGCATGCACACAATGTTTACCTATGGTTCTTACTTTTGTGAAATAGACAAATTGAACACGTTTCCAATCCTTCTCATTTTACAACTCAAATCCATTTTCTTAAGTGTAAGAATATCAAATTCTCGCTACTTATAGAATATGCTAGATTCTAACACTTTATGCAACGATCCTTTCGTAATGTCACTGCACCAAGGTCACAAAGACTATTGCCAATGATATTACAAAGTCCTCTATTGGAGATTGTTACAAGACAATTCCTTAGATATGATGTCTCTCACTCAAAGTACATTCCTTTGAACATCCTTTTGCATAAAGGTTTCTAATCTAGACATAGATTTTCAATATTTACTTCCCAATATGGACACGCTTCCATATTTTCCATATGACAACTCATTTCTTAATAGAATCTTATCTATTCGTAATTATGTCGATATTGTCCATCCAATATGTGATGGGTTTTGAGCATTCTAACACTTCCTAAGTGTACATGCAACCCTAATAACCTTGGATCTATGTTTGTCTAATTTGTCATGCAAAGTTGATTTCCAAGGTTATATTCCTATCTAGCATACATGGGGAACAATTTTAACATAAAGTATAGATAGAATAACTTACCTTGTTGTTGCTTGTGTTCCTTGAAACCTTGTGAGCCTAGCACCCCAAGTGTGATGCCTCAAATGCTTCACACAACACCAAATGCTCTTGGAAGAACTTATGAGAGAACACACACTCTTCAAAATCGGCCAAGCCCTCTATTACTTAGTGTGTATGTGTTGTAGCCGATTTTAGGTGGAGACATGTTTCTTATATAGTGTTGACACATCTAGGGTTAAACCCTAATGTGTCATGACTCTTCATTTCCATGACCCATGGGTTTGTAACTCCCATGGAGCATCCATGGAGCATCCTATGGGTGGAACCCAACTTGATGATCCATGGAGCCTTTTAGCCCACTATACAAGATATGGATGATTTACTTAATCAACCCATATATTTAATTAGTTATCTTTTGATCACTTAATTAATTCTAAATTAATTCTTGATCAAACTAATCAAATAATATTATTAATATATTAGAACTTATAATATATTAATAATCTCCAAGCGTTATTTCTCTCATTTAGTCTATCCAATTGCATGGTGCCATGCAACCCAAATGGACCATGCCGGGTCGGGTCAAGTACATACCAGAAATAGTTATGGACTTAGACACCTTATCGAACAGTCTCCCACTTGGATAAGTCTAGTAACTATTACTGCAAGTATGACTTCAGGAACCGATCGGCAATCGTAGCTCTTTACAAGGTTTCTCGAAACTTGAGAAGATGATGGTACGCCATTTAAGATAAGTGATCATATAATCCTCTGTTCTAGATATCAGTCGGACAAACACATGGAACAATGTCTTACTTATTGTCCAACATTTGTTTCCCGATTTCCGATTTGTTTGACAAAGAACTTTATTGAACACATCAATTTAGTTCTGACCGGGCCCGGTACATAGGTCAAAACAAAATCATTGAGGGGCCCAGATATCAGCTTCTAATCCAAGAAGGAACAGATAAACTTCGACTCATATGTTTGTTCTACTACTCATTGAATTACACATAAGAGCACGATTTTATAACATCGAGTTACCAATGCGTTTTTCGTACAATCAATGCCTAACCAACTTGTAAGTAACAAATCATATCTCTAGGTTTAAAGACATATATGATATTACCGTCTCACGATCACTCGAGATAGAATTCCATGAAGTGATTCCAGTGAGCGTGGGTTGAGTCCAATGCTCAGAACTTATGAGCACTCATGATTGTTGTAGCCTTGTCCCAGACCTCTACAATCAAACATGACAGTCTTGATTCATACCTACTTCCGACATATGACCGACTGTGGAGGTTTGAATAATATGTTATACCAAACAAAATTATTCTGGAAGTCAAAACATGCAAAAGAAATATAGTAAACGATCGACAAGAGATAGCAACACTTTACTCATAAATAAAACACTTTTATTCATCATCAAATGTCAATTACACTTTACAAATTTCGAGATTATCTAACTACTAAATCTAATATCATCCTTCAGCCCTATGCTCCGAGCATGCTGGAGATGCTTAACCCGAGTCAGTCCCTTCGTGAGGGGATCTGCCGGATTCTCATCTGATGATACCCTCTTTGCCACGAGGAGTCCTTCTTCGATCCGATGTCTGATGAAATGGTATTTTCTGTCGATGTGTCTGGATCTCCCGTGATCCCTTGGTTCCTTGGCTAAGGCAACTGCACTTTCACTATCACAGAAAATTTCCATCGGCTCTTTAATAGCTGGTACAACTCCAAGGTCTCCAATGAAGTTCCTCAGCCATAACGCCTCCTTTTCCGCTTCGCTAGCTGCAATATACTCTGATTCACAAGTAGAATCTGCCACTGTCTCTTGCTTGGAACTCTTCCAAGAAATTGCTCCTCCATTTAGGGTAAAGACCCAGCCCGACTGAGAGCGGAAGTTATCCCTATCAGTCTGGAAGCTAGCATCACTATACCCTACAACTCTCAAGTCATCACTCCCACCGAGGGTAAGGACCCAGTCCTTAGTCCTTCGTAGGTACTTGAGAATATTCTTTACCGCAATCCAGTGTGCCTTGCCAGGGTTCCCCTGAAACCTGCTAACCATGCTCAAGGCAAAGGCTACATCAGGTCGAGTACACGTCATAACATACATGATCGAACCTACAGCTGAAGCATAAGGTATTCGACTCATTTCTGCTATTTCAGCCTCAGTGCTAGGGCTTTGTGTCTTACTCAACTTAGCGCTACTCTGGATGGGTAACTCTCCTTTCTTGGAGTCTTGCATTCTGAATCTCTTCAGAACCTTCTCCAAGTAGGTACTTTGACTAAGTCCAATTAGTCTTTTACTCCGATCTCTCAAGATTCTTATCCCTAAAATATAGGCAGCTTCACCAAGGTCCTTCATAGCGAAACACTTTCCAAGACAGGACTTTACTTCCTGCAGGGTTGGAATGTCGTTTCCTATGAGTAGTATGTCATCCACATACAATACCAAAAAGCTAACTATACTCCCACTAGCCTTGACGTATACACAAGATTCATCTTCACTCCTAGAAAAGCCAAATTCCTTGACCTTTTCATCAAAGCAAAGATTCCATCTGCGAGGTGCTTGCTTTAATCCATAAATGGATTTCTCAAGCTTACACACTCTATTAGGGTACTCGTTACTGACAAAACCTTCTGGCTGACTCATGTAAACATCTTCAGCCAACTTTCCATTAAGGAAAGCGGTTTTGACATCCATTTGCCAAATTTCATAGTCATGAAATGCGGCTATGGCTAACAGAACCCGAATAGACTTAATCTTGGCTACCGGAGAAAAGGTCTCATCATAGTCCACTCCAGGAATTTGAGAGAAGCCCTTTGCAACCAGTCTAGCCTTATAAGTGTGTACTTTACCATCCATGTTGGTCTTCTTCTTGAAGACCCATTTGCACCCTACAGTCTTTCGACCTGGTACATTCTCAACCAAGTTCCAAACTTGATTGTCATACATGGATTGTATCTCGCTATCCATAGCCTCTTTCCATTTGGCAGACTCGGGGCCCGCCATGGCTTCCTCGTAGCTGTTAGGGTCATCTTGACTTACTAGTGTCTCATCACTAATAAGTGTCTCACCTTCTGCAGTAATATGGAATCCATAGTAATGCTCAGGTGCACTCCTAACTCTCGTGGAACGCCTCAGAGGTACAGATTCGTCAATTGGCTCAACAGGAGTTTCCTCCTCAAGTTGAGGGCTAGAGTTTGAAGTTCCTTCACCACTTGACTCTTGAATTTCTTCAAGATCAACTTGCCTCCCACTGTCTCCTTGGCTTATAAACTCTCTTTCTCGAAAGACTCCTCTTCTTGCTACAAAGACCACATTGTCACTAGGTCTGTAGAAGAGGTAACCAAAGGATTGCTGTGGGTAGCCGATGAAAATACACCTCTCGCTTCGGGGTTCGAGCTTATCATGAGTCTCGCATCTCACGAAAGCCTCGCATCCCCAAATCTTGATGTGGTCTAGTTTAGGTACTTTACCAGTCCACATCTCGTGAGGAGTTTTGGCAACTTTCTTTGTAGGGACTAGATTAAGGATATGGGCGGCAGTCTCTAAGGCATACCCCCAGAATGAGATTGGTAGTGAAGTTCGACTCATCATGGAACGAACCATGTCCAACAAGGTTCGATTACGCCTCTCAGCCACACCATTTAACTGCGGTGTCCTGGGAGGTGTCAATTGTGAGACAATCCCACATTCCTTTAGATAGTCGAGGAACTCTGAACTAAGATACTCACCACCTCGATCGGATCGAAGCATCTTAATGTTCCTGCCCAATTGATTCTCGACTTCCTGTTTAAATTCCTTAAACTTCTCGAAAGTCTCTGACTTATGCTTGATTAAGTAGACATATCCATATCTACTGTAATCATCAGTAAAAGTCAAATAATAACGATTAGCATCTCTTGTGGCATGTTTGAATGGTCCACACACATCTGTGTGTATAAGGTCCAACAAACCTTCACCCCTTTCACACGAGCCTGTGAAGGGTGACTTTGTCATTTTTCCAAGTAAGCACGATTCGCAACTATCATTTGACTTTAGGTCAAACGACTCCAAGACTCCATCCTTTTGGAGTTGGCCTATGCGTTTCTTGCTTATATGTCCAAGACGACAATGCCATAATGATGCTTTATCCAAGTTATTATTATTAGTAGAATCAATACACAAAACATTATTTCCTAAGTTATCTACAATAGATACAGCTTCATACACACCATCACAAGGTAATGCTTTAAAATAAAGTACATTATTAAAGAAAGCATTAATCGAACCAACTTCATTATCAAACGAAAAGGTGAAACCTTGTTTGTACAATGCATGAAAGGAAATAATATTTCTTGCCATTTCTGGCGAATAACAACATTTATTCAAATCTAAATTTAACCCACTACTTAGCGATAAAGTATAAACTCCAATCTTGGTGACAGGTGTAACTTTCCTATTCCCCATGATTAAGTTTATTCTTCCTTGCTCCACATTCTCACTTCTTCCTAGTCCCTGCAAGTCACAACAAATATGAATACCGCAACCTGTATCAAGGACCCAAGATTTCGAATGGGGTGAGTTATTAGAAATGATAGTGTAAATACCTGCATGGTTGGGTTTGACTTTCCCAT
This sequence comes from Lactuca saligna, assembly GCF_052625555.1. NCBI lineage: Eukaryota > Viridiplantae > Streptophyta > Magnoliopsida > Asterales > Asteraceae > Lactuca > Lactuca saligna. The sequence goes on along the minus strand of NC_136420.1, from coordinate 201,299 downwards.
CCTTTACATCTTGCTGGTACTTTGGGCAGTTCCGCTTCCAATGAGCTTTTTCGTGGCAATAGAAGCATTCAGCCTCTTTTGGGTCAGAAGAAGGAGTAATGAAACCTTTCTTGGTTCCACTTGAAGAAGAGCCATCAAGGGTCCGAGCCTTGGTACCCTTTGACGATCTCTTTCTCTTCCTCCCTCGACTTTGCCCGATTGCCAAGACCGGAGTTGAGTCTGGAGTAGGAGTGATAGCAACCGACTTCCCCTTAAGACCTGTTTCTGCGGTCTTGAGAAGTCCCTGAAGTTTGCTGAGGGTGACCTCTTCCTTGTTCATGTGATATGTCATGCGGAATTGATCATAGCACGATGGTAAGGAGTGCAAAATGATATCTATTGCAAGCTCCTCAGGGAAGTTCACATTGAGCTTCAGCAACCGATCCACATACCTTTGCATTTTCTGCATGTGGCTCGTGACGGACTCTCCGTCCTTCATCATGGTCGTTATCATGGAGCAGATGACTTCGTACCTCTCTTGTCGTGCACTTTGATGGTATCTTTCCATCAAATCTTGGTGCATTTCATAAGGGTAGAAGTCTTCATAAGACTTTTGGAGTTCAGCTGTCATGGTGGCTAACATGATGCAAGCCACCTTGGTTGCATCTCTTTCATGAGTATGAAAGTCAGCGATCTCCTGGGGAGTTGCAGTGGACTCGTCAATTTCCTTAAGCTCCTTGTCAAGGACATATTCTTTGTCCTCGTAGCGGGTAATCATCCTGATGTTTCTGATCCACTTATTGAAGTTGGATCCATCAAAGGTGACTTTCCCACACAGACTCATAAGAGTAAAGGAGCCATTAGGATTCGAGCCAGAAGCATTAGTTGAAGACATCTGAAAAAGAAGAACAAGTTTAGTTTAGATTTAAGAGAGTCCTTAATAAAACACCCAAATGTAATATTAAGGCTAGGATCCAATCACAATATAATATAACTTAGAAGAGGTACGCCGTAATCTAAGCTATACCATATTTGAAAGGTAGGTGAATGACGATTCACCAATTTCCACCACGAAAACCGAAATAATAAATATTTAGTTTTTATTGGTTTTAGAAATTCCTAGATTCTTTGAGATCCAATGAACTTTTCAAAGGCATGTTTCAATCTCGGGAGTGCCCTCCAGGTTTTGTGACTGGGATGCCGAGGATCACAAAACGAGGTGTGAAGTAACCATGCAAATCACTTGGTACCCTTAAAGTTTATCACTCAATCGATGTGCCGGTAAACCACACACGCTCCACTGATACTATAATAAACTTTAAGTCACCCTTTACCTACCTTGTTAAGTCCAAGTTAGTGTGCCGGTTAACCACACACGCTCCACCAACGACTCAGACAAAGTGTAAAGTGTAATTTCATGGATTTGCACCTTATTCACATTTTTCCTAAAGTAACTAAGATTGGGAATTTAATAAACATTTAGTTACTTTATATATATTCATCATACTTTGAATGAGAATTTATAAGTCCTTGTCTTACCCGTTCGGCTAACGACCCTCCACCAGTCAAGCAAGCGGTGGGTGAGAATATACACCCATTAAGTCACCATTTTATAGGCAACAACCTTATACCCACCTTATAGACCGGCTTCGTGAATGAGGCGTACTAGCGGTAAGACGACTTGTTCTTATACATATATATATATAATTATTAAATCATCATAATATAAGTATAAGGGTTGAATTTTAACTTTTAAAATTCTAGGGGTTGGAACTAAAGTTTTAACTTAACTTTACTTGTTCCAAAACTTGAGGGCAAGTTTTGTAACTTTCAAAACTTTTCATTTCTTGTAACTTATGAGTTTAATAGAGTCATAAAATGAAGACTCTTCATTTTTATAACTCTTGTGTTTTCTTAATGGTTTTAACTCAAGTGTGACTCTTGGTTTTCCATAACTTAAGGATAAGTTATGGACTCCATTAAAACACATTATGATCAAGAATTAAACTACCAAATAGGTTACAAATAATTCCTATGATCATCTAAAACATCATAAGAACAAGAACATGAATATGAACATAATCAAAAATTACATAAAACTTTGTAATTTTGATAACTAGTTGTTGTAAATGAATTAGCAAAACATTACACCACCAAAAACAAGTTTACATTTACTAAAACAGTTTAGGGTAATGTTTCTAATTCATTTTCCAGCAACTGAATCGAAATTCTGCACTCATTCGACCCTACTCGCCGAGTGCAAGAACATGACTCGCCGAGTTGGTTGAAGATACACATGGACTCGACGAGTCCCCCTATAGACTCGACGAGTCCATTCGCAGACAGCAAATATCCGATTCTGTTTTCAACTTTTAAGAACAAATAAGAACAAACAAGCCTAGGCTCTGATACCACTGATGGGTTTTGAGCATTCTAACACTTCCTAAGTGTACATGCAACCCTAATAACCTTGGATCTATGTTTGTCTAATTTGTCATGCAAAGTTGATTTCCAAGGTTATATTCCTATCTAGCATACATGGGGAACAATTTTAACATAAAGTATAGATAGAATAACTTACCTTGTTGTTGCTTGTGTTCCTTGAAACCTTGTGAGCCTAGCACCCCAAGTGTGATGCCTCAAATGCTTCACACAACACCAAATGCTCTTGGAAGAACTTATGAGAGAACACACACTCTTCAAAATCGTCCAAGCCCTCTATTACTTAGTGTGTATGTGTTGTAGCCGATTTTAGGTGGAGACATGTTTCTTATATAATGTTGACACATCTAGGGTTAAACCCTAATGTGTCATGACTCTTCATTTCCATGACCCATGGGTTTGTAACTCCCATGGAGCATCCATGGAGCATCCTATGGGTGGAACCCAACTTGATGATCCATGGAGCCTTTTAGCCCACTATACAAGATATGGATGATTTACTTAATCAACCCATATATTTAATTAGTTATCTTTTGATCACTTAATTAATTCTAAATTAATTCTTGATCAAACTAATCAAATAATATTATTAATATATTAGAACTTATAATATATTAATAATCTCCAAGCGTTATTTCTCTCATTTAGTCTATCCAATTGCATGGTGCCATGCAACCCAAATGGACCATGCCGGGTCGGGTCAAGTACATACCAGAAATAGTTATGGACTTAGACACCTTATCCAACAATATGGAAACATTTCCATAATTTCCAATACTATACTTCCAACTACTTACAAGCGACCAATCCTCGTCGAACTTTGGATTGTCCTTTGATAGTTGTTTAATTATTTTAGTCAAAACCAATTCTAGTCCTTTTTCCTTCTAAATGCGCTAGACATTTGGAAAATTTTAGAATGGTCAAACATTAAATCATTTGCAATCGATCCTATACCCATAGCGTATGGGACACGATGCACAATGTTTTATTTGCTATGTTCTCAAAATTCGAATTGTGAAGAGGAATGCCGTAATCATAATCGAAATTTTAAGAACACACTATGTACCCTTGACTAAATTTATTAATATTCTACAACCTAATCCTTTAGATTTGAAATGAAGCATAATATTCTCTCCCTTAATTATAGCAAAACAACTATACAACCCTTACAACTTTGCAAAGTATGCCTCTTGTTTTCTATAATTAATATTGCCAACTATGCAATACGTGCCTTAATAATCATAACATTTATGCTCCCACTATCATGATGATTATTATAAAACATAACACTTATGCTCCCACTAGCTTAGACATGTGTTCATAAACATCTTAACTTTCAGAAAAACAGTACTTATTGAATTTCTTAAGTTCATGTTTCTAATACTTAGTGCTTTGATAATCTTTTATCAAGGCTTCTTGAACTTATACACCTTTTCCTTCGATAGTTCATATGTGTGTCTTAACAATTAAGACTAATTGCCAAACCTCACAATTCAAATTATGGAAAGGGATGCCGTAACCATGATCGAATTCGAGAATGCAATTTTACGATCACTATCTTTTAAAATTTTTCTTAGTGAAAGCATTTTCTCACAATCATTTTCATGAAGGAGGAAATCTTATGACACTTAGATTTAAACGGTGTATGTGTTCCTATCTATGTGAATTTGTTAAAACCAAAGTTTACGACAAATTCAAACTCATATGGATCGAACTTCCTTAATCTTGATTTCTTGCCTTATGGTAACACAGCTGCCCACCATGTCTTCCAAGTAGTTAAGCAGCTCACCTTTTCCTATCAATGTACTTTCCATTGATCAAGGTCCTTGCCTTTTATGCATTCAAATGAGAACTCATAGGACTCACATGCATAATTAACTCGATTGGATTGGCACAGAAACAAAATAATGTCTTCACGATAGGTTGTAAACCTCAACTCGTGTGCTAGTGATGATCGATAAGGTTTATTTGATTTGTTCTTGAAACTTTTCAAGACTATTAAGACTCCCACTGACTCCTTGACATATACGATTCTCTTATCAAAACATTTCTTGACAAACAAATATTCAAGAGTTAGTGTAGCTTTTATCAAAACACTTCATAAATTGGTCCAAGTTGGTCTTTGTCTTATTCAAGACATCACAACATTCCACATTTGATGAATGTTATAAACCTTTAATACTTTTCACTCATTGTCACAATCTTAACTTTAAGACTTGTTATTGGAACGAAGTATGATAGACTTCTTGATTTAACCATTTCTTCAATCCTTGATTCCTCTTCTTAACATATAATTGTACTAAGACTCACTTAGAGGATCAATTGAGATATGGTTCTTAATCATTAAGACCTATCATAAAGCATAAAAGCTACTCTCCCTCTTCTTAGAATGGAGAAACTCTTATCTTTCTGCATACTTGATTCTTCTTATTCGTTTTGCTATTGATCTAAACCCTTTAATCAATTCAAAATTACACTTAATCTTGTAAGTGTAATCATATTTACTAAGCCTTTAGTAAATCATGACGAATATCTTTGTTACTCTTATGGTGAAATTGATCAACACACAACTTTGTGTACTCGATCTCGTAGTCCTTCACTTCACACTTTGTCAATGAGTTAGTCTAATTTCCAAATACGTAATTTCTCATTCATCGTGCATCCACGTTGCATGATTCCAAGTTTCTGTCCAATTGAAACTTGGTCGATGAGAAACTCTCCCTATTTGGTAAATTCTTGACATTTCCATAAATAACATAACTAAGAATCACATCCATTCGTTGTAGAAATATTCAAACATCAATTTTCATAACGATTTCATTGCAAGGAAATAAACAAATAAATAAGTGAGTCAAAATTTATTTTATTTATAAAAGCAGTGGAAAAACATTTGTCCTTACAATGCAAAATCCATTGAAAACTATGTAAAAAATGAAGAATTTCTAACAACTCAATCATAACTATCTAAGCTCAAAATCCAATCTTCAAGTCCATGCGATCAAGATCCATCTCTTGTGATTAGATTCATCTTGCTCTCTTATCAAGCTTCCTTTCTTTTCACCGATCCTTCAAAACATTCAAATGCAATCTTATCACATCATGTATTAAGAATCAATGAATATGAACTTAATGGAGTTAGATAGTGGATTCTTACCTAAAGCGTAGTCATACTTTTGACTCTCCCATCTCTTAGATCTCTTAGGTAAATAGGGCAACTTCGTCTCCAATGCCCCTTCTTTTGGCAATAAAAGCAAATTGACTCTTTTGGAACAACAAATGGAACTACTTCAGACATCGCCTTTCTCTTATGATCAAACTTTTCGATCATTGCATGTCTTTCATTTCCATTGTCTATATCCATAGAGGTCTTGAAGGCAGATTCACCAATCAACTTTGCTTTTCTATTGTGCCAAACCATTGCTGATTTAGCAGCAACAAGCATATAAGTGAGATCTATAAGGGTCACGTTGTAGCTCATCATATAGTACTCTCTTACGAACTTACTATATGAGTTGGGAAGTGACTGAAGAACCCAATCAACAGCTATCGCTTCACCGACAACGGATCCCATCATTCTTAATCTATCAATGTGTGACTTCATCCCTAAGACGTGTGCACACACCGACTTGCCCTCTTTATGTTTACTTGCCAAAAGGGCTTGAGTGATATTGAACCGTTCAATTTTACAATCTTATGGTTTAGGGAGAATAATTGGAGGAGGATGAGGAAGTGAAGCATGATTTCTTGTTCCTTGATCGAATCGTGGAATATCATCTTCATGTGGAATGCTTGTTCCACGGGATTTGAGAAGACCATAGTTGTCGAACTTTGACATCGGGAGAAAAACGAATTCAAGTTAGTTGATTGATTGAGTCCTTGGTAAATCACCCAAATGAAATTCCAAGGCTAGGACCCAACACAATATCCTACAACTCGGGAGAGGGATGCCGTAACCCAAATTGCAGAACATTTGAAGGTAAGTGAATGACGATTCACTAGTTTCCACCATGAAAAACGAAAAAGAAATTTAAGTTTTAAATCTATGAAAACTCCTAGATCCTTTGAGATTCATTGAACATTTCAATGGCATGTTTAAATCTCGATATGCCCCTCTTGTTTGTGACTGGGATGCCAAGGATCACAAAGCTGGTGTGAATAACCACGCAAACTACATGATGCCCTCACATGTTACAATCACCTATTCGATGTGCCGGTAAACCACACACGCTCCACCGAACTATGACAAACATTGAGTCACCCTTTGCTACCTTTTCTTAGAACCATTTAGTGTGCCGGTAAACCACACACGCTCCACTAACGTCTTCGCAAGGGCACAAAGTGTAATTTCATGGAATTGCATCAATTCACTTTTGCCTAAGTAACTAAGATTGGGAATTTGAAAAACATTTAGTTACTTTGTATTTCATTATACTTATAATGGAAGGTTTCGTCCTATCCTACCCGTTCGTCTAACGACCCTCCACTAGTCAAGAGTGCGGTGGGTAAGAGTGGATACCCATTCAATCGCCATTTTATAGGCAATTTCCTTAAACACCCCTTATAGACCAGCTTCGTGAATGAGGCCTACTAACGGTAAGACTGACTTTTACTCATACATATATATAATGTTAGACTTTTAATGTTATATATAGTATAGGGTGTATTTTATACTTTTAAAATACTATATGGTTAACTTTAACAATTACACTTTTAATTCAATTAAAAGGTTAACCTAAACTTTTATGGATTTATTAAACCTCTTTTAATTTTACTCCTTAATTAATTAATAAAACCATAAGGGTGTGATTTGAACTTTTCAAAACATTACTAGGGTTTTAGAATTTAACATTTCTAATTAAACCTTTAATCAACTTTTAAATTCCAAAACTTGAGAGCAAATTTTGAAACCTTTTTCAAAACATTAGGGTTTTAACTATTTAAATTTCAAAACTCCAAAACCTTTGGGTTCAAATTTAAACTATAAAACCTAAAGGGGAAAATATGAAACCTTTCATAACAACAAGGATCAAATAACAAATAATTTTAAATTAACATTTAATCACATAATTATCCATATTTGATTTATTTAATGATTTCTTGCAAAACAATTTATCAATTTACTCAAAATAATTAATCAATTATCTTATAAGGAAACAATTATCTTGTTAATTGATAATTATCTTTAATTAGATCAAGAATATAGTCATATATATCATAAAATCGGATTTATATTGATCTAACATGATAAGGTAACTATCCATATGCAAAAACAGCAAGAAATCCCGAGATAAGCATTATCTGACGAGTTGACTCGTCGAGTCAGGCATGGACTCGTCGAGTCTGCATGGACTCGGCGAGTTCAGCCATGGACTCGGCGAGTCCAGCCTCCACAAGCCAAAAAAAATCGAATTTTCTAGTTATACAAAGCATCAATACAATTGAAACCAAGCTAGGCTCTGATACCACTGATGGGTTTTGGTCATAAGACATCCTATGTTCTCATACAAACCCTAATGCTTGGATCTAGGTTTCTCTATTGTACATGCTTTGAATCCAAGACTATAAACCCTAATTCTAGCATACAAGTAATCATATTAATATGTAATTAGGTTTAAGATCATACCTTGATTGTTATGTAGCAATAACAATCACAAATCTCCTTGAATTGACTTTGGAAGGCTTAGAGTCACAAGTGTTACTCCTCTAATGGTTCACAAACACCATAAGCAAGAGGATGAAGAGGAGAGAGGTTGGAGGCTGCCAAAAACGTGTGTAATCCCTTAAAAGAAGCTTAGCCACGTTTTTGAGCCTTAAGGGGTCTTTATATAGTTGGGCTATTAGGGTTATCTAACAAGGAAACCCTAATTTTGATGCTTAAGCCCTAAGCAACCCATAGACTCCTTTTTTCAAGCCCATGGACGATTTCCTTATGGGTTTCCCATTAGAATTCGTCCATCCCTTAATACAAGGCAATCCATGGCCCAAATCATAATTATCTTATAATTACAATTCCAGTCCCTTAAGTTTAATTAATCTCTTTTAGTCACAAAACTAATTACCAATTAATTATTGACTAATATTAATTAACCAATATGATTTCTCCTTTAATATATTATTCCCATAATATATTAATAAATCATATTTAATCCTTACTCTCCATAATTCATCCTATCAAGTTGCTTTGGTGAAGGCAACCCAAAAGGACCATGCACCATCGGGTCAAGTACATACCAAAATAGTTATGGACTTAGACACTAATCCAACAAGTTTATGGTCAATAGACCAAGTGTGTTGGAGTTTACGGCCCAGGGGAGTAAACTCCTGGCCGTAAACTCTCTATAGGGCCCCTAAATGAAGCTTAACATTATTACAACTCAAGTAATGAAGTGCTTCAAGGTTTACTAGGGAGTTAGGGCTTCCTTTTAACTCCTTTGAGGAGTTCACGGCCCTGGGACCATATCCCTTGGATATTACAGCCATAATCTCCCTTAGGAGGGTGTTTGTGGTGTTTTCAAGTCCCTAGTTTAACTAGGAACTAAACTATGCTAGTGTAGAAGGCTTTAGAAGAGTTTATAGCACCATTTGGCACTATTGTTTGGAGTTCACGACCCTGGAACTTCTTGGGTTGTGAACACCTTACTATTGGTGTTCTAATGGTGTTTTCTTGTCCTAAACTCATTAGGGTACATGTCTAAATTCAAGCCTAAGCCTTAGGAAGTGTTTGTGGCATCAAAACACCCCTAACTTGAGTTTTCGGCCCATGAACCATTTGGTCATGTGTTTGCGGCCGTGAACACCCATAGGTGTTGGTATTTTGATTGTTTTGGGTCCTAGACACATCAAGGTAATGTGCTATGCTAGTCTCTGGGCTCAATGAAGGCATTTAGGGCATTTTGGCAACGTAATATGGAGTTCACAGCCCAAGAACTTCCTTGGCCGTGAACTCACTTTCACCCTTGATTCTTAATTGATTTTGTGGTCTAAACATGTAATGGTGTCTTCTAGTTTGAGTTCCAAGGCTTTGTGGGACGTTGGTCACTCTTTTGGCCCTTAAAAAGGAGTTTACTCTCCAAGTGTTCTTGGGCGGTAAACTCCCAAATCTTGGGGTTTTGATCCGATTTTGATGTTATAAAACACAATCTAAGCTATATAATATAACTAGATAGAAGTACTTACGATTTGGGATAAAAACCCGAGGATCCGTGAGAGAGAATTCGGCTTTTATCTAGTTGGAAATGCAACTAATGAATGAATATGGTTCAAATTTCTATATATAGTCCTGAGATTTTTGGCAGAAAATATTTTATTCCCGGAATGAACTCTAATATCATAGAGTATTGGAATAACAGTGTTGCATAAAACCCTAGTTTATCCACTCTCCTGATATCTCCTTAAGTGCTAAACCTGAAATACTCAAACTTATACCCAAAGTCTGTAATTTTACTGTAACTGTTCTAACTTCTATTGGCTTGATATGGTTTGTTCAGAATGGAAATTTCGGGTTGTCACATGATCCCCCTATTAAAGAGAATTTTGTCCCAAAATTAGAATTTAGATAAGGAAGTAGGTATGAATGATCGAGTCGTGAGGAGGAAACTTCCTAATCGATTGGTTCTAGCGCTCCTAAGTGAAATCGGGTTCTCGGTTGGTATCCCAACGAACCTTCACTAACTGGCGCCGGTGTTGCTTTGTCTGCTTGACCTCTCGGTCGAGGGTCACTATGGTTCTAATACGAAGGCGAGGATCTCGACGAGTGGACTTACAACAGAAAGGTATGGTTTCACGATCGAGACGCGAAGAGTAGAATGTACGTTACTGAGTTCGCGGAGTAGATCTAGTCTGTGAGATACAGGACCGATTCTGGTAAGAATCTCGGAGGTCTTAACTATCTTGGATTTAGCTTTCCACGCTTTACGAAGTGTATTAAGCCGTTCCTAGAGTGAGACTTCCTAAAAAACTTGGTCTCTAACTTGGAATCTCCAAGGTTTCATTTTCTTGTTTAACTTCCTAGTCAAGGGCCACTCCTTGCTGGGTCAAGGTCGTATGGTTTCCTGTGATTTGCGAGGGGTTCTGGATGAACTATGACAATAGGTCTGTAAGACCTAGAATTTGGCGAATGACTGTTGGCGTCTCTGGTGTCGACAAATTCTCAACGGTTTTGACAAATTGTAAGAGTTCTCAAAATTTCCCACATCACTAACAGTGTGTCATAGAAATTTGACTCTTCAATTTCAAAACTCGTGCTTAGAAAACTTTGCAAAAAGTACCTCTGAAGGTAATGTTTCCATGGGTTCCTTCTTACTATGAGGGTAGATAAGTAAGTCATTACATGGAGTAATGACGAACTGATCCAAGTAAGAAAGATGTACCCTAATCATTTAGCTCATGAATACTATGGGCATATTGGTCCTATCCAAGGGGTATCACTACGGACTCGACGTGTCTGCATCGAGTTCGGAAGGTAGTCTTCCAGACATCCTTCCCTAACACTCGAACTGGTGATATTCGGATATCAGATCCATTTCTGAAAGTAATTCTTTCCTTGCGTTTGCTCAACCGAATCATTTATGCGAGGCAGAGATAACGATTTCTACTGGAAAATTTTGACGGAGTCCTCGATAGCCAAGGTACATACAATGCAATCCGTCGATCTCTGGAAGAATATGACCGGGGTTCTCCAGGGTGAGAAGCCTAGTCTTCTAATTCTATTTCTGTGTAGTTCGCTAAGTTGTCCGGGCTGTTCTTGTATCTCCGTAGGTGTTTAGACTGTAGGGCAATCTGTTTACAGAAGTCGTACTGGGTTCTAAGTTTGTTCACATGACGTTGCGATTACTCGTAGTCTTTGGCAGTCTCCGTCCTGAAGTTCATATTTAGGATTCATACATGGTTTCACAATCACAAACTCGTGTATACGAGTCGTATATAATTAAGATTGAAAAGGTAGTCGAATAACTGATTCTTCTTTAAGCTTATATCCCATTGGGGAAAAAGAAGCTAAAGTGGAACCATCAATTCTAAATATGTAGAAACTTTATTATATATTACCCTTATGTATACATTCGCCAGTGATAGATGAACCGCATGAATCCTTGGATTAAACTTGACGTACTGCACGAGTGGTACTTCGGGGATTTCTTTGGAAAAGAAAAGAACTATGAGGTACTCTATGCATGAGTACTTCGGTGTTCTGATATGACGACTTCACTGGAAGGGCGATTTCGAAGAAAGAGATGTACGTATGAAGCTGGTATGGTGTAGATCAAATTGAATCTAGTTGTAAGATAATGTCGGAATCATACGGAAACTTAAAGACATTAGATTTTAACATAAGACGTTTACAGAAAAAAAACAAACGTGCAACCATGAACAGAGTTACAATACTTTAGATTTAATACAAGACTATTGCTGCGAATAAGGTATACTACAAAAGACAAGTATACGTAGCACGAGCATCCCTATACAGATAGGATCTCGCAAAAGGTAAGACTCTAGTTGCACTAGTTTTGGGTAGTTTATAAGTCTGTTACAACAACACGCCTAAATTACATTAACGTGGTTCCGGAGAAGGTTCTCCTACAGCTGTGATCCTGAGAATCTTCCCATCTACGCCAGAGTTCTTTGCTATAGGGCAATCCTTCTTGAAGTGCCCTATCTCACCGCATTGGTGGCATGACTAGCTAGTACTAGCATTGGTGACGAGAGTGCGGTGTTTAGCCAGTGTTATGTGGACACGAGTGCCTTCCTCATTACTCCACCTTGGAAATTGCTTCCTAAAGCGCTCTGTAGGAGTTTCCACTTGTGGCTGTGGCATGGCAAGTTTTTGGGCTCTCTTGCGCTCCTTTAGGGCTTTACGAATCGTCTCTTCCTTTCGGTCTTACGGCTTCGCAAGTCCATGACTGTTTCCATTTGTTGGTTTCCCGGTTTGGTATTACCATCGGAACTCTCGACTCCTTTTTCAGTCTTGCTTGTGTTACCTGAGTTGATGTGCGTTAGGAAAGTTGTCACAAGAACTGTTACTGCAACTTGTAATGTAGCGGCGTCGATATGGAGGATAGGGGTTTCGTTGTTCGACTGATTGTTTCTGGATGACGACATGATTCTGTAACACGAAAGATAAGGATTTTGTTAGCAATTCTGGTTGACCCTAGATGTACTTCGATTGTCTAAGTAAAGAGCAAGACTATGTTCTCGAAAGTTTGACCTACATCCATATGGTGCAATATTAGTATGGATTGGAAGTGTGTTCACGGAGGTTTGACCTACATCCCTATGATGCAGTCTTAGTATGGATTGGAAGTGTGTTTATGGAGGTTTGACCTACATCCCTATGATGCAGTCATAGTACTGAGTGGAAGTAAGTTCTTAGAATGGTCTCAAGACGTTTGTCGTTCAAGCCGAGGTATCGTTGGTTGGTGAATAACATGATTCAACCATTAAAAGAGACTTGGAGATGTCTCCAGAGCTAAATTACTATAGTCCAATGACTTGACTAGAGCATGAATTCAGATAGACTCCAATGAAAGTATGATAAAAGTACTTGAATGAAGAATGACACAGAAGTTAACCGACTGTCAAAATCTTTGATATTCATGACGTAAAAGTTTGGGAAAATGACCTTTGTAAAAGGTCTTACATCATATCCAGAGAAGATAGTCCTTGACAACATAAAGACCTAACCAAAAGTACTTACAATACAAGGTAATTTCATAGAAAATGCCACATCGGGCATAGACAGAAAACGATTCCTTTTTAACAAGGAAAAATAAAGTAAATCGTCTACTACCGGCGACGATCATCCCTCTGGTGAACTATCAGTTCAGCCAGTTGACGTTCCATACAAAGCAGGCATCTTTCGTATACCCTCTGACATACTCGGAGCTCAATGACTTCGGCTCGGGTTTCAACTAGTGCTTGCAGCAGGGTTTCGTGGTTTCTCTCAGATCTCTCGCGAGCATGTTCAAGGCTGTTGGTGCGAAGGATATGCATCCCTCCATTGGTGTCACTTCCTCGATACGACGTAGGGTTGTCCTGCCCTGAATTTCATTTCGGGCAACTCTACGGATCAGGATTGGTAGAACTCTATCTGCTGTGCTCCCCTCATTTACGTTGTAGAAGCTTCGGTCTCCATTGAATGACATAGGTTGGTCTTGATCTTCGCTCCATGCTTCCAAACATTCAACCCATGGAGGCGTTGGGCCATGAAAAGCCGGATGAGGGTTAGGAATTGGAACGGGAGCTACCGGAGGTAGGTTCTCAACCTCGGGTTCAGAGTTAGCACCATCCGAAAGGTCTTCATCATGGTGATCATTTAAAGGAATCGGATGATCATTCTCTGGTTCTTCTCGAAACCATCCAGCAATGACTTCGTTCGGAAGGTACTGGTTGCTGTGGGGACGGAGTCCAGCCATGTTATCTACGCGAGAATTGGGGTAAGAAAATAATTATTAGACGAAACTATCTAGATAATTATTTAGAAATCTTCATTAGCTACATCGCTATTTGTGAAGTGTATACCAATTATATGTAATCGAAACAGAATAGGCCTTCGAATAAGTGACATTAACTCCAAATTCACACAGAATAGTGGTAAAGTAAAAATGTTCACAGATTCTAAGTCTATAACATCCTAATTACGTATAGCCTCAATGTATCCACTTAGCAACTATCAACTTAGTAATGAAGATCCCGTTTTAGTTCTCAAGTATAAAGTACTTATAGTAACACAAAATACTCCTATAGTATTTTAAGTTTAATGTTATGTTCTACTGTTCTCATTGTGGTAGGGTTGGAAAGATTTTAGACTTGTTGCAACCACACAATTAAACTTAGGCACATGCTAGTCAACCCTCAGATAATATAGGTGATCAGGCTATATCTTCCCAGTTTTGACCATATGTCTTTAAGCCCACCTGTGTTGCCCAACAATCATAATTCTTTTGTACTGTCCTAGTGACACTCATTTTAGTATGAATGCAGTCACGTATACTTAATTAAATATTTTATTATTTAAAGTATAAACTCTTGGTCAGAGTATTTTTAATCCCATTGTATTTATAGTTAGTATATCTTTTATGGGTTGATATACTTAATTCACTATAAACAATGCTCTGATACCAATCTGTCACACCCTAAACCAAGAACGGCGGAAACGTTCTGGGGCGGAGGACGTCATGTACAGTATCACAACAATGAAAAGTAGTAAACAAGCAACAACATCATCCATTGCATTAATAATATAATTTTAATACAAGTGTGTTCTGTCAAATTATAATAGACACTAAAGTATAAACAAAATGAAATATGAGTCTTGAACGAGCTCCATCTTCTCTAAACCTGGCATCGGTACCTGTCTATTAATGACCAGAGGATACAAGTAATTTTGAAAGCGAGTATCAGCTTTGAAGCTGGTGAGATCATAAGTATTTTAGTGTCTTAATTTATATATAAGAAATTGTTTGTATATGAACTGTAAGTATTGAAAATGTATATGAACTGTAAGTGTGAAAATGTTTTGAATGATCCTAGGAAACCCTATGTTTCCTACTAATCGTATCCTTCTACCAAGGCATCTAGTGTCTGTGTGTGTGTCTCTTGTAAGAGTGTGTATTTTCCCAAATCCAACTATCATTAACCAAAAATATAGTTTCTACATTACCGTGCATCGTGTGAATGTTCACGAAGTGAATATAATGGGAAAATGAAATAGTACTATAGTGTAGTGTCGAACTACAACCGTACTAATTACCTTAAGTCTAGGGTAATCTCGTAAGTACTGCAATATTTGTAATAAGTGACTGCCTCTGTACTCCTATTGCCTTATTTGAGGGATAAGGCCTAATGCGATGGCTAGATCCCAGGCTAAACGCTCCCCTATCAAAGGGATTTTGAGACCTTTACATGCCTATGCATATATGCATGCCATGAACATCCACATTACTATGATCATGTATACCCGGTATAACTATCACAATGCGTTGCGATTCATCGGTATAGTTAGATCCTGAACTTGTTCTATGCTATAGCACCTAGTGATGTCTGTCCTATCAAAGTATATGTAACCGCACTCATGTAAACGTATATATGTAAACGCACTCATGTAAGCGTAATCATGTAAAATATATGTATGTAATAGTATAGTAATGTAATGTAATGTTCTGCATGTGCTAGCTGTAACGTGTGTTCTCTCTTTATCTAGCATGTATAGTAATGTACTGTGTGTACTAGCTGTAATGTATGTTCTCTCTATCTTGCAAGTATTGACTCATGAATGAACTGACTCATTGTATGATATCGCGTTCTAGTAATAGTCCTAGTATCTTCCTAAACTACCCCTATGGTAGCTTACTAGTAATATAAATGGTATGTATGAACATGGGCGTATACCCTTGCTACCCAAGGGTATTGAATGAACTGGAAGAACCTTTATGACTATATATGTACACATGATATATAACTAATATTTAAATGACCTTCGGACGGGTACCCAATATCCCACCAGACCACATCTCAAGCGCGAAAAGGAAATAGGGTGGATAGCCTTCCTAAGTCTTTTAAACATTCCTTATATAAATATACATATATAGGCATGCAATTTATAATATAGAAGCATAAAGTAAGTTTTGTAAAACCTTTGAACATAATTATTATCTAAGAAAAGATTGACTTGTTGTCAATCTAGAAAACGGTTTGAAGGCACGGGTTTGATAAAACAGTTTAGTATAAAGAAACATTTGTTTGAAACACAATTGTAAATGAGTTTGAAATGAAACATACAGAGTAAAATGTACAGTGTAATAAGGAGTTTTAAACACATAAAGTATTTATGAAAAACATTTAAAGTAAACTGTTTGGTAAAACGGCTAATGAGTAGCCAATCAATTGAATGCTGCTTACTAATCACATGTGATTGATATAGTAAATAGCATGATTCTACTTGTATTCCCCCCATAAAACATTTAAAAACAGTTAAAACGTTGATTAAGGGGTATGAACTCACCTGTTTTGGGTGATACGAATGAACTGAGGAGGTAGGACTGCTAGGTGTCAAGTGGAGACTTTAGACACACACAATGGTCCTAATTACATATGAAGACATATGTATACAATTAGTGATTATAACACTAATTAAACATGTATAAACATCCTAATGCAAGGAAAACACTTTTGGTCAAGTGCTAGGACGCTAATGGGTTGCAACAAAGGAGTGCAAGACCTCATATGGAAGTTTATGGTCAATAGACCAAGTGTGTTGGAGTTTACGGCCCAGGGGAGTAAACTCGTATCCGTAAACTCTCTATAGGGCCCCTAAATGAAGCTTAAGATTATTACAACTCAAGTAGTTAAGTGCTTTAAGGCTTACTAGGGTTTTAGGGCTTCCTTTTAACTCCTTTGAGGAGTTCACGGCCCTGGGACCATATCCCTTGGAGATTACAGCCGTAATCTCCCTTGGGAGGGTTTTTGTGATGTTTTCAAGTCCCTAATTTAACCAGGAACTAAACTATGCTAGTGTACAAGGCTTTAGAAGAGTTTATAGCACCATTTGGCACTATTGTTTGGAGTTCACGACCTTGGAACTTCTTGCATCATGAACACCTTACTCTTGGTGTTCTAATGGTGTTTTCTAGTCCTAAACTCATTAGGGTACATGTCTAAATTCAAGCCTAAGCCTTAGGAAGTGTTTGTGGCATCAAAACACCCCTAACTTGAGTTTTCGGCCCATGAACCATTTGGTCATGTGTTTGCGGCTGTGAACACCCATAGGTGTTGCTATTTTGATTGTTTTGGGTCCTAGACACATCAAGGTAATGTGCTATGCTAGTCTTTTGGCTCATTGAAGGCATTTAGGGCATTTTGGCAACCTAAAATGGAGTTCACGGCCCAAGAACTTCCTTGGCCGTGAACTCACTTTCACCCTTGATTCTTAATTGATTTTGTGGTCTAAACATGTAATGGTGTCTTCTAGTTTGAGTTCCAAGGCTTTGTGGGACATTGGTCACTCTTTTGGCCCTTAAAAAGGAGTTTACTCTCCAAGTGTTCTTGGGCGGTAAACTCCCAAATCTTGGGGTTTTGATCCGATTTTGATGTTATAAAACACAATCTAAGCTATATAATATAACTAGATAGAAGTACTCACGATTTGGGATAAAAACCCGAGGATCCATGAGAGAGAATTCGGCTTTTATCTAGTTGGAAATGCAACTAATGAATGAATATGGTTCAGATTTCTATATATAGTCCTGAGATTTTTGGCAGAAAATATTTTATTCCCGGAATGAACTCTAATATCATAGAGTATTGAAATAACAGTGTTGCACAAAACCCTAGTGCATCCACTCTCCTGATATCTCCTTAAGTGCTAAACCTGAAATACTCAAACTTATACCCAAAGTCTGAAATTTTATTGTAACTGTTCTAACTTCTATTGGCTTGATATGGTTTGTTCAGAATGGAAATTTCGGGTTGTCACAAGTTTGCTTAAAATCTAAGTGCAAGTGTTGTTTCTAGTAGATGTCTATGCTTGCATTGTCACATCTTACCCGTTTGATTTGTTTTACGAATTGTGTTTTGATCATATTGTGAAAATCAATGAAACAAGCATTAGCTTCGTGTTTATGTTTAATAAGACGCATCCATACTGATCGACTGCAATCATCCACTATTGTTAAAAATAAAAAGCCTTTGACAAAGAAGGAGCTTTGTACTTCCCCCAAACATCACAATGTACTAAATCAAAGTAAGTTGTAGTTTTTATTTCACTAAAAGGAAAGTGGAGTCCAATGTGTTTTGCCTTCAAACATGAATCACACAGTTGGGCTATATTATTACTGGAAACATCTTTAGTAAAATCTAAATATTAAAGCTTTTTGGATGATAGGTGTCCAAGTCTCTTATGCTAAACTTCATAAGTTGTTGATAGAGCTTCTCTTCTTTCCATTGCCCGCATTCGATACAACCATCTTATGCAATTACTTGATCCAATCAAGTCCCTCCTCACTAACTTTGCATGACAAAGAAATCAGGAAATAATGTTATTGCATACTTAAGGTTGTTCACCAGTTTGCTAACAAATAGGAGATTATAATTAAAAGATGGCACGTGTAAGTGATGTGTGTAAAACTCACTTAGTTTTAATCCTACTTTAATTATCAAATAACACACAAAAGGCAGTGAACCTATCAATTGTGGTATAGCTAAATAAGCAGGGTATCGAACACAGGGAACGACAAATTAAATTAAAAACTAATTCTATCTAAATTACTTTAGCAAATAAGGGTTTTTCTCTAGTTTTACAAGACTAGAAACTTACTAAACAAAACTAATGCAAGGCTAGAAAAGAACAAATTAACTAGATTCAATAATGGAAAAGAAACTTCTGTTTAGTTCAACTCGGTTAACTTTATGGTTGCTTTTAAGGTAATAGTGCAATGGATTAATTCTTTCGTTGGTTACCGATTCAAGTGATTAAGTTGTGTTCACTACCCTAATCCTTAGCAAATAAACTAATTCAAACAGTGGCCAATTGCTTAACTTAATTATATTTACTAGATTAATTATTCGGGTTAAGTTAGACTTGCAATAGCTAATTGAATTGTTATTCTTAATTAACCTCTTGTTCAATAGTCATCTTACAAGCTTGCACATGAATTTACTCAATTTACTTATTAATCCTAGTTTCATATTCATTAATCCTAGACATATGATTTAGTGGTCACTTATCATATGAGGTTGATAATTAATAGATGTTCATGCTAATTAACTATCTTCCTATTAACAGAAAATAAATTATCATTCATATACAAGGTTCTTTAGCAAGCTAAAATAACAATTAATCACCAACTTAGAATTAATCCTACCAATCAATCAAACCATATTGTCAACTTTGTATCCCCAAACAGAAGTATAAAGAAATTAGTTCATAACTAAGGTGAATAACAGCAAACAAATAAGTTCAAGTTGCTTAATCATATTGACAAAACAAAAGAATTAAATAGAATGATGAAATTACGCCTCAATTACTCCCGGAATTGGATTCTAGCTTCTTTGGTCGACTTCTAGGGTTCTTCTGGCTTCTTATTCGTAGCTTAACACCTCTGAAACTTCCCAGAATTCTCTCCTTTTTCGCATTAAAGAGTTATCTTTATATATGCATACCGACTCGTCGAGTCATATGGCGACTCATCGAGTCCCTCTCACATTAGTCGTAACCTGATAACTGTCTTGACTTCCGAATGTTTATCTTTCTGAATCCGCGACCGGACTCGTCGAGTCAAGAGATAACTCGATGAGTAGAAGCCTTATTTTGGTTGTTTTCTTTCTTCTTTCCACTCTTGAGCTCTTAACCGCTTCTCTTGCTTCCTTTCGCTTCCGAGCTTCATCTTTGGACTGAAAAACACAATTTAACACTTTTAAGTACCTTTTGTCCATAATATGCAACAATTTAGCTAATATATGAATAATAAACTACACTTAATACACACTAAATATGCACATATCAAAATACCCCACACTTGTCTTTTGCTTGCCCTCAAGCAAAACTGAATTTTAACACATTAGAATCACATATAATAACTCCAATCCAACCCAGCCATTATGCCAAGACCGCAACGCATGCATTTGTGTCTAAAATTCCTAAAAACCCCCCATACTTCAAATACTCACAATCCTCATAAACATTCGCCCACTCACCCCGAACTATGCTCATTTTATGCAACCCTCCGAATCCATCCTCAGAAAACCTCTTTAACCTCAAGGTATTTTTGGTTGAGCAACCCAAGCATACATAATCTAGATAATTACAATTTTTGATACCACATTGGAGCCCTTTGGAATTCTTCACTTCTTTGACATTTGATCTTTAATTTCTTTGAATTCACCACCTTGTTGTGTGATTTTTGGTATCTTCAACTTTTTGAAGTTCTTCGGAATTTTCGATCTTCTAATTTCATACTTAACTTTGATGCTCCAAAAATTCTTCAAACTTTTTCTTGTAATTCTCTCTCTCTTTTTTTTTAACATATACCTCACTTTTTTTTTTCACCAAAACCTACATGCTTAAGCAGGGGTGCTCAACTTCAACCTTTATTGGTTAACGATAATAATTTTCCTGGATACATTTCTGGTACACGATGCTAAACATATTGCATCGTTCAAACTAAGCGAGGTCGTGTTTTTGTCCCATGATTTCACTGGAATAAGGAAGCCACAAATGCACTAGAACGTATATAGGCTCAACTAAACATTCGGGTTTTCATGCAATCATCAAATATAATACTAGTATGATCCTAATTGCTTTACCAAAATTTTCTAAATTAATGCTAGCAAATTTTATGCAAAAATTTCAAAATTTAACTAAAATTTCAAGATTTTCGAATTTTAACTAAAATTTTAACTAATTTAACCAACCCCCTACCCCACACTTAATTTATGCAATGTCTCCATTGCATATCATGCATGATAAAGAACAATAAAAATAAGGATAGAATTGGAACAAACTCCCCTGGGATAGTAGTGGTGAGGTTGATATCCATTCTCTTCAGCTCCATCTGCAATTGGCTTTAGACATGGGAACAGCTCATCCATGTCTTGGGTGTCAAAATCTCGTGTGGTACAGTCTTTAAAATATCGAGGAAAAAGCTTCTTGGAAATGCTCGGAAATGAACTTCAAAAATATAGCCAATTGCCACCTTGAATTGAATCAAATCGTCGACTCAAAGATAAAAGAATGAGCAACTCGTCGAGTTTTATGTGGAGACTCGCCAAGTTGAATCGTCATATGGGCAGAAATCGTGAATTTTCGTTGGAACTCGTCGAGTTATAAGGGTGCACTCGACGAGTTTTCGGCTCTGATCATGCAAATTCTTCTTTCTGCTTCAGGTTTGTTTTTGAGGTCAAAAAGGGTATTAAGGTAATACATCTCTTTATATTCTTCAATGAAGAAACTCCTTTTTAACCGTTAAAACCATCGGACTTATAAAATCACTCAAATCTTCTAATCTTCTCGTCTACGACTCAACCCCTCACTTTATTTCCTTAGGCTTTATTCGTTCATTATATCCTTCACCCTATATTCTGAAAAGATCAAAAACAAATACCAAGTAATAATAAAAATAAATCAAAATAAAAATCCTAAATTATCCCTAAATACTAGAAGTTTAGAAAGAAAAAGAAAAGCAAACTCTAATGACGGGTTGCCTCCCGCAAGCGCTTCTTTTTGTGCGAGTCTTTAGCTGGACTCCCAACTTAATAAACTTCTAATAAAATCAATGCCCATCCATCCATTGCATTATATATTTTCTTTTGACCAATGTGTAAAATTTGGCTCTTTTCTTCTAAAATTGGCCAAACAAGCTCGAATTCATGAAACCCAACAATCTTGACAAGGGTTGGAACCGGTTGGATACTAATCAAAAATGGATCGTGCCTCAGAACTTTCTCCAAAGTTGGAGTCATCACCCCACGCTTCGAAACACAAACCGGAAGAACAGGGGGCCACGTCGTGGTAATGGTCAAACCACAACTTGGTTCCTGCAATTCAGCTTGTTCTTGTTCTTCATCTGATCCTTCTGCTAGCAATCTTTCCAGCTCCTCCAAGTCTCTTTCTGGATTAAATTCTTCATCTTGTAACTCATATGTCCCTTCTGTGTTGGGCAAGATGTTATCTAACCATCTTCCAAATTTCTTCAAATCTTCATCTGAGTCATACTCCTCATCTCCTTGCTCAATTTCCTGTACTACATCCTCAAGAAAAGCATCAAAAGCATCGAGATTTGGAAAATACATAATAAATAAAAATAAAATAAAAAATTAAACTAAATAAAAAAATTAATAAACAAAAAATAATAATAACAATTAGCAAATAAAATTAACTATTTAGAACCGTTCCCCGGCAACGGCGCCAAAAACTTGATGTGTGTAAAACCAACTAGTTTTAATCCTACTAACTTAGACACAAAATAAACACACGAAAGGCAGTGTACCTATCGATTAGTAATATAGTTCAAGCAAATAGGGTATCGAACACAAGGAACGGTAAACAATTAAAATAAATGCTAATATTATCTAAATAAAACAAATAACAAAAAGGGGGTTTTCTCTAGTTTTGCAAGACTAGAAACTTAAACAATTAACTAAAACTTAAACTAAGAAACTAAGAGCTAAGCAAATAAAAATCATCTAAATTCAATAATAAAGAGGACTTCTGTTTAGGTTCGACTCATTTGTTCCCATGGATGATTTCAATGTATCGGATTAATTCTTCATTGGCTACCGACTAAGATGATTAGTTTCACGTTTGCTATTACTAATCCTTAGGAAACAAATTAACTCAAGCAGTGGCCAATTGTCTAAATTAACGAATTCCTAGTTATTGATTCGGGTTAAATAAGACTTGTAATAGTTAATCAAATTGGTGATTCAATTAACCTCTTGTTGAAGGTGTATCACACAAGCCCACACATTAACTTACCTATCTTCAAGTTAATTCTAGTTTCACATTCGTTATTCCTAGACATACAACTATGTGGTCACAATAAATCATATGAAATTAATAACTAAGAGATGTTCATACAACTTAATTACTGATTTATTAACAGAAGAATAGTTATTGTTAACACATAAGGTTCTTTAACAAGCTTAATAAAACATAATCACCAATTAAAATTAATCCTACTCAAATAATTAACCCATGTTCACAAAATTGTCTACCCAAACAGAAGTTATGAGTTTTTAGCTCATGATTACAGCAGAAACAAGCACAAAAACGAAATCAATTGGTAAAAACATAGTTCAAACAAGAGATTAGGTAAGAGTAAACTTGATTTTGACTTGATTCTCCTTAAAATTGAATGTAGGGTTGATTCCCTTGCTTCCCACGCTCCAACAGCACCTTTAGTCGACAATTGGCCTCCAAGGGTTCATCCATATGCTAGGGTATTGATCTGAAAGTCCCTTTATATAGATTTTCACAAAACAGGGGCTACTCGGTGAGTCCATTGACCTACTCGGCGAGTCCATCACTTAAAACCCGTGTACGGCAAGTCAGCGCGTCCAAAATCGCGAAACTTCAGACCAACTCGGCGAGTAATCGACCCTACTCGCCGAGTACGTTTGGAATCAGCATTTTCTCAAAACACGAAAGTCATCCGAAATTGTATCTAGTTTTCAGAACATTTTGAATCTGGTCAATCGGAGTTACGGTTCATGAGATATGGCCAAAACACTGACGAGGGGTCAAGCTGTCCAGCAACGTCCTTCTTTCTTCAAAATCCAAGATCCATGCGGCCGATCGCCAGTTCCGCTTCCTTTTCCATCCGAGCATGTCTTTGTTACTAAAAATGAAATATTTAAGATAATTAAGCACATTTGGTTCATCAAATGAGACAAAAACAACATAACGTATTAAGATAATGCATGAATTTTATAAATAAATATGCCCATATCAGTAAGACTCCTTTTATTTTTACTCCTCCTGATAGAGTATGTTCTCCTTCTCCCACAACATGAACATTATCCCCATTGGGAATGATGAATGGATCGTCCTTTGATTTGCCGATTTCATTATAAAGAAAATCATTTCTATGTGTGATATGCTCGGTTGCACCCGAGTCAATCACCCATTTAAAGTGTGTGTTATTTCTACCTGTTAAGTTGGCCTTTGGATATGTTTCATTCATTGTCTCTTTCTTAAAGTTCCCAACGAACAAATGGTATCATTTATCCGACAACCCCGATATTGGACTGGTGTTGACTTCTAGGCAAGCTACTTTTGGTTTTAGCTTATCCTTCTTTCTGGGCCACCAATATAAATACCCAATCCTTTTGAAGCAAACTTCCTTATTGTGCCCATATTTTCCACAAAAGGTACAATTTTCTGCCTCTTTGTTGTTTGGTTTAACATTTTTGCGTGCTCCCTTGCTTGCCACCTGTGTAAACTGTCCTCCTTACGTTGATGAGATCCCTTTCTTACTGTGTAGTTAACTTGAAAGGGAACAACCTCACCTCATAATATTTTGGTCCTTCCTGTGATGACACACTGTTTTTCTTCTTCTGCCACCAGGTGATATGTAGCCCTTAACGTGGGTGTAGGCTTCATGGCTAGGATCTGGGTTCAAATGACAACAAAATCTTCATTGAGTCTTATGAGAAACTCATAGGTTCTCTCCGTCTCCTCCAACCCTTTTTTTTTTCTGGAACCACGCACCTCTTAGATCGGTTAGTAAATGAAACTCAGCCTATCTCCTTATTAATAATAGTTACACCAAAATATGTTGATAACACTAAAATCACCAACATTCCTCCCCCAATTTAGTGTAATCCTTAATTAACTAAAATCAAACACAAAATGAAACTTATGTATAAATGAAAATATCTTGAAGATTGAGTTTTCACATTAGTATTATATACATATCAAATACTCGAGAATCAGGGTGTCTTAAGGATTGAACCCATCAACTCATTTGAGTACCTAAAGATACTATACACATAAGTCAAACACAATATCTATTGTTTCATACCTGACACTATTACAACCATGTGTCCTATCCATTCATGAGTGCAAAAAAGCCTAGCCCAAGTTTTCTGAAGTGACATCACTTCACACTCACATAGGTAATCCTTCTATATCATGCACCTGTTAATGCAATTTTTCAAAAGAATTATTAAGAACTTAATCAACCTACTTTAACAATACATGTTATAAGCACATACCTTGGGATGTAGTAAACAAATGTGCTTCAGTATCTATAAGTATGCTTTCCATATTGAATTAAACTTCTAACATTATATTAGAAGGGAATTTGGTATCTCACCCACAGAGATATGAAGTGGTCCTTACACCCATCCCTATAATAGACTTCTTCAACAGTTCTCTAGATAACCCCTTCATCAAGTGATCAACTAAGTTTTGTTGAGATCGAACAAACCCAACAAAAATGATACCATGAGTAATGAGCTCACATATCATGCTATGCCTAACACCCAAATGTCACGATTTTCCATTTTACACTTGAATGTATGCTTTTGCCTAGGTGGAAACACTGTCATAGTGTACAGAAATAGGTGATATAGGATTTGTCCACAAAGGAATTTCATATATCAAATTCCTTAACTATTCTGCTTCTTTTCTAGCTGCTGTAAGGGCTACAAATTCAGATTCCATAGTTTAATTCGTTATGCATGTTTGTTTCTTAGTAGCCCATGAAATGACACCTCCACCAAGAAAAAACAAAGAAACCACTTGTATAAGAGTGGTACTCAACATTGGTGATCCAACTAGGATTTGAATATCCTTTAATAACTCAAGGAAAACCTATATAAGACAAACCAAAATCCGTGGTTTTCTTTAGATACTTCAACACTATCCTTACTGCTTGCAAGTGATTAGTACTAGGATTGGTAGTAAACCTACTTAGCTTTCCTACACCAAACACAATATTAGGCCTTATGCTAGTCATAGCATACATCAAATACCCAATGACCTTTGAATACTCAAGTTGTGAAACTACTTCACCAGTATTTGGCATAAGTATCATACATGGATCAAAAGGAGTATCCACAGGAGAAAAATTTGAACAATTGAAATTCTTAAGCACTTTCTCAATGTAATGAGACCGTGAAATTGAGATTCCTTGATGTTCACACTTGATTCTTATTCCAAATATCTTTCATGGAGAACTGGGATGATAAAAAATATTTGGTCATGTCAACTTGCCTTTGATCAGTACCAAAGATTAACATATCATCTACATACAATCATATTATGATCACTCCTTTTCTAGACTCATCAAACTTGCTATATACACACCCTTTTCTGATTGATTCATCTTGAAACCACGTGACAAGACAGCATCATCAAATTTATGATGCCACTGATTTGGTATTTGCTTTAGCCCATACAACGATTTAACTAACTTGCACACCTTATGCTCATTTCCAGGCATAATATAACCCTCAGGTTGTTTCATGTACAACTCTTCCTCTAAATAACAATTTAAGAATGTTGTTTTAACATCCATTTGGTGAATCACCAAATTATGAATTGTTGCTAAGGAAATCAATAGTCTAATGGTAGATATACGAGAAAATGGAGCATAAGTGTCAAAAAACTCAATGCCAGGGTTTTGTCTAAAACCTTGAATAACAAATCGAGACTTAAACTTGTTAATTGATCCATCAACTTTCATCTTCCTTTTGAATATGCACATACAACCCAAAGGTTTGCATCCAAGAGGAAGATAAGAAAACACCCAAGTATTATCCCCATGATGAAATCCATCTCATCATTTATTGCTTCTTTCAAGAAAGCAACATCTTGAGATTTCATTGCATCATCAAATGCTTTAGGATCCTCTTCAACATTAAAACAATATGAATATTGATTTGCAATTTCATCTCTAGAACCCTCAACTAGGTAAAGCTAAAAATCATTTCCAAAAGATTTGGCTTTAATTTTCTCTTGCTTATTCTATGATTAGGTGATTCATTTGAATTAGGTACAACTTCCTTGGTAGTTTCATTGGAACTAGGAACCAAGTCTGTTGGTCTAGGTATGGATCAAAATGATTTTTATCAAATATTGAAGCTTTATATTCTATAGCAATGTTAAATGACAGAGAAGCATTAGGTTCTATAACATAAAACCTATAGGCCTTGGAATGCTCAGCATATTCAACAAAGATACAATCAATACCTCTTTCACCCAAAGTCTTCATTTTTGTTTCAGTCAGACTCACAACGACCCGACAACCCGAAACTTAGAATATCCTAAGTTTGGTTTCTTTCCGTACCAAAGTTAATTTGGAGTTATCTTGTTCCTTCTGTTTTTGAACCCTATTTAAGAGATGCTATGTAGTTAGCATAGCTTCTCTTCGGAAACCATCACTCAAACCTAAGTAAGACAACATAAAGTTCATCAATTCCTATAGAACACTATTTGTAACATCCCAAAATCACAATAATTTTTTTCATTTTTAATTAAATAGAAATCATTTTTTCAATCAACCTAAGTCATAAAAACCCAGGATCAAGTACAAATGTTCCAATATTAATGTATCATAACATCTCCAAAACATATGACTAAAGGATGTGTACAATCACGCCTTTGCTTCCCCTTATCATCTGAAGTACTTGAAACATATAATTGAAAATTTTAAGCCAAAGCTTACCAAGTTTCCACTAAGTTACTACACATAACCAATACAGATAACAACATACATACATGAGCCTTCAACATGAATGGACCACTCTCCAGGCATTCAGCCTAATTGGACCACGTCGCAGGCCTACAGTCTATCCGGATCGCCTTGGGTATATTGGCCTACAACACAATGCAGGTTCGCATCGACCCAAGAAACCATAACATGTTGACATACACAATAACAATTAACAACTAGCAACACATGTAATCGTATAGATCTACCAATCTAATGCATACTCAACAAACATAAATAATCATACAGGTCTACCAATCTGACACATACTCAATATAACATCAATTGAATATACCAGGATACATAATCCAGTGGGTTGGCATTGGTGCCTTTGACCCACAATTAGAGTGAGGAAAACTCAACTCACAATCTGAAAAGATAGCAGAAAGAATGTTGCTCCAAAACATCAACTATACTGGTCACGTATACAACAAACAGTGACCTATACTCAAACTTCAGCTCAAAATACCCAAAATGCCCCTAAGACAAACTTGGTCAAAGTCAATGGTCAAAGGTGAAAGTCAAAGACAAGTACAGCTGGTCACCAAAACGTGGCCATCCTTGGCTATGATATGGCAGCAAAATGAAAAAACAGTCGACTCTAGCCCATACGCCACGCCGTGACTACTTAAGGCCACTTCCTGGGCACTAGGTTTCGAGCAACTTAATTGGTCAAGTTGTTTTCTTCAATTCTAAGAGCTCCATATCTCATCTTTGGTCCATTCCATGGTCTAAATGGATAAAGTTTCCTAATTTATTCCTCAAGACCCCTCAATAGGTTAAGATCTTAAACCCTAACTCCTAAGGACAAGTAAATGTATCAAGACTCTCATTAAGCACCCAAATCCTTAGAGCTGTACCTACAAAGTTTCCGGAAAGACTTTGTACCCCTAATAAACCCTAAAGATCATGGATTTGTGGACATGCATGTATAATGCATGTCCTTTCCATTTAGGTCAAAAACTAGGGTTTAATGACGAAAACTTATTCATAATTCATATCCAAGACACCAAATAATCTATTTGATCTCGAGATTCATAAATTTGCAAAATTTATGAGATCCTACCACTAAAATGCATCAAGACATGAAGAAAACAGACAAAATCAAGAGATCTATTAACATAACATGGAAAAAGTTTCGATCTCGGATACTGACCAAGGTCTAGGAGATGTGTTAGCTGAAGAAAAAGATGCTTGCCGAGAAGCTAGTACACCAAGGGATTCATTCTTCTTCAAAAATCCCCAAAAAGTACCAAGAATTTTTTGGATTAGTGTATAAGTCCATAAATATTTTGGTATGTACTTGACCCGATTGTGCATGGTCCTTTTGGGTTGCCTTCACACTGGTGACTAGACTAGATGATTGTTGAGGAGAGAGGCTGGTTTATTGTTAAGAATAATAAATTAGGGTATAAATATGATTTATTAATATATTATATGAATAATATATTAATTTGGAATCATATTATTAATTAGTATTTAATCAGAAATTAATTAGAAATTAATTTCGGGATTAAAGGAATTAATTAAAAGTACATGGGGCTGTTTTGTAATTATTTGATAGTTGAGACTTTGGGCTATTGGATCATCTTTATTAAGGCTTGAACGAAAATCCTAGAAGGATCTAGGAATTTTCGTCCAAAGGCTTAAGGAAAGCAGTCCATGGACTTGCTTAGGCCCTAAGCTAAGGGATTAGGGTTTACACCTTGAAACCCTAGTCAGCCTTAAGTATAAATAGCACCCTAAGGCACTAAGATTTTGTCCAAGCCTTTGGAAACCCTAAAAGGGATGAAATCTTGGGCAAGATACCCTTCTCTCCTCCCATATTCATCCTTTCACGTAGTGTGTTTGTGAGCCATTAGAGGTAGTACACTTGTGGTACTTACTTTCAAGAGCTAAGGAGATTCAAGGAACTATTTGTTATTGCTATATAACAACAAAAGCTATGTATTCTATTATTCTATGTGGATTTCGAAAATAGTACTAGCATGCTAGGTTTCTTTTTGTGTTCATAAAGTTGTATAACTAATAGTGAAAACATAGATCCAACTCTAGGGTTGCATGCACACATAGGATTGTTTCTATAAAACCCATCAGTGGTATCAGAGACATTGGTTTCTGTTTTCAAATAGTTTTATTCAAATGTATGAACTTGACATACTAGGGTTTATGGCTAATAAACCCTGGAGGCTTGATTTTCGAAATTAGGGTTTCTAAACCCTAGATTTTGAAATTTTTGGTAAGATTTCCTAAACCTTTTTCTTTGGCCCCAAGATTTCAATTTTAGGGTTGTCTAACCCTAGAATTTCAAAATTGCCTCTTTCCCCATGATTAGATCCTAAATTTTAGGGATTTGGATATTGCCATATCTTGTAATTATCCTTTAAATGTTTAAATTTGGTAATTAACGATTTTGAATATCCCATCCCATAATTTCGAAATCTAGGGGATTTAAGGGATTAGATTAAATTAATTGTTTAATTTAAAAGATATGCTTACCAAAATAAAAGATAATTGTCAAATTAATTAGATAATCATTTCCTTATGTGATAAACTTGATTTATTTGAATTATTTGACAGATTATCTTGCAAGAAATTGAATTAGGTCATATTTAGATAATTACTAATTAATTGGTTAATTATTCTTATTTGTAATTTGATCTAGAATGTTCTTGCTTATGTTTTGAAAAGTTTCAAAACTTACCCTCAAGTTTTGGAATTTAAATTGTTTGATTAAAAGGTTTAATTTTGAAAAAGTCTAAATTCTAAAACCCTAATTTTGAAAAGTTCAAATTACACCCTTATGGTTTTATTAAATTAATTAAGTGTATAATTAAAAGAGAGTAATAAATCCATAATGACATGGTTTATATTTAATTAAAAGTGTAATTTATAAAATTAAACCACCTAGTATTTTAAAAGTGTAAAATACACCCTTATACTTTGTATAACATTAAAAGTCTAATATTATATATGTATAACTTAAGTGCTAGTCTTATCGTTAGTAGGCCTCATTCATGAAGCTGATCTATAAGGGGGTATAAGGTTATAGCATATAAAATGGCCGT
The DNA here is from genome assembly GCF_052625555.1 of Lactuca saligna. Lineage (NCBI taxonomy): Eukaryota > Viridiplantae > Streptophyta > Magnoliopsida > Asterales > Asteraceae > Lactuca > Lactuca saligna. Next base: position 170,605 of record NC_136420.1, on the reverse strand, counting down.
TTAATGGGTGTCCACTCTCACCCACCACTTCCTTGATTGGTGGAGGGTCGTTAGCCAAACGGGTAGGATAGGGCAAACCCTTTCCATTAAAATTATAATGAAGTATAAAGTAACTAAATGTTTTTAAAAAATTCCCAATCTTAGTTACTTTAGGCAAAAGTGAATTGATGCAATTCCATGAAATTACACTTTGTGCCCTTACGAAGACGTTAGTGGAGCGCGTGTGGTTAACCGACACACTAAATGGTTCTAAGCAAAGGTTGCAAAGGGTGACTCAATGTTTGTCATAGTTCGGTGGAGCGTGTGTGGTTAATCGGCACATCGAATAGGTGACTGTAACATTGGGGGCACCATGTAAGTTTGCATGGTTATTCACACCCTGTTTTGTGATCCTCGGCATCCCAGTCACAAATCGAGGGGCATGTCGAGATTTAAACATGCCATTGAAAAGTTCAATGAATCTCAAAAGATCTAGGAGTTTTCAATACATTTAAAACTTAAATTTTCTTTTTGTTTTCATGGTGGAAGTTGGTAAATCGTCATTTACCTACCTTCAAATATTCTGCAACTAGATTACGACATCCCTCTTCTAGGTTGTAGAGTATTGTGTTGGATCCTAGCCTCGATGTTTCATTTGGGTGTCACATCGAGGATTCTAATAAACTTAACATGAATGTTCTCCCGTTTTGTAAATGTCAAAGTATGACAACTATGGTCTTCCCAATTTCCATGGAGCAAGCTTTCCAAATGAAGATGATGATCCATGATTCGATCGAGGAACAAGAGATCATGCTTCACTTCCTCCACCTCCTCCAATCATTCTCCTTAACCCACAAGTTCGAAGGCTTGAAAAGTTCAAGCTCACTTAAGCCCTTTTGGCAAGTAAACATGGGAAACCTGTGTGTACACATCTTATAGATGAAGTCACACATTGATAGGATAAGGATGTTGGGTGTCGAGATTTCAGGTAAGTTGGCTATTGACTGGTTTCTTCAGTCGCTTCCTGAATCATATAGTGCGTTCGTTAGAGAGTACTATATGATGGATCATGACGTGACCCTCATTGATTTGACATGTTTGCTTATAGCTGCTGAATCAGCGATGATTTGGCGAGCTGGTTGAGCAAATTTGTCTGGTAAATCAAAGTCCCAAACTTCAATGGATATTGAAATGGTGACATTGGAGATCCAGAAAAGGTAGATTCTGAGATAGTTCCTTGTGCCATTCCAAAAGAGTCCATTTACTTTTATTGCCAAGAGAAGGGGCATTGGAGACGAAGCTGCCCTATTTACCTAAGAGATCTAAGAGATGAGAAAGTCAAAACGTATGGCTCTACTTTAGGTAAAATCCATCAACTAAGTCTTTTAAGTTCCCATTCTAGATTCTTGATACATGATGTGATAAGATTACATTTTGATGTTTTGTAGGATCGAAGAAAAGAAAGGAAGCTTAAGGGAAGAAGTGAGCTGAATCTAATCATGAAGAAATGGATGTCGATCGCATTGCTTGAAGATTAGATTCTTAAGCTACTACTTGGAGTTAGAATAGATTGCTTAGGAATATGTAACAACATAGTTTTTCAATTGCATTGTAAGGAAAAAAATTTCCGCAATAAAATAAATTTTGATTTTATATTATTTATTTATCCTTGCAACGACATGTATGAAAAATTGATGTTTGTAAGTTTCTATTATTAGCAATAATGGATTTGATTCTTAATTATGTTATTTGTGGAAAGGTCAAGAATTTACCAAATAGGAAAAGTTTCTCATCGCCCAAGTTTTAGTTGGACAGAAAATTGGAATCATACAACTTGGTTGCATGAAGAATGAGAAATTTAATATTTGGAAATCAGACTAATTCGTTGACAAAGTGTCAAGTGAAGGACTAGGAGATCGAGTACACAAGGTTGTGTGTTGATCAAGTCATCCACACGAGTAACAAAGATATTCGTCATGATTTACTAAGTTTAAGTAAATATGATTATACTTATGATGTTAAGTGTAATTCTCAGTTGTTTGAAAGAGTTTCAATATGTAACATCCCAAAATAGGACCCAATTTTCTTTGTTTAAATAGTAATAAAATCATATACTGATCGTCATATCATAAAAACCATACGTCAAATATCTCAACTCATAATAAAATGTCGTGGAACAACTGTATCAAATCAAACTATGAATCAAAACAAACTCCCATGATAAAGACTGAAGTTGTGGTGTATGCGATGCCGTCCTCCCGAGCTCTTCCCCTTACTTGCAGAAGTACTTGAAACCAAAACTGAAACTGTAAACACGAAGCTTAGTGAGCTCCCCCAAACTACCATATACCATACAATAACATATAAACACGTTTGGGGCCTTGCCCACTGCATCGGGCCGAAGCACGGAAACTGCATCGGAGCGTAGTCCGGAACTGACTGGGACCTTGTCGCCAGCATCGGACAGATGTCCGGAACTAGCTCCATCAGATCGAAGTTCGGAACTGACTGCATCGAACTGAAGAACGGAACTAACTGATCATAGCATAGCATAAACACATATCAACTAGCATAACACTCATCATCATAAACTCATATACTGCATACTACGCCAGGCCGTAGCCCAGAACACATAACACATAAATCCTATCTGAACCACGAAGGCATCAAACACACTAACAACTGCATCGGACCGAAGTCCGGAAACTACTACTAACTAAATGGGCCAACATTGTGGTCTTAGACCCGTTCCTACTGGAAGGAAACTCACCTTGTAGCCTAGCTGCTGAAAGGACTGATCCGGAATCTGTCTGCTGCGTCTCCGGTTTCACCCCTGCTACAATATCCATGAGCACCATCAATCAAATATTGATAATAATAATACTAAGGGTAAAATTGATGGGTTTTGGTCATAAGACATCCTATGTGCTCATATAAACCCTAATGCTTGGATCTAGGTTTCTCTATTGTACATGCTTTGAATCCAAGACTATAAACCCTAATTCTAGCATATTGAAATCGATATTAACATATAATTAGGTTTAAGATATTACCTTGATTGTTATGTTGCAATAACAATCCCAATACCACCTTGAATTGACTTTGGAATGCTTAGAGTCACGAGTGTCACTCCTCTAATGGCTTACAAACACCAAGAGAAAATGGAGAAGGTATAAAGAGAGAGGAGAGAGGTTAGAATTCATCCTTAGGACTCCTTGGGAACAAGTACACGAATTCTAAGGCCTTAGGGTCTTTATATAGGTGTAGAGATAGGGTTTCAGTCATTATCCTTATCTAGTTGCTTATCCACAAAGCAACCATAAGATAAGCCTTGAAAACCCTTATCCTTTATCCTTTGGACGATTTCAAGGATCCTTATCTCCTTGAATTCGTTCAACTCATATTTAGGATAACCATTATCATATTTTGTAACTATCATATAATTACAATTCAGCCCCTCTAGTTTAATTAATTACACTTGATCACAAAATTAATTCCTAATTAATTATTGACCAATATTAATTAAGCAAATATGATTTCCCCTTTAATATATTATTCTTATAACATATTAATAAATCATAATAACCTCTCTCTCTTTATTTTATTTCTCCAATCAAGTTGCTTTGGTGAAGGCAACCCAAAAGGACCATGCACCATCGGGTCAAGTACATACCAAAATAGTTATGGACTTAGACACTAATCCAAAAGTCTCCCACTTGGATAAGTCTAATAACTATTATGCGTATGACTTCAGATCCTGATCTGCAATCGTAGCTTTCCAAATCCGCTGTCCACTCTGATCCTATCAGATACGCGTGTCCTTAGATAAGGGATCATATATTCCTCCATTCTAGATATCGTATGAGATATGATTTCAAATCATTCTCTTTGTACTACTTCTCGATTTCCGATTTATGACGACAAACTAATTGAACAAATCAAATTAGCCCTAGCCCGGCCGAGCACTTACGTTTGTCATCACTAAACCATCAAGGGGCCCAAAAGATATCGCTTTTATCCTTCATTGGATAAAAGGAACGGATAAAATTTGATACAATGTTTGCTTGCACTCACTAACCAAATCACACACAACAATATGTTTTATAACACCAAGTTACTAGTGCGTTTTCATATTATCAATGTGCAACCGATTAGCAAGATACAACTCACACATCTCGGTTTCAAGAATATAAGATGTTATCGTCTCACCAATCACTCGTGATACAATTCATGGAGTGATCCAAGTGAGCGTGGGTTTAATCCAATGCTCAAATCATATTCGTAAGCACTCATGAACGTTGTAGCAAACATTTGCTTATGTCTAATACTCTTTTAGACACACACCAATTCACAACAGTCTTCATTCATATCTACTTCCAACATATGAGTGACTGTGGCCCGTTCGAATAATTCGATTATTCTTAATAAACTCAATTATTCTGGAAGTCAAAACATGAAAATGTGAAACACAAGAATAATACTAATCCTATATGGCCTCAAACCTTTGAGTATAAATAAAATGCCTTTTATTTATCACCATATTGATTATTCATTATTTGTCGTTTCGGGTAATCAACTTCTTACTTGAATTATTACACTTGTCCCATGCACCTAGCATGCACACAATGTTTACCTATAGTTCTTACTTTTGTGAAATAGACAAATTGTACACATTTCCAATCATTCTCATTTCACAACTCCAAATCCATTTCATAAGTGAAAGAATATCAAATTCTTGCTACTTATAGAATATGCTAGATTCTAACATCCTACGCAATGATTCTTTCGTAATATCACTGCACCAAAGTCACAAAGACTATTGTCAATGATATTACAAAGTCCTCTATCGGAGATTGTTACAAGACAATTCCTTAGATATGATGTCTCTCACTCAAAGTACATTCCTTTGAACATCCTTTTGTATAAAAGTTTCTAATCTAGACATAGATTTTCAATATTCAATTCCCAATATGGACACGCTTCCATATTTTCCATATGACAACTTATTCTTAATAGAATCTTTTCTATTCATCATAATGTCATAATGGTCCATTAATACCATGCTTCCAACTAATCACAAGCAACCAATCCTCGTCGAACTTTGGATTGTTCTTTGATAGTTGTTTAATTATTTTAGTCAAAACCGATTCTAGTCCCTTTTCCCTCTAAATGCGCTAGACATTTGGAAAATTTTAGAATGGTCAAACATTAAAGAATTTGCAATCGATCCTATACCCGAAGCGTATGGGACACAACGCATAATGTTTTATTTGCTATGTTCTCAAAATTTGAATTGTGAAGAGGAATGCCGTAATCATAATCGAAATTTTAAGAACACACAATGTACCTTTGACTAAATTTATTAACATTCCACAACCTAATCCTTTAGATTTGAAATGAAGCATAATATTCTCTCCCTTAATTATAGCAAAACAACTTTACAACTCTTACGACTTTGCAAGGTATAACTCTTGTTTTTCTATAATTAATATTGCCAACTTGCAATACTTTCTATAATAATCATACAATCATAACTTTTATGCTCCCACTATCATGATGATTACTATAAAACATAACACTTACGCTCCCACTAGCTTCGACATGTATTCATAAACATCTTAACTTTCAGAAAGACAATACCTATTGAATTTCTTAAGTCCATGTTTCTAATACTTAATGCTCTGATAATCTTTTAGCAAGGCTTCTTGAACTTATACACCTTTGCCTTTAGATAGTTCATATGTGTGTCTCAACAATTAAGACTAATTGCCAAACCTCATAATTCAAATTATGGAAAGGGATACCGTAACCATGATCGAATTCGAGAATGCAATTTTACAATCACTATCTTCTTAAAATCTTTCTTAGTGAAAGCATTTCCTCACAATCATTTTCATGAAGGAGGAAATCTTATGACACTTAGATTTAAATGGTGTATTTGTTGATGGGTTCTGGTCATAAGACATCCTATGTGCTCATACAAACCCTAATGCTTGGATCTAGGTTTCTCTATTGTACATGCTTTGAATCCAAGACTATAAACCCTAATTCTAGCATACAAGTAATCATATTAATATGTAATTAGGTTTAAGATCATACCTTGATTGTTATGTAGCAATAACAATCCCAATTCCTCCTTGAATTGACTTTGGAAGGATTAGAGTCACAAGTGTCACTCCTCTTATGGCTCACAAACACCATAAGCAAGAGGATGAAGAGGAGAGAGGTTGGAGGATGCCAAAAACGTGTAGAAACCCTAACAAGAGGCTTAGCCATGTTTTTGAGCCTTAAGGGGTCTTTATATAGTTAGGCTATTAGGGTTATCTAACAAGGAAACCCTAATTTGGATGCTTAAGCCCTAAGCAACCCATAGACTCCTTTTAATCAAGCCCTTGGACGATTTCCTTATGGGCTTCACCATAGAATTCGTCCAACCCTTGATACAAGGCAATCCATGGCCCAAATTGCAATTATCCTATAATTACAATTCCAGCCCCTTAAGTTTAATTAATCTCTTTTAGTCACAAAACTAATTACCAATTAATTATTGACTAATATTAATTAAACAATATGATTTCTCCTTTAATATATTATTCCCATAATATATTAATAAATCATATTTAATCCTTACTCTCCATAATTTATCCTATCAAGTTGCTTTGGTGAAGGCAACCCAAAAGGACCATGCACCATCGGGTCAAGTACATACCAAAATAGTTATGGACTTAGACACTAATCAAACAGTCTCCCACTTGGATAAGTCTAAAAACTATTCTGCGTATGACTTCAGATCCCGATCTGCAATCGTAGCTTTCCAAAGCCGCTGTCAACTCTGATCATATCAGATACGCGTGTCCTTAGATAAGGGATCATATATTCCTCCATTCTAGATATCATATGAGATATGATTTCAAATCATTCTCTTTGTACTATATCTCGATTTCTGATTTATGACGACAGACTAATTGAACAAATCAAATTAGCCCTAGCCCGGCCGAGCATTTACTTATGTCATCACTAAACCATCGAGGGGCCCAAAGATATCGCTTTTATTCTTTGAGTAAAAGGAACGGATAAACTTTGATACAATGCTTGCTTGCACTCACTAACCAAATCACACACAACAATATATTTTATAACACCAAGTTACTAGTGCGTTTACATATTATCAATGTGCAACCGATTAGCAAGATACAACTCACACATCTCAGTTTGAAGAATATAAGATGTTATCGTCTCACTAATCACTCGAGATAGTGATCCAAGTGAGCATGGGTTTAATCCACTGCTCAAATCATATTCATAAGCACTCATGAACGTTGCAGCAAACATTTGCTTATGTATAATACTCTTTTAGACAATCCACACACCAATTCATGACAGTCTTCATTCATATCTACTTCCAACATATGAACGACTATGGCCCGTTTGAATAATTCGATTATTCTTAATAAACTCAATTATTCTGGAAGTCAAAACATGCAAGGTGAAACACAAGAATAATACGAATCCCATATGGCCTCAAACCTTTGAGTATAAACAAAACACGTTTTATTTATCACCATATCGATTACTCATTATTTGTCGTTTCGGGTAATCAACTTTATACTTGAATTATTACACTTGTCCCATGCTCCTAGCATGCACACAATGTTTACCTATGGTTCTTACTTTTGTGAAATAGACAAATTGAACACATTTCCAATCATTCTCATTTTAGAACTCCAAATCCATTTTCATAAGTGAAAGAATATCAAATTCTTGCTACTTATAGAATATGCTAGATTCTAACATCCTATGCAATGATTCTTTCGTAATGTCACTGCACCAAAGTCTCAAAGACTATTGCCAATGATATTACAAAGTCCTTTAACATAGATTGTTACAAGACAATTCCTTAGATATGATGTCTCTCACTCAAAGTACATTCCTTTGAACATCCTTTTGCATAAAGGTTTCTAATCTAGTCATAGATTTTCAATATTTACTTCCCAATATGGACACACTTCCATATTTTTCCATATGACAACTAATTTTTGAATAGAATCTTATGTATTCGTAATGATGTCGATATTGTCCATCCAATATGGAAACATTTCCATAATTTCCAATACTATACTTACAACTACTCACAAGCGACCAATCCTCGTCGAACTTTGGATTGTCCTTTGATAGTTTTTTAATTATTTTTAGTCAAAACCGATTCTAGTCACTTTTCCCTCTAAATGCGCTAGACATTTGGAAAATTTTAGAATGGTTAAACATTAAAGCATTTTCAATTCATCCTATACCCGAAGCGTATGGGACACGACGCACAATGTTTTATTTTCTATGTTCTCAAAATTCGAATTGTGAAGAGGAATGTCGTAATCATAATCGAAATTTTAAGAACACACTATATACCTTTGACTAAATTTATTTACATTCCACAACCTAATCCTTTAGATTTGAAATGAAGCATAATATTCTCTCCCTTAATTATAGCAAAACAACTATACAACCCTTACGACTTTGCAAGGTATAACTCTTGTTTTTCTATAATTAATATTGCCAACTTGCAAAACTTTCCATAATAATCATACAATCATAACTTTTATTCTCCCACTATCATGATGATTATTATAAAACATAACACTTATGCTCCCACTAGCTTCGACATGTATTAATAAACATCTTAACTTTCAGAAAAAACAATACTTATTGAATTTCTTAAATTCATGTTTCTAATACTTAGTGCTTTGATAATCTTTTATCAAGGCTTCTTGAACTTATACACTTTTGCCTTAGATAGTTCATATGTGTGTCTTGACAATTAAGACTAATTGCCAAACCTCACAATTCAAATTATGGAAAGGGATGTCGTAACCATGATCGAATTCGAGAATGCAATTTTACAATCACTATCTTTTAAAATCTTTCTTAGTGAAAGCATTTTCTCACAATCATTTTCATGAAGGAGGAAATCTTATGACACTTAGATTTAAACAGTGTATGTGTTCCTATCCATGTGAATTTGTTAAAAACCAAAGTTTACGACAAATTCAAACTCATATGGATCGAAGTTTCTTAATCTTGATTTCTTGCCTTATGGTAGCACAACTGTCCACCACGTCTTCCAAGTAGTTAAGCAGCTCACCTTTTCCTATCAATGTACTTTCCATTGATGAAGGTCCTTGCCTTTTATGAATTCAAATGAGAACTCATAGGACTCACATGCATAATTAACTCGATTGGATTGGCACAGAAACAAAATAATGTCTTCACGATAGGTTGTAAACCTCAACTCGTGTGCTAGTGATAATCGATAAGGTTTATTTGATTTGTTCTTGAAAATTTTCAAGACTATTAAGACTCCCACTGACTCCTTGACATATAAGATTCTCTTGTCAATAAACATTTGTTGACAACCAAATATTCAAGAGTTAGTGTAGCTTTTATCAAAACAAAACACTTCATAATTTTGGTCTTAGTTGGTCTTTGTCTTATCCAAGACATCACAACTTTCCACAATTGATGAATGTTATACTATTCACTCAATGTCACAATCTTGACTTTAAGACTTGTTTTGGAACGAAGTATGATTGACTTCTTGATTTGACCATTTCTTCAATATTTTATTCCTCTTCTTGGACATACAATTGTACCAAGACTCACTTAGAGGATCAGTTGAGATATGGTTCTTAATCATTAAGACCTATCGTAAAGCATAAAAGCTACTCTCCCTTCTTCTTAGAATGGAGAAACTCTTATCTTTCTGCCTACTTGATTCTTCTTCTTCGTTTTTCTATTGATCTAAACCCTTTAATCAATTCAAAATTACACTTAATCTTGTAAGTGTAATCATATTTACTAAGCCTTTAGTAAATCATGACGGATATCTTTGTTACTCTTATGGTGAACTTGATCAACACACAACATTGTGTACTCGATCTCCTAGTCCTTCACTTGACACTTTGTCAATGAATTAGTCTAATTTCCAAATATGAAATTCTCATTCATCGTGCAACCAAGTTGCGTGATTCCAAGTTTCTTTCCAATTGAAACTTGGGCGATGAGAAACTCTCCCTATTTGGTAAATTCTTGACTTTCCATAACACAATAAGAAACAAATCCATTATTGCTAATAATTTTAACATCAATTTTTCATACACGCCATTGTAAGGATAAATAAATAAAATTTAAAATCAAAAATTTATTTTATTGCGGAAAAATTTGTCCTTACAATGCAACTCATTGAAAGATTTATGCTAATACATCTTTCTTAGCAATCTAATTCTAACGCTAAGTAGTAGCTCAAGAATCTAATCTTCGAGAAACGCGATCGAAATCCATTCCTTCGGTTAGATTCTGCTCACTTCTTCCCTTAAGCTTCTTTTCTTTTCTTTGATCCTTCTAAACATCAATTGTAATCTTATCACATTATGTATTCAGAATCTAGGATGAAGCTTAAAAGAGTTAGTCAATGGATTTTACCTAAATTAGAGTCATACGTTTCGACTCTCCCATCTCTTAGATCTCTTAGGTAAATAGGGCAACTTCGTCTCCAATGCCCCTTCTCTTGGCAATAAAAGCAAACTGACTCTTTTAGAACAACACATGGAACTACCTCAGACATCGCCTTTCTCTTATGATCAAACTTTTCGATCATTGCATGTCTTTCATTTCCATTGTCTATATCCATAGAGGTCTATAAGGGTCACGTCGTAGCTCATTGCTGATTCAGCAGCAACAAGCATATAGGTGAGATCTATAAGGGTCACGTCGTAGCTCATCATATAGTACTCTCTTACGAACTTACTATATGAGTTGGGAAGTGACTGAAGAACCCAATCAACAGCCATCTCTTCACCGACAACGGATCCCATCATTCTTAATCTATCAATGTGTGACTTCATCCCTAAGACGTGTGCACACACCGACTTGCCCTCTTTATGTTTACTTGCTAAAAGGGCTTGAGTGATATTGAACCTTTCAATTTTACAATCTTGTGGGTTAGGGAGAATAATTGGAGGAGGAGGAGGAAGTGAATCATGATTTCTTGTTCCTCGATCGAATCGTGGAATATCATCTTCATGTGGAATACTTGTTCCACAAGATTTGAGAAGACCATAGTTGTCGAACTTTGACATCGGGAGAAAAATGAATTCAAGTTAGTTGATTGATTGAGTCCTTGATAAATCACCAAAATGAAATTCCAAGGCTAGGACCCAACACAATATCCTACAACTCGGGAGAGGGATGCCGTAACCCAAATTGCAGAACATTTGAAGGTAAGTGAATGACGATTCACTAATTTCCACCATGAAAAACAAAAAAATAAATTTAAGTTTTAAATCTATGAAAACTCCTAGATCCTTTGAGATTCATTGAACATTTCAATGACATGTTTAAATCTCGATATGCCCCTCTTGTTTGTGACTGGGATGTCGAGGATCACAAAGCGGGTGTGAATAACCATGCAAACTACATGGTGCCCTCACATGTTACAATCACCTATTTGATGTGCCGGTAAACCACACATGCTCCACCGAACTATGACAAACATTGAGTCACCCTTTGCTACCTTTGCTTAGAACCATTTAGTGTGCCGGTAAACCACACACGCTCCACTAACGTCTTCGCAAGGGCACAAAGTGTAATTTCATGGAATTGCATCAATTCACTTTTTCCTAAGTAACTAAGATTGGGAATTTGAAAAACATTTAGTTACTTTGTATTTCATTATACTTATAATGGAAGGTTTCGTCCTATCCTACCCGTTCGGCTAACGACCCTCCACTAGTCAAGAGTGCGGTGGGTAAGAGTGGATACTCATTCAATCGCCATTTTATAGGCAATTTCCTTAAACACCCCTTATAGACCAGCTTCGTGAATGAGACCTACTAACGGTAAGATTGACTTTTACTCATACATATATATAATGTTAGACTTTTAATGTTATATATAGTATAGGGTGTATTTTATACTTTTAAAATACTATGTGGTTAACTTTAATAATTACACTTTTAATTCAATTAAATTGTTAACCTAAACTTTTATGGATTTATTAAACCTCTTTTAATTATACTCCTTAATTAATTAATAAAACCATAAGGGTGTGATTTGAACTTTTCAAAACATTACTAGGGTTTCAGAATTTAACATTCCTAATTAAACTTTTCATCAACTTTTAAATTCTAAAACTTGAGGGCAAGTTTTGAAACATTTCAAAACATTAGGGTTTTAACTATTTAAATTTCAAAACTTCAAAACTTTTTGGGTTCAAATTTAAACTATAAAACCTAAAGGGGAAAATATGAAACTTTTCATAACAACAAGGATCAAATAACAAATAATCTAAACTAACATTTAATTACATAATTATCCATATTTGATTTGTTTAATGATTTATTGCAAAACAATTTATCAATTTACTCAAAATAATTAATCAATTATCTTATAAGGAAACAATTATCTTATTAATTGATAATTATCTTTAATTAGATCAAGAATATAGTCATATATATCATAAAATCGGATTTATATTGATCTAACATGATAAGGTAACTATCCATATGCAAAAACAACAAGAAATCCCGAGATAAGCATTATCTGACGAGTTGACTCGTCGAGTCAGGCATGGACTCGTCGAGTCTGCATGGACTCGGCGAGTTCAGCCATGGACTCGGCGAGTCCAGCCTCCAGAATCCAAAAAATCGAATTTTCTAGTTATATAATGCATCAATACAATTGAAACCAATCTAGGCTCTGATACCACTGATGGGTTTTTGTCATAAGATACCCTATGTGCTCATACAAACCCTAATGCTTGGATCTAGGTTTCTCTATTGTACATGCTTTGAATCCAAGACTATAAACCCTAATTCTAGCATACAAGTAATCATATTAATATGTAATTAGGTTTAAGATCATACCTTGATTGTTATGTAGCAATAACAATCCCAATTCCTCCTTGAATTGACTTTGGAAGGCTTAGAGTCACAAGTGTCACTCCTCTAATGGCTCACAAACACCATAAGCAAGAGGATGAAGAGGAGAGAGGTTGGAGGCTGCCAAAAACGTGTAGAAACCCTAACAAGAGGCTTAGCCACGTTTTTGAGCCTTAAGGGGTCTTTATATAGTTGGGCTATTAGGGTTATCTAACAAGGAAACCCTAATTTGGATGCTTAAGCCCTAAGCAACCCATAGACTCCTTTTAATCAAGCCCTTGGACGATTTCCTTATGGGCTTCACCATAGAATTCGTCCAACCCTTGATACAAGGCAATCCATGGCCCAAATTGCAATTATCCTATAATTACAATCCAGTCCCTTAAATTTTATTAATCTCTTTTAGTCACAAAACTAATTACCAATTAATTATTGACTAATATTAATTAAACAATATGATTTCTCCTTTAATATATTATTCCCATAATATATTAAGAAATCACATTTAATCCTTACTCTCCATAATTCATCCTATCAAGTTGCTTTGGTGAAGGCAACCCAAAAGGACCATGCACCATCGGGTCAAGTACATACCAAAATAGTTATGGACTTAGACACTAATCCAACATTTGTTCCTATCCATGTGAATTTGTTAAAACCAAAGTTTATGACAAATTCAAACTCATATGGACCGAGCCTTTTTTAATCTAGATTTCTTGCCTTATGGTAGCACAGCTGCCCACCACGTCTTCCAAGTAGTTAAGCAGCTCACCCTTTCCTATCAATGTACCTTTCACTGATTAAGGTGCCTTGCCTTTTATGCATTCAAAATGAGAACTCAAAGAACTCACATGCATAATTAACTCAATTGGAATAGCACAGATATAAAATAACGTCAACATGATAGGTTTCAAAACTCAACTCGTGTGCTAGTGATGATCGATAAGGTTTATTTGATTTGTTCTTGAAACTTTTCAAGACCATTAAGACTCCGACTAACTCCTTGACATATAAGATTGTCTTGTCAATAAACATTTGTTGACAACCAAATATTCAAGAGTTAGTGTAGCTTTTATCAAAACACTTCATAAATTGGTCCAAGTTGGTCTTTGTCTTATTCAAGACATCACGACTTTCCACATTTTATGAATGTTATAAACTTTTAATACTTTTCACTCATTGTCACAATCTTAACTTTAAGACTTGTTATTGGAATGAAGTATGACAGACTTTTTTTCATTTTTTCATTTCTTCAATTCTTGATTCCTCTTCTTAAACATACAATTGTACTAAGACTCACTTAGAGGATCAATTGAGATATGGTTCTTAATCATTAAGATCTATCATAAAGCATAAAAGCTACTCTCCCTTCTTCTTAGAATGGAGAAACTTTTATTTTTCTGCCTACTTGATTCTTCTTATTCGTTCTACTATTGATCTAAACATTTTCAATCAATTCAGAATTACACTTAATCTTATAAGCATAATCATATTTACTAAACCTTTAGTAAATCATGACGAATGTCTTTGTTACTCTTATGGTGGACTTTGATCAACACACAACTTTGTGTACTCAATCTCCTAGTCCTTCACTTGACACTTTGTCAACGAATTTGTCTAATTTCCAAATATGAAATTTCTCATTCATCATGCAACCAAGTTGCGTGATTCCAAATTTCAGTCCAATTGAAATTTGGGCGATGAGAAACTCTCCCTATTTGGTAAATTCTCGACATTCCCATAAATAACATAACTAAGAATCATATCCATTCGTTGTAGAAATATGCAAACATCAATTTTCATAACGATTTCATTGCAAGGAAGTAAACAAAAAAATAAGTCAAACAAAATTTATTTTATTTATAAAAGCAGCGGAAAAACATTTGTCCTTACAATGCAAAATCTATTGAAAACTATGTAAAAGGAAAATTTCTAACAACTCTATCATAACTATCTAAGCTCAAAATCCAATCTTCAAGTCCATGCGATCAAGATCCATCTCTTGTGATTAGATTCATCTTGCTTTCTTATCAAGCTTCCTTTCTTTTCACCGATCCTTCAAAACATTCAAATGCAATCTTATCACATCTTGTGTTAAGAATCAATGAATACGAACTTAAAGGAGTTAGATAGTGGATTTTACCTGAAGCGTAGTCATACTTTTGACTCTCCCATCTCTTAGATCTCTTAGGTAAATTGGGCAACTTCGTCTCCAATGCCCCTTCTCTTGGCAATAAAAGCAAATTGACTCTTTAGGAACAACACATGGAACTACTTCAAACATCGCCTTTCTCTTATGATCAAACTTTTCGATCATTGCATGTCTTTCATTGCCATTTTCTATATCCATAGAGGTCTTGAAGGCAGATTCACCAATCAACTTTGCTTTTCTATTGCGCCAAACCATTACTGATTCAGCAGCAATAAGCATATAGGTGAGATCAATAAGGGTCACGTCGTGGTTCATCATATAGTACTCTCTTACGAACTCACTATATGAGTTGGGAAGTGACTGAAGAACCCAATCAACAGCCATCTCTTTACTAACAACGGATCCCATCATTCTTAACCTATCAATGTGTGACTTCATCCCTAAGACGTGTGCACACACGGACTTTCCTTCTTTATGTTTACTTACCAAAAGGGCTTGAGTGATATTGTACCTTTCAATTTTTGAACTTGTGGGTTAGGGAGAATAATTGGAGGAGGAGGAGGAAGTGAAGCATGATCTCTTGTTCCTCGATCGAATCGTGGAATATCATCTTCATGTGGAATGCTTGTTCCACGGGATTTGGGAAGACCATAGTTGTCCAACTTTGACATCTACATAACGGGAGAAAAACGAATTCAAGTTAGTTGATAGATTGAGTCCTTAGTAAATCACCCAAATGAAATACTAAGGCTAGGACCCAACACAATATTCTACAACTCGGGAGAGGGATGCCGTAACGCTAATTGCATAATATTTGAAGGTAAGTGAATGACGATTCACTAATTTCCACCATGAAAAACGAAAAAGAAATTTAAGTTTTAAATCTTTGAAAACTCCTAGATCCTTTGGGATTCATTGAACTTTCAATGGCATGTTTAAATCTCGATATGCCCCTCTAGTTTGTGACTGGGATGCCGAGGATCACAAAGCGGATGTGAATAACCATGCAAACTACCTGGTGCCCTCACATGTTACAGTCACCTATTCGATGTGTCGGTAAACCACACACGCTCCACTGAACTATGACAAACATTGAGTCACCCTTTGCTACTTTTGCTTAGAACATTTTAGTGTGCCGGTAAACCACACACGCTCCACTAACGTCTTCGCAAGGGCACAAAGTGTAATTTCATGGAATTGCATCAATTCACTTTTGCCTAAGTAACTAAGATTGGGAATTTGAAAAACATTTAGTTACTTTGTATTTCATTATACTTATAATGGAAGGTTTCGTCCTATCCTACTCGTTCGGCTAACGACCCTCCACTAGTCAAGAGTGCGGTGGGTAAGAGTGGATACCCATTCAATCTCCATTTTATAGGCAATTTCCTTAAACACTGCTTATAGACCAGCTTCATGAATGAGGCCTACTAACGGTAAGAATGACTTTTACTCATACATATATATAATGTTAGACTTTTAATGTTATATATAGTATAGGGTGTATTTTACACTTTTAAAATACTAGGTAGTCAAATTTAATAATTATACCTTTAATTCAATTAAATTGCAAACCAAAACTTTTATGGATTTATTAAATCTCTTTTAATTATACACCTTAATTAATTAATAAAACCATAAGGGTGTGATTTGAACTTTTCAAAACAATACTTGGGTTTTAGAATTTAACACTCCTAATTAAACCTTTTTAATCAACTTTTAAATTCCAAAACTTGAGGGCAAGTTTTGAAACATTTCAAAACAATTTAGTTTTAATCTATCTTAAAATTTCGAATTTATGACATTTAAATTAAAATTTTAAATATTAAAACTCTTGATTTAATAATTATCTTGAATTAGACTATTAATTTAATTATTAAATCATAAGGGATTATCTAAATAATGAGGATAATTACCATTTAGACATTTAAGTTATCCTAATCCCTTAAATATCTATATAGATTTCGAAAATATGGATGGATAATACAAGATCTTGAATTACCATATATAACAATTAGAGGATAATTACAAGATATGGGATAATCCAAATCCCTAAAAATTAGGATCTTATCTTGGGGAGGAGGCAAATTTCGAAAAACAAGGGATTATAACAAACCCTAGATTTCGAAATTTAAGGGTTTAAGGAAAGGATTTGAAGATCTTATTCAAACTCTTGCAAATTAGGGTTTGCAAACCCTAATCTCGAAAAACCCTAGCCTCTTAGGGTTTATTGGCAATAAACCCTAATATATCAAGTTCATACAATTGAAACCAAACCAATGGCTCTGATACCACTGATGGGTTTTGGTCATAAGACATCCTATGTGCTCATACAAACCCTAATGCTTGGATCTAGGTTTCTCTATTGTACATGCTTTGAATCCAAAACTATAAACCCTAATTCTAGCATATTGAAATCGATATTAACATATAATTAGGTTTAAGATATTACCTTGATTGTTATGTAGCAATAACAATCCCAATACCACCTTGAATTGACTTTGGAATGCTTAGAGTCACAAGTGTCACTCCTCTAATGGCTTACAAACACCAAGAGCAAATGGAGAAGGTATAAAGAGAGAGGAGAGAGGTTAGAATTCGTCCTTAGGACTCCTTGGGAACAAGTACACGAATTCTAAGGCCTTAGGGTCTTTATATAGGTGTAGAGATAGGGTTTCAGTCATTATCCTTATCTAGTTGGTTATCCACAAAGCAACCATAAGATAAGCCTTGAAAACCCTTATCCTTTATCCTCTGGACGATTTCAAGGATCCTTATCTCCTTGAATTCGTTCAACTCATATTTAGGATAACCATTATCATATTTTGTAACTATCACATAATTACAATTCAGCCCCTCTAGTTTAATTAATTACACTTGATCACAAAATTAATTCCTAATTAATTATTGACCAATATTAATTAAGCAAATATGATTTCGCCTTTAATATATTATTCTTATAACATATTAATAAATCATAACAACCTCTCTCTCTTTATTTATTTCTCCAATCAAGTTGCTTTGGTGAAAGCAACCCAAAAGGACCATGCACCATCGGGTCAAGTACATACCAAAATAGTTATGGACTTAGACACTAATCCAACAAAAATGACTCTCCTACCCCTGGTCCAAGTCAACCTAACTGTCAAAGTCAACATTCAGTTGACCTGACTCGTCGATTTGGGCTGCCAACTCGTCGAGTCCTTACTCTTACTTCCTTGATTCCACTCGCTACTACTCGTCGAGTTTTGGCGCAAAGTCGGCGAGTTCCTCTTTGGTACTAACACTCTGACAATCTGCATCTGACTTGCCGAGTTGTATGAACAACTCGTTGAGTTCTCCTTCATCAGATGATCATTCTAGGTGTGACTCGCCGAGTTGTATGAACAACTCATCGAGTCTGTTCTTGAAGTATGAAGATGGCCTTGGACTCGCCGAGTCAGGGCATTGACTCGCCGAGTTCTTCCACGAATGAGTCTAACCCTCTAGCTCACCGATTCCTCTTCTCACTCACTGGTTCCACTTGGCATAACTCAAAAAAGAAAACACAGGGGACTCGCGACTCGACTCGCCGAGTCAGAAGAACGACTCGCCGAGTCGTATGCATGCAAATACTATACACTCGATTCTGCTTGAAACTAGTCCATGCCATTAATAGATCTGGGTTCCTGGGACTTGATTTACAGGTAAAGTTTCCAACTTTACATGTAAATAACATCAAATGAAGGTTTTAAGGTTAATAGCACACTATAATAGTAGATCTAGAGCTTTCATGCAAAATGTATCGGTAAAGGTGCTAGATCTAAGCTTATGGAGTTCAAATCTAGCTAAATCCGAAGGCTAATCAACTCCATGAGTCCTCTATGCTACTATTAAGCTAAGAAATGGTTCAAGAATGGCTTTAATGGCTTCACAAAGGAGATTTAAGCATAGAAACAGAAAAGGGCCAAGATATACCTTACTTTTTTCTGAAATTCCTCAAGGATCTAGGATCTCCTTCTTCTCCTCTTGATCTACCTTCCTTTATCTCTCAAAATATTCAAAGAACACACCAAAATCACACAAAATGCAAAGAGGGCTCTAGGGTTTCGAGAATGATGCTCTGAGGGGTGATGGGGGCTGACTTGAGGCCCCAAAAGTTGTTTAAATAGGGTGTAAACCCTTGAAATTAGGGTTTCATCCAGACTGGCGGACTCGCCGAGTCCGGAATATGGACTTGTCGAGTCTTCAACTTAGACGTTCTCTAAATCTCAACCCTACTCGACGAGTCCAGCTACCGACTCGTTGAGTCCTCCCTTAAAACTTGAAGAAAAATAACAATAAATATAATATAAATATCATACTAGAATTGGGGTGTTACAACCCTCCCCCACTTGTCTCAGACTTCGTCCTTGAAGTCTGCTGTTGCTGAATCTAAGAACAACTCGGGGTAATGCCCCCGCATCTCCTCCTCGGACTCCCACGTCCACTTAGAACCCTTCCAGTGCTGCCACTATACCTTTACCAACTGAATCACCTTGTTCCTCGAGGTCTTCACCTTCCGATCCAAGATCGCAACTGGCTTCTCGACATAATTCAGGCAGCTATCAACCTGAATATCCTCAATGGGCACTATTGTCGAATCTTCCACCAAACACTTCCTCAGCTGAGAAACATGGAAAGTGTTGTGGATCTGGCTAAGCTCTGACGGAAGATCCAACCGATAAGCAACCCGACCCACCCGGGCCAAAACCCTAAAAGGACCAATGAACCTGGGGCCCAGCTTGCCCCTCTTCCGAAACCTGATAACACCCTTCCTGGGTGATACCTTTAGGAGGACCATATCGCCCACCTGGAACTCCAAATCTGAACGACTCCTATCGGCGTAACTCTTCTGTCGACTCTGCGCAGTCTGCAGTCTGCCACGAACCTGCTGGATCAATTCCGTCGTCTTGAGCACCACCTCGGTGCTTCCAATGACTCGCTGACCGACCTCGCCCCAACAAATCGAGGTCCTGCACTTCCTACCATAGAGCATTTAGAAAGGAGGTCGATCGATACTCGCATGGTAACTGTTGTTATACGAAAATTCCGCTAACGGAAGGTACGTATCCTAACTGTCACTGAAGTCTAGAACACATGCCCGCAGCATGTCCTTGAGGGTCTAGAACACACGCTCTGATCGGGGCCGCTACTACCTTGCGGCTCAAGGCGTCAGCCACTACGTTGGCTTTCCTTGGGTGATAAAGGATCTCACAGTCGTAATCCTTCAACACATCTAACCATCGCCTCTGCCTCATGTTCAGATTCGGCTGATCCATGAGGTACCTCACGCTCTTGTGATCCGTGTAAATGGTACAACGGACCCTATAAAGGTAATGTCTCCAAATCTTGAGGGCAAACACCACTGCCCCTAGCTCTAAATCATGCGTAGGATAATTAGCCTCATGAGGCTTCAACTGTTTCGAGGCATAAGCTATCACACGGCCTTGCTGCATCAACACTGCTCCCATACCTGTGATCGAGGCATCACTGAAGACTACGAACTCCTCCACTCCCTCTGGCAGGGTAAGAATCGGTGCCTTGCACAATCTCTACCTGAGGGTCTCAAACGCTACCTGCTGCTCTGGCCCCCAACGAAACGCTACCGACTTCTTGGTCAGTCGGGTGAGCGGTACTGCTATCCTGGAGAAATCCTGGATGAATCTCCTGTAATACCCTACCAATCCTAGGAAACTCCGAATCTCGGATGGAGACCTCGGAACCTCCCACTGCATTACGGCCTCAATCTTGGCCGGATCTACCAAAATACCCTTCTGGTTGACGAGATGACCAAGGAATTGCACCTCGCGCAACCAAAACTCACACTTGGAGAACTTCACGAAAAGTCTCTCCCTCCTCAAAACCTCTAGCACCTCTCTCAGGTGTTCTGCATGCTGCTCCCGAGTCTTGGAATACACCAAGATATTGTCTATGAATACTATCACAAACCGATCCAGCATCGGCTTGCACACGCGGTTCATGAGGTCCATGAATGCGGCTGGAGCGTTGGTGAGCCCAAATGGCATCACCACAAACTCATAATAACCATACCTGGTCCTAAAGGCGGTCTTCTGCACATCCTCATCTCTGAACCACATCTGGTGTATCTGGAGCGTAAATCAATCTTGGAGAACCAAGATGCTCCCTGAAGCTGATCAAACAAATCATCTATCCTCAGAAGTGGGTAACGGTTCTTCACCATTACCTTATTCAGCTCCCGGTAATCTATACACATACGGGGCGACCCATCCTTTTTCTTCACGAATAAAATCAGTGCACCTCAGGGAGAACTGCTCGGCCTGATAAATCCCTTGTCCAGCAGCTCTTGCAGCTACGTAGACAACTCCTGCATCTCTGGGGGAGCCAACCGATACGGTGCCTTGGCTATCGGAGCTGCACCAGAGACTAGATCAATCCCGAACTCAACCTGTCTCTCAGGAGGTACCCCTGACAATTCCTCTGGAAATACATCCGAGTAGTCTCCCACCACTGGAACATCATCAACTGTCATCTTGCCCTTCTCCCGAGAATCTGAAACATAGGCAATATAGTCGACACAACCCTGCTGAAAGTAGCATCTTGCCCTCGCTGCTAAACACAAAACTGGCCCGCACTGTGGCTTCTCTCCCCGAATCACTAACTCTCCCCCACTGGGAGTGCGTATTCTCACTAACTGTAACTCACAATCTATCACCGCCCCATTGGGGCTCAGCCAATCCATGCCTACTATGACGTTATTCCCTCACAGGGGAATAGGGACCAAGTCCACCGGAAACTGCTCATCGAATAACTGCAGAGAACACCCTCTGTGCACCCTTTCCACCCTAACGGTCCTATTAGCTGCTATCTCAACCTCAAGTGGACAGTCTAGTTCCTATGGAGCTCTGCTAAACCTCTTGCTAAGTGCAAGAGAGTCGAATGATCGGGTAGCTCCCGAATCAAACAATACTGTAGTTGAGATTCCGTTCACTGAGAACGACCCTATACAAAACATATAACCATAAGAAATGATGAAGAAATAAATACTGAGATAAAGGAAAAATACATACCCGCCACCACATCAAGAATCGCTCGCGCCTCCTCTGCTGTCAGCTGAAAAGCCCTACTCTTCGCCACCGGCGTCTCGACTCGGCGTTGACGGCCATCTGAAATCCTCAAAGTAGTAGGAGCTGGTGCTGACACCTTCCCTGCAGCAGCTAACCTCGGATACTGGGACTTTTTATGTCCCCTCTGATTGCAATGGAAGCAAATCAGATCTGATGCTGTAACGGTGGTGATAGTGGCTGTACAATCTCTGCTCATATGCCCAGTCCGGCCGCACTTATAGCAACCGGCACTCCCTGCCTTGCACGCCCCGTTGTGCAATCTCCCACACTTGCCACACCAAGCGTGGCTCTGCTGACTCCTAGCTCTATGATCTGAACCCTTGGGATTTTTTCCCGCATTCCCTGTATTTGTAGCCGCCTCCGAATTCCTCTTCCTCTCCATCTCAAGGTCAATCTCTCTCTCTCTCTCTCTCTCTCTCTCTCTCTCGCCCTAACAATAATATCATCCAACGTTTTACAGTTGGATCGGCTCACGAACTGGTAGATATCACTCCGCAACATCTCATGATAACGAGCCTTCTTCATTTCCTCATCAGCCGCGTACTAAGGAACGAGAAGTGCCCTCTCCCTGAACTTGGCGGTAATTTCCGCCACTGTCTCAGTAGTCTGGGTAAGATCCTGAAACTCGCGGGCCAACTGCTACACCTCAATAACCGGTACGAACTCGGCTCTGAATCTGGTAGTAAAGTCTGCCCAGGTCATGGCATCCAAGGCTGCGTTATCCCTGATGGCATGACCAATCTCCTCCCACCAATCCCGTGCCCTGTCCTTCAGAAGACAGGATGCCAATCTGACCTTGTCGTGAATTGGTGTGTGGATTGTCTAAAAGAGTATTAGACATAAGCAAATGTTTGTTGCAACGTTCATGAGTGCTTATGAATATGAATTTGAGCATTGGATTAAACCCACGCTCACTTGGATCACTCCATGAATTGTATCACGAGTGATTGGTGAGAGGATAACATCTTATATTCTTGAAACCGAGATGTGTGAGTTGTATCTTTCAAATCGGTTGCACATTGATAATATGTAAACGCACTAGTAACTTGGTGTTATAAAACATATTATTGTGTGTGATTCAGTGAGTAAGTGCAAGCGAACAATGTATCAAAGTTTATCCGTTCCTTTTATCCAAAGAAGGATAAAAGCGATATCTTTGGGACCCTTAATGGTTTAGTGATGACAAATGTAAATGCTCGGCCGGGCTAGGGCTAATTTGATTTTTTCAATTATTCAGTCGTCATAAATCGGAAATCGAGATATAGTACAAAGTGAATGATTTGAAATAATGTCTTATATGATATCTAGAATCGAGGAATATATGACCCCTTATCTAAGGACACGCGTATCTGATAGGATCAGAGTTGACAGCGGCTTTGGAAAGCTACGATTGCAGATCAGGATCTGAAGTCATACGCAGAATAGTTATTAGACTTATCCAAGTGGGAGACTGTTGGATTAGTGTCTAAGTCCATAACTATTTTGGTATGTACTTGACCCGATGGTGCATGGTCCTTTTGGGTTGCCTTCACCAAAGCAACCTGATAGGATGAATTATGGAGAGAAAGGATTAAATATGATTTATTAATATAGTATGGGAATAATATATTAAAGGAGAAGTTATATTTTTTAATTAATATTATTCAATAATTAATTAGTAATTAGTTTTGTGACTAAAAGAGATTAATTAAACTTAAGGGACTGGAATTGTAATTATAAGATAGTTGCAATTTGGGCCATGGATTGCCTTGCATCAAGGGTTGGACGAATCCTATGGGGAAGCCCATAAGGAAAGCGTCCAAGGGCTTGATTAAAAGGAGTCCATGGGTTGCTTAGGGCTTAAGCATCCAAATTAGGGTTTCCTTGTTAGATAACCCTAATAGCCTTACTATATATAAGACCCTTATGACCCAAAAACGTGGCTAATGATCTTTCTAGGGTTTCACACGTTTTTGGGCGGCCTCCAACCTCTCTCCTCTTCATCCTCTTGCTTATGGTGTTTGTGAACCATTAGAGGAGTGACACTTGTGACTCTAAGCCTTCCAGAGTCAATTCAAGGTGGAATTGGGATTGTTATTGCTACATAACAATCAAGGTAACATCTTAAACCTAATTATATGTTAATATTGATTTCCATATGCTAGAATTAGGGTTTATAGTCTTGGATTCAAAGCATGTACAATAGAGAAACCTAGATCCAAGCATTAAGGTTTGTATGAGCACATAGGATGTCTTATGACCAAAACCCATCAGTGGTATCAGAGCCTGGTTGGTTTCTATTGTATTGATGCATATTTGATCGAAATAAGCACTGAAAATCGATTTTTTGAGCTTCTGAGTGTTTGACTCGCCGAGTCAGCTGTACTCGATGAGTCCAGGTCCAGACTCGACGAGTCAAAGGGTCTGACATCTCAGATTCGTGATTTTCTTCCTGTTTTGGCTTTGGATAATTACCATAAACATGTTTTGTGATAAAATCCGAATTTTTTCAATATTAGGTGATTATCCTTACCTAAATAGAAGATAATTGTTAAAATTTAGATAATCACTTGTTTTATTAGATAAAGTTTGATTATTTGTAATTTAGATTTGAATTATCTTGTGAAAAAGTTTTAATTTTTCCCCTTTAGGTTTTATAGTTTAAATTTGAACCCAAAAGTTTTGTTGTTTTGAAATTTAAATAGTTAAAACCCTAATGTTTTGAAAAAGGTTTCAAAACTTGCCCTCAAGTTTTGGAATTTAAATTTTGATTAAAAAGTTTAATTTTGATGTATATTTAAATTCTAACCCTAATGTTTTGATATGTTTCAAAACTTGCCCTCAAGTTTTGGAATTTAAAAGTTGATTAAGAGTTTAATTAGGAATGTTAAATTCTAAAACCCTAGTAATGTTTTGAAAAGTTCAAGTTACACCCTTATGGTTTTATTAATTAATTAAGGTGTATAATTAAAGGAGGTTTAATAAATCCATAAAAGTTTAGGCTTACAATTTAATTGAATTAAAAGTATAATTGTTGAATTAGACCACCTAGTATTTTAAAAGTGTAAAATACACCCTATACTATATATATATATATAACATTAAAGGTCTAACATTATATATATGTATGAGTAAAATTCAGTCTTACCGTTAGTAGGCATCTTTCATGAAGTTGGTCTATAAGGGGTGTTTAAGGAAATTGCCTATAATATGGCGATTGAATGGGTATCGACTCTTACCCACCACACTCTTGACTATTGGAGGGTCGTTAGCCGAACGGGTAGGATAGGACGAAACCTTCCATTATAATTGTAATGAAATACAAAGTAACTAAATGTTTTACAAATTCCCAATCTTAGTTACTTAGGCAAAGTGAATTGATGCAATTCCATGAAATTACGCTTTGTGCCTTGCGAAGACGTTAGTGGAGCGTGTGTGGTTTACCGGCACACTAAATGGTTCTAAGCAAAGGTAGCAAAGGGTGACTCAATGTTTATCATAGTTCGGTGGAGCATGTGTGGTTTACCGGCACATCGAATAGGTGATTGTAACATGTGAGGGCACCATGTAAGTTTGCATGGTTATTCACACCCGCTTTGTGATCCTCGGCATCCCAGTCACAAACAAGAGGGGCATATCAAGATATGAACATGCCATTGAAATGTTCAATGAATCTCAAAGGATCTATGAGTTTTCATAGATTTAAAACTTAAATTTCTTTTTCGTTTTTCATGGTGGAAATTAGTGAATCGTCATTCACTTACCTTCAAATATTCTGCAACTAGATTACGACATCCCTTTTCTAAGTTGTAGCGTATTGTGTTGGGTCCTAGCCTTGGTATCTCATTTGGGTGATTTACTAAGGACTCAATCAATCAATCAACTAACTAGAATTTGTTTCTCCCGTTTTGTAGATGTCAAAGTTCGACAACTATGGTCTTCCCAAATCCCGTGGAACAAGCATTCCACATGAAGATGATATTCCACGATTCGATCGAGGAACAAGAAATCATGCTTCACTTCCTCCTCCTCCTCCAATTATTCTCCCTAACCCACAAGATTGTAAAATTGAAAGGTTCAATATCACTCAAGCCCTTTTGGCAAGTAAACATAAAGAAGGAAAGTCGGTGTGTGCACACGTCTTAGGGATGAAGTCACACATTGATAGGTTAAGAATGATGGGATTCGTTGTCGGTGAAGAAATGGTTGTTTATTGGGTTCTTCAGTCACTTCCTAACTCGTATAGTGAGTTCGTAACAGAGTACTATATGATGAACCACGACGTGACCCTTATTGATCTCACCTATATGCTTATTGCTGCTGAATCAGCAATGGTTTGGCGCAATTGAAAAGCAAAGTTGATTGGTGAATTTGCCTTCAAGACCTCTATAGATATAGACAATGGCAATGAAAGACATGCAATGATCGAAAAGTTTGATCATAAGAGAAAGGCGATGTCTGAAGTAGTTCCATGTGTTGTTCCAAAAGAGTTAATTTGCTTTCATTGCCAAGAGAAGGGGCATTAGAGACGAAGTTGCCCTATTTACCTAAGAGATCTAAGAGATGGGAGAGTCAAAAGTATGACTACGCTTCAGGTAAAATCCACTATCTAACTCCGTTAAGTTCCTATTCATTGATTCTTAATACATGATGTGATAAGATTGCATTTGAATGTTTTGCAGGATCGGTGAAAAGAAAGGAAGCTTGATAAGAGAGCAAGATGAATCTAATCACAAGAGATGGATCTCGATCGCATGGACTTGAAGATTGGATTTTGAGCTTAGATAGTTATGATAGAGTTGTTAGAAAATTTCCCTTTTACATAGTTTTCAATAGATTTTTCATTGTAAGGACAAATGTTTTTCCGCTGCTTTTATAAATAAAAATAAATTTTGTTTGACTTATTTTTTTGTTTACTTCCTTGCAATGAAATCGTTATGAAAATTGATGTTTGCATATTTCTACAACGAATGGTTATGATTCTTAGTTATGTTATTTATGGAAATGTCGAGAATTTACCAAATAGGGAGTGTTTCTCATCGCCCAAATTTCAATTGGACAGAAATTTGGAATCACGCAACTTGGTTGCATGATGAATGAGAAATTTCATATTTGATAATTAGACTAATTCATTAACAAAGTGTCAAGTGAAGGACTAGGAGATCGAGTACACAAAGTTGTGTGTTGATCAAGTACACCATAAGAGTAACAAAGATATTCGTCAAAGGTTTAGTAAATATGATTATACTTACAAGATTAAGTGTAATTCTGAATTGATTAAAGGGTTTAGATCAACAGTAGAACGAATAAGAAGAATCAAGTAGGTAGAAAAATAAAAGTTTCTCCATTATAAGAAGAAGGGAGAGTAGCTTTTATGCTTTATGATAGGTCTTAATGATTAAGAACCATATCTCAATTGATCCTCTAAGTGAGTCTTAGTACAATTGTATGTTTAAGAAGAGGAATCAAGGATTGAAGAAATGGTTAAATCAAGAAGTCTATCATACTTCGTTCCAATAACAAGTCTTAAAGTTAAGATTGTGACAATGAGTGAAAAGTATTAAAGGTTAATAACATCCATCAAATGTGGAAAGTTGTGATGTCTTGGATAAGACAAAGGCCAACTAGGACCAATTTATGAAGTGTTTTGATAAAAGCTACACTAACTCTTGAATATTTGGTTGTCAACAAATGTTTATTGACAAGAGAATATTATATGTCAAGGAGTCAGTGGGAGTCTTAATGGTCTTGAAAGGTTTCAAGAACAAATAAAATAAACCTTATTGATCATCACTAGCACACAAGTTGAGGTTTTGCAACCTATCGTGTTGACATTATTTTGTTTATGTGCTATTCCAATTAAGTTAATTATGCATGTGAGTTCTTTGAGTTCTCATTTTGAATGCATAAAAGGTAAGGCACCTTGATCAATGAAAGGTACATTGATAGGAAAAAGGTGAGATGCTTAACTACTTGGAAGACGTGGTGGGCAGCTGTGCTACCATAAGGCAAGAAATCAAGATTAAGAAAGTTCGATCCATATGGGTTTGAATTTGTCGTAAACTTTGGTTTTAACAGATTCACATGGATAGAAACAAATACACCGCTTTAAATCTAACATAAGATTTCCTCCTTCATGAAAATGATTGTGAGGAAATGCTTTCACTAAGAAAGATTTTAAGAAGATAGTGATTGTAAAATTGCATTCTCGAATTCGATTATGGTTACGGTATCCCTTTCCATAATTTGAATTGTGAGGTTTGGCAATTAGTCTTAAGTGTTTAGACACACATATGAACTATCTAAGGAAAATGTGTATAAGTTCAAGAATCCTTGATAAAAGATTATCAAAGCATTAAGTATTAGAAACATGGACTTAAGAAATTCAATAGGCATTGTTTTCTGAAAGTTAAGATGTTTATGAGTACATGTCGAAGCTAGTGGGAGCATAAGTGTTATGTTTTATAATAATCATCATGATAGTGGGAGCATAAATGTTATGATTGTATGATTATTAAGGAATGTATTGCAAGTTGGCAATATTAATTATAGAAAACAAGAGTCATTCTTTGCAAAGTCGTAAGGATGGAATAGTTGTTTTGCTATAATTAAGGGAGAGAATATTATGCTTCATTTCAAATCTAAAGGATTAGGTTGAGAAATGTTGATAAATTTAGTCAAAGGTACATAGTGTGTTCTTAAAATTTCGATTATGATTACGGCATTCCTCTTCACAATTCGAATTTTGAGAACATAGCAAATAAAACATTATGCGTCGTGTCCCATACGCTTCAGGTATAGGATCGATTGCAAATGCTTTAATGTTTGACCATTCTAAAATTTTCCAAATGTCTAGCGCATTTAGAGGGAAAAGGGACTAGAATCGGTTTTGACTAAAATAATTAAACAACTATCAAAGGACAATCCAAAGTTCGACGAGGATTGGTCGCTTGTGAGTAGTTGGAAGTATAGTATTGGAAGATATGAAAATGTTCTCATATTGGATGGACCATATCGACATTATTAGGAATAGATAAGATTCTATTCAAAATAAGTTGTCATATGGAAAATATGGAAATGTATCTATATTGGGAATTGAATATTGAAAATATATGTCTAGATTAGAAACTTTTATGCAAAGGGATGTTCAAAGGAATGTACTTTGAGTGAGAGACATCATATCTAAGGAATTGTCTTGTAACAATCTCCGTTAGAGGACTTTGTAATATTATTGGCAATAGTCTTTGTGACTTTGGTGCAGTGACATTACGAAAGAATCATTGCATAAAATGTTAGAATCTAGCATATTCTATAAGTGGCAAGAATTTGATATTCTTAAACTTATGAAAAACGGATTTGGAGTTGTGAAATGAGAATGATTGGAAATGTGTCCAATGTGATCTATTTCACAAAGTAAGAACCATAGGTAAACATTGTGTGCATGCTAGGAGCATGGGACAAGTGTAATAATTCAAGTAAGAAGTTGATTACCCGAAACGACAAATAATGAGTAATCGATATGGTGATAAATAAAAGGAGTTTTATTTATACTCAAAGGGTTGAGGCCATATGAGATTAATATTATTCTTGTGTTTCAGTTTGCATGTTTTGACTTCCAGAATAATTGAGTTTATTAAGAATAATCGAATTATTCAAACGGGCCACAGTCATTCATATGTTGGAAGTAGATGTGAATGAAGATTGTCGTGAATTGGTGTGTGGATTGTCTAAAAGAGTATTAGACATAAGCAAATGTTTGTTGCAACGTTCATGAGTGCTTATGAATATGAATTTGAGCATTGGATTAAACCCACGCTCACTTGGATCACTCCATGAATTGTATCACGAGTGATTGGTGAGAGGATAACATCTTATATTCTTGAAACCGAGATGTGTGAGTTGTATCTTTCAAATCGGTTGCACATTGATAATATGTAAACGCACTAGTAACTTGGTGTTATAAAACATATTATTGTGTGTGATTCAGTGAGTAAGTGCAAGCGAACAATGTATCAAAGTTTATCCGTTCCTTTTATCCAAAGAAGGATAAAAGCGATATCTTTGGGACCCTTAATGGTTTAGTGATGACAAATGTAAATGCTCGGCCGGGCTAGGGCTAATTTGATTTTTTCAATTATTCAGTCGTCATAAATCGGAAATCGAGATATAGTACAAAGTGAATGATTTGAAATAATGTCTTATATGATATCTAGAATCGAGGAATATATGACCCCTTATCTAAGGACACGCGTATCTGATAGGATCAGAGTTGACAGCGGCTTTGGAAAGCTACGATTGCAGATCAGGATCTGAAGTCATACGCAGAATAGTTATTAGACTTATCCAAGTGGGAGACTATTGGATTAGTGTCTAAGTCCATAACTATTTTGGTATGTACTTGACCCGATGGTGCATGGTCCTTTTGGGTTGCCTTCACCAAAGCAACCTGATAGGATGAATTATGGAGAGAAAGGATTAAATATGATTTATTAATATAGTATGGGAATAATATATTAAAGGAGAAGTTATATTGTTTAATTAATATTAGTCAATAATTAATTAGTAATTAGTTTTGTGACTAAAAGAGATTAATTAAACTTAAGGGACTGGAATTGTAATTATTGTAATTATAAGATAGTTGCAATTTGGGCCATGGATTGCCTTGCATCAAGGGTTGGACGAATTCTATGGGGAAGCCCATAAGGAAATCGTCCAAGGGCTTGATTAAAAGGAGTCCATGGGTTGCTTAGGGCTTAAGCATCCAAATTAGGGTTTCCTTGTTAGATAACCCTAATAGCCTTACTATATATAAGACCCCTATGACCCAAAAAACGTGGCTAATGATCTTTCTAGGGTTTCACACATTTTTGGGCAGCCTCCAACCTCTCTCCTCTTCATCCTCTTGCTTATGGTGTTTGTGAACCATTAGAGGAGTGACACTTGTGACTCTAAGCCTTCCAAAGTCAATTCAAGGTGGAATTGGGATTGTTATTGCTACATAACGATCAAGGTAACATCTTAAACCTAATTATATGTTAATATCGATTTCCATATGCTAGAATTAGGGTTTATAGTCTTGGATTCAAAGCATGTACAATAGAGAAACCTAGATCCAAGCATTAGGGTTTGTATGAGCACATAGGATGTCTTATGACCAAAACCCATCAAAGTCATCCAAAGCCTCCATAAAAAGTTAGGGTTCGAATGAGAAATGATCTATATATCAGTTCTGAAAAAGAGCTGAACTCGTTGAGTTTTATGAAAAAACTCGTCGAGTTGGATGACCCAAACTCGTTGACTTCGTTTGGAATCAACATTTTCTCAAAACACAAAAGTCATCTGAAATTGTGTCTAGTTTTAAGAACGTTATGAATCTTATCAATCAGTGTCAAACTGTCCAGCAACATCCTTCTTTCTTCAAAATCCAAGATCAAAGCTTCCGATCGTGAAATCCACTTCCTTTTCCATTCGAGCATGTCATTTTTGCTGGAAATAAAATTTTAAACTAATTAGGTACCTTTTTTTATAATTATTTTAGATAAAATTAACATAAAGTATTAAGATAATGAATGAATTTTATAACTAAATATGCCCATATCATACGGCCCCTCTTCCCTGCTAATCATGAATCAGCGGGATTGAACCGCTTTATTGTAGGATGTGATTAAACGGGATCATGTCTCTGATCCCTAGTTTGAGTCTCAGTCTCAATCTTTTGCCTCCTCTCAACATCCTAAAGCTCAATGAGGGTATTGTATCATTTGCTAGACACAAACTACCAAACCTGGATCTTGAGCATGCTTAGGTATCATGATATCTGAGCCTGCTTTGATAAAGCATACTCAGGACAGAAGAGATCCCTCTTGGTAAACATCTTCTTGGTCTCCATCACCATCTCTGTCATTTATCTTAAGGAGAGATACTCCTGAGCCAACCTCTATCTCTCTTTTTTTTCTCTCTCTCTCTCTCTCTCTCTCTCTCCACTAAGGGTACATACATAGTGCGGGACATCTCATACAACTACTCCCAAGACAAAACATCTCTTTCTGCAAGAGAATAAGTACCAATCGCTAGCCTCCACCAATCCTTCACCCCTAACCGAAGAATGTCCAGGGTATACTTGACCTTCTGGTCATCCTGGCATGAACATGTGAATAAACAGGCCTCCATATTAGATAACCACCTCATCTCCACAAATTGGGTCCTTGACACCATCAAACTTTGGGGGCTTTGTGTTGCTGAAGTCCTGATACCGGAATGATCTCCCCCCCTTTAATTCCTATAGCAGCAGTAGCCTCAGACACAACGACGCACCACTCATCAAACAAATTAATCATGGCGGTCTTGATATAGCAAAAAACCTCAGGGATGGCACCCCAGATATCAGTAGCTACCTCAGTGGCGATCAAATCACGAAAGTCATCATATGCCAATCCTAGCGTATCATGGCCACCAACTCCAGAACCAAATCTTCTCGTGAACACCATACTGAAAATGAACCAAAAATGTATAAAACATTCCATAATTTTACTATTACAACCAACACAGAGAGTGTAAACGCTCAGGGCTTTTGACTTCCCTGCTACACGTAAAGGTCCTGTGCTTTCAGTAGTACGGGACCATACTACCTTCCACACATACCCTTCTTTGTCTCAATGGATCATCACAAACTACCTTAAAACAACCCACAACTAGGATCCACATTCATCATATATTCACTATCTCGAAAGTGTCTAACCATTCCTCAACTGGGCTAGTACACCCATACTCACTCATGAAACTTCCACCAACCCTGTAGCCGTTCGGGCATGCTAATCATACGTAACACTGGATCCCATAGACAGTCAAATATTTGATTATACATTAAGCCTACAACCAAAAAAGGAATAAGAAATAAGGCTAAACCAAACATTTTCAGGTTATAGAATCTTAGTTATGTAAAACTATGATACATATACTAAGACTCTACAACAATGGTGTCAATTTCATCTAACATATAGCCTATCACTAGCATGTAGTTCCATCATAATCATCATAAATAAATTATAATGTGGGTAACTTGGGGTATACTTTCTTGCTCCGGTTGATCGTACACATCTTATCCTTCCTTGGTCGCTTATGAAAACAAATTTGAAAATCATTTTTGGAAAATAATTTTGAAAATTCTAATAGATCCTTAGTTTGATTCTGGATTCAAATGAATGATCATCCAATTATCTCAAACCAAGGCTCTAATATTATCTTGTAACATCTTAAAATCACAATAAAAATTTCATATTTAATTAAAGAGAAATCATTGTTTTTAATCAACCCAAGTCATCAAAAAACCCAAGATCAAGTACAAGTCTTCCAAAATCAATGGAGCGTAACATCTCCAAAACATATCACCAAAGTATGTGTACGATCACATATTTTCTTTCTCCCAATATACCACACACAAACAATAGAGATAATAACGTTCATATATGAGCCTTCAGCCTAACTGGACCGCCTTGTAGGGCCTACAACCTATCTGGAACACTCTTCGGGCTTTCAACCTGACTGGACCGCCTTGCAGGCCTTCATTCTATCCAAACTACCCTGGTTATCTTGGCCTTTTGCAAAAAGCAAGAATGCCTCAACCCAACAAACCATAACATGTCGATATACACAATAACAATCAATAACCAATAACACATGTAATCATACAAATCTACCAATCTAATGCATACTTAGTGAACACATGTAATCATATAGGTATACTAATCTAGCACACACTCAACATAAAATCAATCCAATATACCAGGATACGTAATCCAGTGGGCCGACATTGGTGCCTTCGACCCATAAGTATGGTGAGGAAAACTCACCTTAATGTCTAAAAAGATAGTAGAAAGAATGTTGCTCCAAAATCCAACTCAATTGGTCATATATACAACAAACAGTGACCTATACTCAAACTTCAACTCAAAATACCCAAAATGCCCCTAAGTTAAAGTTGGTCAAAGTCAAAGTTAGCTCAAGTTGGTCGCCACATCGTGGCCGACCCTGGCAATGCCGTGGCAGCAAAATGACAAAATATTCAGCTCTAGCCCAGTTGCCATGTCGTGGCGACCTAATGCCATGCCATGGGAACTGGGTTCCGAATAACTTAACTGGTTAAGTCATTTTCTTTGATTCTAAGATCTCCACAACTCAGATCTGGTCTATTCCATGGTCTAAATGGATAAAGTTTCCTACTTTATTCCTCAAGACCCTTTAATAAGTCAAGATCCCAAACCTTAATTCCTAAGGACAAAGTAATGCATCAAGAATCTCTTTAAGTACCCAAATCCTTAGAGTTGCACCTGAAAAGTTTCCAGAATGAATTTATACTCGTAATAAACCCTAAAGATCATGGATTTATGGACATGCATGTCTAATGTATGTCCTTTCCATTTTAGGTCAAAAACTAGGTTTAAATGACTAAAACTCCATGCATGACACTAAAGCTCATTCATAATTCAGATCCAAGACACCAAATACTCTATTTGACATGGAGATTCATAAAGTTGCAAAATTTATGAGATCCCACCACTGAAATTCATCAAGACATGAAGAAAAAGGGACAAAACTAAGAGATCTGGTAACATAGCAAGGAAAAAGGTTGGATCTTGGACACATACCAAGGTCTATGATATATGCTAGCTGAAGAAAAAGAGGCTTGCTAAGAAACTACTACACCAAGGGCTTCATTCTTCTTCAAAAATCACTGAAAAGTACCAAGAATGAGCTCACAAATTTAATGGAGGCTAGGGTTAGGGTTTCTAAGTTTGAGAGGGAGATGGAGGTTGAATGATCACGAAAACCTAGCCTTAATGTTCTTTATATAGGTGATAAAGCCTGAAATTTAGATTTTTCACTAAAAACAATTGCCACGTCGTGGCACCTAAGGCCACACTATGGCGGGTCATTTAATTCCCGTGGTCCAAAACATTCTGCCACATTTGCTCCACCATGTTGTGACCACCCAGTTTAAAGTACCTACATGAAAAGTTGATTCATACCTGGAATGGATGTTACACTATTTTTTCTTTCAGAAATCTCATTTTATTGAGGAGTATATGAAGAAGTTGTTTCATGTATAATACCTATAGATTCAAAATAACTATGATCATAATACTTTCCACACGATCAGTATGAAGTCTTTGATGAAATCATTTTGTTGCAACTAAACTTCATTTTTATAAAACTTTAAGTTATCAATGGATTATCCTTGGAATATATGAAGTATACATAGCAAAATGGAAATAATCATCTATAAAAGTAATTATGTATTTTTCATTTCCTAAGGACGGAGTTGAATGCAAGTCACATAGATCACTATGAATTTACTCAAGCATAACATAATTCCTTTTAACATTAGAAAAAGGTTGTCTGGTTATTTTAGTTAACATACATGTTTTACATTTTTCTATGTTAACATCAATGGATGGAATTAAACCATTTTTAGATATTTCAAGCATTATTTTATAATGTGCATGTCCTAAACAAGCATGCGATAAAGTAGAATTAGGAATATTAAAACAAGCCATGTATATAGAATCTACAAATTTATTGGTATTTCCATTCAACCTAAACAGTCCATTACAATAATATCCAAACCCAACAAATGTACCACACTTAGTTAATAGATATTTATTAGATTCACAGACTAGTTTATATGCACATCCATTAACTACACCACCAAAAACTAAGTTCTTCCTAATCTTAGGAACGTGAAAACCATTCTTAAGAAGAGTAGTTTTTCCAAAATTAAAACATAAACAAACACAACCGCGACCCACAATAGGTGCTTTATTATGGTTCTCCATCCACAACACTGATCCATCATTAACTACTTTATAATCCTTGTACCAAGAGCGATCTTTACATACATGACTTGTCGCCCCTAAGTCTAACTACCATTCATGATCATCATCCTAAACACATAATGATTTAGGAATTAGTGTTACATGATATACACCATCAGTAATAGTAATTTTAGAAATTAAATTTTCACCTTGTGGTTTAGGACCTTGATCATTAGATCCTTGTCCAAAAGTTCTTTCACCATTTTTGTTCTTCTTTAAACGACAATCTCATTTCATGTGACCAAGTTTGTTGTAATTCCAACACAAAAGTTTTGCTTTTTTGTTTGAACCTTTGTGATGGTCATATTTTTTCTTCCTTTTTCTTTTGATGTTTTTCTGATGTTTGTCATCTTCAACCATGTTCACTGAAGATCTGAGAACATCCTTTTCTTTTCCCTTGCCACTTTGTTGAGCCCAAAGACCCTCTTCAATTATCAAGTGACTGCCTATTTGTACTAGAGACAACTCTCTCTTCTTTTTTGGTGTATTAGTTTTTTTTTAAAAGTCTTTCCAAGATGGGGGTATTTATTAATAACACTTGAGATAAAAATAGATTAATATATTTGCATTTTGTGTTGTTCAAATTGTCCAAAATCCTCATGAGTTCATTGTACTATTCCATGAAAGGACTTGAATCCACCATCTTGTAATTGTTAAAATTACTGACAATAAATTTCTTTCTTGTGGCATCCTCTGCCATGTATTTGGATTCAAGGGCATCGCACAAATCTTTTGCAAATTCTTGGTTTTGATAAATGTCAAAGAGAGAGTCGAACATACCATTAAAGATGTCACCACGACAGATGTAATCATCATTTTACCATTTGCATCTTCTTCTAGTATCTTTAGGAGTTTCATCATCCATAGGTTCTGGTGTAGGAGTGCTCAAAACGTGAACCACTTTCAGGGTAGTTAGAAGTAAATTCATCTTCTTCTATCATCAATGAAAATCAGTGCCTTCAAACTTGTCTAACTTCCCAAATTTGGAAGTCATGTCCTTAACAGATCATGCCACTAATATTCTTCACAAAATCATATATTTTGAATGTAAGATTTTGGGATCCTAGAATATCAATTAACTTGGATAATTTCTAGGATTATAATTGTTTTAACCACCCAAATTT
The DNA here is from genome assembly GCF_052625555.1 of Lactuca saligna. Taxonomy (NCBI): domain Eukaryota; kingdom Viridiplantae; phylum Streptophyta; class Magnoliopsida; order Asterales; family Asteraceae; genus Lactuca; species Lactuca saligna. Next base: position 133,444 of record NC_136420.1, on the reverse strand, counting down.
TCCAAAGAAAATTTTCATTTTTGATTACTCAAAAGACACTTCCATAAACCACGAAATCCAAATAAAGTTGTTTTCAAAAGTCATATAAATTACATTTTATTTCAAATTATCTAAGTGTCCCATAAGAAACGTTTGAGAGAGTGCACGCCGCGCCATCAAGCATTTCCCTTTCCCTTGGGATCAGATGTACCTGAAACAAATCCACAAACTGTAAGCTAACTCTTAATGAGTTCCCCAGAGCATACCGCATGTGACATCTCTAATTTCACGACCAGAATCAGAAACAGTTGCAGAATTTGTTCCCAAAACAAAATATGATAAGAATTTATCAAAGCATTCCTTTAAAGAAATGTTTTTTCATTATATAACAAAATCTCAGGATGTCATGTTCCGATACAGACACATAAGCATAAATATAACTTACATTTATTTACACTAATGATTTACATATCTTTTAATCTCTCAGTAAAATATTTCTTCGTATTGATACATGTGATATTGTTAGAGTGTGTGTTTTCCCAATTCTGACTATCGTTAACAAAAAATATAATTACTACATTACCGTGCATCGTGTGAATATTCACGAAGTGAATGTAATGGGAAAATATTATCGTATCGTAGTATTTGTAATAAGTGACTACTGTGGCACTAACTACCTTAAAAAAAAGGTGTTCCAAATAACATGTGATAGACCTGTATCCTAATACCGACTCTAGTAAAACGACGATGTAAGACGCCGTAAGAAATGACATTTGGCACCCGTAGATTTGCAAGTCCCACTGTAGCGAGCAATAAGGTGTAGGATAGTCAATCCAGTATAGATCTATACGCAAACTCATACGCTCCTCAACTAAGCAGATTCGAGATACAAGAACGGTCGTGGCAGGAAGTGCCATGACCCGCTCAATGGTTCACATAACGACATAAATGTATATGTAATGAATGTGCTAACTGAAAGTGTAATCTTTCTCTATCTAGCCTGTGTGTACTGAAATGTTCTACGTGTGCTAGTTGTAATGTATGTTCTCTCTATCTAGCATGTATAGTGATGTACTGTGTGTACTAGCTGTAATGTATGTTCTCTCTATCTAGCATGTATAGTAATGTACTGTGAGTACTACTCAAACTGACTCATGAATGAACTGACTCATTGTATGTTTCATTGTGCTAGTAATAGTATTTGTATCCTCCTGTGCTACCCCTATGGTAACATACTAATGATGTAACTGGTACGTATGACATGGAAGTATACCCTTTCTACCCAAGGGTACCGAATGAACTGGAAGATCCTTTATGACTATATATGTACACATGATATATAACTAATATTTAAATGACTTTCGGACGGGTACCCGATATCCCACCAGACCACATCTCAAGTACGAAAAGGAAATAGGGTGGATAGCCTTCCTAAGTCCTTTAAACATTTCCTATATAACTATACATACATAGACATGCAATTGATAATAAGTAAAATAGTAGTTTAAGCAAATGTATTTAATAAGTATAAGAACTAGTAAAAACAGTTTGATAAACAATTTGAACAATAAGGAAATCATTGGTTTTGTAGTTATTAATCACCTGTGATTGATGTAATAACTATAAGCATTTGACTTGTATCCCCCCCCCATAGAATCATTTAAAAAAAATTTAAACCATTAATTAAGGGGTATGAGCTCACCTATAGTGAGTGGTACGGATAAACTGAAGATGTAGGATCGCTAGGTGACAAGTGAAGTCTTGAACACACTTTATAATCCTAGTTAACATATAATACCACATATATGTATCCAGTTAGTCTTAAACTACTAATTAATAATGTTAAGACATCCTAGAACATAATAAACACTTTATATAAGTGTTATAAGCCCTAAGGATTGCATCTAAGTTGTTGTGGGACAAGGCTAATGAGTTTAGGGTTCCAAAGGACCACATACATGAGTTTACTCTCCAATAAATCTCACACAAGGAGTTTACGGTCATAAACCCTTGAGTTTACGGCCGTGAACTCCTAAGCTTAATGTCATTTGGTGTTTTGAAGTTCTAAATGATCCCTAGAAGCATTCCTACTTGGTGGATTAATTCTTGGAAGGGTTTAGGGCACTTATACACTACTTTGAGGAGTTTACGGCCCCAAGGACAATTCCTTTTGAGTTTACTGCTGTAAACTCATATGGAAAGGGGGTGTTTTTATGCTTTCAAGTCCCATGCTCATGTAGGATAGGTTCTAGACATCTATCTAAGGCTAATGAAGGCCTTAGGCACACTTTGGTACCCTTCCTTGATGTTCATGGCCCAAAGACCAAAATCATAAGAGATTACGGCCGTAATCTCTCTTTAGGATGGGAATTTGATGATTTAATGTCCCTAAAATAACTAGGATTAAATCAAGGCTATTGTCCAAGGCTTTAGGAGTGATTAAGGCACTCTTTGGCCTTTGATTTTGGAGTTCACGGTCCAAGAACTTCTTGGTCTGTGAAAACCTAAATCTTGGTGTTCATGGATGATTTCTAGTCTTAAATACACCTATATACAAGTCTATGGTAGTTACTTATCAAGGGGAAAGGACTAGGCATCAGTTTACCCTCATAAAAGAGTTTACTCCCCAAGGTGTTCTTGGGCGGTAAACTTTTGAATCTAGCTGTTTGTTATGAAATCAATGTCATTAATCACATTATAAGCCATATAATACAACTAGAGAGAGGTACTAACAATTTGGGATGAAAACCCGAAGATCTGTGAGAGAGAAAATGGCTTTTCTCTAGTTGGAAATGTAACTAATGAATGAATATGGCTCAGAATTCTATATATAGTCCTGGGATTTTTGGCAGAAATATTTTATTCACGAAATGAACTCTAATATAATAGAGTTTTGGAATAAAAAGAATTGGACAAAACCCTAGTGCATCCACTCTCCTGATATCTCCTTAAGTGTAAACCATGAAATACTCAAACTTATACGGAAAAGTCTGAAAATTTACTGCGACTGTTCTAAATTCTATTGACTTGATAATGTTCGTACAGAATGGAAATTTCGGGTTGTCACATATACACATTAAGGTATGAGTCTAGACTAGTTTCACAAGGGAAGGAAAGGACTAGGGCACACTTTTGGCCCCTAAAGAAGGGTTTACGGTCCAAGGTGTTCGTGGGCCGTAAACACCTTTGATCTTGATGTTTCCTCGTGATTTCTTGATGTATAGACGTATAATATTCTCTATGATACTCTAAGATAGAAGCACTTACAATTTGGGATGAAAGACTGAAGATCCTTGGGAGAGAATCGGGTTTTTCTCTAGTTGAAAATGGAACAAATGACTAAAAATGGGTAAGGGCCATATATATACCCCATGGAGGTTACGACCGCAAACTCCATGTTTGGGTCGTAAAATCCAATTTCATGGAGTTTTGATACAACTATGATGTACAATATGCCCGAGATTATACGTCATATGATTACCACTTGAAGGATTAAAGCTCAGAATTGCTCAAACGGACACCAAACATACTAAAAGGCAGCAGAATGAGTTTGAATCTCTATGAAGTGTTTAACTGTACAATATAGAAAATTCCGGGTTGTCACAAGGACCCAGATAACTTGCGGCTCAGAGCATCCGCAACCACATTCGCCTTACCCGGATGGTAAAGGATCTCGCAATCATAGTCCTTGACCACATCCAGCCACCTGCGTTGCCTCATGTTCAGGTTCGACTGATCCATGATGTGTCTCAAACTCTTGTGATCCGTGTATATAGTACAACGGACCCCGTACATATAGTGCCTCCAAATCTTGAGAGCGAAAACCACCACTCCCAACTCAATATCGTGAGTAGGGTATCTCATCTCATGCGGCTTCAGCTGCCGCGACACGTAGGCTACCACTCGTCCTCTCTGCATGAGGACTGCCCCCAAGCTTGTGATGGATGCATCAAAAAATACCACAAAATCCTCCACTCCCTCGGGGAGTGTCAACACCGACGCCTCGCATAAACACTTCCGGAGGGTCTTAAGCGCCTTTTGCTGCTCAGGGCCCCACCTGAAATCCACCCCTTCCTCGTTGGACGAGTGAGGGGTACGACAATCTTGGAGAAATCATGAATGAACCTCCTATAATACCCTTGTAAACCCAAGAAACTCCTGATATATGAGGGATATTTCGGAGTCTCCCACTGCATCACCGCCTCTACCTTGGCCGGATCGACTAAAATCCCCTCTTGGTTAACGAGATGTCCGAGGAACTGGACCTCTCGTAACCAAAACCAACATTTTGAGAACTTGGTGTACAACCTTTCTCACCTCAGAACCCCTAGAAGCTCCCTAAGGTGCTCCTCATGCTGCTCTTGAGTCTTGGAATACACCAAGATATCATCTATGAACTGAATGACCGAGCGATCGAGCATCGGTCTGCAGACTCGGTTCATCAGATCCATGAACACCGTTGGCGCGTTGGTGAGCCGAAAAGACACCACCAAGAAACTCGTAGTGACCATAACGAGTCCTAAACATGGTCTTTTACCCGTCCTCCTCCCTCACCCTGACCTGGTGATATCCTGATCTTAAATCAATCTTGGAAAACCAAGACGCACCCTACAGCTAATCAAAAAGATCATCTATCCTCGGGAGTGGATAACGGTTCTTCACCGTTAACTTGTTCAACTCCCTATAGTCAATGCACATCCTGTGCGAACCGTCCTTCTTCCCGATGAAAAGGATTGGTGCTCCCTAAGGTGAACTACTCTGGCGAATAAACTGCTTGCTCAACATCTCCTGCAACTGAGATGATAGCTCCTGCATATCAGGCGGTGCCAGTCTGTGTTGGGTTTTGAGCAATCTAACACTTCCTAAGTGTGCATGCAACCCTAATAAACCTTGGATCTATGTTTGTCTAAATACATGCAAAATAATAATTTTCCAAGGTTCATAACCTATCTAACATGGCATGGGGTACTTTTAAACATATTACATACCTTTTTGATGAGTTTGATTCTCAAGGAGTTTGAGGGCCAAGAACCAATAGTGTGAATGCCTCAAATGGAATCACAAATCACCACAAACTCTTGGAAAACTTTGAGAGAGTGTATACACACAACAATTTTCGGCCACACACAAGCACACACACTAGTGGCTATTTCATGCAACATAAGCATGCTTATATAGTGTACATGATTAGGGTGAAACCCTAATAACCCACGACCTTTCCTTTTCCAAGGATCCATGGGTTAAAAGCTCCATGGATCATCCATGGACTTCCATACAAGCCTAGCCCATTAACAAATGGGTGTTAGCCCACACCATATAAAATCAATAGCCCATAATCTAATTAGTCTTCCTTTTAATCTCTAAATTAATTCATAATTAATTTAAGACTAAGACTAATTAAATAACATGACTTCATATTAATATATTATAACTTATAACATATTAATAATAATATGTGTATAACTCTCATAAAATTATCCATAAATAGTTTGGATGAAATGCAACCCAAATGGACCATGCCGGTCGGGTCAAGTATATACCAAATAAGTTATGGACTTAGACACCTTATCCAATAGACTCACACTTGGATAAGTCTAATAACTGTATTTCCCTATTACTTTAGGAACCAACCAGCAATCGTAGCTCTCGAAAACTTTGTTGAACTATGAAGCGCCATTTTAAGATAAGTGATCATACAATCCTCTGTTCTCATGATATCAGCCGGACAAACACATGGAACTATGTCTTTCTTATTGTCTGGCAGTTGTTTCTTGATTTCCGATTTGTTTGACAAAGAACTCAACTGAACACATCAATTTAGTTCTGACCGGGCCCGGTACATGGTTCAACACAAAATCATCGAGGGGCCCAGATATCGCTTCTATTTCTAGAAGGAACAGATAAACTTCAAGTCATATACTTGTTCTACTACTTGTTGAATTGTACACAAAGGCACGTTTTATAACATCAAGTTACTGATGCATTTACGTGCAATCAATGCACAACCAACTCATAGGTAACAACTCATATCTCTAGGTTTGAAGATTTATATGATATTACCATCTCACCATCACTCGAGATAAATTCCATGAAGTGATACAAGTGAGCGTGGGTTTATTCCAATACTCATAACTTATGAGTACTCATGAACGTTGTAGCAACCATTTCCATGTCTAAACACCTTTAGCCATCTACAAACCCAATTCATGACAATCTTGATTCATACCTACTTCCGACGTATGACCGATTGTGGAGGTTTGAATAAATTAATTATTCTAGAAGTCAAAACATGCAAAGCTGAAACAATTGTAAATAATTGACAATGATAGCAACTAGTTACTCATAAATAAATCACAATTTTATTCATCATCAAATGTCGATTACATTTTACAAGTTTAAGAGAATTTATCTAATCTGTAAAACTAATATCGTCCCTCAGCCCGATGCGCCTCGCATGCTGAAAATGCTTAGCCCTCGTCAGTCCCTTTGTAAGGGGATCTGAAGGGTTCTCATCTGACAATATCCTCTTTGCCACAAGGAGTCCTACTTCTATCTTGTGTCTTATGACGTGATATTTTCTGTCAATGTGTCGGGATCTCCCATGATCTCTCGGTTCTTTAGCTAAAGCAACCGCACTATTGTTGTCATAGAAATTTTCCATAGGCTCCTTAATAGTTGGCACAACTCCAAGGTCTCCGATGAAGTTCTTCAGCCATATCGCCTCCTTCGCTGCTTCACTCGCTGCTATATACTCTGATTCACAAGTCGAATCAGCCACCGTCTCTTGCTTGGAACTCTTCCAAGAGATTGCCCCTCCATTTAAGGTAAAGACCCAGCCCGACTGAGAGCAAAAATTATCCCTATCAGCCTGAAAACTAGCATCACTATACCCTAATACTCTCAAGTCATCACACCCACCAAGGGTAAGGATCCAATCCTTAGTCCTCCGCAGGTACTTGAGAATGTTCTTTACCGCAGTCCAATGAGCTTTACCAGGGTTCCCCTGATACCTGCTGACCATGCTCAAAGCAAAGGCCACATCAGGGCGGGTACAAGTCATACCATACATGATCGAGCCAACAACAGAAGCATACGGTAATTCGCTCATTTCAGCTATCTCTGCCTCTGTACTCGGACTCTGAGTCTTACTCAGCTTGGTGTTGCTTTGGATCGGTACATCTCCTTTCTTGGAATTCTTCATGTTGAACCTTTTCAACACCTTATCCAAGTAGGTACTTTGACTAAGTCCAATTAGTCTTTTACTCCTTTCTCTTAATATCCTTATCCCTAGGATATAGGCAGCTTCCCCTAGGTCCTTCATTGCAAAGCACTTCCTAAGCCAGGACTTAACCTCCTGCAAGGTTTGGATGTCACTTCCTATAAGTAGTATGTCATCCACATACAGTACCAAGAAGCTAACTATACTCCTACTAGATCTAACATACACGCAAGACTCATCTTCACTTCTTCAGAAGCCAAACTCTTTGAACTTCTCATCGAAACAAAGATTCCAACTACGAGATGCTTGTTTTAATCCATAAATGGATTTCTCAACCTTGCATACTCTATTAGTGTAACGCCCGTAGATCCGGGCTAGTCAATTTAGAGGCAATAGGGGTCGAAAACGACTTTTCGACAAAAGATTATTTAGAATAAATAATCTTAACCAAGTTGTGGAATATGTTTCAAGGTTTCCGTACATATAAAGAATGCCAAAATCCGAGTTATAACGAAGAAGTTATGGCCCGTCGAAGTTTCGCGACGGAACCGGCACGGCATCGGGAAGCGTAAATAGTGAATTTATGATAGAAGACTTTTTAACCTTATCAACCTAAACAAAAGTTGTAGAATATGTTAAACTAAGAACATCGATAAAAAGAACGCCCAAATCTGACTTCGTATGAAGAAGTTATGATTTTTCTAAGATTCGGCTTAGCAGTGCACGGCCCGAAACTCGAATTTTAGTTCGAGCAGTTTTTGGCTTACGCGACCTAAATGAGAGTTGAAGGTCTCATTAATAGGAACTCAACGGTAAAAAGACAGACGAAAACGGAGTCCGGATGAAGGAGTTATGAACTCTTCGCGGTTATTTAACAGTCTAAACGCCTCCTACTGTTAAATTTGAGATCGGTCGAGAATTAGCTGACGGAGTCTAAACGAAAGTTGTAGATCTTGATTTTACCTATGCGTGGATATAAAGAACGTCGAAAACGGAGCTCGTATGCGAAAGTTATGATTTTTCTAAGTTTGAAGGCTGATACGATTAGGGGGTGACGTGGCACCACCAGAATTGGACACGTGGCACCACCAGAAGGCCACCACATGGACCAACTCGGCGAGTAGGCCAGTCAGCACCCCTATTAATAGATGTGCCGGGTTCCATTCATTCTCACACCTTCAACCTTCTTCTTTCTCTCTCTATACTCTCTCTCTAAGCTCCCTTAAGCCCCTAAAAGCCTAGGTAAACCCCCTAGCACCCGAAGGAAGCCCCGAGGCTCCCGGAGTCCCGAGAAAAAGGGTCTTTCGGCTTGGGAACGCTGCTCCAGCGAAGCCCGACTTTGCAAAAAACTCGCTGTAAGTAAGCTATGCCTACGCTATCTTTAGTATAGCTTATGTTTTAATATAGTAACATTATTAGGAACTTATAATGAGTATTTGGGCTATTATTATGAGTTATATTGAGTGTTATTTAACGCTTATATAATAATAATAATAGTCAGACTATTAATTAGTCACGGTTATCGTTAGACTAAACCCTAGTGGTACTGGTACTAGGTTTTATCGAAGGAATATCGTTTTGAGAGTATCGAAGCGCTGTCCGAGTGCTGAGTCACCACCTTTCAGGTGAGTGCATGGTCCCTTTCATCTTACACATAGATATGAAGTATTTTAATATAAATTACGTGCTATGTGTACATATTGTCCGAATACTTGTGGTCTATGCTGGATGAATGATTTATACATGTTTTAAATGATTTAAACTGTATATTTATTTTATATCTACAAATATGTTGGGATAAAACATGGGTAGATGAAATAGTTGGTGAGTGATGAAATAAAATAATGAGAGATAGGTGATGATAGGAAGGTGATGATAGATAGGTGATTATGAATCGGTGATGTAGGATACTACAACCTTGTCCGACAATTTGGAGATGTAGTCATCTACCAGAGTATAGATGGCGACCGCGGACTATTATAGACAACCCCGTGGAAACACCAGCAGGCTAGTAACCTGTAGGTGATGAATTACGAGTTCAGGCGATGTTGTAACTACGTATTCATGCGATGATAGTCTAACCCTTATTATGAATTACGAGTCCAGGCGATGTTGTGGCTACGTATTCATGTGATGATAGACTAACCCTTATCATGATTTACAAGTCCAGGCAATGTTGTGGCTGCGTAATCATGCGATGATACCCTAACTCTTGCTAGACACATATTGAGGGAGTAATCCTCGGATTAGTATTGTCTATGCAATGTAGGCGATGATCCTTAGGTAAAGTTCGTAAGAACAATCATGTAAGGAAATACGATGTAAGGAGATGAGAAGTAAATATGATATAGGAGATGACCCTTGAGATAATATCTTTAGGGAAGACTAAAAGAAGATAATGGGGATGGGTAATTGGGTTGATTGTTTGATTGTTTAAACATAATAACTATATTATTGTGGGTTGAAAACCCTATGTACTCACCAGGTTTCCCAACCTGACCCACTCAGTTTATTTACATCACAGGTGGCGATATGAAGTGACATTACACTGAGAGATTTAAAGAGATGTAGATCACTAGTGTAAATAATTGTAAGTTCTGTTTATGCTTATGTTTCTGTATTAACGATGACATCCCAAATGTTTTAAGATGAATAAAAATACGTTTCTTCGAAAATATTTTAATAACGTATTTATCGTGTTTTTCTAGGAACAAATTCCGCAACCTTTTTATAAAATGAAGTACTCTGATTTTTATAAAGCATAAACAAAATCGGTCTTTTCTGACCGTGATTTTGGGGATGTCACAATTAGGGTACTCTGCACTGACAAAATCCTCTGGTTGATTCATGTACACATCCTCAGCCAACTTTCCATTAAGAAAAGCGGTTTTGACATCCATTTGCCATATTTCATAATCATGAAATGCAGCAATGGCTAGCATAGCCCTAATAGACTTAATCTTTGCTACCGGTGAGAAGGTTTCATCATAATCAATACCCTGAGTCTGAGTAAAACCCTTCGCAACCAGTCGAGCCTTATAAGTATGCACTTTTCCTTCCATGTCGGTCTTCTTCTTGAAGATCCATTTGCACCCAACTGTTTTACAGCCTGGTACATGGTCAACCAAGTTCCAAACTTGGTTGTCATACATGGACTGTATCTCGCTGTCCATAGCCTCCTTCCATTTAGCAGACTCTGGGCCTGCCATGGTTTCCTTAACACTACTAGGTTCTTCCAAATTTACCAGTGTACTATCACTGATAAATGTATCACCTTCCGTAGTAATATGAAAACCATAATAAAACTCAGGCGTGTTCCTAACCCGTGTGGAACGCCTCGGAGGTACAGACTCGTCAGCTGGATCAACAGGAGTTTCCTCCTCAGGTTGATTGCTAGTGTCTGAGGTTCCTTCACCAATCGATTCTTGAATTTCTTCAAGATCAATTTTCCTCCCACTGTCTCCTTGGCTTATAAATTCTCTCTCACGAAAGACCCCTCTTCTTGCTACAAAGACCACATTCTCACTGGGCCTGTATAAGAGGTAACCGAAGGATTTCTGTGGGTAGCCGATTAAAATACACCTTTTGCTTCGGGGTTCAAGCTTATCATGAGTTTCACGCCTCACGAAAGCTTCGCAACCCCAAATTTTGATGTGATCCAAATTGGGAACCTTCCCAGTCCACATCTCATGATGTGTTTTGGTAACCTTCTTTGTAGGGACTAAATTGAGGATATGGGCGACAATCTCTAAGGCATACCCCCAAAAAGAGATTGGTAGCGAAACTCGACTCATCATGGAGCGAACCATGTCTAACAAGGTTCGATTACGCCTCTCAGCTACACCATCTAGCCGTGGTGTCCTGGGAGGATTCAATTGTGAGACAATCCCACACTCCTTAAGATAGTCAAGGAACTCGGTACTAAGATACTCACCACCTCGATCGGATCGAAGCATCTTAATGTTCCCGCCCAATTGATTTTCTACTTCCTGTTTGAATTCCTTAAACCTTTCAAAGGTTTCTGACTTATGCTTGATTAAGTAGACATATCCATATCTACTAAAATCATCAATAAAAGTCACATAATACCGATTAGCATCCCTTGTGGCGGTTTTGAATGGTCCACATACATCAGTATGTATTAGGTCCAACAAACCCTCTCCCCTTTCACAAGTTCCAGTGAAGGGTGATTTTGTCATCTTTCCAAGTAGACAAGATTCATAACTATCATCCGATTTAAGGTCGAATGATTCCAAGACTCCACTCTTTTGGAGTTGGCCTATGCGTTTCTTGTTTACATGTCCAAGACAACAATGCCACAATGATGCTTTATCTAGGCTAGTAGAAGAATCAATATACAACACATTATTTCCTAAGTTGTCTACAATCGACACAGTTTCATACACACCATCACAAGGTAATGCTTTAAAATAAAACACATTTTTAAAGAAAGCATTAATACCACCACATTCATTATCAAACGAAAAGGTAAAACCTTGTTTGTACAAAGCATGAAAGGAAATAATATTCCTCGCCATTTCAGAAGAGTACACACATTTATTCAAATCTAATTTTAACCCATTATTCAGCAACAAAGTATAAACTCCAATCTTGGAAACAGGTGAAGCCTTCCTATTCCCCATGATCAAGTTTATCTTCCCATGCTCCACATCCTCACTTCTTCTTAGGCCCTGCAAATCAGAACATATGTGAATACCACATCCTGTATCAAGCACCCAAGAGTTAGAATATGGTAAGTTATTAGACAATATTGTGTAAATACCTGTTTGGGTGGGTTTCACTTTCCCATCCTTCAGATCCTGCAAGTATTTTGAGCAGTTTCGCTTCCAGTGCCCCTTGTCCTGGCAATAGTAGCAATCAGCATCCTTGGGAATGGCAGAAGGAGTGGCAGAACCGCTCTTGGTCCTTGATGAGGAGCCTTCAAGAGACTTTCCCTTGGTACCCTTCGAAGGGTGCTTCCTCTTTTTCCCTTTGCCTTGCCCGATAGCCAAAATAGGGGTAGATGTTGGAGTAGGAGTAGTAGAGGTAACAACCGACTTGCCCTTAAGACCGGTTTCAGCGGTCTTCAAGAGTCCTTGAAGCTTGCTAAGGGTAACTTCCTCCTTGTTCATATGATATGTCATACGAAAATGGTCATAACAAGAAGGTAAGGAGTGCAAAATGATGTCAATTGCCAACTCCTCAGGGAAGTTTACATTCAGCTTCAGCAAACGGTCCACATACCTTTGCATCTTTTGCATGTGGGCCGTGACGGATTCACCGTCCTTCATGCGGGTTGTTATTATGGAGGAGATTATTTCATACCTCTTTTGACGAGCACTCTGATGGTACCATTCCATCAGGTCTTGGTGCGTCTCAAAAGGGTAGAAGTCCTCATAGGACTTTTGGAGCTCGGCTGTCATCGTGGCCATCATGATGCATGCCACCTTAGTAGCATCTCTCTCTCTCATGTGTCCTGAATTCAGCGATCTCCTCAGGAGTAGCAGTAGACTCATCAAGCTCTTTTAACTCCTTATCGAGTACATATTCCTTATCCTCATAACGAGTTACCATCCTGATGTTCCTTGTCCAGTCCATGAAGTTGGAACCATCAAAGATGAATCTCCCACAAAGATTCATGAGAGAGAAAGAACCAGTTAGGTTAGAGCCCGAAGCATTAGTGTTGGAAGACATCTGAAAGAAGAAAGTAAGTTTAGACTAGATATATAGAATCCTTAATAAGAGACCCAAATGTAATATTAAGGCTAGGATCCAATCACAATATATTATACTTACAAGAGGGATGTCGTAATCTAAGTAATAATATATTTGAAAGGTAGGTGAATGACGATTCACCAATTTCCACCACGAAAACGAAATGATTTATTAGGTTTTAATTGGATTTGAAATTCCTAGATTCTTTTGAGATTCATTGAACTTTTCAATGGCATGTTTCAATCTCGATTGTGCCCTTCAAGTTTTGTGACTGGGATGCCGAGGATCACAAAACAAGGTGTGAATAACCATGCCAATTCACTTGGTACCCTTAATATTATCACCTAATCAATGTGCCGGTTAACCACACACGCTCCATTGATCTATGACAAACATTAAGTCACCCTTCGTGATCCTTACTAGTCCAAGTTAGTGTGTCGGTTAACCACACACGCTCCACCAACGACTTGGTAAGGTATAAAGTGTGAATTCCATGGATTAGCACCATGTTCACATTTTTCCTAAAGTAACTAAGATTGGGAATTAACTAAAAGATTTAGTTACTTTATAATATTCATCATACTTAATGAGAATTTATAAGTCTTTATCTTACCCGTTCGGCTAACGACGCTCCACCAGTCAAGCAAGCGGTGGGTGAGAGTATACACCCATTAAGTCGCCATTTTATAGGCAACAACCTTATACCTACCTTATAGACCAGCTTCGTGAATGAGGCCTACTAACGGTAAAACGACTTGTTCTTATACATATATATATATATATATATATATATATATATATATATATATATATATATATATATATATATATATAATTAACCATTAATGTTATAAATAGTATAAGTGTTGAATTTTAACTTTTAAAATTCTAAGTGTTGGAATTAAAGTTTATTAAAGTGTGTGAAACTTTTCCAAATTCCAAAACTTGAGGACAAGTTTTGTAACTCTTCAAAACTTTTCATTTCATAACTTATGAATTAAAGGTTCATAAAATGAAGACTCTTCATTTTATGTAACTTATGTGTTTTTAATGTGTGTTAAAGAAAAGTGACCTTTGGATATCCATAACTTGAGAACAAATTATGGACTCCATTAAAACACATAAATGATCAAGAATTAATCCTAAACAATTCAGCAAATAATTCCTATCATCTTCTAAATTCATAAGAACATGAACATGATTATCAAAGTTTCAAAATTATATGAACACATACAAAGCATGAAATTTTGATATATGCTATTGTAAATGGATTAGAACAACCATTACACCAACCAAAATAAGTTTTAAAACATCAAAACAGTTTGGGGTAAAGTTTCTAGTCCATTTCCAGCAGCAAAAGTCGAAAATCTGCGTTCTGAACCTTCTACTCGCCGAGTGCACGAATCTACTCGCCGAGTAGGTTGAACTTTGCCTTGGACTCGTCGATTCCCCCCATGGACTCGGCGAGTCCATCATGTAGACAGCAAATATTTCAACCTTTTTTCACTATTTTGCATCAAGTATCATACAAGCAAGCCTAGGCTCTGATACCACTGTTGGGTTTTGAGCAATCTAACACTTCCTAAGTGTGCATGCAACCCTAATAAACCTTGGATCTATGTTTGTCTAAATACATGCAAAATAATAATTTTCCAAGGTTCATAACCTATCTAACATGGCATGGGGTACTTTTAAACATAAAAGAATTAGATGAGATTACATACCTTTTTGATGAGTTTGATTCTTAAGGAGTTTGAGGGCCAAGCACCAATAGTGTGAATGCCTCAAATGGAATCACAAATCACCACAAACTCTTGGAAACCTTTGAGAGAGTGTATACACACAACAATTTTCGGCCACACATAAGCACACACACTAGTGGCTATTTCATGCAACATAAGCATGCTTATATAGTGTACATGATTAGGGTGAAACCCTAATAACCCACGACCTTTCCTTTTCCAAGGATCCATGGGTTAAAAGCTCCATGGATCATCCATGGACTTCCATACAAGCCTAGCCCATTAACAAATGGGTGTTAGCCCACACCATATAAAATCAATAGCCCATAATCTAATTAGTCTTCCTTTTAATCTCTAAATTAATTCATAATTAATTTAAGACTAAGACTAATTAAACAACATGACTTCATATTAATATATTATAACTTATAACATATTAATAATAATATGTGTATAACTCTCATAAAATTATCCATAAATAGTTTGGATGAAATGCAACCCAAATGGACCATGCCTGTCGGGTCAAGTATATACCAAATAAGTTATGGACTTAGACACCTTATCCAACAGTCTTTACGACGCCTTGGCGATGGGGGCTGCACCTGGCACTAAGTCGATCCTGAACTCAACCTACCTCTCCGGAGGCACTCCGGGTAACTCCTCCAGAAACACATCAAAAATTCCATCACCACTGGAACCTCAGAAACTGAGATCTGCTCTCTAACCCGCGTATCTACCACATACGCCAAATAACCGGCACACCCATGTTGAATATACTCTCGAGCCCTGGCTGCTGAACAAAACCCTGATCCCAACGTGGTGCCCTCACCATATACTACAAGTTCTCCCCTACTCGGGGTTCGAATCACCACCCGCTGTCCCTCGCAGTCGATCATGGCGCCAAAACGGCTAAGCCAATCCATCCCTACAATGACGCATACATCCCAAATGAGGATAAGAATCAAATCTACCGGGAAGGACACCGCGAAAATCTCCAACACGCATCCCAGTAGACCAAAGAAGCAGAAAACCAATGCTCGTTGGCGATCGAAACTCGCAACGGATACTCAAGATCCTCTATCGACACACTGAACCCTCTAGAGAAGAACTGAGATACAAACGAACGACTCGCCCCCGAGTCAAATAATACCAAAGCGGGCAAATAATTTACTAAAAACGTACCTAATCACAGGGACAATCAATAAGCATAACATAAATACAATAACTGAGATAGAGAATAGAAATGTACTAGCAACCACATCTGGTGTTGACTTGGCCTCCTCGGTCGTGAGCTGGAAGGCGTGAGCCTGAGCCTTCGGAGGCTCCACCTTGACTGGCCTCCCATCTCCAATCCTTGCAGCAGTTGGCGCGGAACCCTGCGCCGACTTGGCGGCAAGTTGCAAACAGTTGGTCTTCACATGACCAACCTAATGAAAATGGTAACAAATCCTCATATCCACGGGAGGGGCGGACTGACGACAGTCCGTAGATAGTGCCCCTCCTTGCCACATTTATGGCACCCACCTCCTGCTTTACAAACTCCCGAATGAACCCTACCACACTTTCCACAAGTGTGGCTCTGGTGACCCCCAGACCGTGTATCAGTGGTCTTAAACCACTTAGGCGCCGGCTGAGACTGTGTCGGTGCCTGACGCTGCTCCTTCAGCTGCAGCTCTATCTCCAACTCACACTACCTCGCGGCTTCCTGAAGATCCAAGAGGGTATCACATCGCTGTGTAGGCACGAACTACCGAATATCAGTCTTGAGCATACTCAGATAACGATTCATCTGAGACTGCTCTGAAGCAAACTCCACGCAAAACATAGCCCTCTTCTTGAACATATGGGTAATCTCCATCACAGACTCCCCATCCTATATCAAGGTCAAAAACTCATGCTCAAGCCGCTCCTGCTCAACGCGTGGAACGTAGCGAGTGTGGAACATATATCTGAACTGCTCCCAAGTAACAGCAGCTCGTTGATCATCAGTATACGACCCAGTCGTCAGCCTCCACCAACTCGTTTTCCCCAAGCCTCAGCAGGTTCATGGCACATTTGACCTTTTGGTCAGCAGAACATGAGCACGTGAAGAAATAGCACTCCACGTCAGATAACCACCTCATATCCCTAATCGCATCCTGTGTACCATCAGAAATCGGGGGCTTTGTATTATCGAAGTCCCGGTACTGGAAAGCCTTTCCGGCTCCTCCCCCAACCCTTGCCGCAGTGACAGCCGAAGTGGCTGCAGCGGCAGCTGTTTTTGCTAGAGCTGCATATCGCTCATCAATATACTCAACCATCGCGGTCTTAATCGACCCAAACATCTCTGGCAGCTACGCTCGGAAAGCAGCAACAATCTCGTCGTGCATGATCTCCCGGATCCTGGCATCCAACTCCTCTATCCCTATCTGAACCACGGGCTAGGGTGCTACCGGCACCTCTAACCCTTCGTCTCCCGACCATGATCCTGATCCTGATCTGGATCCCGAAGCAACACGTCTCGTCACCACCATACTGAAATATATATATACAAATCATCAGATAAATAACATAATGTCGGGAGACTAAAACCCAGAAACTCTAGGGGTTGTGACTTCCTTGCTACGCGTATGGGTCCTGTGCTTTCAGTATTTTGGGCCCATACTACCTTCCACACCTACCCATATTTGTATCAAGTCTTACCACAATGCCCTAACAATATCATCAACATAGGAAATGCACTCAACCCTCATTCTAGGGGAATACCAAATACCTCGCATCTAGACTCACCACTTAACACGACTCTCACATTTATGAAACTTCCATCATCCCCTTCAGCGCTAATGCACGCTAGCTGCACATAACGCTGGACCCAATAGACTTTTGAATACCCAATCCTACCCGAAGGCCGAATTAACATTCTCAGGCTTTCAGGTCTTTATTATGCGCATCCGTGATGCATACACTAAACATCTACAGTTATGATATCAATTCCACATACAAGAAATTTTAGGTTAATAGGCATCATCCAATTAGGCAAATCTAACATTTGATTCCTGAAGATCCCTAGTCTAGCACTAGCATGCTGTTCTAACATATCAGAATATCAAATAACCGCATGGTATTTTGGGGTTTACTTATAGGCTTCGGCTGATCATACCCTCTGCATCCTCCATCCTTTATTTTGAAAACCATTTTAAAACTTATTTCCGAAAATCTCCTTGATTTGAGACTGGATTCACACGAGTGTTCCTCCAAATTCTGTAACAACGTAAAATTTCCAATTTAATTTTTCATTTTCAAACCACAAAATGTATAACATATCAAAATCTCATATCCATAACAACAGTGTTTTTAAAACAAATCCCAAGATCTCTCTAACATGAACTCCATCCATGTGGGTGTGTACAAGTCAAGCCTTTTCCTTCCCACGGTCCTCGCTGGTACCTGAGACATCAAACACAACAACTGTAAGCATAAATGCTTAGTGAGTTCCCCAAAATACCACATATCACAAACACGCCACTCAAGGCTAAACCCGACCCTCGGGTTAAGATGTCTCAGCGGGACCCTCCAGTCCTGCAGCTCGTCGGACCCTCTGGTCCAGTCATAGCTCGTTGGGCCTTCCGGTCCGGTCAGAATCGTTGGACCCTCCGGCCCGGTCTATATAACCATACAGCATACGAATAACACATAACACGAAATCTCTAAGACAACACATAAACTCATACATAGCACATGAGACCCTCTGGTCAACTCGAAATACCTACTCAAGGTAATGAATAGTGAGAAGACTCACCTCGCGTATCTCGGTAACTCATAAATCTCATAACTACTAGTGCTCGATCTCCCGAGCTATCGTCCTCCTACAACACAAGCATATCTCTACTTAATACCACCTTGACCCAGGCTGACTAACACTACAAAGTCAAACTAGTCAACTCTGGTCAATGGTCAACGGTCAACGGTTGACCCGACTCGCCGAGTCTGGCGTGGACTCACCGAGTCCCTACGGGAACCCGATCCCTCTGAATCTCTTCCAACTCACCGAGTCTCTCACCCGACTCGGTTACTCATCCCCTAGTTCGTAATCAATGAACAACCCGCACCAACTCGCCGAGTCTGGGAGTGGACTCAGCGAGTGCATTCCATGCACAACCCCAAAAGACCTTCTGAGGTTAGATCCACTCTACTAACTCATAGATCCAGTCCCCTTAAGCTTATTGACCACGTAAAGTCCAAGTGTTGGTGCTCATTAAGCATCAAATAGCTCATTAATGTTGTTTTAGCCTCAAATACATTGATCCCAAACCCAAAACCTCCATGGATGCATATAAAGCTTGGGCAAAGAGGTGCTCTAGACCTCTATGGGTCCAGATTCAGAGCCATAACTCGCCAAGGGACCATGAGGATACTAGATCTAGCCACAAATGGGTTCAAAAGCCCTAAATCTATATGAACATCACAATAACAAAGAAGAATTCGAAATGGTACCTCAGTTGTGATGTCCTGGACCTCAGTTCTTCAAGAATCCACCCCTGTCTTGCTTCCTCTTGGCTAGATCTCCTCTTCCTTTGCTAGAAAATAACTCCAAGATCAACAATGGCTCCTTCCCTCACTTAAATCACTCAAATGCTCTAGGATCTCACTCTGGGGACTGATGAGTGCAAATGACGGCCATAAGGCCCTTTAAATAGGCCTCAAACGAGAGAAATTAGGTTTTCATTAAACAGCGCAGACTCGTCGAGTCCGGGCATCAATCCAGGTGAAAAATCGTGTCTCAACTCGGCGAGTCTACGCACCAACTCGCCGAGTCCTTCCACAAAACTCAAAATAAAAAGATTAATTAATATACCTAAAATCTCGGATGTTACAATTCTCCCCCACTAGAATTCGACTTCGCCCTCGAAGTCTCATTCCTGAAATAGCTCTGGATGCTGCTCCTGCATCTCTCGCTCCGGTTCCCAGGTCAACTCGGATCCCTTCCGATGCTGCCACTGAACCTGTACCAGAGGCACTTCATTGTTCCTCAGAACCTTGATCTTCCGATCCACAATTGCAACTGGTCTCTCCGCGTAGTTCAGGCTCGCATCCACCTGAATGTCCTCTAACGGCACCACCGCCAACTCGTTGACAATACATTTCCTTAACTGCGAGACATGAAAGGTGTCATGGATCTGACCCAACTCAACAGGTAGATCCAACCGGTAGGCTACCCTGCCTACCCTAGCAATTACCCTGAAGGGTCCAATATATCGGGGTCCCAACTTGCCCCTCTTCCTAAATCGTATCACTCCTTTCCAAGGAGAGACCTTTAGGAGCACAAGGTCACCAAACTGAAACTCGAGCTCGGACCGACGCCTATCCGCATAACTCTTCTGGAAACTTTGCACGGTCAACAACCTCTGCCTGACCTACTGAATCTGATCGGTCGTCTGGAGTACAATCTTCGTGCTACCCATCACTCGCTGCCCCACCTCTCCCCAGCAGATGGGGGTGCGACACCTCCGCCCATACAACAGCTCAAAGGGTGGCATACCAATGCTCGAATGATGGCTGTTGTTGTACGAAAACTCTGCTAGAGGTAGATAGGTGTCCCAGCTCCCTCCAAAATCCAAAACACATGCTCGGAGCATATCCTCAAGCGTCTGAATCATCCGCTCGCTTTGTCCGTCCGTCTGCGGGTGGTATGCGGTACTGAAATGCAGTCTCGTACCCAACTCCTCATGAAACTTCTTCCAAAACCTAGAAGTAAAACACACGTCCCGATCTGAAACAATCGACATCTGAACCCCATGCCGCGATACCACCTCCCTCACATATAATTCCGCCAACTTCTCCGCAGAAGAGCTCTCGCTGATGGCTAGAAAATGAGAGATCTTCGTTAGTGTATCCACGATCACCGAAATCACATCAACTCCCCTCGCAGTCCGTGGCAATTTGGTGATAAAATCCATGGTAATCTGTTCCCACTTCCATTCGGGAATCTCCATCGGCTGCAATTTGCCGTGCGGACGCTGGTGCTCGGCCTTAACCTGACAACAAGTCAGGCACCTCTCGACGAACCATGCAACATCCCTCTTCATACAGAGCCACCAATACTCTTTCCTTAGGTCCAAATACATCTTAGTAGCCCTGGGATGAATCAAGAATTTCGATTGATGTGCTTCCTCCATCAAGATAGTACGCGCACCGCCCACAAACTGTACCCAAATCCAACCCTGAAATGTCATAAGTCCCCGACCATCCGTAACGAATTCCGATACCTGATTGACAACCCGCTCCCTCTTCTGATTTTTTGATCTCGCAGCCTCAGCCTGAGCCCCTCGGATGGTGTCCAAAATCGGGGTCATCACCGTCAACCTCAAACAGATATCTTGCATCAAGGCACCCTCTGCCCTACGACTTAGGGCGTCGGCTACCACATTAGCCTTGCTCGGGTGGTACAGGATCTCACAATCATAATCCTTTACCACATTCAACCATCTCCTCTGACGCATATTCAGATTTGGCTGATCCATCAAGTACTTCAAGCTCTTGTGGTCCGTGTATATCGTACACTGAACCCCATACAGATAGTGACGCCAGATCTTGAGGGCGAAAACCACAGCCCCCAACTACAGATCATGGGTGGGATATCTCGTCTCATGAGGCTTTAACTGCCTCGACGCATATGCGATCACATGCCCTCTCTGCATCAACACTGCTCCCAACCCCAATATCGATGCATCACAGTATACCACGAAATCCTCCATCCCTTCCGGTAATGCAAGCACGGGAGCTTCGCACAATCTCTGGAGAAGGGTCTCAAATGAGGTCTGCTGCTCCAGACCCCATGAGAAAGTAACACCCTTCTGGGTTAACTTGGTAAGTGGCACAACAATCTTGGAGAAGTCCCTGATAAATCTCCGATAGTAGCCTGCCAGCCCTAAGAAGCTCTAGATCTCCGTAGGTGACCTCGGCACCTCCCAACTCATCACAGCCTCGATCTTGGCCGGGTCAACCAATATCCCATTCTGGTTAATGAGATGCCCTAAGAACTGGACCTCCCGTAACCAAAAATCGCACTTGGAGAATTTGGCGAATAGCCTCTCCGATCTCAGAACTCTGAGGAGCTCTCTCAAATGCTCCTCGTGCTGCTCTCTAGTCCTCGAATACACCAGGATGTCACCGATCGATTCAACATCAGCCTACAAACCCTGTTCATGAGGTCCATGAATGTCGCGGGTGCATTGGTGAGCCCGAATGGCATCACCACGAACTCGTAATGCCCGTAACGAGTCCTAAATGCTGTTTTCTGGATATCCTCATCCCGAACTCTTATCTGGTGATATCCTGACCTTAGGTATATTTTGGAGAACCAAGACACCCCCTGCAACTGATCAAATAGATCATCGATCCTCGGTAGTGGATAACGGTTCTTGACCGTCAACTTGTTCAGGTCCAAGTAATCAATGCACATTCGGTGTGAACCATCCTTTTTCCTGACAAAAAGGATCGGCGCTCCCCAGGGAGAGCTATTGGGATGGATGAACCCTTTCCCCAACAGCTCCTGCAGCTGTTAGGATAACTCCTGCATCTCTGGCGGTGGTAGGCGATATGGCGCCTTAACGATAGGCGCGGCCCCGGGAATCAAATCGATACGAAACTCCACTTGCCTCTCGGGAGGTACGCCCGACAACTCCTTGGGGAACACGTCCCGGAACTCACGCACTATCGGCACATCATCCACTGATCTTGGCCTCCCAACAGCCTCTCGTACATCCGTCACATAGTCCATGAATCCCTTGCAGCCCTGTTGCATGCTCCGTCTCGCTCTGGCAGCCGAACACAATACCGAACCACCACGAGTCCCCTCGCCATAACTGTCAGCACTCCCCCACTAGGATCTCAGATCATCACCAATTGATGCTCACAATCTATGACATCCCCGAAATGGCTCAACCAATCCATGCCCACTATGACACAAACATCCCTCATGGCAATCAGTATCAAGTCAATCGGAAACTCCACTCCGAAGATCTCCAGTACACATCCACGTATCACCTCGGTAGCACATACCTCACGCTCATCGGCTATGGAAACTTGCAGAGGTCGACTCAATGCCTCCCTCGGAATACTAATGTGCTGACTAAAAGTCAAAGATACGAACGACCGACTCGCACCCAAGTCAAACAACACTAATGCAGGTACATAATTCACAAGAAAAGTACCTACGCATAACATATAATCATCACAATATAAACTCAGCATCAATAAATAAAGAATATGTACCTGCCACGACGTCAGGTGCTGCGCGGACCTCTTCCATTGTCAACTGAAAGGCTCTCCCCCTAGCCTTCGGTGTTTCGGCCTTTGCTGGCTGGGTCTCAGTAGCTCGAACTGCAGGTACGGATCCCTGCACTATCCTCTGAAGCTGGGGGCACTCGGCCTTCCGATGGCCAGTTTGGTTGGAATGGAAGCAAACCGAGAACCCCTTAGGACAATCCCTCGCGAAATGCCCTTCCTTCCCACATTTGTAGCATACCCCAGACTTGCATGACCCATCATGGCTCTTGCCGCACTTCCCACAAGTACGGCCCCTCGAACTACTTGTCCTCGAATCAGTGGGCTTTGCCCGCTTGGCGGCTGGCTGCGACTGTGCCAGTCGCCGATCACCCCTTTGAGACTCGGCTTCCTCCCTCGCCTGCGTCTCAAGCTCAATATCCCTCTTCCGGGCATTTTCCTGGAGCTCGGCAAATGTCCGGTAAGTCGAGTTCGCCACGAACTCACGAATGTCCCTCCTTAGTATACTCAGATATCGGCTTATGCGAGCCTGCTCAGTGGACACCTATTCCGGGCAAAACAATGTTCGTTCATGAAACATCCTCGTAATCACTATCACCGACTCAGTCCCCTGCTTGAGGGTCAGAAACTCCTGGGCTAAGCGTTCCCTCTCCACCTGGGGAACATACTCGTCATGAAACATTGCAGTAAACCTCTCCCAGGTCACTGCAGTCAGCTCAGCTGTCGAATAGCTCGCGGTCACAAACTTCCACCAGTCCTTCGCCCCCAAGCGAAGCTGGTTGAGTGCAAATCGCACCCTCAAGTGCTCCGGACACGAGCATGTATAGAAACACCCTTCCATGTCTGAGATCCACCTCATGGCGGTGATCGGATCCTGTGTACCATCAAACTCTGGTGGTTTCGTGTTGCTGAACTCTCGGTACAACAACGAATCACCACCCTGGGGTCTCGCAGCAGCAACAGCTGTTGTGGCTGCAGCAACAGCAACATCAGTCAAAGCAGCGTAACGCTCGTCAAACATCTCGATCAGTGTGGTCTTAATAGACCCAAACATCTCTGGAATCTCGGCTCTAATGGCAGCAGCCACCTCCTCATGGATGATCTGATGGATCTCCTCATCACTCACCCCACTGCCCTCGATGGTATGGCGTGTCCTGACCATGATCAATCTCTGAAATACAACATAAGAACTATTAGGGACACTTTCGAGCATACTCACACTCGACAAATTAATCATCCTCAACTTCTGGTACCCCAAGGATTCTTACTTGGACTGCGCACCAATCCGGTGCCTTCAATAGTACGGGCCCAATACTATCGTCCACACCGAATCAATATACAACCCAAGTCCTCCTCCTAGGATCCCAAAGCTGTAAATACTCTACTCTCGCTATGCATTGGCTACCCTCAGTAGACCTCTCACGAGCTCCTCACTACTACTTACTCACTCTCAAAGTATCTCATAGCAGCATCAATCTCCTAGGCTAAAGCTTCACAAATCAGGCCACTCTAGTCCTAATAGGAATACCTAGCCTCTCTAGCATGCACAACATAATATCTCATAACTCATAACATATAATGTAAGGGTATTTTGGGGATTCACCGTTTCGGCGCTGGCTACATTACACACCTTCCACTCTGCTTGGTTCCAAAACCTCTTTTTCTTTTTAGAAAATTTTAGTTTTGTTTGAAAATTTCTCAAATCCTCGGTTTCAGTTCAAATACGCCCGAAGGTGCATCCGAATCCCTCAAACCAAGACTCTGATACCAACTTGTAACAACGTAAAATTTCGAATTTAATTTTCATTTTCAAACCACAAAATGTATAACATATCAAAATCTCAAATCCATAACAACAGTGTTTTCAAAACAAATCCCAAGATCTCTCTAACATGAACTCCATCGGTGTGGGTGTGTACAAGTCAAGCCTTCGCCTTCCCACGGTCCTCGCTGGTACCTGAGACATCAAACACAACAACTGTAAGCATAAATGCTTAGTGAGATCCCCAAAATACCACATATCACAAATACGCCACTTAAGGCTAAACCCAACCCTCCAGTCAAGATGTCTCAGCGGGACCCTCCAGTCCCGTAGCTCGTCGGACCCTCCGGTCCAGTCATAGCTCGTTGGGCCTTTCGGCCCGGTCAGAATCGTTGGACCCTCCGTCCCGGTCTATATAACCATACAGCATACGAATAACACATAGCACGAAATCTTTAAGACAACACATAAACTCATACATAGCACATGAGACCCTCTGGTCAACTCGAAATACCTACTCAAGGTAATGAATAGTGAGAAGACTCACCTCGCGTATCTCGGTAACTTGTAAATCTCGTAACTACTAGTGCTCGATCTCCCGAGCTATCGTCCTCCTACAACACAAGCATATCTCTACTTAATACCACCTTGACCCAGGCTGACTAACACTACAAAGTCAAACTAGTCAACTCTGGTCAACGGTCAACGGTTGACCCGACTCGCCGAGTCTAGCATGGACTCGCCGAGTCCCTACGGGAACCCGATCCCTTTGAATCTCTTCCTACTCACCGAGTCACTCACCCGACTCGGTTACTTAGCCCCTGGTTCGTAATCACTGAACAACCCACACCAACTCGCCGAGTCTGGGAGTGGACTCGGTGAGTGCATTCCATGCACAACCCCAAACGACCTTCTGAGGTCAGATCCACTCTACTAACTCAAAGATCCAGTTCCCTTAAGCTTATTGACCACGTAAAGTCCAATTCTTGGTGCTCATTAAGCATCAAATAGCTAATTAATGGTGTTTTAGCCTCAAATACATTGATCCCAAACCCAAAACCTCCATGGATGCATATAAAGCTTGGGCAAAGAGGTGCTCTAGACCTCTATGGGTCCAGATTCAGAGCCATAACTCGCCAAGGGACCATGAGGATACAAGATCTAGCCACAAATGGGTTCAAAAGCCCTAAATCTATATGAACATCACAATAACAAAGAAGAATTCGAAATGGTACCTCAGTTGTGATGTCCTGGACCTCAGTTCTTCAAAAATCCACCCCTGTCTTGCTTCCTCTTGGCTAGATCTCCTCTTCCCTTGCTAGACAATAACTCCAAGATCAACAATGGCTCCTTCCCTCACTTGAATCACTCAAATGCTCTAGGATCTCACTCTGGGGACTGATGAGCGCAAATGACGGCCATAAGGCCCTTTAAATTGGCCTCAAACCCGAGAAATTAGGGTTTCATTAAACAGCACAGACTCGCCGAGTCCACCATGGTGACTCTCCAAGTCCGGGCATCAATCCGGGTGAAAAATCGCGTCTCAACTCGGCGAGTCTACGCACCAACTCGCCAAGTCCTTCCATAAAACTCAAAATAAAAAGAATAATTAATATACCTGAAATCTCGGATGTTACAAATTCACTCAAACCAAGGCTCTGATACCAACTTGTAACATCCATAAAAATTCACACACCAAATTTAAACTTTTTCAATCATAAATAAAAACCACATAACATTGTTTACAAAATGTTTTCAAATCATAACATAAGGATGAGTAGCGATATGGTCACGCCTTCACCTTTCCACGATCTCCTGAAGTACCTGAAACAGTAAACTGAAAATTGTAAGCCCGGGGGCTTAGTGAGCTACCCCCAAAATACCAACACCACACTGACAATACCATAATAGTAATAATCAATCAATCAACATGGATACTGGGCCATCGGCCTGACTGGACCGCCCTACCAGGCCTACGGTCTATCTGGATCTATCCTGAGCCTTCGGCATGACTGGTCCGCCATGTGGGCCTACAGTCTCCCTGGACCACTCATAGGGCATGTTGGCCTTCAGCACAAAGCAGGACCGCCTCAACCCAACCAACAAGCAAATAACCATGTAAGCATACTAACATATACTGGCATATACAAAGATCAAACATATCTATCTTACTGATCACAATCATAGAATTCTCCTGTAACTAGAGTACCGACCTAGCAGGTTACTGACACACCAACCCCTACGGATCATAAAAGCATAACATACTGTCTATCTCGATTCCGAACTAACAAATCATGACCACATGCAACATACCATAACAATAACAACTAAAGGGCCGACCTTGGTTCCGTAGACCCTATCGATATAGTGAGGATAACTCACCTCGCATATGTCGATTCAGAAGGTAAACTCCAACTCTCGGATCACTCGACACAGGCACCACCACATATAACCATAGTTCAATATACGCATAAGTCTTTAACCTTATAAGGTACTCCATAACCCAATAGTCAACCCCTAATCAAGGTCAAAGTCCTCAGTCAAGGTCAACAGTCCATGTTGACCTTAACTCGCCGAGTACACCTAGCTACTCACTGAGTCCCTTGAAGCACAATCCAACTCTCCGAGTCATCGAGGTGACTCATCGAGTTCCTTCGAATCCCGATCAGACCTTAAAGGCCACCGCCGAGTTACCCCCTTGCGATTCGATGGATATACCCGTGAACACATTCTTGGTTAAAACTCATCCGACTCGATGAGTTGTTCTTCAACTCGTCGAGTCTCATGAAAATCTTCATCAGACTCGCCTAGTTGTTCAACCAACTCGTCGAGTTCAATGGCCATCTTCATGTGACTTGTTGAGTTGACCTTGCGACTCACCGAGTCCATTAAGTCCTCTTTCCATACATATCCATTTTGAGCCATGCAGCGGCTCCAAATCACAGATCCAGGCTTCTAGGGCATGCTTATCACGTAAAGTTGCAAACTTTACGTGCCTGCATGGCTTTAAAGGCTCAAAATGGCAAATCTAAGCTATTGATGGGTCTTATGCACAAAGGGGACCTCAATCACGACTAAAGCTGCAAATTTATGCTTCTAGAATCCAAAGAGAGTCCAAATATGAAGTTACAACTTCAGATCTGGCCCTTAGCTCATCATACCAACTTGATATTCCATGAAAACCCTGAAACTCACCCAATAAAGGAGATTTATAAGGAGAATAATGGTTTGGGTACCTTTTGAAGTTAATATCTGAGATGAGTGTTCATTCCCACACTCCAATTGCTTCAATCTTCTCCTCCTCCAAGTCTTCTCCCTCCAAGGACTCTCTTTCAAGCTTTAAACACACACACAAGGCACACACACACACACACACGAATAAGGCTCTCAAGGGTTCTTTGGAACTGTAAGGAGGTCCAAGGGAGGGTAAGGTCCCTTTAAATAGGGGTGCAACCCCAGGAATTAGGGTTTCACTTGCCAGCTCCTACTCGCCGATTCCCAATATGGACTCGTCGAGTAGGTCACTTAACCCGCGATCCTTCTCGCTGCTACTCGACGAGTAGGTAAACCAACTCATCGAGTAGGGCCTAATTCAAAAACTCATATTAACAATACCTGAGAATCGGGGCGTTACAGATCTATTGGTTTTAAAGGTTTATCGATGTTCAAAGGAGGGGGATCTGCATGAGACCGATAAAAGAGGAGTCAAAGATGATAGGGTAAGGGGCAAGAAGGCACTTACCTTAGCTGGTGGCTTTACTGGAGATACTCAACTTTTACAATGATGTACTTGGCAGAATTGTTAAGCTTAGACACCTGAGAAGAATAACGGTTACACACACACACGCGCACACACACACACACACACGCACACATACACACACACACATATATATATATATATATATATAGA
The DNA here is from genome assembly GCF_052625555.1 of Lactuca saligna. Classification (NCBI taxonomy): domain Eukaryota; kingdom Viridiplantae; phylum Streptophyta; class Magnoliopsida; order Asterales; family Asteraceae; genus Lactuca; species Lactuca saligna. Next base: position 104,849 of record NC_136420.1, on the reverse strand, counting down.
GAGAGAGAGAGAGAGAGAGAGAAATGTATTATATAGAATAAAACTTTACATTAAATAGAAAAAGGTATAAATAATATAAAGTAAATTATGTGTATCGTCCCTCGTGCAGGTGCGAAAATACACGTTCGGTCCCTATTTTCAAAAATAAACTCAGACCGTCCCCCCATAGTATAAAACTTACACTCTTCATCCATGAAACACAATTTTTTTGCGAACTTAGGTCACTCGGATTTGAAATGACCATAATACCCTTATGTTTTTATTTTTCAATTAATTTGATTTTTATTATAATTTTCAATTAGAAAAAATAAAACCCCCTACCCTTCACGTTCCCAACCCATCCACCACTTTTTAACTGTTTACGTAAGCACACACACATTCATAAGAAAGAAAAAAAGGAGATCATCAACTTGTCGATGACTGGTCATCATCATCGTCTCCACCCTCCAGTGGTGGTGGTTTTGGCTGGGTTTTCTAGGGGAACTCTAGAAGTACCCTAACTCCCTCTTCCCATTTCTCCACCTTCATCTGAGAAAGTGATCGGTCAGTCTCGTCATCATCATCGCCATTGCCTCCAAGCCACCACCATTCTCCCCGCAAGCTACTGACTTCATCTGCAGATTTTAGGCGAGGGCTAGGTTTTCCAAGCCACCATCATCCAATCCACCACCGTAAGCTACTGACTCCTCCATCACAAGTGGATGCTATCATTCCCACTGAACTCTGCCATCACCACGTTTGAACCCGTCACAGATGGCTACTCCTTCTGGCGAATCTCTCACCCATCGCTGTCTCAAGCCCAATCTCTCACACCCTCACTCATAGATCTGTTCAATTTACTCACAATCGTCACTCGATTTCAATTTGAAATGGTTTGATTTTAAGGTTTGGAGTTTTAGATTTCTGGTCGATTTTGAGATTTCTAGTTCTTCAGGTTTCAATTCTTGGTTTTCGAATTTGATGGTTTGGTTTGGTCGTTGGAAGTAGGATGGTGGTCGGACAGGATATTGTTCACCAACATTTTCCGGTGACCTGGTTGAAGGGAGGGTTTAGGACCATTTCTTTTTTAAAAGGAAATAATAATATTTTTTTATAATAAATCATTAAGAAATAACAATAAATAGAAAATAAATCAAAAAAGAAATAAATGAGGGCAAAATGGTTTGTTTATGTTCGGAGGGATGAACCCTGTAAGTTTTAAACTAACAAGGGACGGTCCGAATTAATTTTTAAAAATATCGATTGAACGTATATTTTGATATTTGTACGAGGGACGATTCGTGTAATTTACTTAAGACAAAATTGCAAGTTTGGTTCCTGTGGTATGTCAAAAATTGGATGTTTGGTCCAAAAAGTTTTGGGGTTGCACCTGTGGTCCAAAAGCTTTGATTTGTTGTGGAATTGGTCCAAAGGCTTAACAGCCGTCTACCCCCTCCGTCTGTGTGAGGGTATTTTTGTCAATTCACGCCCATTCCTTTGATATCTTATTAAATTAAAGCTCATCATCCTAATTAATTGATACTTACCGCCAAATCCTTTATGCATTTCGTCGATTGACTCTCCTGTCACTTTCATCTTCATTCGTTACCCAGAAGCCCTAACCTCCACGTTGAGTTTTTTATTGTGATCGATGTTATTTCAGTGTATGAACATACCAATGTGGAATATAAGGCTCTTAGACAAACCGTTCAGCGCAAAGGTGGCTTATGGTAAGGATTTTGTAATTACTTTGTCCAAATGGATAAAATAGATGAAAATGATGACAATAAAAACCCCACAGCTGTGGTACAAGATTTACCAAGCCCACCTAGATCATCCCCTGATGAGGTTGAGGTACAACCATTACATGTCGAGGTTCATGATAGAAAAAAAGAGCTTATTGCCAATGACTTTATGGAGGCAGCTACAGAATTTGATATTGGTTATCAAAAGATATTACAATCAAATGCAGATGTTCATGAACATGTACAAGTAGAAGTGGAAGAACATGTTCAAGATGAAGTAGAAGAACATGGACAAGTAGAAGTAGAAGAAAATGTACAAGATGAAGTGGAACTGGATCATGGACATGAGGTTGCCATGGAAGATAACTTGGATAATTACATGGATAATTAGATAGAAAACAACATGGATGATTACATGGAGACTGAAATGGAACATGATAATGGGAGAAAATCTGATGGAGAAGATGGGAGCATATCTGATAGGGGAGAGGGTAGTCACTGTGATGAGGAAGATGACAGTGCGGATAGTGATTGGGTGGATGAGGAGAATATCATTCCTGAAGTTGAAGTGGATATGAGGGATTTCCACATGAGCATTGACATTGAAGTAGATTTTTTTGAGAAAAGACTAAGAAATAGCATGGAGAAAGATAGAAATCAGGAGCATGAGGATATGGAGTTGGATGTTATTGACAATTATGAATAGGATTCAACAGATGATGATTCTGAGATGGGCAAGAAGAGAAGACAGGTTATTAAAGAATTAGGTACGGAAAAAAGGTGTTCTTTAGGAGAAGTTCATAAACCAACATTTCGTATAGGACAAAAATATAAAGGTAAAAAAGAGTTGAAAGACAAAATTGCCCTCCATGCCTTGGAAACTAGGAAGAATCTTTTTATTAAGAAAAATGATAAACTTAAGTTGCGGGCCACATGCAAAGGAAAAGTAGTATTCAATGAGGGGCAAGTGGATGAACCTACCACTGGGAAGAAAAGTAAAGGCAAAAGTAAGAAGACAAATACAAGTACTAAACTGTCTTGTTAGTGGGTTTTACAAGCATCTAGGAAAAGTGAGGAAGAAAGTTGGTGTGTGAAAACCTACCAACCTGAGCATTCATGTCTCAATACAAGAAAGGTAAGAACGGCCACAACAAACTTCATCTCTAAACAGATTATGGATCTAGTGGAATCTAACCCAAATGTGCCAATCAAAGTTGTACAAGAACTACTTCAGAAAAGATATCAGGTGAGCTTCTCCAAAGACAAGGTATTTAGGGCTATAGCAGATGCCAAAAAACATGTGATGAGAGATTACACAAAACAATATGATGTGCTAAGAGATTACATATTAGAGTTGCAGTCCACAAATCCTCACAACTATGAAACTGGAACTGGTTCAACAACCAAATCTTGTAAATGCAACTTCAAGATGTTTTCAGAGAATTTATATTTGCTTGGGTGGAAAGAAAAAGGGGTTCAAATCATGTTTAAGGGATTTTATTGGTTTAGATGGGGCCTTCATGAAAGGAGCTTACCCAGGGCAGATCTTGACTGCAGTTGGCTTAGATTCTAACAATGGTATATACCTAGTGGCACACGCCATTGTTGAGTCTGAGAACACACAAAGTTGAAAATGGTTTCTAGAGTACCTGGGAGATGATTTGGACTTGTCACAACTTTCAAACTTCACTTTCATAAGTGATAGACAAAACGTAATAGATTTCTTTGATGCATTTTAGTTTTCTTATTACACTTGTATTATACTAACCACATTTTAATGACTTTGTAGGGCTTCATTCCAGCCATTGCACAGTTGTTCCCTGTTGCTGAACATAGATTCTGTCTTAGACATATCTATGAAAACATGAGGAAGAGATGGAGAACTACTAAGTACAAAGAAAAGTTATGGAACTGTGCCAAAGCAACAACAGTGCAAGAATTCAATCGTTTGATGAAAGAGTTCAGTGAATATGACATAGAAGCTTATGAATGGTTGAAGAAGATCCCACCACAACACTGGGCTAGAAGCCATTTCACCGGTAGAAAACTCTCAATTCAGTGCTAAGTTACATAAATTTGTTGTATGGTGTTCTAAATTACAATTATCTTGCAGGTAGACCAATCACAGACATGCTTTTGAATAACCTATGTGAAGTGTTTAACAGTAAACTGATAGAAGGTAGGGATAAACCAATAATCACATGCTTAGAGTACATTCGCAAGTACATGATGAAGAGGATTTGCAATGTGATAAAGTTTCAACAGAAGTGTGTAGGTCCATTGACTCCAACAACAACAAAGATCATGGAAACAAACACAACAAATGCTTCTAACTACATAGCTAGGTGGAATTCCTCAGACAAGTATGAAGTACAAGGACCATGGCAAGATCAACATGTTGTTGACATGGGCCAAAGGGTATGCAGCTGTAGGGAATGGGAATTAACAGGAATTCCTTGTAGGCATGTGATTGCAGTCCTATTTGATAAAGCTGACAATGGTGAGGATGTGGGTGAACTTTACACTTATGTACACAAGGTGCATTGGCTTGAAACCTGTAAAGAGGCTTATTCCTACAAGTTAGAACTAATCAAAGGTCGTATCATGTGGCTTGTTAGTGATTGTCCAATAAAGATCAGCCCTCCTCCACATCGTAATCAGCCTGGTAGGCCCAAGAAGAAAAGGCAAAGATCCATGGAGGAAAAATCTCAAAGTCAGGCTCAAAGTCAGAGCCAAACTCAAAGTCAAAGTCAAACAATTGGTGCTAGTGGTATAGATGGTCATGGTCCAGGGGGCAGTGGAAAACTCACAAGGAAGTTCATTACTATCACTTGTAGCAAGTGTAAAAACAAGGGACATAATGCAAGAAGATGTAAGGGGCAAGGAGGAAATTAATGTGTTGTCTTGTTAGATTAAGACTATGTAATGTGTTACTTTTGGGAACCATTGTGATGTTCTTTTGGGTGTCTGTTTTATGGTTTTGATGTTTTTTGGACAACTTTACCCTCCGTTTAGAATGATGTTTTTTTTGGTCATGTAACAAGAATTTGGTATGTGCAAACAATGGTTATTAACTTTGGATGTTCTTTTGTTTATGCATCATTGTCCTTTACTTTTAGCATCTTTATGTTACTATTAGGTTATGTTAAGCATTAACAGTTTGTCCCATCACTGCTATGTTTAGTTGAACCAAAATATTTGGATGTTTGAAACAAATAACTTCATTACCCACTAACCATAACAATACATTCACTTGCATGTCAAAAAGAGTACATTCACAAACATAGCAATTTTCCCAAATCTACCACAAAATTGACCATTAAAACATGGACGAACTACTTCATCAGAAAAAATACAAACCCAAAAATAACCCAACTACATATCAGATACAACTTTAGTTTTGATTTTTCTTCCTTTATTTTTCCAATATCATACTTGAACATTTGATTTTCTTCCTTCAATTTTCCAACTTCAGTCTTTAGCTTGTTGATTGATCTCAGCAACCAATGTATTATTGATTTTGATCGTTCACACATTTGAGGGTCGATCCATCCCACAAACCCACATGTCGAATCCTAGCAAAATATAAGAAGGAATTGAGGTTCAGTGAAAAATCTTCATAACCAACCACATGAATACTCACCTATTTAGGGCATCCCCAAAAACGTCGACCAGGGTTCTTATCAATCCAAGGCGTTCGCACTATCGCCATTTGACCACAGAAACACCTCACCATTGTTGATTTTGAGTTTGGAAGACACGATTTTGATTTTAGCAGGAGAAGATTTCGATTTAGGGAAAAGATGGAACACACGTCCGATCTATTAATAAGGAGAGTAGACGTTAAGGGGGTTTAATTTAATAAGATATCAAAGGAATGGACATGAATTGACAAAAATACCCTCACACAGACGGAGGGGGTAGACGGCTGTTAAGCCTTTGGACCAATTTCACAACAAATCAAAGCTTTTGGACCACCAGTGCAACCCCAAAACTTTTTGGACAAAACATCCAATTTTTAACATACCACAGGGACCAAACTTGCAATTTTGTCTTTACTTAATAAAATATCAGGAGCAATTTAGTCATCGAGAACCGTTTTTATGAATATTACAAGTTTTAGACTCAATTTAAGAAAAAAATACAAACCAATTAGATTATTCTTGGCAGTTTTGTATTTAATTATTTAAACTAATCCAGTTTTGTTTAATGGACTAAATTAGTTAGGGCTGATGGAAATCAACAGTTCAACACTATAGAGTCGCTTTTGCTTCTTCTTGGACAGGAATGACATGTCATAATGTGGTGGCTGGTGATTGTACGGCGTACCCACAACCGAAGAAGAAGGCTAGTAAAATGTGTCATTAATAATGCATTAATGGTAGCAGCGTTATCTGTCCCCATCCCATCTGTTGCCTATTATTACCATTTGCCATTAATTCCTTCCAAACCCCACCCAAAACCGCACTTATTAGTTACGGATTAGCTGGATGTCTCTTTCTTTACTGTTTACTTTCCGTAAATACATTCTCTTGCAACGCATGCCATGCTGTAGTGATGACGACGAGGGGATTGACATATTTACTCACCAACCGTCCCGATCCGCATTCACTTCACTTAATGATTCCGCTGGGAGAGGATATCAGGTATTTTATATATACGGTACATATTAATGAATTTATGCCAGTTTTATCTAAATTGTCAAAGTTGAAATTCTCTAGTGGTTGATATGGGTATCAGAGAAATCAAGTCGCCTGAAGTTTTATCTGAAACGCCTGCGGTGGTAAGTATGGATGAAAATCCTGAGTCATTAAAAAGTAAGAAGCTTGGCATGTATTTTGTTGAATCCGACAACAGGCGTTCCCCTTTTGCCGGAGGGTATACCACGCTTGGTACCACACCTGTGAATATCCATGGGAAGCCTATTACCGATCTCTCCAAAACCGGAGGCTGGCTTGCTGCCTTCTTCATTTTTGGTAAATAACAAGACTACTACTTACACATACTATAGTCTCTAGACCTAGGTGGTGAGTGACCTATGACTTTTGCTTGCCGGGCCCTTAAGCTTGGTTATTATAAAAAAAAAAAAAAAAAAGTAAATTATTAACCAACTAACTTGTCTTCTCCCTCTTCTTGATCGTTGATAGCAGACACCAGTGACTAACTGATACCAATTGCAGGGAATGAAATGGCAGAAAGAATGGCTTATTTTGGGTTGTCCGTGAACATGGTAGCCTTTATGTTCTATGTGATGCATCGGCCTTTCACTAGTTCAGCGAATGCCGTCAACAATTTTTTGGGAATATCACAGGCTTCCTCTGTTCTTGGTGGTTTTCTGGCTGATGCTTATCTGGGTCGATATTGGACTATTGCTATTTTCACTACCATATATCTTGTGGTGAGACATCTTAAAAACCCAATTATAAGTATAACTAGAACACGCCACACACCCATCCACACTAGTTATGAGTAGATCTATGCATGCATAATGTTGTTAAAATATTGAATTTAATGTTGTTCAAATATCATGTGGTGATGTATCTTTCTTTCAATTCAAGGGTTTAACAGGAATAACGTTATGCGCCACGTTGAAAGTGCTGGTGCCTAATCAAGATGAGTGCAACCAGCTTTCACTGTTATTAGGAAACTGTGAACCTGCAAAACCATGGCAAATGTTTTATCTTTATACAGTCCTTTACGTGACTGGGTTTGGAGCAGCTGGTATCAGGCCTTGTGTCTCTTCTTTTGGAGCAGATCAGTTTGACGAGAGGAGCAGAGATTATAATACCAATCTCGACAGGTTCTTCAACTTGTTCTACCTCTCTGTGACAATGGGGGCAATTGTAGCATTTACTGCTGTAGTCTACATTCAGATGGAACTTGGATGGGGTTTTGCCTTTGGTGCTTTGGCTGTAGCAATGGCAATCTCCAACATAGTATTCTTTGTTGGTACTCCATTATACCGACACAGGTTGCCCGGGGGTAGCCCTCTGACTCGCGTTGCTCAAGTCCTGGTTGCTGCTTTCAGGAAACGAAATGCTTCATTTGATAGTAGCGAATATGTTGGACTATATGAGCTTCAGGGGAAGAGATCTGCCGTCAAAGGCAGCGGCAAGATAGCTCATACAGATGCTTTCAGGTAAGGATCTTTTTTTCCCACCTCTCTAAATGTGCACATGATATCCATCCATAACATATATAGGAGGAATCTTGTGTAGATGTTTGGACAAAGCAGCTCTTAGACTGAGAGAAGACGGGACAAATATGAGTCCTTGGTATCTTTGCACTGTCACCCAAGTGGAAGAAGTAAAAATCCTGTTGAAGCTGATCCCAATTCCGACATGTTCCATAATGCTAAGTGTGATCTTAACTGAGTACTTGACTCTATCAGTCCAGCAGGCATATACACTCAACACTCACATGGGGCGTCTGAAACTTCCAGTAACATGCATGCCCGTTTTTCCAGGTCTCAGCATATTTCTTTTGCTATCTCTTTACTACGTCATATTTGTCCCTCTGTCAAGACGCATCACGGGTCATCCACGTGGGGCTTCTCAGCTTCAGAGAGTGGGGCTGGGTTTGGCTATCTCGATCGTGTCTGTGGGCTGGGCTGGAGTTTTCGAGAGGTACAGAAGGAATTATGCGATAAGAGAAGGGTATGAGGGCAGTTTTCTGAGTCCAATGCCTGGCCTGAGTGCTTACTGGCTGTTGATCCAGTATTGCCTCATTGGCCTGGCTGAGGTATTTTCCGTTGTGGGATTATTGGAGTTTCTGTACGAGGAGGCCCCGGATGCTATGAAAAGCATCGGTTCCGCCTATGCTGCTGTAGCTGGTGGTTTGGGCTGCTTTATCGCCACTATCTTGAACAGCATCATCAACTCTTTGACAGGGAATGAAGAGAAAAGACAGACTTCCTGGCTGTCCCAGAACATAAACACCGGGAGATTTGATTATTTCTATTGGCTTCTGACGGCTCTTAGTATCATCAATTTCTGCGTGTTTCTCTACGCAGCACGCAGGTACAAGTACAGAGTCACAGATATTGTTGAAACCAAGGGATCTACCACAGCGGTAGCTAGCTAGCTAGGGACTACGTCTTCGTGTTTGGAGTTGATTTGAGAAATTATATTGCATATACTTCAGCAATCACTTGGAAAATGTATATGATGCCATGAATTTAAAGAAATAGAATATAGTCCTTCTGTCTCTACAAACTTTATATATATATATATATATATATATATATATATATATATATATATATATATATATATATATATATATATATATATATATATATATATATATATATATATATATAATAGAATTTAAAGAAATAGAATAGAATAGTCCTTCTGTCTCTACAAACTGTGTATATATATATATATATATATATATATATATATATATATATATATATATATATATATATATATATATATATATATATAGGTTCAGGTTCATTTGAGACCATCCTAATTTTGTGAGACCGTGAGACCTAATCTAAAAATAATTTTAAAATGCAAAATAAATGGAAAAATCCAAAAAATCTTTTTTTAAATATTATTTTCGGAACTTGAATTAACTAAAAAAAATAATAAAAAAAATAAAAAAAATCCCGTTTTTTTTTTTTTTTTTTTGAAAAATACGTGAAGTATTCTAAATAGAATATTACACTGACATATTCTAAAAACTAATTTTAAAATGCAAAATAAATGGAAAAATCCAAAAAATCTTTTTTTAAATATTATTTTCGGAACTTGAATTAACTAAAAAAAATAATAAATAAAATTAAAAAAATCCCGTTTTTTTTTTTTTTTGAAAAATACGTGAAGTATTTTAAATAGAATATTACACTGACATATTCTAAAAAATAATTTTAAAATGAAAAATAAATGGAAAAATCTAAAAATTCTTTTTTTAAATATTATTTTCGGAACTTGAATTAACTAAAAAAAATATAAAAAAATCCTATTTTTTTTTAAAAAAAAATACGTGAAATATTCTAAATAGAATATTACACTGTACATATTCTAAAAATAATTTTAAAATGCAAAATAAATGGAAAAATCAAAAAATTCATTTTTTAAATATTATTTTCGGAACTTGAATTAACTAAAAAAATTTTAAAAAATAAAAAACAATAAAAAAATGCGTCTCACGGTCTCACAAAATTAGGCCGTCTCACATGAACCTAACCCTATATATATATATATATATATATATATATATATATATATATATATATATATATATATATATATACAAAATTGCAAGAATGGTTACTGGGGTATGTCAAAACTAGCAACTTTGGTCCAAAATGGATTTGGCTCGTAAGGATGGTCCAATAGTTTCATTTCCTTGCAAGTTTGGTCCAATTTGGTTTGAATTTTTTTTATAAAGATGAATTTTCCCTTATTGTTTAATTTTTCATTTTTGTTTTATTACATGTAATTGAAAAACAATTAAAAATATAACAAAAATAAAATACCTCTCTCTCTCTCTCTCACACACACACAGAATCGACCTATTCATCTTCTTCCTACACTTCCATTTTCTCTCAGATGTGCTCAATATTTATTCACTGGAAAATTGTGATGGGTTTTAGCCATATGAATATTCCTATGTGCACATACAAACCCTAATGCTTGGATCTAGGTTTTTCTAATTGAACATGCATTGAATCCAAGACTTTTGAACAATAGATCTAGGTAATAACATAAGAAAAATAGATCTAGAAGATTACCTTAAGTTGCTTGGTTGAATCTTCTTGTCCTTGGAGCTTAGAGTCACAATTGTCACTCCTTTAATGGCTTACAAACACCAACTAGCAAGAGGATGATTATAGAGAGAGGAGAGGGGAGGAAGAAATCGGCCAGGGTTCCTTTAGAGACAAGAATGCCGATTTCCTTGATCCCTTGGGTCTATTTATACTTGTAAGGCTCCTAGGGTTTCACTCTTAAACCCTAATTGGATAACTTAGGCCCTAAGCAATCCAATACCCTAATGATAAGCCTTGGACGAATTCTAGGTCTATCCTAAGCCCCAAAACCGTCCACCCCTTATCCATAAGGGATTATAGCCCAAAGTACTACTATCATACACTTGACAGTTTATGTCATTCTATTTAATTAATCTCTTTAAGTCACCAAATTAATTCCTAATTAATTTATGACTTATATTAATCAAATAACAATATTATTATTCCTTATAAATTTCTCATAATATTTCTTCTCTCATTATAAATCATCCTATCAAGTTGCTATGGTGAAGGCAACCCAAAAGGACCATGCTCAATCGGGTCAAGTATTACCAAATATAGTTGCAGCCTTAGACACTATTCCAATAGTCTCCTACTTGGATAAGTCTAGTAACTATATATACCGATTAGCAATCGTAGCTCTCAAAAAACGCTGTCAAACTCTGATCTTATCAATCTTGTCCTTTAGATAAGGGATCGTACAGTCCTCTGTTTAGATATCATGCTGACAATTCTATGGAACCAATTTGTCTCGCAATTGGTTTCTTGATCTTAGATTTATTTGACATACACATCAATTCAGTTCTGACCGGGCCCGACACATAAGTCAAATCAAATCATCGAGCGGCCGAGATATCGCTTTTACCATCTTAGGATAAAAGTAACAGATAAACTTTGACTTATATGCATTTACTTATTCATTAATCAATTATACACAACAATGCATTTTATAACATTAAGTTACTGATGCGGTTTCGCATTATCAATGTACAACCAATTAACAAATAACAAATCATATATCTAAGTTTTAAGACCATATGATATTATCGTCTTGCGATCACCCTTTTATCACATTCCATAAGGTGATTCCAGCAAGCGCGGGTTTGTTCCAATGCTCAAAACTAGTTCATAAGCACTCATGAACGTTGCAGCAAACTTTTGCTATGTCTAATACCATTTAGACAATCTACACACCAATTCATGATAATCTTCATTCATACCTACTTCCAACATATGAACAATTGTGGACAATTTGAATAATTCGATTATTCTTAATAAACTCAATTATTCTGGAAATCAAAACATGCAAAGTGAAACAATAGTTAAACAATTAACATAAGACAGTAACATTACTCATAAATAATACTCTTTTATTTAATCATCAAATGTTAATTACATTTATCTATCACACGTTTTTAATACTTTCTAATACTATCTAATCTATACTAATGTCATCCTTCAGCCCAATACTCCTAGCATGCTGCAAGTGCTTAACACTGCTCAGTCTCTTCGTAAGCGGATCTACTGGGTTATCTTCTGATGATATCCTCTTCATCACGAGTTGTCCTTCTTCTACATGATGTCTTATAAAGTGGTATTTTTTTGTCGATATGTCGAGATCTTCCATGATCCCTCAGTTCCTTGGTCAAGGCAACCGCTCCTTCATTATCACAGAAAATCTCTATAGGCTCTTTGATGGTAGGCACAACTCCAAGATCACCAATGAAGTTCTTTAACCATATTGCCTCCATCGATGCTTCGCTCGCTGCGATGTACTCTGATTCGCACGTTGAATCAGCTACGGTTTCCTGCTTGGAACTTTTCCAAGTTACTGCTCCTCCATTCAGGGTAAAGACCCAACCCGACTGCGAACGGTAGTTGTCCCTGTCGGTCTGAAAGTTGGCGTCACTATACCCTCGCACCTTCAAGTTATCACTCCCTCCAAGGACTAAAAACCATTCTTTGGTCCTCTAAAGGTACTTAAGGATATTCTTCACCGCAATCCAATGGGCTTTGCTAGGGTTCCCTTGATATTTACTAACCATGCTCAAAGCAAAGGCTACATCAGAGCGAGTACAAGCCATAGCATACATGATTGAGCCAACTGCGGAAGCGTATGGTACTCGGCGCATTTATGCTATATCGGCTTCGGTACTCGGACTTTGAGTCTTACTCAACTTGGCATTATTTTGTATCGGTAATTCTCCCTTCTTCGAGTTTTTATACTAAAACGTTTTAATACTTTATCTAAGTAAGTGTTCTGACTAAGTCCTATTAGTCTCTTACTTCGTTCTCTCACTATCCTTATTCCCAGAATATAGGAAGCCTCTCCGAGGTCCTTCATAGCTATACACTAGTACAACACTACATAAATTTTTGGTCTTTGGACCTAAGACTTAAAACTTATTTTACAAGAAAATATTGGATTTTCTGAAAGCACACTCTGCCATTCATACAAGGAAAAACTACATATATTTCGTATACAAAATTCTTATGAACTCACCAACTAAATTGTTGACACTTTTCAAAACCACTTGTATTATCAAGGAATCAGTAAACATGTAACCAGAAAAGGGTTTTAGATGATTAGGCATCACCACATCACGCTATTTTGTTTTAACTTATGTATTTAACATCAAGCAAACGTGTTTTGTGTACAATGTAAACTACTTAGTTATCAATGCAATGATTGTATCGCTTTGATCATTATTATTCATTTGTTATTATAGTGTATATGAGTCAATCCACCCCCCAGACGTTTCCGCCCTTCTGGTTTAGGGGTGTGACATGAGGCGGCATATGTGGGGTTCATATCATGTATATTGAGGGATCAAGCATGAGAATGGTAGGAAGAGGTTACTCGGGATCTGGGATTTACGGGTGTGACTGAGATTTCTTAGGAGGAGTTTGTGAGGAGGTTTGATCAGGAGTTTTCACCATCCATTGAGGTGCAACATTTGTTGAGAGAGTTCCAGGATTTGCAACAGACTACCAAGACTGTGGCGGTATCACCACCAAGTTTTGGGAGAGGGAACTATTGGTTACACGGTATGCTTTAGATGAGGAGATGAAGAAGACGAGGTGTAATTCCATGTTGAGGGACAATATGCAAGAGTTTGTGAGCTTTTCGGGGTGCAAGACCCAGAATGACATGGTGGAGAAGGCCCGGGAACGGGAAATTGAGTTAGAGCTCCGCACGAAGCGGAAGCCGGAGCAGGTTCAGGTCGCTGTGGGTCGGACTAAGAAGCCTAAGACCTGCGATCCTACCTGCACGGGCCAGCGGTGCCGTGGCCGATGTGTTAAGTACAGTAAGTCGCACAGTGGAGCATGCCAGGCAACGAACTCGACATGTTATGCTTGTGGCCAACCGGACCGTATGAGTATGGATTGCCTCAAGAAGGGTTTGATTTGTTTCCACTACAACCAGATCGGTCATAAAAAGGCCGATTTTCTGAGGTTGGATAGAGGAGGAGGAATGGTGGCAGTGCCTGTGCTTGCCACAATGAAGATTACTGATAGCCGCCCAATCAAGGCGGATGGTCCTACGGTGAGAAGTCACACATTTCGGCTAACTACTGAGGAAGCCCTAGCAACGCCAGACGTCGTGACTGGTATATGATCTATTTCTACCTTGTTTATTTTATTATTATGCTTATGTGGTTATGATCTTATATATGGACATTCTTGGTCAATGGTTTGCCGGCTTTGATTCTTTTTGATTCAGGGGCTATCTGATTATTTGCATATCTCACACTAACGGACTAAAACAAACGGTTTTAGGTAAAAGGATCATTAATGCAAGTTTTAGAAAACATAGGGACCATGTTCGTAAGAAAAAGTTAACAATGACTGAGTTTGTGACTTTTGGTAAACTACAAGAACAATTTATGTAGTTTTTTTCTTAATTATTTTTCCTTTCTATTTTCATGGTTATGCTCATTTCGTAAAGAATTAAATTTTAATAACTTTAGTTTTTTGAAATTTTCTTTCTCTATTTATAGCTGAAATAAGAAGTAGATAAAAAAAATAGCTAAGGGATACATGATAGATTTCACAATAAATAAAATAAAATGTTGATTTTTTTTTCAATCTTACCCTAAAGATTTGTACCAGTCTTCACCAACATGTTAGTTCTCTCTCTCTCTCTCTCTCTCTCTCTCTCTCTCTCTCTCTATATATATATATATATATATATATATATATATATATATATATATATATATATATATATATATATATATATATATATATATATATATATATATATAGGAATAGGATCAAATGAGAACACCAAAAAGGTTGAGAACGCGAGAACACAGTATATTCATTTACGATTCCGTGTATTCATTTGTGGAGAAATGATAAATTTTTACATCTTTAATTTCAATTAAAGAGAAAAATCATATTCATGTTGATTGTGCGTAAAAACTTATCATTTTTCCACAAATTAATAGATGGAATCATAAATGAATATACTTGTTCTCGCGTTCTCAACCTTTTAGTTGTTCTCATTTGATCATTTCCCTCTATATATATATATATATATATATATATATATATATATATATATATATATATATATATATATATATATATATAATAAAAGAGTAGTTTGTTTGCCATGTGTCACAATATTAGACATTGTAATTAATATAATGACACTTGTATTTAATATCATGACACTTATCAATCTATTAATTCTTCATTTCAAATTTCAAATTTCAAAATTTAAATCACATTTTAATTACATTAAATTAATAATATTAGAATAAAAATAAAATAAAATTGATACAAATTAAAATAAAATAAATTTTATACAAATTATAAGATTATATATGTTTTACGTATTTATTTGAATCAACGATTATAATTTTATATATAACTAAAATATATATTTTAATTAATAAGTTATTTAAAATTATTAATTAATAGTTTTGAGGTTTTACTTAAAAAATTTAATTAATTTTCTAACCGTGGATCTCACGGGTTATAAACTAATATATATATATATATATATATATATATATATATATATATATATATATATATATATATATATATATATATATATATATATATATATATAGACAGAGAGAGAGAACTAACATATTGGTGAAGATTGTATGTAGAAATCTTTAGCGTAAGAACGAAAAAAAATAATAACCGAAGATTTTATTTTATGTTAGTAAAACTTGAAACAACAAGATTTGAAAACGGGATTTAATTTTTAACTTTTTAAAAAGTAAAACTTCAAATTTGACCAAAACGTATGGCCCATTTCTGTAATATACTCGAGATATATTAAAGAAAAAGGTAGGTAGTATAGATGGATGGAAAAAAAATAAAATAAAAAAGATAATATATCAAGACCAGAAATTCGCATCCTCTTTGGAATCTTCTGCTTCAAATGACTATTTTTCTTTATCTGTATGCCTAGAATCTTATTTTTGACTCTTATTTTGTATGTATAACCTCAAGGTTTTATATTTTTTGTTAACTAGAAGTTGTACCATGTACTATTCATTCTCAGCTGATGACTAAATAGTAAATGCCGTAAGAAGAAATCTCGAAATTGAAATCAATAATCAAACGGTTAAGGCAAAAAGAATTCACCACCAAAACTAAAGTTCAATTTCAGAAAATGTATAGAAAGCGTGGCCGGCCGTCCAGCCAACTTGAAAAATGTATATTATTTATTATTCCAAACGTTTATAAAAGATTAATTTAAAGCTTATATATTTGTGTGTATGGTCAAAGCAAATCGTCTGAAATAAAAAAGTTTTGAAGTGACGCCAAAAATAAAATAGTCACCTGTCCATTCCGTTCAAAATTGGGTGGCTTTTAATGTAGAGAGAGATGCTGACTATGGGTTGATCCTTGTTTTCTCTTGCAGGCATAACTAGTCGTCTCAAGGCTGCTGCTACTACTACTAACCATTTATCTATATCCAGTTATACATATATATAAGTTCTAACCGATTGTCTATCAGATTCCAAGCGTGGATAATTCTTGTAAGACCTGAGCTACGATGAAGTTTATGAATAGTTTCCAGTGCTTGATGGGAGGAAACGCGGTGCAATTTCAAGCTTCCTCCTCCGTATCACCCACCAACCAGTCATCCCTTCCATTATTAGATAATGATAATAGAAGGAATTCCAATATGACCAAGAAGAAGAAGAAGAAAAAGAAGAAGGATAGAAAAGTAATCAAGGTTTTCAAACCAGACGGGGAGATTAATCTCTACCACAAGCCCATCAGGGTTTCAGAGGTGATGACAGAGGAGTACATGGTTTGCAGATCAGATTCCTTCTACATAGGACAAAAGATTCCGCCCCTCTCCCAACACGAACGCCTCCAGCCCGGCCACACCTATTTTCTGCTCCCAACTCATCTCTTCCACTCAGTTCTCTCCTTTGTCACTATTGCCTCCTTCACAGCTTCTTCTAAACAAGACAGGGAAGATAGTAATGGCAACATGAAGATGAAGGCTGCATTTCTGAAGAAGGCAGCAGCAAGTTCATGCTCTCCATTTGATATACAAAAAACGTCATCTGGGACTCTCAGGATTCGTGTGTCAGAGCTATTCATATCCCAGCTGATGATGGATCAAGCTGCTACTGCTGCTACTGGTAATCATCATCATGGTACGGAATTGATAGATCTGAAAGAGGCTGCTGATTTACTGTGCACGACTCCACAATTGCATAGAGACTACAAGCAACTGGTAGTCGGATCTCGAAGAGGTTGGAAACCAAAGCTGGAGATGATCAAAGAGACTCCATCCAAAGGCAAGAGGAAGGTCAAAATGCTATTCTCCGCGTCCATCAGTCGTATGAAGAAAAAAATCAAAAACAATAAGAATGTTGATTTCCCTCAAATATCATCCTCCTCGGCTTCTTCTCAGTCACAGTCGTCACTGAAGAAGAAAAAGAAGAAGACCAAAAAGATTGTCCAACTTCCCGTCTCTCTTCCTCCCAGTCCCGCTTATGCTTCAACTATTTCAAGGACCAAATAACATGTCCAGTTGATATCATCTGATGATGAAAATACATAGAAAGCAGCAGGTTTAGCTACCTCAACATTTTTCAACTTTTTTTTTTTTCGGTAGTTCTGGAATTATGTACATGTGTTTTTACTAGTAAACAAGTTAGTTATGGCTAAATTCAGAAGATGGTAATAGGATTAGATGGATTATTGTTAGTGGATCAAATTATATCGGAATATTATTGTATATTTCTAGATTAGCCCATTGTTGTAAGCCTTGTGTGTATTGGCCCAAATGGCTTTGTATTTATACTCTCGTTTAATGAATATTACAATCATGGGAAAATATGGATTAGCATGGTATCAAAGACAATCCCAAAACCCTAGCCGTTCCCTTTTGTCATCGTTCATCTCTCTTCTTCTTGTCTCGTTTTCATCTTTTTTCTCATCTCGTGTGTGATTCTAATCCTTCTTAAATGCCAGGAGAAAGTAGCACCTCTTCTAAACCCCCTCATCAGGCTTACGAAATAACCAACATCAAGACCTATGTACCCTTGATTCTTGACATCAACAACCATAACTATCATCCATGGAGTGATATCTTTATAGCTCATTGCATTGCCTACGATGTCTATGACCATAGTGATGATACCTATGATGCACCAAACAAATCTCCTACAGACATGGAGTGGGGACAACTTAATCTAGTCAAACTATGGTTGTTCAACTCCATTTGCCAAAACCTCATCATCAAAGCCTACTCTCCTGAATCTTCTATTCGTAAGATCTGGCTCAACATCTATTCTGTCTTCAATGACAACAAACAAACCACAACAATGCAGTTAGAAAGTGAATTAAGGTGCATCACCATGGGAGACTTAACTGTTCACGAGTATTGCAATAAGGTCAAGAAACTCACTAATGTTCTTGAAGGCTTGGTCCAAAAGGTTAAGGAAAGTCATGTGATTATTCATGCTCTCGACGATTTTTCTGGAAAGTATGATAGTCTTGAAAACCTCATCTGTCAACCCCTTCCTACCTTTGCTGAGATGGGTTCTATTGTTGTTGTGGAAGAAACAAGAATCGCCAATCCTCAAGTCACAGCCCCGTCTAATGACTCTTATCCTTCCTACGGTTCCCTTCTTCACGTTGAATCCACCCCTCTAGTTGAGGTAGTTGTGGTGGATCTTCTAATCAGCTCACTAACCGGTGTGGATGTAATAGTAATCACCGCCCATGACATCCCTATACCCGCGCCAGACAACAACCTACAACTGGGTCCTATGGATGGGTCTGTTGGGTTTTATGTACTCTAACATTTCTATGGTGCACATACAAATCTAATGTTTTAGATCTAAGTTTTCTATAATTATACATGCAACATTGGTTTCCAAAGCATGAAGTCTAAACTAGCATACAAAATTTAACATATGAATCATAAAATAAGTTAGAAAGTTACCTCTTGATGTAGATAGTAAGACTTTGGCTTTGAGAGAACTTAGCACCCCAAGTGTTGTGCCTCAAACAAATCACAAACACCAAATAAACAACTAGATGGATATGAGAGAGGCTAAGGAGACTAAAAATCGATTTCTCTTCTTGGAATGCAAGTAGTGGTCGATTTTAGGACTTAGCACAATACACACACACACACACACACACATATATATATATATATATATATATATATATATATGTGTGTGTGTGTGTGTGTGTGTGTGTGTGTAGAATATTAAGGGTCATGTGTAACCCTAATCCATACACATTAGCCCATGATCCATCCATTTGATTTGGATAAATAGTTCATGGATTAACCCATAAGCCCATCACAAATCAAACCATGGATCATGTGACATCCTCATTTCCACGGCCAGAAAAGATCGATTTTGTTTATGCTTTATAAAAATTAGAGTACCTCTTTTAATAAAAATGTAGCGAAATTTGTTCCCAGTAAATCATGATAAATACGTTATCAAAGCATTTCCGAAGAAAAATATTTTATTCATTTTAAAAAATTTTGGATGTCATCGTCAATACAGAAACATAAGCATAAACAGAACTTACATTCATTATCACTAGTGATTTATATCTCCTTAATCTCTTAGTGTAATGTGACTTCATATCAGCATCTGTGATATAAATAAACTGAGTGAGTCAGGTTGGAAAACCTAGTGAGTACATACGATTTTCAACCCATAATAATATAATTATTATGTTTAAACATCAAACAATCAACCCAATTACCCATCCCCATTATCTTCTTTACTCTTAAGGATCTACCCTAAGAATCAGCTATTTCTCGTTCATTTATTCCTAAGGATCATCATAAGGAATCAGCACAAAGTCCATCGTTGCCACGGTTTACACAATAAGCACTAAGTCTGCATAGTCGCCAGGGATTAGGTACCAAGTCTGCATGGTCACCAGGATTTAGGCACCAAGTCTGCATGGTCACCAGGATTTAGGCACTAAGTCTGCATAGTCACAAGGGTTTAGGCATCAAGTTTGCATGATCGCCAAGGTTTAGGCACTAAGTCTGCATAGTCACTAGGGTTTAGGCATCATGTGATATCCCCAAAATCTCAATAAAAAAAGACTGGTTTCATTTATGCTTTTAAAATAATTTTCACAGTAAATTATGATAAAATAATATTTACCAAAGCATTTCGTAAAGAAATGTATTTTCATTATATAATCAAAACTTGGGATGTCATGTTCCGATACAGACCAAAAAGCATAAACGACATATTACAAGTCGTACAACATTTATATACATGTACAGGCTTATAAACAAAATAACTTGATGATTCATCAATCTTACGCCTTCATGCCACTACCTGTAATAAAAATAAACTGAGTGGGTCAGGCTTGGAAGCCTGGTGAGCATATAGGGTTTTCAACCCACAATAAATAATTATATTTAATTAAATAATTAACAATAACCCGATTACCCATTCCCGTTATCCTCACTTTACGTCCATAAAACAAAATCTATCTCAAGGGACCTAATCTAGGATTTTCATCGGGATGGATATTACTGTAAAGGGGTTTCCTTAACAATAAATGTCCGAAAGGCAACCATGAGGGGGATAGAGTACACCGGTGAACATCAAGCCCACAACACCTACAGGTTATGAACCTGCCAGCGTTCCACGGTACTGTCTAGAAAGTGTTTGTGGTCGTCATCCATACTCTGCTAGATGACTAGATTAACAACAACAACAACGAGGCCTCTCATCATTTTATTTTATCACACACCAACTGTCTACCCATGTTCTACCCAACATATTAGTAGATAACATATATACGTTTATATACAGCTTAAAACCTGTACAAAACATCCGTTCAACAACTAGTTCAAATAAACAAATAATACATAAACACATAGCACGTATTTTATATAGAAAACTTCATATCTATGTGTTAGAAGAAAAGGAATATACACTCACTTGATCAGAAGATGATCGGACAGCACTACGCCCCAAGAGTAGTATTCTTTGGTGAAACCGGGATGCTTCCTTGAAAATCGGGTTTCTCGCGGGCAGAGTTTCGGCTTGAAAACTTTACTTCTCAGGATCTTCGAGACTTGCTTCGGGTCTCGGAAATGATACCGGGGCTTCAGGGGTAAAGGTTACACATAAAACGAGGTAAAAATGAGTGAGAGAGAACGAAATGAGCAACCAAATTCGGCATCCCATGACTTCTATTTATAGGGGCTGAAACCCCGATTTACGCTGGGCGTAAATCCTGATTACGCTGGGTGTAATGCCTCTACAAGCAATACGTTGGGCGCACTTTGGTTACGCTAGGCGTACTCTTCGGATCAGACCGAATAAGTCATGGATTACAGACAGATGCACTCGAGTATTAGCTCAGGTCGACGTGGCCCATTTTAGTTCATGCATACGGGTACGCTGGGCGTACTCCATTACGCTTAGCGTACACTGACATACCAAACTTCAGAATTGCGTAACTTTCAAATACAAGCTCTGTTTTCGACGTTCTTTATATCCACGCGTAGGTGAGACTATACTCTACAACTTTCGTTTAGACTATGTCTGCTAATTTTAAATTTATTTTTATTATATTATTTTTAGTATGCCGGGACAGGAAAACTCTGTTATAAAATCATAACTTCTTCATCCGACGTCCGTTTTCGTCCGTCTTTTTACCGTTGAACTACGAACGATGAGATCTCCGATTCTCGTTTAGATTGTTTCAACCAAATATCACTCGATCTCAGTTTCGACATTTGGGCTGTATACCGCTAAATCGAAACTTAGAAAAATCATAACTTCCTCATACGAAGTCAGATTTAGACGTTCTTTTTATGCAAGCTCTCGGTTTAACGTATTCTACGACTTTTGTTTAAATCACTAAGGCTAGATAACGCTCTATCGTAACTTCACTATTTACATCGCGCTTTGTCGTACCGGTTCTGTAGCGAAACTCCGACATGTCATAACTTCTTCACTGTAACTCGGATTTCGGCATTCTTTATATATTCGGAAACTTCGTCACGACCACTACGTCTTCATGTATCGATATCAGGCTTATCTAAAATTTCAATTTTACTCCTATTTTTATTCTTAATTCATTTAAGCCACACAATTAACCAATTAAGCATAAAACAAATTATACTCAAATAATACATTCTTATTATTTCAAAATGGATTACAAAGGTTAACCTAGACTATTCCATTGCTATGAATGACAATCCCAGAAAAAATGGTCGTTACACATCAAGTTTGTATGATCGCCAGGGTTTAGAGTACACCGGGTGAAGATATCATTCACAACACCTACAGGTTGCGAGCCTACTAGTGTTCCGCTGGACTGTCTAGAATAGTTCGTGGTTGTCATCCATACTCTACTAGATGACGGAGCCAACATTTAGGAACAAGGCTTCTCACATCGTCCACCTCTCACCCTTACCTCATGTTCTATATCACCTCTTAACTCATCATCCAACTCATATTTCATTTACCAATGTTTTACCCAACATATTATCTAGATATATATACATATACAGTTTAAATCATATAAAACTTGTTTAAAATCGTTCATCCAGCATAGATAGCAATTATACAGATAATATGTACACATAGCATGTAGTTTATATAAAATACTTCATATCTATGTGTAAGATGAAATGGACCATGCACTCACTTGATAAGGTGGTGACTCGGTACTCGAACAACGCTTCGTTTACTTTAAAATATTTTCCTTCGACGAAACCTAGTATTATTACCACTAGATTTTAGTCAAATATTTACCGTGACTAATTATTAGTCTTATTATTATATAAGCGTTTAAACAATAATTTCCAACCACTATGTACAAACACGGTCCATACATAAAACACCCGAGGGCAGGATCATTTTGGCATATAACACTTCTGAAATCCAACAATCATATGTGACCCTTTAAACCAGATTCTCCATATCGCGAGTAGTTAAAAAGATATTATAACGACACTTATATAATACTAGCTAAAATATTTATTATAAGTTCATCATAACAATACTGGTTTTAAATATAATCTATATTAAAATAGGGTAATCATAACTTACTTACAAGAGAGTTTTAGCTAGGAGTCGGGCTCTGCAGGGGCCGAACTTCGTCGTTGAATCCTTCTAAGAAAGATTCGTGCAGTGCTTTAGCGCTCACCTTACTATACTAAAACTACAGAAAGAGAAGTCGAATCAAGAGGGACCGAAATGCTCGGGGGATAAAAAGAGAAAGACTCTTGAATCAAGAGAATGGTGCAAGAAATATGATAGCCCAAGCCTGTTATTTATAGCAATTAAATTTACAAAAACTACCCTCCATAATTACTTAATGACCTTATAGTTATATAAACGACTAAACACCCCTTCATAATACTATTTTAAATAGATTTAATAATATTTGTACTAAACTAATGTCGAAGTACTCAACACTAGTCTTATAATAATCGCATCGTCGATACCTTTCTAATGATATATACATTTGTATATATATGTGTACATATATATGATTTATACTTTATTTTAATACATAAATATGCTATTATAATTTGTAACTTATTCACACGAACTCCATTTTTGATGTTTTTTATATCCACGCGTTGGTATTTACGAGTACTACAACTTTTATTTAGACGCCGCCAGCTAGTTCTCATTCTATCTTAGTTTTACAAAACTTTATCGAATTTATCGCGCTTGAGAAATTAGGGTTTCTCTGCCCAGCACCTACTCGGTGAGTCCCTCCTATGACTCGTCGAGTCCACTCATTAAATCCGCGTGAGAAACCCAACTCAACTCGGCGAGTTGCATCCTCAACTCGTCGAGTCTCTCCTTTAATCAAAAGATTAACCTACACAATAATAACCCTGAAAATCCGGATGTTACAATTCTCCCCCACTTGAATTAGATTTCGCCCTAGAAATCATTCCTTAACCACACATAGATTAAATTATTAACACGAAAGGCACTGCCGAAATGATCTTCATACCACACAGATATCTTTCTCTATGGACACCCGAACCTCCAAAACCAGAGTTTAAACCAACACTTTCACTGCTAAAATACTCCTTCCTAATAACCGGAAAGTCTAGTGGCCTGACCCGCTGCCAGAACGCCTACTTGAGCGATCACCATGATATTTTCTCCTCGAATATCAACCCAGTTTCCTCACTGGCCCTCTGATTCTCATAAGACCACGTCCAACAACCGGCTATCTCTCCTCCAAGCCGATCATGCTAAATCATACAGATCACGCCCCACGAATAAAAGGGTTCACACTCCACCGGGGCACATCTACTAGACTACTACCAGAAACCATCCGAACAAAGAATCCCCAACACTCTCCCCTTAGACCCAAAAGTGTAACCATGCTCGCTCATAGGTGTCCTCAAACATCACATTCATAAGCCTCAACTCCAAATTCCATGTCTCTTTTAACATCGCACGCGGTCTGACCTCAACCCCATAGTTGAACTTCCATGGTTACCCATAACATGATCCAAAATGTCTCACTGACTTCCCTTTTGCATCAACAATCTCGACCCTATGACACACAAGTGACAAAATTATTAGACGAAAAATACAATCCAACTGAAGATCATCTTATCCCCAACCTCTGATATCTACTGCACATATCTCTGTGCATCTCGCGGTATCTCCCGCACCCGAGTACTGACCTATACAGGTTAGGACATCCAATGACAACGATACCCCTCATCCAAAATTCACCTCAAAATTCTATAATTTCATCTCTTTTACCCATGCACCATCAATGCCAAACTCAACTCGAGAGTTTGATCCGACCCAAAGTTGGAACCTCGCTTCCCAATGAGACACTCATCTCATGACTCGACCTACGCCCCATGCGAATACCACTTTTCCAATTCCTTCATGTTGCGATAATCACAACCCAAAAAAAAAAAAATTATTCCCGACAGAGATGGAGACCCCAGTCTCGCCCATGGTTCAACCACCAGGCTCCAAAAACTCAATACTAGGGCTACTCAAGCCTAAAACTCTTCTGCATCATACACTGATCGGAGAACACTCCATCATCACACTCTCTTGCTGTCTAGTGAGTACTATGGCTCCCCGCAACATCACTATAACCTCTCGATGACTAGTGAGTACTACGGCTCTCCGTAGTATCACAACACCCTATGACTAGTGAATACTACGGCTCCCCGTAATATCACAACACCCTTTGACTAATGAATACTACGACATCCCGTAGTATCACAACTCCCTCTCTCTGACTTGTGAGCACTACGACTCCCCGTAGCATCACAACAATACACTACATCCACTAACTCATGCTCCACAGACTATCATAGATAGCTACACATACTCAATACCAATTATGCATCACAGACTCTAGCGGCAACCGTCATAGCGAAATACCTACCTTTGCGGAGATCCACTTTCTTAAATAATCCCTCTTGATGTCAATACTCGAAGGGCTCCCAATGGAACCGTAGATACATGATACACCACTAGTCGTCTCAAACACAAGTTTCTAAATAACTCTGAAATCAGGACATTATACCCGGGTACCACGGAACACCATTACAGAACATCACAATGTCCTGCCTCAACCACTGGTCTCCTACTCCCAACATCATACAGATACAACAATAAATTCTTTCTAAATCCCATAATTAATTCTTCATTTTAGCCAATTCGCAACTTCGGTATATCCAAACACTCAACTGGAATACAGAGAAAGTGCTAACACTTCAGAACACGCTGATGACCCTCCGAAACCTTTTCCTCTACTGCTCAAAATCCAAGCAAGAATACACATACCGGCCTGGGAGTTGGCTGCTCGATCATCTTCTATCTACCCCAAAAGGGGCATATACAATCCATACTTCGAATCAGAAGTTCTCAACTACCCATACCATCCTTACGAGCCTTCCACTTGAAACGGTCCTGACCACCACCAGGTTCCTGACCATTGACCACCTGTCGTGGGGACACTCATCCTTTCTTAGACACGTACCACATACATTATCTTGCTTTGCACCTTTCCTTGATCACCAATAACTCTGGTCTCATGAACTCATACCGCAGATATCCAACTTTATAACCGCTCTTGAACAAATCTCTGCTTACTTTAATACGATACCCGGTTCTCCCCCACTTAGGGTTCGAACCATCACCAATTGACGCACTAACACTCTATCCCACAGACTGTTTCCACCAGTAACATCGCACTACTCTTGGAAGGTGCTACACAACGCACAATGATCTCCCCACATGCCCACATAGAGATCTCCCCACATAGAGATCTCCCCACATAGAGATCAAGCAAGCCTAGTTACGCTGAATCTCCAATGAAATCCTCAGGAACTTCTCATCACGACTGCCTTTAGTCCTTCCAAAATCTCATACTATCCCACTACCAGACATTTCCACTGTCCAGTAATAACCCTGAATATTAGAATGAAAATATTGAATCATCATACTCCTCATCCTCGACTCCTCAACCAACGTTCATACACGTGAATCATCACAAGAACAGGGACCCCATTCCTATACTCAATACCTATCATAGACAAAAGAGCCACTGCCCAGACATAATCTCCTTGTTTATCCATCGCTTCGGCTGACACATGCTCTACAATACTTAAGTAGAATGTATCCCAGTTCCCACTAACAACCTGCCCATGATATAACCTCACCCCGCGGAAGACGTACTGCCAGATACTCCGGTGAAAGATCGTAATCAATGCTAACCCGCTGGGTTTACTCCTAAACCCAAAACCAAAGTCTCACACCTCTTATGTTCCCCACAAGAAACGGAAAAGCACCACTCAGGTCATAGAAGGTGACATCTCTTCCATTGGCTGATTGCTCATCTCATGTCGTAATTCTCCCTAAAAGCCATCTCTACTCATCCTTGAGTCTTGCGACTCTATCAGACATCTAACCAAATATACCTTGGAATTTATCTTGAGGTCCCTCTCATGGGATGCTTCTTTGAACTCATTCATCATGGCCTTTTGGCCTCATACTCTATCGTATCTGATCTCTACCAAATCAATCATGACTGGATAACCGAAAAAACCACAACATCCGAGTCATGGTACTCATTCCAGTACATCACCTCTCAATCTGATACAATGCATGGTACCTGAATCATGACATCGCTCCTTAATCTACTACACTGCATGATACTCAAACCATGACATCACTCCTTAACCTGCTATGATGCATGTGTTGGATAAGGTGTCTAAGTCCATAACTTATTTGGTATATACTTGACCCGACCGGCATGGTCCATTTGGGTTGCATCTCATCCAAACTATTATGGATAATTTTATGAGAGTTATACACATATGTTTATTAATATATTATGAATTATAATATATTAATATGAAGTTACGTTATTTAATTAGTTTTAGTCTTAAATTAATTATGAATTAATTTAGAGATTAAAAGGAATACTAATTAAATTATAGGCTATTTGTTTTATATAGTGTGGGCTAATATTCATTTGTTAATGGGCTAGTCTTATGTGGAAGTCCATGGATGATCCATGGAGCTTTTAACCCATGGATCCTTGGAAAAGGAAAAGACATGGGTTATTAGGGTTTCACCCTAACCATGCACACTATATAAGCATGCTTATGGAGCATGAAATGAAGCCTAAGAGAAAACTAGTGAACTAGTGTGTGTGTGCATGTGTGTGGCCGAAAATACAAGAGTGTGTATACTCTCTCAAAGTTTTCCAAGAGTTTGTGGTGTTTGTGATTCCATTTGAGGCATTCACACTATTGGTGCTTGGCCCTCAAACTCCTTAGAACCAAACTCACCAAAAGGTATGTAATCTCTTC
Source organism: Lactuca saligna (assembly GCF_052625555.1). Taxonomy (NCBI): domain Eukaryota; kingdom Viridiplantae; phylum Streptophyta; class Magnoliopsida; order Asterales; family Asteraceae; genus Lactuca; species Lactuca saligna. The sequence goes on along the minus strand of NC_136420.1, from coordinate 77,035 downwards.
TAACTCTTTTATGTTGAAATGTTCCCCATGCCATGTTAGATAGGTTATAAACCTTGGAAAATTATTATTTTGCATGTATTTAGACAAACATAGATCCAAGGTTTATTAGGGTTGCATGCACACTTAGGAAGTGTTAGATTGCTCAAAACCCAACAGTGGTATCAGAGCTTAGGCTTGCTTGTTTGATACTTGATGCAAAATAGTGAAAAAAAAGTCGAAATCGTTGCTGTCAGCATGGTGGACTCGCCGAGTCCATTGGGGGGACTCGACGAGTCCAAGGCAAAATTCAACCTACTCGACGAGTCAGTTCATGCACTCGACGAGTAGGATCGAAAGAATGCAGATCCTCGACTTTTGCTGCTGGAAATGGACTAGAAACATTACCCTAAATTTTTTTGGTGTTATAAAACTTATTTTAGTTGGTGTAATGGTTGTTCTAATCCATTTACAATAGCATATATCAAAATTCCATGATTTTATGTGTTCATATAATTCTTGAATTTTTGATGATCATGTTCATGTTCTTATGAATTTAGAAAATGATAGGAATTATTTGCTGAATTGTTTAGGATTAATTCTTTATCATTTATGTGTTTTAATGGAGTCCATAATTTGTCCTCAAGTTATGGATTACCAAAGGTCACTTTCATTTAACACACACTTAAAACACATAAGTTACATGAAAATGAAGAGTCTTCATTTTTATGAACCTTTAATTCATAAGTTATGAAATGAAGAGTTTTGCAAAGTTACAAAACTTGCCCTCAAGTTTTGGAATTTGTAAAGTTTCACACACTTTAATAAACTTTAATTCCAAACCTTAGAGTTTTAATAGTTAAAATTCAACCCTTATACTATTTATAACATTAATGGTTAATTATTATATATATGTATAAGAATAAGTCGTTTTACCGTTAGTAGGCCTCATTCACGAAGCCGGTCTATAAGGTGGGTATAAGGTTGTTGCCTATAAAATGGCGACTTAATGGGTGTATACTCTCACCCACCGCTTGCTTGATCGGTGGAGGGTCGTTAGCCGAACGGGTAGAACAATGACTTTAAATCCTCATTAAAAGTATAATGAATATTATAAAATAACTAAACTCTTTTAATTCCCAATCTTAGTTATTTTAGGAAAAATGTGAACATGGTGCTAGTCCATGGAATTCACACTTTGTACCTTACCAAGTCGTTGGTGGAGCGTGTGTGGTTAACTGGCACACTAACTAGGACTAGTAAGGATCACGAAGGGTGACTTAATGTTTGTCATAGATCAATGGAGCGTGTGTGGTTAACCGGCACATTGATTAGGTGATAATATTAAGAGTACCAAGTGAATTAGCATGGTTATTCACACCTTGTTTTGTGATCCTCGGCATCCCAGTCACAAAACTTGAAAGGCACAATCGAGATTGAAACATGCCATTGAAAAGTTCAATGAATCTCAAAAGAATCTAGGAATTTCAAATCCAATTAAACCTAATAAATCATTTCGTTTTCATGGTGGAAATTGGTGAATCGTCATTCACCTACCTTTCAAATATATTATTACTTAGATTACGGCATCCCTCTTCTAAGTGTAATATATTGTGATTGGATCCTAGCCTTAATATTACATTTGGGTGTCTTATTAAGGATCCTAAATATCTAATCTAAACTTACTTTCTTCTTTCAGATGTCTTCCAACACTAATGCTTCAGGATCTAACCCAACTGGTTCTTTCTCTCTCATGAATCTTTGTGGGAGGGTCATCTTTGATGGTTCCAACTTCATGGATTGGATTAGGAACATCAGGATGGTTACTCGTTACGAGGACAAGGAATATGTCCTCGATAAGGAGTTAAAAGAACTTGATGAGTCTACTGCTACTCCTGAGGAGATCGCTGAATTCAGGACTCATGAGAGAGATGCTACTAAGGTGGCATGTATCATGATGGCCACGATGACAGCCGAGCTCCAAAAGTCGTATGAAGATTTCTACCCTTTTGAGATGCACCAAGACCTGATGGAAAGGTACCATTAGAGTGCTCGTCAGGAGCGGTATGAAATAATCTCCTCCATAATAACTACCCGCATGAAGGACGGTGAATCCGTCACGGGCCACATGCAAAAGATGCAAAGGTATGTGGACCGTTTGCTGAAGCTGAATGTTAACATCCCCGAGGAGTTGGCAATTGACATCATTTTGCACTCCTTGCCTTCTTGTTATGATCATTTTCGAATGACATATCATATGAACAAGGAGGAAGTTACCCTCAGCAAGCTTCAAGGACTCTTGAAGACCGCTGAAACCGGTCTTAAGGGTAAAGCGGTTGTTACCTCTACTACTCCTACTCCAACTTCTACCCCTGTTTTAGCTATTGGGCAAGCAAAGGGAAAAAGAGGAAGCACCCTTCGAAGGGTACCAAGGGAAAGTCTCTTGAAGGCTCCTCATCAAAGACTAAGAACGGTTCTGTCACTCCTTCTGCCATTCCCAAGGATGCTGAATGCTTTTATTGCCATGAAAAGGCACACTGGAAGCGAAACTGCCCTAAGTACTTGCAGGATCTAAAGGATGGGAAAGTGAAACCCACCTATGCAGGTATTTACACTATATTGTCTAATTACTCAACATATTCTAACTCTTGGGTGCTTGATACAGGATGTGGTATTCACATATGTTCTGATTTGCAGGGCCTAAGAAGAAGTGAGGATGTGGAGCACGGGAAGATAAACCTAATCATGGGGAATAGGAAGGCTTCAACTGTTTCCAAGATTGGAGTTTATACTTTGTTGCTTAATAATGGGTTAAAATTAGATTTGAATAAATGTGTGTACTCGTCTGAAATGGCGAGGAATATTATTTCTTTTCATGCTTTGTACAAACAAGGTTTTACCTTTTCGTTTGATAATGAATGTGGTGGTATTAATGCTTTCTTTAATAATGTGTTTTATTTTAAAGCATTACCTTGTGATGGCGTGTATGAAACTGTGTCGATTGTAGACAACTTAGGAAATAATGTGTTGTATATTGATTCTTCTACTAGCCTAGATAAAGCATCATTGTGGCATTGTCGTCTTGGACATGTAAACAAGAAACGCATAGGCCAACTCCAAAAGAGTGGAGTCTTGGAATCATTTGACCTTAAATCAGATGATAGTTGTGAATCTTGTCTACTTGGAAAAATGACAAAATCACCCTTCATTGGAACTTGTGAGAGGGATGAAGGTTTGTTGGACCTAATACATACTGATGTATGTGGGCCATTCAAAACCGCCACAAGGGATGCTAATCGGTATTATGTGACTTTTATTGATGATTTTAGTAGATATGGGTATGTCTACTTAATCAAACATAAGTCCGAAACCTTTGAAAGGTTTAAGGAATTCAAGCAGGAAGTAGAAAATCAATTGGGCAGGAACATTAAGATGCTTCGATCCGATCGAGGTGGTGAGTATCTTAGTACCGAGTTCCTTGACTATCTTAAGGAGTGTGGGATTGTCTCACAATTGACTCCTCCCAGGACACCACAGCTGAATGGTGTAGCTGAGAGGCGTAATCGAACTTTGTTGGACATGGTTCGCTCTATGATGAGTCGAGTTTCATTATCAATCTCTTTTTGGGGGTATGCCTTAGAGACTGCCGCCCATATCCTTAATCTAGTCCCTACAAAGAAGGTTACCAAAACATCTCATGAGATGTGGACTGGGAAGGTTCCCAATTTGGACCACATCAAAATTTGGGGTTGCGAAGCTTTCGTGAGGCGTGAAACTCATGATAAGCTTGAACCCAGAAGTGAAAGGTGTATTTTCATCGGCTACCCACAGAAATCCTTCGGTTACCTCTTCTACAGACCCAGTGAGAATGTGGTCTTTGTAGCACGAAGAGGGATCTTTCGCGAGAAAGAATTTATAAGCCAAGGAGACAGTGGGAGGCAGATTGATCTGGAAGAAATTCAAGAATCAATTGGTGAAGGAACCTCAGACACTAGCAATCAACCTGAGGAAGAAACTCCTGTTGATCCAGCTGATGAGTCTGTACCTCCGAGGCGTTCCACACGGGTTAGGAACACACCTTCGTTTTATTATGGTTTTCATATTACTACGGAAGGTGATACGTTTATTAGTGATAGTACACTAGTAAATTTGGATGAACCTAGCAGTGTTAAGGAAGCCATGGCAGGCCCGGAGTCTGCTAAATGGAAGGAGGCTATGGACAGCGAGATACAGTCCATGTATGACAATCAAGTTTGGAACTTGGTTGACAATGTACCAGGCCGTAAAATAGTCGGGTGCAAATGGATCTTCAAGAAGAAGACCGACATGGAAGGAAAAGTGCATACTTATAAGGCTCGACTGGTTGCGAAGGGTTTTACTCAAACTCAAGGTATTGATTATGATGAAACTTTTTCGCCGGTAGCAAAGATTAAGTCTATTAGGGTTATGTTAGCCATTGCAGCATTTCATGATTATGAAATATGGCAAATGGATGTCAAAACCGCTTTCCTTAATGGAAAGTTGGCTGAGGATGTGTACATGAATCAGCCAGAGGGTTTTGTCAATGCAGAGTACCCTAATAGAGTATGCAAGCTTGAGAAATCCATTTATGGATTAAAACAAGCATCTCGTAGCTGGAATCTTTGTTTTGATGAGAAGGTAAAAGAGTTTGGCTTCTCGAGAAGCGAAGATGAGTCTTGCGTGTATGTCAGAGCTAGTGGGAGTATAGTTAGCTTCTTGGTACTGTATGTGGATGACATACTACTCATAGGAAATGACATCCCAACCTTGCAGGAGGTTAAGTCCTGGCTTGGGAAGTGCTTTGCTATGAAGGACCTAGGGGAGGCTACCTATATCCTAGGGATAAGGATATTAAGAGAAAGGAGTAGAAGACTAATTGGACTTAGTCAGAGTATCTACTTGGATAAGGTGTTGAAAAGGTTCAACATGGAGAATTCCAAGAAAGGAGATTTACCGATCCAAAGCAATACCAAACTGAGTAAGACTCAGAGTCCGAGTACAGAGGCAGAGATAGCTGAGATGAGCCAATTACCATATGCTTCCGCAGTTGGCACGATCATGTATGCTATGACTTGTACCCGTCCTGATGTGGCATTTGCTTTGAGCATGGTCAGCAAGTTTCAGGGGAACCCTGGCAAGGCTCATTGGACCGCGGTAAAGAACATTCTCAAGTACCTGTGGAGGACTAAGGATTGGATCCTTACCCTTGGTGGCAGTGATGACTTGAGAATATTAGGGTATAGTGATGCTGGTTTTCAGACTGATAGGGATAATTTCCGCTCTCAGTCGGGCTGGATCTTTACCTTCAATGGAGGGGCAATTTCTTGGAAGAGTTCCAAGCAGGAGACCGTGGCTGATTCGACTTGTGAATCAGAGTATATAGCAGCGAGTGAAGCAGCGAAGGAGGCAATATGGCTAAAGAACTTCATAGGAGACCTTGGAGTTGTACCAGCTATTAAGGAACCTATAGAGATTTTCTGTGACAACAATAGTGCGGTTACCTTAGCCAAGGAACCAAGAGATCATGGCAGATCTCGACACATTGACATAAAATATCACTTCAGAAGACACAAGATTGAAGAAGGACTCCTTGTGACAAGGAGGATATCGTCGGATGAGAATCCTGCAGATCCCCTTACGAAGGGACTGACGAGGGTTAAGCATTTTCAGCATGCGAGACGCATCGGTCTGAGGGACGATATTAGTTTTACAGATTAGATAGTTTTCCTGAAACTTGTAAAATGTAATCGACGTTTGATGATGAATAAAATTTGTGATTTATTTATGAGTAAAGTGTTACTATCATTGTCAATTATTTACTATTGTTTCAGTTTTGCATGTTTTGACTTCCAGAATAATTAATTTATTCAAACCTCCACAATCGATCATACGTCGGAAGTAGGTATGAATCAAGATTGTCATGAATTGGGTTTGTAGATGCCTTAAAGGTGTTTAGACATGGAAATGGTTGCTGCAACATTCATGAGTACTCATAAGTTATGAGTATTGGTATAAACCCACGCTCACTTGTATCACTTCATGGAATTTATCTCGAGTGATCGTGAGATGATAACATCATATAAATCTTTAAACCTAGAGATATGAGTTGTTACCTATGAGTTGGTTGTGCATTGATTGCACGTAAACGCATCAGTAACTTGATGTTATAAAACGTGCCTTTGTGTACAATTCAATAAGTAGTAGAACAAGCATATCAGTCGAAGTTTATCTGTTCCTTCTAGAAATAGAAGCGATATCTGGGCCCCTCGATGATTTTGTGTTGACCCATGTACCAGGCCTGGTCAGAACTAAACCGATGTGTTCAGTGAAGTTCTTCGTCAAACAAATCGGAAAATCGAGAAACAACTGCTAGACAATAAGCAAGACATAGTTCCATGTATTTGTCCTGCTGATATCATGAGAACAGAGGATTATGTGATCACTTATCTAAAATGGCGCTTCATAGTTCGACAGAGTCTTCATTGTTCGAGGGAGTTTTCGAGAGCTACGATTGTTTGTTGGTTCCTGAAGTTATAGGCAAATATAGTTATTAGACTTATCCAAGTGGGAGTCTGTTGGATAAGGTGTCTAAGTCCATAACTTATTTGGTATATACTTGACCCGACCAGCATGGTCCATTTGGGTTGCATCTCATCCAAACTATTATGGATAATTTTATGAGAGTTATACACATATGTTTATTAATATATTATGAATTATAATATATTAATATGAAGTTACGTTATTTAATTAGTTTTAGTCTTAAATTAATTATGAATTAATTTAGAGATTAAAAGGAATACTAATTAAATTATGGGCTATTTGTTTTATATAGTGTGGGCTAATATTCATTTGTTAATGGGCTAGGCTTATGTGGAAGTCCATGGATGATCCATGGAGCTTTTAACCCATGGATCCTTGGAAAAGGAAAAGACATGGGTTATTAGGGTTTCACCCTAACCATGCACACTATATAAGCATGCTTATGGAGCATGAAATGAAGCCTAAGAGAAAACTAGTGAACTAGTGTGTGTGTGCATGTGTGTGGCCGAAAATACAAGAGTGTGTATACTCTCTCTCAAAGTTTTCCAAGAGTTTGTGGTGTTTGTAATTCCATTTGAGGCATTCACACTATTGGTGCTTGGCCCTCAAACTCCTTAGAACCAAACTCACCAAAAGGTATGTAATCTCTTCTAACTCTTTTATGTTGAAATGTTCCCCATGCCATGTTAGATAGGTTATAAACCTTGGAAAATTATTATTTTGCATGTATTTAGACAAACATAGATCCAAGGTTTATTAGGGTTGCATGCACACTTAGGAAGTGTTAGATTGCTCAAAACCCAACAGCATGGTACTCGAACCATGACATCATTCCTTAATCTGCTACGATACATGGTACCCGAACCATGGCATCACTCCTCAATCTGCTACGACGCATGGTACCCGAACCATGGCATCACTCCTTAATTTTCTATGATGCATGGTACCCGAACCATGGCATCACTCCTCAATCTGCTACGATGCATAGTACTCAAACCATGACATCACTCCTCAATCTGCTACGACGCACGGTACCCGAACCATGGCCTCACTCCTAAATCTGCTACGATGCATGGTACCCGAGCCATGATATCACTCCTCAATCTGCTACGATGCATGGTACTTGAACCACGACATCACTCCTCAATCTGCTATGACGCATGGTACCCGAACCATGGCATCACTCCTCAATCTGCTACTTAGATCCCCCGGTCTACTCCCTGTTTTGAGTATGGGTCCTCTGCTTTCAGTATTATGGGTCCATACTACCTGCCACATCTACCCATACTTTCCACCCGGACCATCCCAGAGCTCCTAAGTAGCAGCTCAACCTTCTCGCTCACCAATTCCTGTCACATCTACCCATACTCCATTAAGGACCTTGTAATTCCATAGAGATTGCACCTGTAGATCAACTCATTTAGACGATCGTAATAAACTTCAATTGTTTTTGTTTCCTTCTGTCTGAACTCCTTCAGTTCAACCAAAGACTGCTTTACATAATTGATCTTTGTCTTCTCACTTCCTTGATACTTTTCTTTGAGAGTATTCCAAATCTCCTTAGCAGTTTTATAACCACGAATGTAGTTGTAAACAACAGGTGGCAAAGCACCTCTCAACTCTCTCATGCATCGCTTTTCATTGTTCTTCAGTCTTTTTTGTTGATCTTCAACAGCAAAATTAGTTCCAGACGAACCTAAAGTTTGAATATTTACTGGAGGCTGAACTGATCCACTGATACAAGTCCATAACTCTTCATCAACCCCGTTAAGATAATCCTGCATACGATCAGCCCACTGATCATAATATTCAGGAATTAACATAGGAATTTTGGTTGATGATCTAAGCAGATGAGAAAACGAAGTCATTGAATTGATATTGAAATTCGCCATTGATGAACATATGAAGTTTTTCGTGATTTTTGAATTAACAACGAGAATTTGAAAACAATTATCTGAAACGATTTAGAAAATCCAGTAAAACACTCGATTCAACAATCCAAATGCAGAATCGAATCACAATCTTATATCTAAGAGAATTTTTTAATTTCAAAAAGCGCGGAAACTTTTGAACCAAAAAGTTGATTCAAAAACTTTTTAAACAATTGAAAATCAGATCACAGAGATGATTCCTGCTCTGATACCAATTGATGAATCAATGAGTCGAGTATGAAATTAATCAGAGTTGAGATTGAAGAAAGAATGAGTAATTGAACACAACATGTAAATAAGATTTCGCTTCAGCTGTATTACGATTTATGTGTTTATAGATAAAAATCGACAAGCCTATTCAAGTTGTCTAACTCTAGTAAATGATCCTATTTATAGGATACATAAAGCATACAAAAAATATACTAAGGCATTAACACTTAAGCTTCGAATAAAGGCGCCCTAGTAAAATAGATTACATTTCATACGAAGAGTACAAAGTATGCTTCGACTAATTACAACAAAACAACACTTACAATCCTTGAGCTTTATTTGTGGGCTGAGGAAACTTAGTATGAGGGGCATATATTGCCATGTACGCCCAGCGTACTCATGATAATGAACCGCGGAGGCCATGCATGTACACCTAACGTACCAGGAGTGCGCCCAGCGTACATGTGCAACTCTTTAAACCCTAAAATTTTAGGTTTTACTCCTTATATAAGGAACATAACCCCTGTTGGTTCAGCCTCCCTTCAACCAGAGCCAGCCTCCACGAAAACCCTAACCCCCCGTTTGTGTGTCTTTGTGATTTGGAAGCCATTTGAGAGTACTTTGGTGTGATTGTGGTGATTTGGAAGAGAAAGGAGTTTAAAGAAGGAGCAAGGATCCACCATGAGCTTGTAGATCAAGAATATTGGCATCATTTCTGACTCTTTTGAGGTATCAAGTTCCAAACTTGGCCATTGTATGTTTAGATTTGTTCATTTGGGTATTTTATGTTACTTTTTTAACCCATTGTTGAGAATGCTTGAGTATTGAGGGTTTCAGGGCATAAGAGTTGTCCTTTTGGACTTTTAGAAGCATCTATGCTCATAAAAATTGGATCTTGATGGTTAAGCCACAACCATGCAAGTGTTAGTGGGCCTTAAAACTTGTTAAAAGGACCAAATCACGTTTTGACCCCAACCATGCATGCAAGCACATAAAGTTTGTGACTATACGGGTTTAGGATGTCTTAAAGGACCTGGATCTACATTTTGGACGTAAAGACTTAATGGATTAAGTCATAAAGGATGTCCTAAGGAAAGTTGTCACACCCCGAAACCGATGGCGGAAACGTTCTGGGGCGGAGGACATCATGTATATCGCAACCAATGTACATAGTAAGCATAGTAAACACAAAACATTACATTACATAGAAATATTTACATTGTTTGAAAACAAGGAGTTACAAAGGTTATACATATATACCATATGAACAAAAGTTAAGACGAGTCTTCTATGCGCTCCGTCTTCTCCAAAAGATCGCGATGTACCTGTCTAATGTGGACCTGAGAATACAAGCAGTTTGAAAATCAGTGTAATGCTGGTGAGTTCATAAGCGGTTTAGTTTTTGTAAAAGAACAGGTTTCCTATGGTTTTCTGAAAAATTCGTTATCCAAGAAAATCCCATATCTTCAAGAAAATCCCATATCTTCTTCTACGTAAAGTTTAGTTATTCGGTTATCCTACAGTTTAATTTGAAACATTTTGTTATCCCAGGAAAAACCCTTATTTTCCTATATGTGAGTTAGTTATTCGTTTGGAATGCTATGCCCTGGAATCTATAATAGTTCTCGTATTAGTTAGGTAATCTGATATCCTACTTGTCCTACACTCAAATGTATCCAAGGCGTACTTTTGTAGTCGTATTCGTATTTTATTAGTATTCGTTTTATTCCAGCTGTACTTTCATATTCGCTTTGTTTCTAACTATACTTTCGTATTCCCTCTGTTTCTAACTGTACTTTCGTATTCGCTCTATTTCTAACTGTACTTTCGTATTCGTTCTGTTACTATCCGAGGGCGTATCTTATTAGTATTAATCCTAATTGATGATAGATATAAATTATTCGTAAATTATGAAATATAACATAGATTATAACACTTTATCAAGAAATCTATGATTAGTCTGACGGCTAACTCTGCAATTCGAATTATTGGTTAACACAGTTTTCGTTATTAAAAACATACATAATATAAAAGTTTGAAGTGAAAATAATAAGTTTGAGTACAATACTTCCTTTTAGTTTTGCTCGTATTCCCCCCTGAAAACATTGAAAAACATTGAAAAGGGTAGGGGTAGGAACTCACTAGTCGCGAAATGTGTCGGTTTGGATGCTAAATGTTAGTTCGAGGCTTGAGCGCGTGCGACGTTCCTATGTAATATGAAAAGATACACATTTGTATCTAATTAGGCTTTTTACTAATAATTAGTTGAGGATATACACTTCTAGTTGTGAAAACACTTCATTTCGAGTGTTTGGAGTGACCCTGGTGACATCTATGGACATATATGACTTGGATATGGAGTTTACTCTTCAAGAGTAAACTCCCAAGAGATTTTACGGCCCTAATGACCCACTCCCCATGATTTTACGGCCATAAACTCATGGTGGGTGTTCTAGGGTGCTAAATGGTCTTATATCACTTGGGAAAATTAGCTAGGATCAAATCTAGGGTATAGGAATGAATTAAACCAACATATGGACCATCTAATGGAGTTTATGGCATTAAACTAAGAGTTTACGGCCGTAATCTCCTCCACACACCTTCCTTTGATGTTTTAGTGGTCCAAGGTCATTTATAAGTGATTCTAAGTCATTATACAAGCCTTGGGATGAATTTAGGGCATCATTTGACTAAGATATAGGATTTTACGGTCCATCAACATATCATTTGGAGGTTTACAGTCATAAGCTCCTATGGGTGTGGTTTTCATCAAGTTTAAGGCCTCTAACTCGTTTGTGGTTGCTTCTAGACTTTATTCCAAGGCTTATGAGGTGTTTAAGTGGCATTTTAACACCTTAAAATGAGTTTACTACCCAAGAAATGGTGTTTAAGGTCCAATCATGTGTTTGGGCCGTAAAATCATGTTTATACCCTAAATGATGAGTTCAAGGTGTTCTAAGTCTAGTTTGGTAAGCCCCTAAGTCATGTCTAAGCTCCAAATGTGGTTTGGAAGGGTTCTAAGGCTCAAAAACCCCATTTTCATGTATTCACGGCCTAAGGCTGTTCTAGGGCTGTAAACACATGTTTATGGTACTAATCCATCATTTGAACACGAAATTGAAGTCTAAAGATGTTATACTACGAGCTAGGATGGTTACCTTGAAGATTTAGAGCTTGAATTTGTTTATTTTCGACCTAGAGCTTGGATTGGAGGAGAGAGAGTAGAGAGAGTGGAAAAGGCTTCAAATGAGGCTCTCTCAACTTTATATATGCTTAAAGTTTGAGACACAGTGGAATTCTACCCGATACTGATGTTAAGCGAGGCTTTTGGCCGCACCCTATTAAGTTGTCGTAACCCGATATGATTGAAACTAAAATTTTTCTAATTACTAGATTGGGGCGTTTTCATGAGTTTCTAACGTGTTTGGATACCAATTAAGTCATAATGGCAAACTCAAAATTAATGACTTAATTTAGAAATGAAACGTAAACAATTCAAAACGACTATTTTTAATGACAGAACGGGTTACGATGACGGAACGAACTTCGGGTTGTCACATTATCCCCCCGTTAGAGGGAATTTCGTCCCGAAATTCAAACTTTAAATATGATTCAAGGATATGGAAAGAGATACGGATACTTCTGTTTCACCGGAGCTTCACGCTCCCAAGTGAATTTGGATCCTTCACTTATCGGGACACGTCTTTGTTTCGTACGTTTAATCTTTCGATCTATGGTTTCGATTGGTTGTCTCTTGAGGTTCAGACTTTCATTGATTTCGTTCTCATCGAAGCAATTACTAGGGTTTCATCGGGTAGGCACTTCTTAAGGACAGAGACGTGGAATATTGGATGAATGCTGCTAAGTTCTGAGGGTAGTCGGAGTTTGTAGGCCACGGAATCGATCCTAATTAGGATTTCGAAAAGTTCTATGTACCTTGGGTTTAGTTTTACGCATTTCAAAATGTAACATGCCTTCTTCGCTTATTACGTGACTAAAGAAAATGCTTAGACCAAAGGGTATCACTGCATCCTCGTAGTGACCATATCGAATCTTGAATGCTGTTTTGGAACATCATTCTCATGAACTCGAAGCTGACTGGGTAACTTCTGCATTTCTGTTGGAGCCTATCGATGCGGAGATTAGGGTTTGCTCCAGTAATTGGGTCGATACAAAACTCTACTTGGCGTCTCAAAGGAATTCCTGTGAGCTCTTCGGAAAAGACATCAGGAAAAATTGCATACTTCGGGGACGCTCTCGAGGTCTTTAACTTTCTGTTTCTAGTTGATCCCATAGATTGGGAACTAAGTTTATCGCCAATTCTCTCTTTCTCACTATTATCTATCTCGATGGTAAACGTTTCGGTTACTAGTTGAGGACTATGTTTATGAAGATGCTCGAATGAATAGCTAACAGATTATCTTTCAGTATTAGAATTGAAAAGGATTGCAAGCATAAGGATTATCGAAAAGGAATATACATGTGGAAACGGTGGGATTGGCGACTGCCTCATCTTGTCCAATAGCTAGGACTCTCCCGGTGTTGCCAGCTGTTGGTGTCTTGGGGCAGTTTTGCTTGTAATGTCGGACTTCACCGCAACCGTAGCAGGCCTGACTGATACCTGCTCCAGAAGCTTGGCTGGTTGGTGTTCTGCAGCTTCGCGCAAGGTGACCCTCTTGGCCACAGTTTTTGCAACATTTATCACGACAGGGACCGGGGATGCGGTGGTGGTAACTGCATCGGTTACACCACGGAAGAATACCGGCATATCCGGTGATAGGTGCTTGGGTTGAGGAACCAACGACGGAATCAGCAGCAGGGGTAGTGGCAGCGTGGACTGCCACTATCTGTTGTTTCTTCAAGAACTCCTGTGAAGGCTTAGTTTTCTCCTTCGTCTCGCAAAACTTTCTTTTATCACCACTTCTCTCTGTCGGCTCAGGAGTGGTGGCTGCTTCTTCTATGTCCTCACTATGGTCGATCAAGATTTGTGCTAGGCATTTGGCGTTGTCATATGTATCCGGCTTCGTAGCTAAAACGTTCCCTTTGGATGGCTGGGTCAACCCCCAGATGAACCTATCAATCTTCTTACTCTCCGGGGTAACCATCCCCGGACAAAGAAGTGCCAAGTCATCAAACCTTGAGGTGTAAGCGGCGATATTGGAATGTTTCATCCTCAGGTTCCATAATTCATGCTCCAGCTTGTGTATTTCACCCGAGGGTAGTACCCCGCAAAAAGAAGTACCTTCAAGACGTCCCAACCCATAGCATTGGCTACAGGTAGGGTTAGAGATTTGACTCGGCCATTCCACCAAGTCAGAGCTTTATCGGTGAACGCGCAGGCGGAAAATTTCACCTTGTCGGATTCTGAACAGGCACAGATCTCGAAGATAGATTCGATTTTCTCTAACCACTGAGTTAGGACAATGACACCTCCAGTTCCATTGAAGAATGTGGGTTTCGCGTTCATAAAGTCCTTATAGGAACACTCCTTCCGGTGTCCCTGGCTACCTTCCTGGTTTTGGGGCTGGGGACCACCTCCTGGACCACCGTGACCATTGGGGTTTATTTGAGACATGGAGTCTATCACTACGGCAACAACAGCTGCCTGGAACATTACGGGATCAAATTGGGGAGGAGGTGGTGGCGGAGGGTTGTTATTGTTCTTTGAACTGGGTCTCTTTCTTGGAGGCATCTTGATCTAAAAAGATTAGTAAGGAGAGGATGGTAAGCCCTCTGAATTGAATTAAGAGATATGATACAAGGGATACCTCATTATGACAATTATAGAATTCTATTAAGCGATAAAGCAGGAAAGAGTTAGCAAAGCAGATAAACTATCACTAAAGGAATGATTAAGGAGCAACGTTGGAATGAGGATTTCTATAATGGATTTGGCTCGAGAAATACTCCCAAAGTATTTCATGTCTCGCTGCAACGACGACTCGTTGTTTGGGTATTGGGTAAGTTTTAGGCATATTGTACACCATAGTCACTCCCAAGCACATGTTGGCCGTGTCTCGAATGAATATAGTTGGCCAAGCTATATTGATCCTAGACACGACTACATAACTGCCCAGGTTTAACCACAGCGTACAACACCCATTTACTTATGTTTTGTTCTGCTTGTAGTTACGGATTTCGACGGTTAGGTATACTTGTATACTCTTGAAAATACTTATATTTTAAGGTATACTTTTAGTTCAGAGCACTTAGGCCCCTTAGTGTTTATAGTCTTATACCATGTAAGGTTTGGTATACTAGTTCACTATAAACAAGGGCTCTGATACCAATCTGTCACACCCCGAAACCAATGGCGGAAACGTTCCGGGGCGGAGGACATCATGTATATCGCAACCAATGTACATAGTAAGCATAGTAAACACAAAACATTACATTACATAGAAATATTTACATTGTTTGAAAACAAGGAGTTACAAAGGTTATACATATATATCATATGAACAAAAGTTAAGACGAGTCTTCTATACGCTCCGTCTTCTCCAAAAGATCACGATGTACCTGTCTAATGTGGACCTGAGAATACAAGCAGTTTGAAAATCAGCATAAAGCTGGTGAGTTCATAAGCGGTTTAGTTTTTGTAAAAGAACAGGTTTCCTATGGTTTTCTGAAAAATTCGTTATCAAGAAAATCCCATATTTTCTTATAAGTAAAGTTTACTTATTCGGTTATCCTACAGTTTAATTTGAATCATTTCGTTATGCCAGGAAAAACCCTTATTTTCCTATATGTGAGTTAGTTATTCCTTTGGAATGATATGCCCTAGAATCTATCATACTTGTCGTATTAGTTAGGTAATCTGATATCCTAGTTGTCCTACACTCGAATGTATCCAAGGCGTACTTTTGTATTTGTATTTGTATTTGTATTCGTATTCGTATTCGTATTTGTATTTTATTAGTATTCGTTTTATTCCTAGCTGTACTTTCGTATTTGCTCTGTTTCTAACTATAATTTCGTATTCGCTCTGTTTCTAACTGTACTTTCATATTCGCTATGTTTCTAACTGTACTTTCGTATTCGTTTTGTTACTATCCGAGGGCGTATTTTATTAGTATTAATCCTAATTGATGATTAGTATATATTATTCGTAAATTATGAAATATAACATAGATTATAACATTTTATCAAGAAATCTATGATTAGTCTGAAGGCTAACTCTGCAATTCGAATTATTGGTTAACACAGCTTTCGTTATTAAAAACATACAGAATGCAAACATTTGAACTGAAATAATAAGTTTGAGTACAATATTTCCTTGTACTTTTTCTTGTATTCGCCCCCCCCCCCCCCCTGAAAACATTGAAAAAGGGTAGGGGTATGAACTCACCAGTCCCGAAATGTGTCGGTTTGGATGCTAAATGCCAGTTCAAGGCTTGAGCGCATGCAAGGTTCCTATGTAATATGAAAAGATACACATTTGTATCTAATTAGGCTTTGTACTAATAATTAGTTGAGGATATACACTTCTAGTCGTGAAAACATTTCATTTCGAGTGTTTGGAGTAACCCGGGTGACATCTATGGACATATATGACTTGGATATGGAGTTTACTCTTCATGAGTAAACTCCCAAGAGAATTTACAGCCCTAATGAGCCACTCCCCATGAGTTTACAGCCGTAAACTCATGGTGGGGTGTTCTAGGGTGCTAAATGATCTTATATCACTTGGGAAAATTAGCTAGGATCAAATCTAGGGTATAGGAATGAATTAAACCAACATATGGACCATCTAATGGAGTTTACAGCAGTAAACTAAGAGTTTACGGCCGTAAGGTTCTCCACACACCTTCCTTTGATGTTTTGGTGGTCCAAGGTCATTTACAAGTGATTCTAAGTCATTATACAAGCCTTGGGATGAATTTAGGGCATCATTTGACTAAGATATATGAGTTTACGGCCCATGAACCTATCCTTGGGGGGGTTTTACGGCCGTAAGCTCCTATGGGTGTGGTTTCATCAAGTTTAAGGCATCTAACTCGTTTGTGGTTGCTTTTAGACTTTAATTCAAGGCTTATGAGGTGTTTAAGTGGCATTCTAACACCTTAAAATGAGTTCACTACCCAAGAAATGGTGTTTACCATCCAAGCATGTGCTTGGGTCGTAAACTCATGTTTATACCCTAAATGATGAGTTCAAGGTGTTTTAAGTCTAGTTTGGTAAGCCCCTAAGTCATATCTAAGCTCCAAATGTGGTTTGGAAGGGTTTTAAGGCTCAAAAACCCCATTTTCATGTGTTCACGGCCTAAGTCTATTCCAAGGCCGTAAACACATGTTTATGGTCCTATTCCATGATTTGAACACGAAATTGAAGGCTAACGATGTTATACTAGGAGCTACGATGGTTACCTTGAATATTTGGAGCTTGAATTTGATGCTTTTGGACCTAGAGCTTGGATTGGAGGAGAGAGGGTAGAGAGAGAGTGGAAAAGGATTCAAATGAGGCTCTCTCAACTTTATATATGCTTAAAGTTTGAGACACGGTGGAATTCTACCCGATACTGATGTTAAGCTAGGCTTTTGGTCGCACCCGATTAAGTTGTTGTAACCCGATATGATTGAAACTAAAATTTTTCTAATTAATAGATTGGTGCGTTTTCATGAGTTTCTAACATTTTTGGATACCAATTAAGTCATAATGGCAAACTCAAAATTAATGACTTAATTTAGAAACGAAACGGAAACAATTCAAAACGACGAATTTTTAATGACGGAACAGGTTACAATGACGGAACGAACTTCGGGTTGTCACAAAATTTGCCAGTACGCTACGTGTGCTGGGTCAACTCCCTATTTTAGTCAAGGCCAACGTACACTGGGCATACGTGCCAAGTACGTTGCGCGTACACATGCATAGTGGATGTTTTAGGCTTTCGGACCATAGGAGAATGGGCCTGAACTTTTGGGCCCCGTGGCCCACTGTGAAGTATGTTTTTGGAGTTACGAATCTAGGGATAGAGTATTGGGCCATTTTGGGCCACTCGAGAATATTCATTTTGGGGTAAGTACTTATTAGACTTGTAAAAAGGCCCGTTAGGCCCAATTTTCTAGTCGGCCCTTAGGGAGCCTTTGATGGGCCGTGGGTGCATTGGATTTAATAAGTTAACATTGGGCCTTATGAATGGTTTTAAGTTATGCCAAGGGGGTAAAATGGTCATTTTACCCTAGGCAGTGTTATAGATCCTGATTGAGTGTTATTATGATTATGGTAGGCGGGAGTCGTCGGGGCAGCTGTTAGAGATTTCTTCCCGTGAGATTCGATACTCAGCTTTTCGAGGTGAGTTACCTTCAAGTAGAATGGGTCTAAGGCCACAATGCCGACCCATTAGTAGGAGATTGTAGTTAGATGATTTTCTATGTGATAATTGTTTGGTATGCCATTCTCTGTTATGTTCTATGTGGCAGTATGTTATGATTTTATGTGGTAGTGGTAGGGGTGAAATAGTCACCGATATCCGGTTGAAATAGACCAAAGGGGAGACTAGCACCCAGATATGCTAGGCAGTTATCTGGTTGAAATAGAACGAAGGGAGACCAGCACCTAGATATGCTAGGCAATTATCCGGTTGAAATAGATCGAAGGGGAGGCCAGCACCAAGATATGCTAGGCAGTTATCCGATTAAAATAGATCGAAGGGGAGGCCAATACCCATAAATGCCTGGCATGTTAGGTTATTGTATGATATGTGGTATAATGGGGGAACTCACTAAGCTTTGTGCTTATAGTTTTCAGTTTTGGTTTTAGGTACCTCTTCGTCGAATGGGAAGGAGTTGGCACGGTAGCAGCGCATCACACACACATATGATTCCGCATTTTGAGATCCATGGGATTGTACTCTGATAATATTATTATTTTCATTATTATTATTATTTCACGACATGTTTTACGATATTTGACTTATGAGATTTCGGGCAATTATGATATGAATGATGTTGTCAATAAACAATTTTATAATCTACTAAATCTAAAAACAAAATTTTTGGTCATGATTTTTGGGGTGTTATAATTTTTCTTTCTTTTGACGCGTTCATCACCCAATATAAAGTTCTCTCACCTACTTCTGTATGATCCAGTTACCAATATCACAAAAGTAACCCATATATGTTGCATGAACATGTTTGTTGTGGTGAGGCTAGGGTTCCCTAGATTTTGATTACAAAACATACAAAACAAAGTTAGGAAAGCAAAGAAGAATCAACATAACAGCATGTAAAATAAAGTAGAGATATAGTTGTAGGGATGTTCGTCGACGATTAGGAACTGAATGATCAAGGAGAAGAACGAAGCAACATGTAGTTAAGAGCTTCTAGGTCTTCGATCTAACCTGGTATCGAAATCATCTGCAGATTAATGGTAACACAAAATTAAACGTTGTGAAGGCAATACTACAATTATGAAATATATTACCCGGAGGACGGAGGTTGAATAGCGCATCTAGGTTTTCTGATTTTAAGAGAGGGAAGAAGAGCACCATGTTTTTAGAGAGAGATGGCGATGATGAATGGTTGAAAGCAACATCGTATTGAATGAAATGAGAGAGAAGATGCAATATAGAGTGTAATAAGATTGACCAATTCAATCGGCTGAATGTGATGAAATACCCATTTAATTTAACTGATTGATGTTTTGGAAGAGTTTGTTCAGCTTGAGACCCACATAGCTTTGACCTTTTCAGTTTGACCGGATTACTTATTATGTAATGCATAAAGTTGTTGTGTTTGATGCTTTAAGAATTGTACCTCTTAAAATTCAGCATTTAAGGTTAAATGCTTATATATATATATATATATATATATATATATATATATATATATATATATATATATATATATATAT